>NC_039358.1:212463202-213159093 GCF_003573695.1 Papaver somniferum
AGTGGAGGATAATGCTCTGGAAAATAGTGTTGTTAAGTACATAAATTGAAAAGATGGCACAATGACTGAAGAGAAAATTCCATCTACTTTATGGTCTAAAATCATTTCAAAACCTGCATCAACAAAACAAGGATCTTCTTCTATTGCACAATCTATTGGAGCTTCCAAGGTAACATCTCAACAAAATCCTGTTAGATACAATTTTAGGAAAAATCAAAAAAAAGAGGCACTAAGGGTCTCCCACCTCAACAATAGTTCTCTACTGGAACTTAAGGGGCCTTAAGAGAGTTAATTAGGGCTCAAAATAAATTATGGTCATTAATAAATCAGTTTCAACCTTCATTAGTTTTTATAGCTGAACCTAATTTTTTTTGTAGTTCTTCTTTTTGCAATAAGCTAAATTTACCAGGGATGCAAAATAAAGTTATTCATAATTCAGTTTCAAATAAGAAAGTCAATATATGGATTTTTTGGAATAAAACTCTCCCAGGATCAACTGTTGTTTCAATGTAAAGTCAGATGATCACAGTAAGTGTAGGTGGACTTATTGTTTCTGGTGTTCATGCTCATGTAGGTGTTGTTCAAAGGAGATTTCTATGGGCAGAAATGGAAATGATAAGTGATTTAAAACATCCTTGGATGGCCATTGGACACTTTAATTCTATTACTTCTTCTGAAGAGAAAATTGGTGGAAGAGCAGTAAATAGGAAAGCAATTCAAGAATTTAATACTTGCTTAGCAAATTGTGAATTGATTCAAGCTCCCAAAAACTGTTTTGCAGCATTCATGGTCAAACTATCAGCATGGTGATAGAAAAATTCTGTGTAATCTTGACAGAGTTGTTTACAATCATTTGTGGTTTCAAAAAAAATGAAGATTGGAGTTACAAAGTTGGTTTGAGATAGCTTCAGATCACTCTCCATTACTTGGTGGCAATGTTGCAGTTCCAAAGCCAAAAAATGTTCCTTGGAAGTTCCAAAAAATGTGGTTATCTCATCATACATTCATGGAAGTTTTCTTACAATTTTGGAGTGAAGAAGTTATAGGAGATCCAACTTTTATCTACCAGCAAAAATGAAAAAAATTAAAAAAGGTACTCAAAGACTGGAACTGGAATGTCGTTGGTAATGTGCATGTGAAATTGAAAGAAGCTGAAGAAGAAGTTAATGTACAGTTGTACTTCTACGCCTCTGATCCCAGCAGGATACTACGAACTTGATTCCCTTATATGATCTCACCCACAACCAAGAGTTGTTGCAACCCAAAATCATAGACTTGATAATAAACAGATCTATCTCACAGAGAAAAGTCTATCAAAGGATAAATCTGTCTCCCACAGATAAACCATAAGTTTTGTTCCGTCTTAAGATATAAAATCAAGGTGAACATGCAATTGATAATCCAGGCTTATATTCCCGAAGCACAGCCTAGATTAATAAATCCCCACAAACAGTGAGACGAAGATGTTTGTGACTTCTTTATCTCTCCTATCGGAGAAATCTCACTATCTCAAGCCAATCAATCGATTGTACTCGTACGATAGAAGATGCAAGATCATATCACACAACTACGATAAAAGTAGTATCGATATGGCTTCACAATCCCAATGAAGAATTTAAGTCGCTAACCTGGTTTTAGAGAATAAAACCAAAGGTTAAAGGAGAATCGAATCTGGCGAGCACACTAGTATCACACAGACATGTTTGGGATTAGTTTTACTCAAATCTAGATGTCTCCGTTATATAGCCTTCAAATCAGGGTTTTGCCTTAGTTACAAAGTAATCCTTATTCACCGTTAGATGAAAACCTGATTTAGATTCAAGCTAATATTTCTCAACCGTTTGATCGAAAACTTAGCTTGTCACACACACTTGGGTAGACGTTTACTGAGTTTGAGAAAACCATGCCCAAACGTGTACGCGTATGTTGGTTCAACATAGTAACCCAAAAGGTTAACCATATAAGCATTTCATATTAACCTTGTTCTTCTTCACCATAACTAGTTCAATTGACTCAAATGAACTAGTTAAAGAGTTGTTCAATTGCTATGAGATCTTATGTAACTACACAAGACACAATTGAAACAAAGATGATTACATTCGATTGAATCGGATCATGAACTTTATAGCCATGGTTTGCATAAAGCATTTCTTAGTAATTTAAGTTTCATGTTCAGAGCACATCTTTGGATCATAACCTCTTAAGTTCACAAACAAGTTCGCGGACTTAAGTAAACCGGTTGAGTTTTCCAAACTCAGCAGAAATTCTCGGAAAGAGAACTTCCGCCAGTTCGCAGACTAAGCACACAAACGAGTTTTGGAAAATCTAGCAGAATTTCTCGGTCGAGAACTTCCGCCAGTTCGCGGACTTGGCAAGCCAATTCCACAATCCTCCCGACTTCTCTTGATCAACAAAGTTCGAAAATTTTGGTTCAAGGAATACATGGTTATGTAATCTACACTCTCATTTCAATCATTGAGATATTCTCAGAGGACGCTATGTAGCTGTTAATCACAGACCGATTCACGTCAGAGCAATTCTGAAAGTGATTGAAATTTTTCATGATTTTCGTGACTAGGTGAAGATAAACTTGATCAAAGCGAAACGCTTTACCAACACATGATTTCGAGATATAGATAAGCGAGATATACTCGGCTCGAAATATCAAATGTGTATGATCTAGTCTATAAAGCATACGAATTTTGTCTCATAAGAAGTAGGAGATAGAATAGATAGACTTTTGAGTGATAGATAAGTTCAAGTCTCCACACACCTTTTTGTTGATGAAGTTCCACGGTTCCTTGTATAGATCTTCGTTGTTGTATGATAAATTTCCATTAATTCCTTGATCTCAACTACACTTTTCTATCCTAGTCCGAGACTTAGCTATGTAGGCTAGAAATCAAGACTCATAGTTTTGAGCACTAACATTGACAAACATGCTTGAGATAGCAACGTATGCGAGGTTGACCGAGCTATGCTCTAACAATCTCCCCCTTTGTCAATTTTAGGGAAAAAACTATTAATACATATGGAATAGAAAAAAGATAAACTTTAGTGGCTCCTATTCCATAGTCTAATCTTCAACGTTCCCTGAAATCTTCGTCCTTCCAAGTACTCCAATGATCCCAAAGGTTGTAAGTTTAGCATCACCGTTATTGAAGATCCGTAGCTATAACAATGAGAGAAATCGAGATTCTCGATCATCATTATACAATGTCATAGTATTATTATATAACATCAAAGTCCAATTGCATCACGAATTTAACAATAATACTACGGTGATATGTATCACTCCCCCTTAGTCAATACTCCATCTCGATCATGGAAACCACCCCCCTTACACAATGATCCGAAAACCATATGTATTTGAAGTGTGAACTACAATATTTCTCCCCCTTTTTGTCAATAAAATTGGCAAAGGTACAAGAACGGGATCATAATGAAATTTCCATAAGAGACATTTTATAGATTAAAAGAAAAATACATACCAACTTAATTTAGATGCAATCATAATGCATTCATCAAGGAGTTTTAAGATACAAGATAACCCCTATAAAATTCCCCAGCCGCACACCCCGCAAGATATTACCATTAAGCACAAGTTCAAAAGAACTCTCCCCCATTTGATGCCATTCCCGAAAGAGAAACAAGAACGACCTTAATTTCGAAAGAAAAGAAGGATTTTTAAATTGGACACCAAAAACCATAGGAATGATTTTCTATATCCAAAACTCAACCAAATTAACCACAAGTAAACCCATGAATAATTCAATTAGAATACGCAACTAAATCAAACCACAAAAGCGATCAATTTAATTGAAGGTGCTCAACATAAGTAAACTTACGGATCTACGACTAAGGTTATCATACGGAGATGACTAACTTAATCGTTCACATACTCAACATAAGGAAAACCTTACGGAATATAAGACTACATTAACCAATAGAACATGATTAGTATAGCCGTTCATATACTCAACACAAGAATTTGTGGAATATAAGAAAAACTAAACTTGATTAATTACAAGAGAACCATAATTAATCTAATTGGAATACAAACAACCAACCTAATCACCAAAGTAATCAATTTAATTATTTTGGGCTCAACATAACAGAACTTATGGAACCCCGACTAAGTTAACCATAGAATATGACAATCTTAACCGTACATGTACTCAACTTAAGAAAGAAAACTTATGGAGTACAAACTAAATAACCAAACTGGTTAATTAATTTAGTTCCTAATGCTCAACATATAGCATCTTATGGAACAACCAACAAACCAATAAGAATAATCGACTTATTTGTATCGTGCTCAACATAAGATACACAATGAAGCCTTCACGGTAAAACATAACAAGATGTATCAATGAAGATCAATACTGTGGATAACATACAAGGATCTATTTTCTTTTCCATCATAACGATATAATAGACTTTATTCTTGTCAAATAAAAAGTTTTATCCTATTTTCCATCAAATACATGATTGCATAGGCATAACTTTTGTATTTTTCAAAAGTCCATTCGTCCGTTCATCAATACGAATACTAATTCATGAACGACTTTACTTTTGACCGCAATATGGGACCTTCAAGTTCACGGACGCAAACAATACATATCCCATAAACAAATTACAATATCACAAAATAATAAAGATCAATAATGCAATAACATCATCCTCCAAATATTTTTAGAATTTAATACCAATAAACCTAAAAAATAACATAAGAAGATGAAAACAAAAATAGTATGTATAGTCACAATCGTCGCTATTCAAAGCACTAGTTATTCTTCCAACTAACCCAAAAGAAGACATATGAGGCATATAAGACTTAGTTTTCCTTGACGATTTCATACCTCTGAAATGGTCCATTAAAGTAGGAGTCACTGATATCCTTGACCCTTTTGACCGTAGAGACACCATGTTTAAAAGTTAGAACGTTTACCTTTCGGTCAATAGTGCGAGCATGATGACGAGACTTTGCACAGTCAAGGATAACTTTCTTCTGATTTCTGATCAGGATATTCTGAGTACAAAGGATTTTCGCCTGTCCATCAATAAGATGGTTTATCTGCAATTGAAGATTAGCCAGTTCGTTCTTAACTTCATTCTGAACACGAATCAAATCCTTGACAGATTCACCAATCCAAGTGTTATACTCTTTTCTTTCAAGCATCTTCTTCCGTATAAACTCTTGACCAAAATCACATCCTTTGAGATCATCCTCAACCAAGGGGTTAACTTCTTCTTTGGGAACAGATTCCGTAGAGCTCATTTCTGAACAAAAATGAAACACATATAAGATTTATGTATGTTCGTGAATTCCCTGGATAGAAACCCTAGATTTCCTTGAGGATATACGGGCGTTCGCGGGCCGACCAAAAATGGCCCTAAAGAGAGATACTGTGCAGCTTCCAAAACGTCCACCATCCCAAAAGATCAAAGTGACAAAAAGAAAAAGAGACTAGAGAATATCATTACAATAAGGTATATACAACCTAGAGAAAATATATCACAATACTTGAGCATCTCTCAAATCCTCATCCTTATATCTCTCAAGTTAGACACAAGGATAAGACATTCTGCTGCTAGGTAGCAGACGGAGACATAGTCTCACCATAGGTTCTGAGAGAATAAATGTAATTTCCTCTAAGATATCTTATCTCAGCAATTCTTTTCCTTTCACCGTAGCTTCCAGGAGAAAAGGTGTGTCTCTCAGTCCTTCTGGGAATCACAGGAGAGAAACCTTTCTGATGACAAAGTCTAGGACCTCTAGAAATAGGTTCTAGGGGATTTTCCGATATTCGTCTCCACACACTAGACTTAGATTTATCAGATTTGTTCTTATAATCACATGACATACGAGAATTTACAAATGTCCTGTAATGATTTATAGGAGAGAGATCATTTTTATAAGATGCCTAGTTTCCTGTGAAAGGCACCTTCACGGTAGTAGTCGTTCGACTATTTACTCCATTGACAGTAGAAAGAAGCAACTTGTGAAGTTCAGAAACGCGTTTCTTTCTAGCAAAACAATGGATAGCATAGTGATTTCCTTTTCCACAAAAGGTACATATTCATGGAGGAGAAACAACAACTGGTACTTGTTTAAACTTCATAGCCACCGAAGAAGATTGTAAGTTATGAAAACTTTTCTTGACACAATCTTCTTATGGAGAAAATTTGATTCTGTGCAATAACTCATAAGAATTAATTTGTGTAGAAGAATTTTTCTTTAAAACAGAGTTTTCCTTTTCCAAGGATTTGCATTGTCCATGGGCTACGACAAGCGATGCTTCAAGTTTCTCCTTCTCAACACGAAGTCTGTCTAGATCGGATGAATGCATCTTGATCAAACAATTTTCTCTAATTGAGCCTTCTTTGACCATCTTTTCAAGATCACAAATCTTTTCACGCTATATATTGTTTTCTTGAAGAAGTTTCTCAATTTTCTTAGAGAATGACCCTTTAATGTTGTAGAGTACTTGTTCACGATCAATAGACTTTTCGAATTCATCCATGAGCTGTACATGATCCTTGATATCAACAAACTATATAGTATTTTTTAAAATTCTGGTGAGCTCCATTTCAGCTTTTGCCATTATGTCCAAAGTCTCATTGGAGGAAGAATGACCAACACAGGATGGAACAGTCTTCCTACTCGGGATTCAGAAGAATCATCTAAGGAGTGACCCTTTGAGGTATTTCCGAGATGCTTGACAAAGTTGAAAGCTTTAGGAGGCATTTTGGTATGCGTATGAGATTTTGTCCACAGACTCAGATTGCTACAAACACGTACTTATGAGGTCTTTAACGTGTTTGCCTGCTCTGATACCAATTGAAAAAGCGGGGGTCTAACAACACCACCCAATATTTCGCTTAGCAATCTGTATGGACTAACTCCGAAATACTTTGCTAGAGAATCAACTAGACAGTCAGACTCAATCTAGATAAAAGTATCTCAAGGAGTTAATATCTCTCTCTTGATTTGATTTTTACTCAAGCTAAAAAAAATAGCGAGTCTTTATCAAATACAAGGAATTACTTGGATGGTACCAAAGACCAATGTCCAAGGATCAATCAATATCAATCAACAACCTAAGGTTGGATTTCCAATTGATGATCACGAACGCACAACCTGTATTATTTCAATTATATAAAATATAATGTGGAAAAGAAATAACACAGACACCATAAATTTTGTTAACGAGGAAACCGCAAATGAAGAAAACCCCGGGACCTAGTCCAGATTAAATACACACTGTATTAAGCCACTACAGACACTAGCCTACTGCAAGCTAACTTCGGACTGGACTATAGTTGAACACCAATCAGTCTCCCACCGATCCAAGGTACAGTTGTACTCCTACTCCCTATGATCCCAGCAGGATACTACGCACTTGATTCCCTTAGCTAATCTCACCCACAACCAAGAGTTGCTGCAACCCAAAATCGCAAACTTGATAATAAACAGATCTGTTTCACACAGAAAAGTCTATCAAAGGATAAATCTGTCTCCCACAGATAAACCCTAGGTTTTGTTCCGTCTTAAGATATAAAATCAAGGTGAATATGAACCAATTGATAGTCTGGTCTTATATTCTCGAAGAACAGCCTAGATTAATCAATCACCTCTCTACAATCCTTCATGACTACACAGGCGGTTTGTCGAGGAATCACAAACAGTGAGACGAAGATGTTTGTGACTTCTTTATCTTGCCTATCGGAGAACTCTCACGATCTCAAGCCAATCAATCGGTTGTACTCGTACGATAGGAGATGCAAGATCAGATCACACAACTACGATAAAAGTAGTATCGGTCTGGCTTCACAATCCCAATGAAGTCTTTAAGTCGTTAACCTGGTTTTAGAGAAGAAAACCAAAGGTTAAAGTAGAATCGACTCTAGCGAGCGCACTAGTATCACACAAACACGTGGGGATTAGTTTTTCTCAAAGCTAGATGTCTCCTTTATATAACATTCAAATCAGGGTTTTGCCTTAGTTACAAAGCAATCCTTATTCACCATTAGATGAAAACCTGATTTAAATTCAAGCTAATATTTCTCAACAGTTAGATCGAAAACTTAGATTGTCAAACACACTTGGGTAGACGTTTACTGGGTTTGCGAAAACCATGCTCAAACGTGTATGCGTATGTTGGTTCGACATAGTAACCAAAAAGGTTAACCATATGAGATATTAACCTTGTTCTTCTTCACCATAACTAGTTCAATTGACTCAAATGAACTAGTTAAAGAGTTGTTCAATTGCTATGAGATCTTATGTAACTACACAAGACACAATTGAAAAAAAGATGATTCAATTCGATTGAATCGGCTAATGAACTTTATAACCACAGTTTGCATAAAGCATTCCTTAGTAATTTAAGTTTCATGTTCAGAGCACATCTTTAGATCATAACCTCTTAAGTTCACAAACAAGTTCGCGGACTTAAGTAAACCGGTTGAGTTTTCCAAACTCAACATAAATTCTCGGAAATAAAACTTCTTCCAGTTCGCGGACTGGGTTCGCGGATTGAGTTCGCGGACTAAGCACACAAACGAGTTTTGGAAAATCCAGCAGAATTTCTCGGTCGAGAACTTCCGACAGTTCGCGGACTTGGCAAGCCAATTCCATAATCCTCCCGATTTCTTTTGATCAACAAAGTTCGAAAACTTCGGTTCAACGAATACATGGTTATGTAATCTAAACTCTCATTTCAATCATTGAGACATTCTGAGAGGACGCTATGTAGCCTTTATTCACAGACCGATTCACGTCAGAGCAATTCTCAAAGTGATTGAAAATTTTCATGACTTTTGTCACTAGGTGAAAATAAACTTGATCAAAGTGAAACGCTTTACCAACACATAATTTCGAGATATAGATAGGCGTGATATAGATAGGTGAGATATACTCGGCTCGAAATATCAAATGTGTATGATCTAGTCTATATAGCATACGAATTTTGTCTCATATGAAGTAGGAGATAGAATAGATAGACTTTTGAGTGATACATAAGTTCAAGTCTCCACATACCTTTTTGGTTATAAAGTTCCACGGTTCCTTGTATAGATTTTCGTCGTTATATGATGAATCGCACGAAGTCCTTGAGCTCTACTACACTTTTCTATCCTAGTCCGAGACTTAGCTATGTAGGCTAGAAATCAAGACTCATAGTTTTGATCATTAACATTGATAAACATGCTTGAGATAGCAACGCATGCGAGGTTGACCGAGCTATGTTCTAACACAATCTATCTTCAGGAAGATTTGAATCACTGAATACTGTCATGGAGGAGGAAATAGATATTCATATGAGTGAAGGAACTGAAAATCTTACTCCAGCGGAAATTCCACAAATTGCTGAAGATAATTCAGTGGAGAAACGTGTTATCAAGTTCATTAATGGCAAAGATGGCTCAGTACCTGAGGAGAAAGTCCCAACTACATCTTGGTCAAGGGTCATTCAAAAACCTTCATCATAAAACACAAATAATACTTCAACAGTTCAACAAAAAGAGGTATCAGCAAAGGTAAAAGCTCAACAACCCCCCAATAAATACAACTTCAGGAAGAATCAAGGAAAAGGAGGTACTAGGTACCTCCATACTTTACAATGAAAGTCATTTTTTGGAATCTTAGGGGCCTGAGGAGACCTAAGGCTCAAGATAAACTAAGGTCTCTAATAAATCAGTTTCAACCTGCTTTAGTGTTTATAGATGAACTAAAAATAAATTGTAGTGCATCTTTCTGCAATAAGTTGAATCTTCCAGGAATGCAAAATATGGTGATTCATAAATCAAGATCAAATAAAAAAGGGAACATATGGTTGTTTTGGAATAAGAACTTGCCTACACCTACTGTTGTCTCCATGTCAAGTCAGATGATTACAGTCAACATTGGGGGGAATTTGGTTTCTGGAGTTCATGCTCAAGCGAATGCTGTTCAAAGAAGATATTTATGGTATGAGATGGAAGCAATAAGTGACTTACAACTTCCTTGGCTAGCAATTTGTGACTTTAATGCCATCACAACAGTTATGGAAAAAGCAGGGGGAAGCCAGCTAATACTAGAAATATGCTTGAGTTTAACACTTGTCTTGACAAATGCGAGCTTCAACAATCTCCTAAATCAGGAATTGATTACTCTTGGTCAAATTGTCAGCATGGTGCAAGAAGAATCTTATGCAATCTTGATAGAGCAGTAGTCAACAATTTATGGATTCAAAAATATGGTGGATGGAGTTATAAGGTTGGAATGAGAATAGCATCTGATCATTCTCCTTTACTGGGAGGATGTGTTGCTTGTCCTAAGCCAAAAAATATTCCACAAAAATTTCAGAAGATTTGGTTAGATTATCCCAATTTTATGGATGTAGTCTCTAAATGCTGGTCTGAAAAAATTGAAGGAGATCTTGCTTTGTGTTTCAGAGAAAATTAAAAAAGCTTAAAAAAGTTCTAGTGGATTGGAATTGGAGAGTGTTTGGTAATGTGAATATGCAAATAAAAGAAGCTGAAAAAGAAGTTCAAGAAGCAACAAAGTTGTTTGATGCTCATCCTCTCAATGAAGAATTCTTGGAAAAATTGGTGCAAGCTGAAATAATCTAAATTCTAAAGAAGTTCATTTGAGTATAATGTTGAAGTTGAAGGCAAGAACTAAATGGGTCAAAGAAGGCTTTGCAAACACAAGCTTCTTTCATGCAAAGCTGAAGGTAAGGCAAGCTAGAAACTCCATTACTGAATTAAAAGATGATAATAATGAAATTGTCACAGATCAATTAATTGATTACGAAAATTCTTAATTGATTACGTTGAGGATAAATTAAAATTTAAAGAGGTATACATTGAAGAATCTTTACTTGAAGTAATTCCAAAATCTATCATAGAAGAAGATCAAGCAATGCTAGATGTAATTCCTTCAAGTGAAGAAATAAAGAAAATTATTTTTGAAATGGATCCTGACAGTTTTCCTGGTCCAAATGGCTTTTCAGGCAGTTTTTACAGGTCATGTTGGCAAGTAATTCAAGATGATGTAGTGAATGCAGTCCAATTCTGCTGAAAGAGAAGATTCATTCCAAGGGGCTTAAACTCAAATTTTCTAGTGCCTTTACCAAAAATTGAAGGTGCAAGATCTCCAAAACAATTTAGACCAATTGGGTTGAGCAATGTAAGTTTCAAAATCTTCACCAAAATCATAACAACCAGAATGTCATGTCTCATGCACAAGCTCATATCTCCACAATGTAGTTGCAGGAAATCCTACACTACACCCCTCATATAATTTCATTATTAATCAACTCATTTTTAGGTTTACACTCTTAATTTTATTGATCAATCTTTGAATGTTCTTACAAGAAAAGATAAAGAAATCAAGAATGACCTCTGCTCTAGACTTTCTCTCTCCTATTTACTTGTTTCTTACCAAAAATAGATCTCTCCCTTTTCTTTACAACTTGAACGACTATTTATAGGGAAATACATAGTGGATGACAGCTAATCTGTCATTTATTTTCGGGTATGATCTGCGACATTCTCGCAACCTTACAAATATTAATTTCGCAATCTCTCTAATTTTTGCAGACTATCACATATTTCTCGTGATCTTAGCTAACGTCATTTATTATATTCTTCCTGAAATTGTTCTGCGACGCTATTGTGTTGTGTTGTTGATAATTTCGCTGAAATATTGTCGTTGCGAGATTCTGATCCTACATCTTGCCTCTTCTCATATCTTTTCTGCGAAGTAGAGAATGATGTGAGAAATTCCGCAGCTGTTCTCCTCTTCATATTCTGTATTTATCACACGTATTCTTTCTTCCATCTATTTCTTGACACGTCTATTGTAACCGTTACTTTTTAACCGCTTATATCTTTCCGTATTAATCGTGTTTATTTTCTCGAGGAGAAATTCCCTTTATATATATTCCTTCTAACTCTCTTTTTCTTTCTTTTTATTTTCTCTGCAACTTCATCGTTCTTCTGCAAATTCCATTATTGCAACTTTTCTTCTTTCTTCTTCAATCTTTTTAAGTTCTTCTTCATCTTCATACTATTTCTTCTGCAGATCTTCATCGTTCGTAATTTTTTTCGAAACAATCTCCCTACTATTGTTTTCCATGGATTCATCAAGGTTAGTTTTATTTTTTCTTCTTTATGGGTTTTGTTGAAATTGATCTTGTTTATTGCCTTATTTGATGTTGTTTATGTGATTCCCATACTCTTGTTATTTCAGCAAAAGCGCCTCCAACACTAGATTTACAGTTCAGAACCCTAACATTCCCAAATCGCAGCATAAAGTTGTTGCGCATAAAAGAAAATCTGTGAATGAGAAGGTAGTAAGAAATACTATCCTTTTCTAATAACAATATTGTTGCCTCTGTTTCTTATCTGGATTATAATTCGCAGGGTGATAAAGATGTCAATAAACCTCTCAAGAAATATCGCCACCTTAAAACTGTTCCAACTTCGGTTCCCTTCCACTTACTCATCTCTACTAAATCTCCTGCGACATCTTCGCAAGATAAACCTTTATCTCCAATTCGCGAAAAAGCTGCCTCAGACTTCATTTCTTCAGCCGACCTTTCAATGATTGAAACCCCCCTTTTTGATCCTTTTGTGAATGAAACCTCTTATCTTCCCATTGATAATGTTTCCCAACCTTCTATCACTACCAGTTCTCTACCTAAGTCTCTTCATCTTTCGAAAGAATCCGTGGAAGGGATAGATATTTCCTTCAAGGTTTTATCTGAAGTCCTGGATGATGTCAAGAAGTCTTATATTGATCCTATCAAGTCTAATGTTTGCAAAATTTTGAGAAAGCATTTAGGTTCTAACAGAGCTGCTTCGCAGACAGCTTTGGAAAAACAATGTAATGCTCTTCGTCTCGAAAATCAAAAGCTTCAGAATATTTTGCTAGATCGTGACAATCTTCGCAAGAAGAATGATAAATTGAGAAGAATGATTTTCTTATCCGTGTCTTTAATTTTCCTTTTTAATAGTTTTATTCTTCCCATATTTAATTATCCTTGAAATCCCTCTTTCGCATGTTAATCTTTAAACCAGAAACGAATAATGGAGAGATATCAATTTGAATCTGTTGTTGAAGAAGCCCGTGTTGATAAAGAAATTTTGATGGATCAATATAACCAATTAGATAACCTCTATTCATATTCTCTTGATCATATAAATAATCTTACTAATGAAAATACCCAATTAGTTCAAAGACAAGGTTTATTAAGTAATGAAGTATCTCGCCTTTCTTATTCTTTAACTAAAGCTAATTTAGGGATGGAAACTTTATCAGATGAGAATAAAACCTTACCTCAGGAGAAGAGAACTTATTTAAACAAGATGGCGATATCTTCGCAACAACTTAGTATTTTTCAAAAAGTATGTGATGACCAAGAGCAATCTCTCCGCTCTTTGAGAGATGAACTTAAAGAAGTAACAGAGTCATCTATCGATGAAAGAGATACACTCATTCAAGGTAGAATAGCTTTAAGTGTAAAGGCGAATCATCCTAAAGAACAATATTCCAAATTAGAAGAATCTTATTCTTCTCTTGCGAAGAAAAAATGCCTTTCTTATTTCTAAAGAGAAAAATCTTCAATCTCGACTTAGAGGTTTAGTTGGAGATAAATTTGATCACGCAATGGACCGTTGGGAGAATAGTTGTCTATCCTTGATTCAACACCTTATTTCGCAAAAGGAAGGTAGTCATAATAGTTTTACTGCCTTAATTATCTTTTATTTGTCATATCTTTCTGAGTTCTTCATCTTAATGAAATTTTGTATTCTATCTTTCGCAGAGTCTGAGAAGAATCTTCATTCTTCCATTTCTGTTTTGGAGGCTAAATATGCCAAGATTTGCAAAGAAAATGCATTGCTCGTCTCTACCCTTACTGGTTCCCACGACCGAGCAGAAAGAAGACTTGATTATCTTGCTTATTTTAAGGATATTCAAGATAGGAATCATCAGAGAGCACTTCTTCGTCAAGTTCATCTCCGGGCTGAAGTCCTTGTAAATGACATTTTATTGTCCAAATCTCTTCCTCCTACATCAATTGAACCTTTAGAAGTAGATGATGATGAAGTTCCTCGCCCTGCTGATAGTGATTATGATTACGAAAGCGGTGCAGAGGATAATTTCTTGGAAGATGAAGAAGAAATTCCTTCTAAAGAAGCATCTGCTGGTGTTAATCAAAATTAGAAATAAATTTCTCCTGAAGAAGTAATTGCTGGCGATAATCAAGATGCTAGTCAAGGCGAAGATCAGAACCGAAATGAAGGAGAAGCTTGCGATAATGAGAATATTGGCGAAGAATTTTTGTTATCTCCTGCTACTTAAATTAATACTGAAGCTTGAGCTTCTTATCTAGCTTTGTCTTATTGAACTGTCTTATTTTTATCACTTCTGCGGGTTACACTTTTCAACCAACTTTGGAATCAACTTTTACTTTTAATATTTTGTTGACGAGAAAGATAATGTTTCTTGTGTATTGATTCCCATACTTGCCTCTCATTATCTTTCTTGCAAAAAATAATCTGTTACGAATACTTATAAATATTTTGTTTTATCATGTGGTCTTATTTTGCCTTCCTAATTAAAGGTCTTATTATGCCACCTCTTGTCATTGCGACAAAATCGCAGGACGTCCTTGCACTTTCATGCAAAAACCCATTGATCTTGACTTAACTTTTTCTTTTGTATTATGGCCTCTTCAGGAATGTTGCGACAATATGACAGGCCTAAATATTCTTGCGAAAATAAAGCCCCATGACATTGCCGTCTTGCGACGAAATCGCAGGACGTCTTCGCACTTTCATGCGAAAACCCATTGATCTCGTCTTATCTTTTTCTTTTTTATTATTTCCTCTTCAGGATTGTTGCACAAATATGACAAGCCTTAATATTCTTGCGAATAGAAATCCTCCTGACAGTTGCGTCTTAAGACACTTATCAGCTCCCTAATGGAGGGTTCCGCCTCTTATCCCTTTTACCTATAGGGTTTATGGTTATGAGCCGGTACCCTAAGTGGGGTTTTCTTCGGGTCGAGTGTAGTATAAGCCAAGACTTGTCAAGAATGGAAAGGTACGCTTCAAGCGTCCCTGGAACTCTTGCCTCAACCGTGTACCTCGGCGCCTTGATCAGATATGCACTCCTTGGGAGAGTCCTTATTACCTTAGTCGCCCAACCCAGGTCATATGCTTAAGCTGAGAATCCAAGGTGCCTCTCCCGGATGGGATTTATTGACCCCAAATCTCCATGACTCAGGTTCCGGTGGCGGTGTAGCCTTTCCCTGAGCCATGCAACATGTACCCCCTAATATGACGTACTTTAGGTCTTACATTACCCTCTTGCGAAATTTTATTCGCGAACTAGGGTGTACGCCATAAAGGTTCGCCCCTTTCTTTTATGTCATTGTTCTGTGATTATCTCTGCGAAAATTTCGCACATCATGATCTTGTTTTGATATGAGTAATCTTGCAATTATTCTTTCAGAATCCATAACTTCTCAAAGCTTCTTACAGATAATATCTTTTTAAGTACAACCTGTTCCATGGTCTATCTAATCTATGATCTCTTCCTTCTGGATCTATTAATCTATAAGCTCTTATTCCAACTATCTCCTTAATGATGTAAGGTCCATCTCATTTTTCGCTAATTTTCCACTATTTTCTCGCTGATATATTGGCGTTTCTCGCAGAAATAAATCTCCTGGTTGAAATTCGCGTATTTTGACACGTTTATTATATTCTCAAGATAATCTTCGCTGATAATTCTCCATATGTTGTAAATATTTTTCTCTTCTTTCTTCTAATTCATCAAGTTTATTTAAAATCAAGCCCGCACTTAGATTTTTCTCCCAAACTTCTCTTTTTGTTGTCGGAATAACAACTTCTGTTGGTAACACCGCTTCAACTCCGTATGTTTAACAAAAAGGTGACATTCCAGTAGCTTCTCTTCTAGTTGTATTATAAGACCATACTGCATTATGTACTTGTTCGCACCATACTCTGCGATGTCCTTCCAATTTCTTCTTTAATATATCTGCAATTGTTTTGTTTGTTGCTTCTACCTTCCCATTAGCTTGTGGATACAAAGGAGTAGACTTTCCACATTTTATCTTGAATGCATTAAGTAGCATTTCTATATTCTCTCCTTCAAATTGTTTCCCATTATCAGATACCAACTGTGCAGGAATTCCGAATCTGCAAATGATATTTTCGAATATGAATGTAAAGATATCTTTGTCGCGAATATGTTGTACTGCCTTCACTTCTGTCCATTTTGTGAAATAATATGTTGCGACTATTAAATATCTTCTTTGTCCAGAAACTGGTAAAAATGGTCCCACAATATCTAAGACCCACTTTCCAAAATGCCACACACTGGTTGAAGATGATAGCGGTGCTCCAGGTGCATGTATTTTCTTTCCATGCCGCTGACAATCTTCGCAACGTCTTGATATTCGTTTTGCATCTTCGTGCATGTATGGCCAGTAATAAACTTGCATTTTTGCTCTATGTGCCAAAGATCTTCCTCCGCTATGATTGCCAGCATCCCCACTATGTAACATTTTTAGCACTTCTTCTCCTTCCTCTCGTGTCAAACATCTGAGGATGGTCCGTTAAAGGATTTTCGGTATAGCATCCCATCTCTTAACTCATAATTCGTTGCACGGCTTTTTAACTTGTGTGTTTCCAATCTATTTCTTGGTGTTTCTCCTTTCGCCAAATATGCATGAAGTTCCATTCTCCAGTCTGTGATATTGTTCATTTGTTCTTCTTCTTCATTGTCTATTATCATTACATCCACGTCTTATTCTTCTTTATTGATTGATGGTGACAGAAGTGTTTGTATTTTTATGCATCTCGCAGTTGGATCTATCATCATGCTTGAGATGAAAGTAAAAGCGTCTGCGAGTCTGTTATCCTTTCTTGAAATGTGCCTCCGTTTTATTTTTGGGATTTTCGCTGACAATTCTTCAACCATCTTCTTGTATTTCTTAAAGGATGGTTCATTTGTAGTATACTCTCCCTTTATTTGGCGAATAACTAGCTGCGAATCACTAGTGATCCTGGCATTTTCTAGTTTCATTTCTATTGCGAATTTTAAGGCATGTATCACATCTTCATATTATGTTTCATTATTAGTGGACGCAAATTCCAATCTGAATGAAAAAGCCATCTTTATTCCTTCTGGCGAAATGAAAACAATTCCAACTCCATTTCCTTCTCCATCTACCAATATCTCCCATCTATTTGGTTCTGTTAATAAATCTTTTGGATCTCCGTGTTCTTCTTCTACATCCATCATCTCTTCTACTGCTTCATCTTCTTCTAAAGGAAATTATGCCAAGAAATCCGCAACAACTTGTGATTTTGGTGAAGACAAAATTTCATATTTAATATCAAAGTGGTCTACTTGTGCATTTCATCTCTCCATGTAGTTGCAGGAAATCCTACACTACACCCCTCATATGATTTCATTGTTAATCAACTCATTTTTAGGTTTACACTCTTAATTTTATTGATTAATATTTGAATGTTCTTACAAGAAAAGATAATGAAATCAAGAATGACCTCTGCTCTGAACTTTCTCTCCCCTATTTACTTGTTTCTTACTCAAAAAAGATCTCTCCTTTTCTTTACAACTCGAACGACTATTTATAGGGAAATACATAGTGGATGACAGCTAATCTGTCCTTTATTTTCGGGTATGATCTTTGCAAGCTCTCTAATTTTCGCAGAACATATCTTTCTCGTGATCTTTGCTGACGTCATTTATTTTATCATTTCTTAAATTGTTCTGCGACGCTGTTGTGCTGTGTCATTGATAATTTCGCTGCAAAGTAGAGAATGATGTGAGAAATGCCGCATCTGTTCATCTTTTCATATTCTGCATTTATGACACGTATTATTACTTCCATTTGTTTCTTGACACGTCTTTTGTAACCGCTACTTTTCAACCGCTCACGTCTCTTCGTCTTAATGATGTTTATTTCTTCGAGTAAAAAAAATCTCCTTTATATACTCTTCTTACTCTTCTTTTCATTTTTCTTTTTACTTTCTCTTCTATTTATTCTCTCATCTCTGCAACTCTGTTATTCTTCTGCAAATTCTGTTGCTGTAATTTTTTCCTCCTTCAATCTTCTTACTTTTCATACATTCTCATACTCTATATTCAAACATGGCTCCAAGTGGTCATAGATATGAAAAGAATTTACAAGATGTCCAAAAAGATCTTGCTGGTAAAGGTTTCACACTCTCCATCATTCCTGGTGAAAATGCCAAATCAATTCTTTCTGTCAAACTTTTCTCTGATCAGTATTGTGATGATCAATCAATCATAATTTCTCTAGGTCAGATTCTCGCAGGTCTCCCTATTCCTATTTATAACTCAGATCTTCCTTTATTTTATGAAATTCTCGCTCACTCGAGATATTTGCGAGCTATCTTCCAACTGAGTGGGGACTGCATCCGTCTGATGCTAGAGTTCGCTAATCGTGGTGCTGGTAGAGGATCTCTTTACTCCAAAGAACTTGGGGATCCTAAATTCGCAAACCTAGAGATAGTTGCTGAAAAATACACAGTAGCGAATTTCTTTGAGAACTATGAACTTATCTCCATGAAGAAAGAGAATACTCGCTGGGGTATTCGCTTAAAGAGGAAAGATAACATTGATGATGCCAAAATTATCATGCAAGATATTGATTGGCATTCTGGTAAAAACACGACTCCTCGCCAATCCAAAGATGATAAATGGTGTGTTTTTCCTTTAATGCTAAAAGGACCCTACATTGCCGGGTCAAATGTTCTTCCTGCGAATCTCGCTGCTTATCAACCTTGGTCTTCTCTTGGCCCGAAAAGGAGAAATAGGTATGTTTCTCCCCATTTAACTCACTTTATATTTCTTTATTGATTTTTATTATTATGTTCGCTAAATCTTGCGACATTCCGCAGATTCAAAAACTGAAAGATAGTTATAACATGACTGGGAAATCTAGTACTCTATTAGCTCTTCGCTCATACACAGATGAGGTAAGAAATTTTCTCTTATGATTTTAAACAGTATACTTTTACTTCCATACTTCCATTTCTTATTTTTATCTGTGTGTGAAGATTATTGCTAAAGTAGAAGAATCTGCCGATGTTGCGAAGATTGGTGATAAAGGTAAAGGTTCTCTTCGCAGGGAAAAATCAACTGGTCCTCCTCCAAAGAAAAGGAAAGTTCGTTCTTCTTCTCCTTCAAATATTCTTCCTCACGAAAATTCCGAAAGTGACAAGGGTGATGAGGACAACGATGATCTTGCTGCAAGTGAAGATTCTCCACCTGAATCTTCTATGGCTAAGCTTTCTGGCCTATTTTCTGATTCTCTACAAGGAATGGGAGATAGACAATTCGCAAATACCTGCAAAGCTCTCGCTACCCTTTGCGATGTCCCTTTACTGGATGGTGAAAGCTCTCTTCGTGGAGTTTCTAGATCAGTGACTCCCGACTTCTTGCATTCTTTCAATAGTCTGGTATACTTTTATCTTTTTACTTATTCATTGTTATAACTCAAAATTTCTTTCTATATTAATATTTTTATATTTTTTCCCAGGATGGAAAAGCTTCTTTTGCTTTTGCCTCAGATCTAGAGAGAAGACGTGAAAATCTTGAAAAGAAGAATCTTCAATTTCGCAAAAAGAATGAAGAATTAGAAGCTGAAGTTAAAGGTCTTCGCGAGAAAAATAGACAATTAGAAATTGATTCTTCTTCGTATAAGAAAAAAATTTATAGTCTTCAGCAAGCTAATAATCAGCTTTACCGTATGTTACTTTTATTTTTTCTCTTTATTCATTCATCCTGTTGTTTTATCTTATTTAAATGATCCTTTCTGCAGACATTTATGGTATTTCTGATGAATCTACCCTTCTTCGTTCATTTCCTAATGCCTTGGATAATGATACCCTTCTTGAGCGTCTTAACAATTCCTTAAATAACTTCTCAAATGATAGAATTTCATTTCTTTCTCTAAATGAGCTTAGATCTGAATTTCGCCTCTTAGAAATTGATCATAGATCTAGTTTAGGCTTAGCCAACCGATTTAAGCGTCTCCTTCTTGATTCTAAAGAGAAAACCAATGAGTTAAGAACCAAAATTAGCGGTCTCATAGATGATAAGGATCGCATCTCTGATTAAGGTGCCAAGGCTTTGGTGAAATTCCAAGAGGCTCTTATTGAAGTTCAACTAGAACGAGATGAAGCTAACCGCAAGAATATCGAACTCTACGAAAGGGAAAATCAAATTCATTCTCGTCTTCTTATAAGTAGTGAGGATGAATTTGTTTGGGCTGCGAAAATCTTAGATGATGCTAGAAAAGATTTAGGTGTAAATGTTATTCTCCAAGTTGAGCATACAACCTTGATTAGAGATATGATTTCTGACAGAGAAGGTTACTAACTGCTCTTCTTTACTAATCTTTTGCTTCTTATGAATTCTCATCAAGTTAATAATTGATTGTCTCTTGTTCGCAGTTTCTGAAAATATATATCGTGAAAAGATTGAAGAACTTGAAGCTGAAAAGGAGGAACTCGCAAAGAATATTTCTTCTCACAACGAAAAGTATTCTAGATTAAAGAATCAAATCAAGATCACTGTTGCGAATTTTAAGAATGATGCTATGCATTTTCACAATCAAACTATCCAAATGGTTTCTGACGATCATAATATCCCACATTCTGATTATCCTTGTTCTTGGAAGAAATCCCACAGAATACTCCTAGTTTAATTATCTCCGATAGCGAAGCTGACGATGAAGAATCTGATAGTGATGGAAGTTCTGATGGTGATGAAGATTCTAACGCAGACGAAGAAGGAAACAAGTCTGATGAAGATAATGAAGGATTAACTAAGAAATAGTCTTTACTTCTTTCTTTGATTCTTTGTAATACTTGTACATTTATTTCTTCTTTCTGTATATTTGTGTTAATTAAAAAAATTCTTCTTTGCAATACAGTTAATCAATATAATCATTAATTCTTGAATCTTTGAGTAAATCTCTCATATGGAGACAAATAACATTTTCTAATTTCATACATTCCCATACTTGCCTCTGTTATTTGAATCCAAATGGGAGATTTCATAAAAATTTTCTTATTATATAACTTCGCAATCTTATGCGAAGTGAATTTTGTTTCTTTTCAATATCTCATTCTTGTGTGGTCTTGTTTTTCCTTCCTAATAAAAGGTCTTATTATGCCACCTCTTGTCATTGCGACAAAATCGCAGGACGTCCTTGCACTTTCATGCAAAAACCCATTGATCTTGCCTTAACTTTGTCTTTTGTATTATGGCCTTTTCAGGAATGTTGCCACAATATGACAGGTCTAAATATTCTTGCGAAAATGAAGCCCCATGACATTGCCGTCTTGCGATGAAATCGCAGGACGTCTTCGCATTTTCATGCCCATTGATCTCGTCTTATCCTTTTCTTTTGTATTATTGCCTCTTCAGGATTGTTGCACAAATATGACAAGCCTTAATATCCTTGCGAATAAAAAGCCTCATGAATTTTCGTCTTAAGACACTTATCAGCTCCTTAATGGAGGGTGCCGCCCTTATCTCCCCCATGGTTTCCCCTACAAGGAGGCGTACTTCTACCATACAAGGTTAGCTCCTTCCATCCAGTCTTAACAACAACCAATTATTTTCGCAGCCTCTTATCCCTTTTACCTATAGGTCTTATGGTTACGAGACTGCACCCTAAGTGGGGTTTTCTTCAGGACGAGTGCAGTATAAGCCAAGACTTGTCAAGAATGGAAAAGTACGCTTCAAACTCTCTGGCACTCTTGACTCAACCGTGTACCTCGGCTCCTTGATCAGATATGCACTTCTTGGGAGAGTCCTTATTACCTTAGTCACCCAACCTAAGTCATATGCTTAAGCTGAGAATCCAAGGTGCCTCTCCCGGATGAGCTTCATTGACCCCAAATCTCCATGACTCAGGTTCTGGTGGCGGTGTAGCCTTTCCCTGAGTCATGCAATAGGTACCCCCTTATATGACGTACTTTAGGTCTTACATTTTCCTCTTGCGAAATTATATTCGCGAACTAGGGTGTACGCCATGAAGGTTTGCATCTTTCTCTTTTGTCATTTTTCTATGATTATTTTCTGTAAACTTCATTATCTCTGCAAAAGTCTCGCAAATCATCATATTGTATCTGAATTTCGCAATCTCAATTTTGCCATTCAATCAAATGTATTTTTGAGAATTTTTCTTATTGCGAGAGTATCGCAACAACTTAATCATTCATACATTTCTTGTTTTTATTACCTTTGTCACCCTATGCTTCTTTATTATTTTCCTCTACTGCTTCCTTAGTAGTGGTATGTTCATTATTTTTATTCTGAGCTAGCATTAGTTTTGCAACATCTCTTCTCCTTTCCTTTCGATTGTATCCACCATAAACCTCTCACTTCTTTGTGTATCTTTGATTTTATGTCGCCAATTTTCCTTCGTGTTTGTTCTTCCTTCGCTAGATTTTATCTCAGTTTCGTAACACCTCTTTCCTTCAACCCAATCTCCCTTTATGATTCCTACACCACTGGGGTGGGGGAATTTGATGCACTGGTGAAAAGTTGACGCTACACCTAGAATCCCATGTAGCCAAGGTCGACCAATTAACGCATTGTAGGGTGATTTTACATCAACGACACAAAATAAGATTTCAGAAGATATTCCCTTCAATGGAATTCGCATAGTAACCTCCCCTTTAGGCTTGTTAGCAGTACCATTAAAACCATATATCTTATATGTTGATGGTATAAGATCATCATCTCTTCTACCCATGGTTTTATAAGTATGATAAAATAAGATGTTCACAGAGCTTCTAGTATCAATTAGAATTCTATTGATTGCCCATGAATCTTCAGCTTCATCATCCTCATCTTCTTTCGGTTTTGGATTAATTTATAATTTTACTACCAATGGATTTTCATGCACCTCTTCTCCTTCGGGAATTTCTTCTGCGGTAAAAGAAATGATCTGTTTCTACCATTCCTCTAGTGACGAGATTTTCGCAATATTCATAATTTCTCTTCCATCATTATCTCTTGCGAACACTCTACTCAAAACATTATCATGAAAATCTTCAATTGTCTTATATGAATGTACAATAGAGTGACAGAATATATTTTTTGCTTTTGCACCAACTTCTATGAAGAATGTTTCTTTCTTTTTCATCGTATTCATTTTGTGATGTTCTGGTGGTGGTGGCAGTGGTTGAGATTGTGGATGCCCTACCAGAAAGTCGTTTAGTTTTTCTTGGTCTATCATTCTCAAAATAATTATTTTTACATTTCTGCAATCATTTGTGGTATGTCCATGAAAATGATGATAAGAACAAAACTCATGACTTCTGTGGTTTGGAGGTGGTTCCGTTCCCATGTTCCATGGTGTTGGTATATTCTCCATCAAGATTATAGCTTCCCATATCTTCTCCACACTTGCATTTAGAGGTGGCATCTTGATTTCTTCCCATATTACCTTGTGACTTCCTTGTCCCTTATTATAGTTTTGTCTTTGGCCTCCATAAGTTTCTTGCGGTTGATCGAGTCTTTGAATCTTGTTATTTCCTCCACAATTATAGAAATTACTTTCTCTTTCATACTCTTCTTGATCTCGGCTCCCCATAGCTACCAGTTTCTATTGATTGTTACTTGTCACCTTCTCTTGTTGTACTTGCGAAGTATTCGCCACTGTGTTTATTAGCTTGGGTAATAAGCTTGCATTTGCTGTTTGTGAGATGGTGTTCGCAACTGGATATGATTCCAATTCATTTTGTCTTTCCTCTAGAGCAATGTATTCTTCTTGAAGTTCCCACAATTCAGTCATTGTGATTGTATTCTTGACTCTGAAAATTTGGACATACAATAGGTTTGTTGCGAACATAACATTGATAAATGATAATATAAGATATTTCTCATCTACACGGCCAGCCATTTCGCTACACATAGTTCTCCATATTTTAGTCAGGTGTTTCAAACTTTCGCCACTCCTTTGTTTTAATCCAAACACATCTTCTATACCAGGTCGCGAGGAATTATTACTTATATACGCCCCCAAGAATGTAGTCTGCAAATGATTGAAGGAGGTTATTGTGTTCTTTGGTAGACCTTCAAACCATTTTAACGCATCTCCTGTTAAGCTGGATGCAAAATATTTGCACAATACGGCATCATGATTTTCCCATTGTAACATGCACCTCACATAGGCTTTAATGTGTTGAATTGCACAAGTTGTTCTATCAAAAATGCTGGTTAATGCGGGAAAATTACATTTCGGTGGTATTCCTCCTAATTGTAATTCCCTTGTAAATGGAGTTTTCGCAGCTTCTTCTATTGCTTCATCCAATTTTCTTCTACCTACTTCTCCTCTATTATTTAGCATTCCTCTCATTTCTTCTAATTCTTTCAAGATTTGTTTATTTACACCTGAATCTTGATCCGTTGGTCTCTTTAGTTTTGCCTCTCTTTTTCTGCGTTCACGTCTATCTTCTCTCGCGAAATTTTGCATTTCTTCTTCATTATCCTCATCTTGTCTTCTTCTGCGATTCTCTTCCTCATCTCCATCTTGAATTCACACATGATGATGCCTTTCATTTTCCCCTCCATGATTTTGTTCATTTCTTATCAATTCAATTCGTTGTCTTTCAGCCATTCTCTTTACTCTATCATACTCCTCATTGAGATTACCGTTATTCCGGTTTTGTGTACGCCTTCTTTCTCAATTGTTATGATTGTTCTGGCGAATTATCTCCTGAAGCTCTTGTTCTTCCATTTCCTCTCTCAATCTTTCACGTTCGCAGATTAAACGTGCTTGTTTAGCATAATGTCTTTCAATTTCTTCTTCAATTGTCTGTTGATTTCTTTGAGTTTCTCTCACATGTAAAATTCTTATTCCTTCCTCTCGATTTCCTTCACCATCTTGGTCATTTTGTCCCTGATGTTGTCCGTTCTCTTGATTTCCACCATTTTGCCCATCATCAAAAGTTTAATTTTGTGGAACGTAACGATCATCAATTCTTTCTCTATTTTCGCGATATTCTTCATTAGGATTTGATATTTATTCTTGAATATTGTTTCCAGTATTGATTGTGGGTGAGTTTCACCTCATTTCTCTTCTAGTCTATCTTGAATATGATTTTATAAAACTTCTCGATCTTCTATTCTGTAGTCTTATATTCTCCATCCTTAATTCGTGATTTTGCCTTGTTAAATTTGCACGTTCTTCTGCCTCAGCTCTTCTTTCTTCATGTATTCTTCGTCTCAACGTTTCTAACGCTCCAATTTCCTCATCTCCATGAATTATTCCTTCTGCTTCTTGATTTCTCTCTTCCTGTCTATAATTTCTGTTTTGTTGCTCTTCTTCTATTTCTTCTGCCGAATTTGATCGCCAAGTGTGTATGCTCACCCTGTCATAATATATATTCCTTTCTTGAACTAGTGTTTATTGACTTGGTGGTTGAATTTGATTTTCTCTATTATTTCTCATTCTAGTAGATTCTCCCATTTCACTTCTTTCTCTTCCAGCAATTGTTTTGCTTCTTCTAACAGTAGTCGGCTGTTCAGATGTATTTCTTCTTCTAGCCATTTCTTCAATGTTAACAATATTGCAAGAAATTATGAAAAATTCTTAATCAATCACTCTAAATTTTCACAAATCTCAATATCAATCTTCATCTTTTTATAAAATAATCTTCAACACCTCCCTGTTTCTAGCGCCATTATGTAGTTGCAGGAAATCCTACACTATACCCCGCATATGATTTCATTGTTAATAAACTCATTTTTAGGTTTACACTCTTAATTTTATTGATTAATCTTTGAATGTTCTTACAAGAAAAGATAAATAAATCAAGAATGATCTCTGCTCTGAACTTTCTCTCTCCTATTTACTTGTTTCTTACTCAAAAAAGATCTCTCCTTTTCTTTACAACTCGAACGACTATTTATAAAGAAATACATAGTGGATGACACCTAATCTGTCCTTTATTTTCGGTTATGGTTTGCGACATTCTCACAACCTTACAAATGTTAATTTTGCAAACTCTCTAATTTTCGCAGAACATATCTTTCTCGTGATCTTTGCTGACGTCATTTATTTTATCATTTCTGAAATTATTCTGCGACGCTGTTGTGCTGTGTCATTGATAATTTCGCTGAAACATTGTCGTTCCGAGATTCTGATCCTACACTCCACTCTTCCTGATCTTTTAGAATTCTTCATCACTGATTCAATTGGTACTTTTGTTAACCTTTATCTTGTGCGCTTGAAAGTATATGCGGAGCTTAAATGATGCATAAACTAATGCTAAGATTAACTTCTCAATCTTTGATTAATTCTTCTCGGCAGTATTAAAAGTTTTGCTAATGTAATAAATGGGTTTCTCCACTCCTGCGGCTACTCGCAATAATACAACACTTAATGCATGCGATGTCGTCGCAAGATAGATCAATAATTCTTCTCCTGATTCTGCTTTTTGTAAAATAGTTGTATTCATAAGATGTTCTTTGATCCCTTGAAAAGCTTTTTCACATTCATCAGTCCATTTAAATTTCGCACCCTTCTTGAGTATATCGAAAAAATATTTGCATTTGTCTGATGATCGCGAAATGAATCTCCCCAGCAAAGCTAGAAGCCCATTCAACTTCCGTACATCTTTTATTGTTGCTGGTGTTGGCATGTCACGAACTGCTTGCACTTTATCTGGATCAACCTGTATTCCTTCCTTTGATACAATGTAGCCTAAAAATTTTCCCGATGCAACTCCAATAGTACATTTCTCAGGATTCAATTTAATGTTATGCTGCCGCATTTGTTCAAAAATCTCCCTCAGGTCTTGTACATGGTCTTTATATTCTTTACTCTTTACTAACATGTCATCCACGTATACTTCTAATGTTTTGTGTATCCATTTTGCAAACACCTTCTCTACCATTCTTTGGTATGTCGCTCCCGCATTTCGCAAACCAAATGGCATTTTCGTGTAACAATATAAACCTCTAGGGGCATAGAAAGCAGTATGTTCTTGATCTTATTCAGCGAGAGGGATTTGGTTATACCATTTGTACCCATCTAAAGACGATACTCTATCGTTTCCCACTGCAGATTCCACCATTTGAGGAACATCTGGCAACGGAAAACTATCTTTGGGGAAAGCTTTGTTTAAATCAATGAAATCTATGCAAATCCTGATTCCTTTGTTTTTCTTTGGGATAATGACCATATTCGCTATCCATTCTGGGTATTTAGCTTCTCCTATGATTCCCGCATCAAGCATTTTCTGTAGTTCTTCTTCTATTTGGGAATGGTAAGTTGTTGCAATTTTTCTTATTCTCTGTTTAAATGGTCTCACATTTTTGTTAATCTCCAACTTGTGGCATGCAATTGATGGATCTATTCCCGGTATCTCATCCATGCTTCCTGCGAAAACATCTTTATATTCTCGCAACAAGTTAACAGTTCTTTCTTCTTCTTCCACATCCATTTTGGTTCCAATTCTCAATATTAAAGGTTCTTCTATAGTCCCAACGTTTATTTTTTTTTGTTGGTTCCGCGGCAGTGTAACTGGGTTTAGCTTCTCCCATTGGTGTTGGTTCTTTTATTGTTTTAATAGGTCCTTCTCCTTCTTCCGAAATTTCGCTGGGTATTCCTTTGCCTTCTTTTTCCCTGATCATATATACTCTAAATTCTTCTTCTTTCTTTGCTTCCTTTGCCAACTTTCTGCGAAATTGTTTCTTTTTTGCTTGTCCTTCATAATGCTCTACTTCAATTTGATGACATAATTTCGCATTGTCAACATTTCCTCTGATTTCACCTATTCCATTTGGTGTGGGGAATTTAATACATTGATGCAACGTTAATACTACATCTTTTATCGCATATGTATCCATGGTCTTCCTAATAACATATTATATGGCGATTCCATATCCACCATGCACAGCGTTACATGTGTTTCGAATTCTCCAAGTGGAATTCGTACCACTATCTCTCCTTTAGGTTTTGTTGTGGATTTTCCAAAGCCGTGAAAAAAATATGTTGAACTGGATATTTCTTCATCTTTAAATCCCATTCCCCGGAATGCGTGATAAAATATTATATCCACTGAACTTCCTGTATCGATTAAAGTTCTGTTCAATATCCATTCTCCTGTGGATTTTGTCGTTGTCTCCTTCTCTTTTCGCATAATAGGCACTGTGATAACCAATGGAGATGTGTGGTTCAAATTTTCTTTTGGTATTTCTGCCGCCATGAATGTAATTTTTTGTTTTTCCTAATCTTTCAAGGGTGATGTCTTTTCTACCGACATAACCTTCCTTCCTTCAAAATTTCGTTTATGTATTCTTCCTTTGATGTTTTCATGGAATTCATTAACCATCGTTTTTGTTATCATATTACACTCCAATATTTTGTCATCTTCATTAATTCTATTCATCTTTCTTTTAACTGGTTCACTGATTTATTTAATCACTTTCTTGATTTGAATATTCTCAACAACAATCTTCAACTTTCGATCTTCAATCTCCCTGTTTTTAGCGCCATTATGTAGTTGCAGGAAATCCTACACTACACCCCTCATATAATTTCATTATTAATCAACTCATTTTTCGGTTTACACTCTTAATTTTATTGATCAATCTTTGAATGTTCTTACAAGAAAAGATAAAGAAATCAAGAATGACCTCTGCTCTAGACTTTCTCTCCCCTATTTACTTGTTTCTTACCCAAAATAGATCTCTCCCTTTTCTTTACAACTTGAACGACTATTTATAGGGAAATACATAGTGGATGACAGCTAATCTGTCCTTTATTTTTGGGTATGATCTGCGACATTCTCGCAACCTTACAAATATTAATTTCGCAAGCTCTCTAATTTTCGCAGGACTATCACATATTTCTCGTGATCTTAGCTGACGTCATTTATTATATTCTTCCTGAAATTGTTCTGCGACGCTATTGTATTGTTTTGTTTATAATTTCGCTGAAATATTGTCGTTGCGAGATTCTGATCCTATACACAACATGTTGTATACATAAAAGGGAGAAATATACAAGACCAAATAGTTCTTTCTTCTGAGATGATTAATGAAATGAAGAAGAAAAGAAGAGGAGGTAATATTAGACTCAAGTTAGACATATCACAAGCCTATGACTCTGTGAGATGGAAATTTCTATTTCAAGTTCTAATCAAATATGGTTTTTTAGTCATTTGGTGTCAATAGTTAAATACTTTACTTGAATCTGCAAAAGTCTCAGTAATGATAAATGGTGGTCCTAATGGCTTCTTCTCAGTTGGTAGAGGATTAAGACAAGGAGATCCACTATCTCCAATTCTTTTTGTTCTAATGGAAGATGTTCTTAGTAGAAATATCTCCAAATTGGTAGCTGAAGGCAAGATAACTCCAATGGTAACAAGAAATGGAATTCATCCTTCTCACATGTTTTTTGATGATGATGTGTTTATTTTTTGTAATGGAGAAAAGAAAAGCATTCAAAATCTAATGAAGCTCCAAGAAGTTTATCAGCAAAGTTCAGGTCAGCTGATCAATAAAAGTAAAAGCAAGCTCTTTTTGGATGGAACAACAGCTGCAAGGACTATGCAAATTAGAGAACTAATGCAAATGGAAGTAAGTTATTTACCTGATAAATATTTAGGAGTAATTCTTCAAGCTGGCAGAGTGAAAATTTCAATAATTTTCCCAATGGTAGAGCTCTTGCAAAAGAAACTGTCTACTTGGAAAGGTAAACTGATGTCATTTAATGATAGGCTGGTACTAATAAAATCAATACTTAGTAGCATCCCAATTTATAGCATGTCATTTTATATGTGGCCAAAATCAGTAATCAAAATTTGTGAGAGGATAATCAGAAACTTTCTGTGGTCTGGAGATGGAGAAACTAGAAAGTTTAAAACTTTCTCATGGAGAAAGGTATGTTCACCTTATTATAATGAGGGAGGTTTGGGTGTTCAAAGACTAGATATTCTCAACAAAGCACTGCTAATGAAACTTCTATGGAGAATAATAAACTATGGTGAAGAATGGTCTATGTTCATTAAAGCCAAATCAAGATAAACATGGACAATAGAAGAATAATTGGCAACTTTCATCAATTTGTCCAGGTCTGAAATGTGCTTAAAATCACTTAAAAGAAAATATAAGGTGCTGCATAGGAGATGGTCAAAAAATATCCATCTGGTTTGATTATTGGATTGGAAACTCTCCCATCATTGAGGATATTGGATTTACTGATTATGTTAAAGCTCGCATCAGCATGAAGGTGTCAGATTTACTCAAGGAAGGCAAATGGGATTTACCTGATCAACTTAATATCATTCTTTCTGATTTCACTCTTCCTGAAATTGGTATTGGAAATGACAATCTAATTTGGACAGGTGACATCAAAGGTAATTTCACAACTTCCTCTGCCATAAGTTTAATCAGAAATAAAGAACAACAATTGCATTGTCACAAGAAAATTTGGAATTCATATCTTCATCCTTCTATAGCAAGCAACATCTGGAAACTTGTTCAGGGGATTCATGTATATGATACTGTACTGGTTCAAAGGGGGTTTGAACTTGCTTCTAGATGCTGCATTTGTGAATCATCTCAAGACAACATGCATCATTTGCTGTGGGAATGCAGATTCAGTAAAGAAATATGGAGTTGGATATGCCCTGTTTTTAAAGTTAAAATTCCTAATTCCTTTGAAGAAGTGTGAAATAATGCTAAAGGAAAGAGCCCATCCATTAAAGAATGTTGGTGCATCACTGCTTGTGCAATCTTAAGAGATATGTGGTTTCAAAAGAATAAGATGATTTTTGAGAAAGTTAAGCCAAACATTCAAAGTTTCAAGAGGAAAATTAAAAAGACAGTCCTTGAGGGAGGAGTCAAAATTAAAGGTCACAAATGGAATGTTGATATTGATGACCATGTAATTCTCTTCTTTAAATTGAAACCAAGAAATCTTAAATATCAATGCATAAAACCTTGTTATTGGATTCCACCAAGAACTGAAGTTGTCATGTTTTGCTGTGATGGGGCATCATTTGGAAATCATCAGTGCAGTTGGTTTTGGTGTGGTAATAAGAGATCATTTATGTCAAGTATTGGGAGTTATCTCTGGAGGAATTGGCATTGCAATAAATTACATTGCAGAGATATATGCAATCATCTGTGCAGTTGAGTTAGCTGTGGAACGGCAGATTCAAGAAGTAATTCTCAACTCATATTCCAAAACAGTGGTGACTGAATTTGCAGGAAACATAATGCCATGGTTTTTCAAAATGAGATGGAACAAAGAAATTGTTAAGATTCATTCTCTCTGGTTCAGGCATAGTTTCAGGGAAACTAACTTTTCTACAGATACAGCTGCAAAAAAAGGAGCTCTACTGGCAGCGGGTCAAAGAGAAATCTACTGTGGAAGATCAAGTTTTTTTTATCAAGGATAGAATTGCCTAATATAGCATATTATAGAATGTGCTAGTTGCTTCAAGCCTATGTAGTTGACTGTACTTTCTTTTGTCTTAATTTTTTAACTTGTAACTTTTAACACTCTTATTTTCCATTCTAATATAATATGTGATTCAAAAAAAAAAATTTGAATCAATTCTGGCTATGTAATGTCTAAGTTTTTCTTTCTGAGCATTGGGTTAAATGATTGAGTAAGAACCCATGTTGCAGACTTCATGGTCCAATTTATAAGAAACCAGAGATTATGGGTTCGATTCCGGTGAAATCGACGTTTGATAATTAATCAGTGTTGGCAAAGAGTTTGTAAAATCTAGTAGAGATAATAGAGCCTCACTTTTATTGTGTCATGTAATGAAGATATCATGTCTATGACTTTTGTGGTGATCATCAATCTCCCTCTTTATTTTTATCATTCTTTTTTTTGTATGAATCATGTTATTTGCAGTTTATAGTCGAGTTTACCATTGTTTGGGATACTACAACCCAGACCAAATAGAAGATTTCTTGGAAGAAGTAACTATTGTATATTCCCTCTAAAGAATCTACCAAGTAGTTTTCATATATTAGAAGTAACTATTTATCTCTGTCAAAAGCTTTAGAGAGGTTACTTTCCTTTGTCATAAGTTGTCGGTAGTAAGAAACCGACAACTCGTTAAGCCTATATCGTAAAGATAAACTGAAGCCCATATATCAGGCCCATTAAGTTTTCATGCTTCAACATGTTTAGGGGGAGATTTTTTTTTTTATAAGAAGGAAAATTTATTAAGATTCAAGAATTTACAAGCAAAATAAAAGATAGAAACCATCGGAAAAATGAAACGCCAATCACAAAACAAATTGTAATTTAGCCCCAAATGACAATGCTAATTGCACAACCTGTGAATAGCATTGTCCCCAAATAACCCTATCAAAATTGATAGATCCCATATGCCAAAAGATAAAGAATCCTCATTTGGGGAATACATAAAAATTTTGGGGCATACATATGGATGACCCTAACTAGTGTGGGGGTGATAAGGGGTACCTAATGAGTGGTTAAGTTAATTAAATACTCTTGATTAATTAATTAATTTTTAATATTAACTTTTTTAGTTTATCTTTTTTAGGTTTGAATTTTTTTGTCTTTTCTTATTGCATGGAATTTTTTTTTACGACAATTACTGAGCAAAGTTACGCTAACAATAAAATCAAAATTATCAGCCGAACTTCTCTTTTTTTTCATCCTGAAAGTGTCGACGAACAGTTCGGCTGATAATTAAACACGAAGATGTTAGCCCAACTTCATTTTATGAAAAATAATATTAAGTTCGGATGTCCTATTTTCTTATCGAATCTGTCGAACCTAGGTATGTTTTCACATAACACAAGTTCAGCGGACATATTACCAGCCGAGCCTACGTATGTTTAGGTTCGACATATCACTTGTCCGCCGAACTTAGATTCGTAAATAATAAAATTTAACAATTTTTTTTTAAAGTTAAAAACTAAATCAAGAAAATAAAATATTTTTTTAAGAAAATATTTTTTTTATTTTAATTTAAAAATAGTTAAAAAATATAAATAATAATGACATTTTTGCCATTATGAAAAATGGCTAGATAAGGGGCACCCTAGAAACACTTTTTCCGCTCGTGTTTTTGTCTTATTCAAGAGGCCCCAAAATCTTTGGGTATGCCCCAAATGATGGTTCAAGATAAAATAAAACCCAAATATAAAAGCCCAAGCCCCAATGCTGATCGTTGGAAGACTAAACCCAATTGTTAAAAACCTGAGTACAAAAGTCCAAGATCCAACCCGGATTGTTGGAAGACTAAACCCAGTTGTAAAACCCTAATTGAAACTGTTGCAGTACCAACACCAAGTTTACTTAGTTTCCTTTCATAGGCTTATTTATTTTTAGTTGGCTTTTAATTCCGGAACTAGTTAGGCTTCTATAATTAGTGTTACTTGTTTCTCAATTATTTGGAGTTATAAATACAACTCCTGAGTTTGTAAAAGACTCAAGGATTAATACAAGAACTCTTTCAATCACTCTGATCTTCTTATTCTCTTCTTATTGTTTTCTTAATTTTCTTCTAAATCTTTTAATTCTTCAATTATCCAGATCTATTTTTATCATATAAACCTTGTGTTTTGGTCTAGAACCCTAACATATGGTTCAGAGCAGGTTTATCCTGTACCTAAGTTTACACCAAAAATTTTTTCCTGCAATGACGTACACCGAAGATTTGTCTATCCTATAAAAGGATATTATGGGAGTTACAACCAAACTTGATCGGATCGCAACCAAAATTGATACACTTGCTCAAACCCTCACCACTAATCATGATGACGATAAAAAAGCTCGTTAGGATGATAGAGCTAATCGTAATCTGTATTTATCTGACCATGAAAAATATCTTACCACAAGCCTCACTACAACTTTCAGTGCTGTACTTGAAGAGCTCCTTCCTCATCTTAAATACACAGAGGATTCTTCTCAAACCAATACACATCGTACTACCTACAATAATGGTGGTGTAATTCTTGACACTCATGTTCGCACTTTACCAGTTAACTTGAAGTTTGCATCTTTTGATAGTGATGATCCTGATGGTTGGTTATTCCAAGTTGATCAATATTTTTCTTGGCATAATATTGCCAATAACATGAAGGTATCATTAGTTGCTGCTCATCTAAAAGGAGACGCTAATGCATGGTTCCGTTGGAAGAGAACTACAATTATCAATCCAACATGGCCACAATTCGCTCTTTAGTGCCCGAACAATTTTCCAAGGATAAATTTATTGATGCTAAGAAGGCTATTAGTACAATTGAACATATAGGTACTGTTAAAGAACATATTCCCGATTTTGAACGTCTTTTAAATTCTGTTGATTTTCCTGAATCACACTTAATCTGTTCATTCATTCATTAAAACCTGAAGTGGGCACTGTTGTTAAATTATTTGAACCAACTACTTTAGCATCTGCCTTTAATAAAGCGTTGAATCAAGAAGCAGTTTTACTAGCAACTTCCAAACAACTTTCTCGACCAAATCAGTTTCGACCACCTGCTGCTACTAATACTTTACCATTAAGGAAGAATCCAATACCTCCTGGTGCTAAGAGGCTTACGTGGGAAGAACAAAAGGAAAAGCGAGACAAGGGTCTTTGCTTTAATTGTGACCAACTATATCAGCCAGGTCATCTGTGTTTGAAACCTAGACTTTTAATATTGGATGTTCCTCAAAACTCAGAGACCATTGATGCAGACTATAATGAGTGTAATTATGATGTTACTGAAGATCTTATTCACAATACCTTTTCAGAGGATTCAGGACCAACAATTTCCTTGAATTCACTAATGGGTTCTTCTTTTCCAAAAACTATGTGTATTATGGGTTATACTAAAGCTCAGCCTTTTACAATTTTGATTGACTCTGGCTCAACTCACAATTTTCTTCATCCTAAAATATCTAAACAGTGTGGGTATTCTATGAAATCTGGAGCTGCTGCCTTGCAAGTTATTGTTGGTGATAGTGCTCAAACACAGACTCAGGTGTTTTGTCATAATGTACAAGTTAAACTTCAAGATTATTCTTTTTCCACAGATTTTCATCTTCTTAATATCAGTGGTTGTGATGTTGTCTTAGGAGTTCAATGGTTACATACATTTGGTCCTATTACATGGGATTTTTCAAGGTTAATGATGAAGTTTCGCATACAAGATCAAGATGTGATGTTATTAGGGAATAATTCCTCCAGCATTATGCTTTTGGACGCCAAGTCCATGCAGCATTTATTATCCATAGAGACTTTTGCAGTTTTCTTACAACTATCTGCATTAAATACTTTAACTACTGCTGCTACAATTCTTCCACCTGAGTTGCGTGAATTACTTGCTAAATATGCTGATGCTTTCAAGACTCCTACATCACTACCTCTTAAAAGATTACACGATCATCGTATCAATTTGCTTCCAGATTCTGCACCTGTCAATGTCAGACCATATCGTTATCCATATTTTCAAAAAGATGAAATTGAAAGGATAGTGCATGAACTACAACAAGATGGCCTTATTCGACCTAGTTCTAACCCTTATTCATCTCCCATACTGATGGTCCGTAAGAAGGATGGTTCTTGGCGAATGTGTGTGGATTATAGAGCTTTGAATAAGATAACCATCAAAGATCATATTCCAATACCCATGGTGGATGAGTTATTGGACGAATTAAATGGTGCAACAATTTTTTCCAAACTAGATTTTCGATCTGCTTATCATCAACTACTTATGCATAAGCCATATATTCTAAAAACTGCTTTTCGCACTCGTGATGGTCATTATGAATTCTTTGTCATGCCGTTTGGACTCTCTAATGCTCCAGCCACCTTTCAAGGATTGATGAATCATATATTTCGTCCTTACCTTCGTATGTTTGTGCTAGTATTTTTCGATGACATTTTGATTTACAGTAAGACCATGTCTGAGCATATTCATCATTTGTCTTTGGTATTTGAATTATTGAGACTTCACCAGTTGTTTGTCAAAGAATTCAAATGCACCTTTGCACAAGCTACAATAAAATATTTGGGTCACATAATTTCGTGTCTCTGTTGATCAGGATAAGATTCAAAGTATTCTGTCATGGCCTGTTCCAACTTCACTTAAGGAATTGCGAGGTTTTTTAGGGATTAGCAGGTTATTATCGCAAATTTGTCAAGGATTTTGGTAAGCTTAGTGCACCCATACATCAACTACTGAAGAAAGATGCATTTCTTTGGACTGATAATGCTACTACTTCATTCAAAGTGCTTCAGAAGGCTATTACTACAACACCAGTTTTAATTCTTACAGATTTTTCTAAAGAATTCTCATTGGAATGTGATGCATCTGGAAATGGGTTGGGAGCTGTGTTAATGCAGTCTAGTCGACCCATTGCTTATTACATCAAACCTTTGACTGGAAAGAATTTAAATCTCTCCATTTATGACAAAGAAATGCTTGCAATTGTCTCTGCAGTTCAAAAATGGAGACGTTACTTGCGGGGTAGACATTTCAAGATTCTTACAGATCACAAGAGTCTGAAATACTTTCTTGATCAAAAACTCTCTTCTATGAAGCAACAGAAATGGTTACCAAACTTCTGGGATATGATTATGAGATTATTTTTCGAAAGGGAAAAGAAAATCTTGCAGCTGATGCTTTGTCTCGCAGCATTGGATCTCACTTTAGTCTGACTACACCAATTTTCTATGAAGTCACTGAAATAATTCAAGAATGTCATCTGGATGCTGAGCTAAGTATACTAATTCAAAAACTCATTGATTCTCCTTCTTGCAAACTTAATTTTTCATACATTGATGGTGTTCTGCGTTATAAAGGACGAATAGTTGTGGTACCTACTTCTTTATGGTGTACCAAACTTCTTGAGGAGTTTCACTCAAACCCTATAGGGGGGCATTCAGGATTTTTGAGAACTTATAAGCGTCTAGAACACAATTTTTATCGGAAGGGTATGAAGCAAGCAATCAAAGATTTCATTCCTCACTGTGATGTGTGTCAAAGAAATAAAACTGAAGTTATTTCACTACCAGGATTATTGAGTCCACTTCCTATTCCTTCTGAAGTATGGATTGATATATCCATGGACTTTATTGATGGTTTTCCTCTTTCTGAACGCAAGAATGCAATTTTGGTGGTTGTTGATCGTCTAACCAGGTATGCACATTTTATTCCTCTCACACACCCCTATTCTGCTAGCTCTATTGCAGACGTGTTTGTGAGAGAAATTGTTCGACTTTATGGAATGCCAAGAAGTATAATAAGTGATCGAGATCCCATTTTTATGAGGAATTTTTGGATAACTTATTTTAAGCTACAAAGTACACAGCTATGTCACACTTCTGCATATCATCCACAGAGTGATGGCCAGGTTGAGGTAACTAATAGGACATTAGAATGTTATTTGCGATGTTTCGCTGGTATGAAGACAACAGATTGGTCGAAATGGTTTCCCTTGGTTGAATGGTGGTATAATACAAGTCATGATTCTGCAATTAACATGACTCCATATCAAGATCTTTACAGCCGGCCTCCTCCAACAATTTCATCTTATCTACCTGGTACCACTTTTTTGCATGATGTTGATTTAAATCTCAAAGCACGGGATCATACTTTAAAGCTGCTGAAATCTCACTTGCATGATGCTCAAGCTAGAATGAAAGCATACTTTGATGCTCATCATACTGAGAGGGAATTTTCTATAGGAGATTGGGTTTTTCTTCGACTACAGCCATATAGACAGAGAACTGTTACTAATCAATCCTTTTCAAAACTATCTCCAAGATTCTATGGTCCTTTACGAGTTATTGAGAAGATAGGACCAGTCGCATACAAGTTGGAGCTTCCTGCAGAAAGTCGCATTCACCCTGTATTTCATGTTTCTCAGTTGAAACTAAAATTAGGATCAGCTAACTCAGTTCAACAAGTTCTACCATCTATCATTGATTATGATAAGTGGGAACCAAAAGCTGTTTTGGATCGTCAAATGTTCAAGAAAGGATCTTATGCAGGAACTAAGTGGTTAGTGAAATTGATGGATCACCCAAGTGATGAGGCTACTTGGGAAGATGCTGATGAATTACTTATTTGTTTTCCAGACTTTCAGGCTTGAGGACAAGCCATTTTTCATCCAGGGAGGATGTTGTAGTACCAACACCAGTTTACTTAGTTTCCTTTCATAGGCTTATTTATTTTTAGTTGGCTTTTAATTCCGTAACTAGTTAGGCTTCTATAATTAGTGTTACTTGTTTCCCAAATATTTGGAGTTATAAATACAACTCCTGAGTTTGTAAAAGACTCAAGAATTAATACAAAAACTCTTTCAATCACTCTGATCTTCTTATTCTCTTCTTATTCTTTTCTTAATCTTCTTCTAAATCTTTTAATTCTTCAACTATCCAGGTTTTTATACCTATTTTTATCGTATAAACCTTGTGTTTTGGTCTAGAATCCCAACAGAAACACTGAAACCCTTAATCCCCAATTCTCAGGGGAAGATAATCTGCGATCAACCTTGATAAACAGAGTTGGAGTCGCTAGCAATGACTCCACAAGCACCCATACCAAAAGCAGCATTGATAACATCTTCTTAAGGAGGCTTCCATTCTTCATTAGTTTGAGTACTGTCATTTGTAGAGTTTGCATTATCTTCTAGCTAAGTCTTCTGGAGGTTGAGAGTAATTGTACCAGTACACACCTTCTTTGATGATTTGCTCTATAACAAGCTTAGACACATTAAAGAAATTGTCATTTCAAGCCTTCCACATCGCCCACATTAGACAGCTCCCCATTCTGAAAGCAGAATAGTCACCACCTTCTTGCAGCCATCTGACAATAGTCAAGTGAAAACCTGCAACCCATAATGGACCCAAAGAAAAACTGCTATTGCAATGGGACAAAACAAAAACAGATTCTCTCTAGTTTCAATACCTCCTCCACAAAGACTGCAGTCGTTATTCATGGTTGGCTGGTTGCAATTCCTTTTTGAAGAACCCTCTGGATGAAGAAGTGGATTTTTGGAAAAAGCATCCTCACCTTACAATTTCCAGGGAAAATTCTCTCTGTTTGTTGAAGAACAGGATTGTCTATGGGATCTAAGAGTTTTCATGAAAGATTTAGTGGAGAACTTCCCCTTTGGCTGCGGAGTCCAAAGAAGCTTGTCGTGCTAGTCATCCTCATTACTAACCATGTTTGACAGGAAAAAATGTTTCTGACAACCTCTTCGTTCCATCTTTTTGGGTTATTCAGGATCATATGACTGATCCTAGTAATAGCATTGTGCTCAGCATTTCGAATAACTGAAGTGGAGAGGCCTTGATACAGTCTGGGATCCATAAGGTGCACTAGCATTCTCTTATGTGTACTTATCTGAAGATGAGATTGCAAAGTTTTGGGATCTACGTCGGAGAGGAGCAATTCTAACATTTCCAGATAAATATTGTGTGCACATATTTCATCATCAAACACGTGTATATAGGAACATACGTGGAGAGCATGCGGACAAAGTCATCAAATCATGATGACATGTGCCCACAGCTAAGATGCTCATCCCGCCGACGTTGGATCTTTGCCCAAACAAATCTAAGGGAAGAAGTTAAAAAGACGTACCGATAACACGATGTACTGCGGAGCACCAGATAACTCCAAAGAGTTACTTTATCTCATCCCCAAAAGAAGCCAAGATCAACGGTGGAGAGAAAATGAACTGACATGGATGTGACAGGGGCAGAAGACACTTTCCTGACACGAGCAGGCACCTCAACTACCCGCATTAAACACTCTGATCAACATACGTGTCGATCAACCCGTGGAACGAACGAAGACGACTCTGCGTGATGAAGTAATAAACGAAGACCCCTGCGGGATGGACACATAACACAAGAAGATAAGGTTTCAACGGTCCTCAGAGATGGGTCCCACACTCTAACCCTATAAATACCCCCTCTTCACCAAGAGTAAGGGGATCGTAAAAATCAGGGGGAGAAGGAGAGAGAAAGATTGTGAGTGTAAGTTAGTCCTTTATAATATACATACCTATGTAAACTCCAAATTCACTCGATTATCTTTGTAATCATGAAGTACATAGTGAAACAGCAACCCCGTGGATGTAGGCCTTAGTGCTGAACCACGTAAATCCCAGTCTCATTTACACTTTAGCACTTTATTTTTGTCTAACTCTTCATGAGTTTTACTTTTATGCTTCGTTTTATTTATCTCCCCTTGCGTAAACGCCACTCGCAGTGTTCTTAGATGAGGCTATGATAAACCCGAAGGTTTTGAGCCAAGGAATCAATGCCATTGTATTATCAGCACGAGTTGGTACCTAGAGTGTGAATATTGTTTGTGAACATATAGATGCCTTCGTGATTTACGTGTTCACAATTTGGCGCTAGAAACAGGGGTTTCGTCCCGGTAAAAGATTTATCTTATGCTGTGATTTCATATTAAGTTAGCATCTGCTTGATCTATTTCATCAGCTCTAGCAGTATTTACCTTTTGTTAACTTTACTATATTCAAAAACGCCCGTTATCTTCGATGGTCCTGGCAGTATCTGTCGAAGATTTAAACTGGTTAAAAGATTTATCGCTTAGATCCATGGATTTACATTTTTTAGATCTCGTACGGACCTGGCTTTCCAGTGGGTCGCTTTCAAAAAATTTCAAAAAGATCTACGTGCATTTTCAAGGGGATCACGTTCCCGCGTACCTTCAATGAACCCGCATTTTTAAAAGTTCTCTGTGGCCCTCGGGCAGTTTTTCCCGGTCTTGGAGTAAGGAATTTTGTAAACTAACCCGATCCGCACGGACATTTCTGTTTCTCGCTGTTTGAAATTCCCTTGTGCAGAAGAAAACGAAAGCGACAAAAGGACCCACGATGGAAAAGATGCAGGAAGCAGGAAAATCCAAAGTCACGTCAAAGGAAGCACCAAGGACAACCCCGATCATCACCCGGAGCAAGCAGAAAGGAGAAAGCCAAAATGACCAGTCAGAGGCAGGACACTGCGGAAATCACTTCGCCTATGAACGCTAACTCCGTCGCAGCGGCCCTCAGAGCAGCGGCAACAAAGTATAGTACAACAGCGGCTGCCCCAAAGGCTGCGGAAGCCAGCAAAACTTTTGCTACGAATCAATTTCACCAACCAAAAGAAAGGGTGGATGAATCCAGAACACACCAACCCGCGCACCCCCGACCTTCGGAATGCCATCAACAAACGAGCAAAATCAAACTGTGCGGCGGCTCTAACGCCGCAGATGGGCACTTCGCCCGATCTGGAAATGCCGACAATCGAAGCTGAACCTCCCCCACCTTTAGTGCAAACCATAGAAGAAGGCGGCACCATTGCCGTAGTAGCACGAGCTGGGACTCCCAATCAGGGGTCGAACCAATCACATCGATTGATGGCCGAGCTTGAGGAATTGAAGAAGAGCCAGAAGATTTACGCAGATGTTGTAGCTCTGTTGGCCAGAGAAAACCAGGATTTAAAAGACCGGATTCCCTAAGCACAAAGACGAGCCAACAACTCGATGAAGCAAGTTCAAAGGCACCAGAACCAAACCGAGACCGAAGAGTCATCGTAGCAGCAAATGGAAAAGCGGCAAGGGGTAGTAGCGCATCCGACCCGGATTATAACGACGGAGAGTCAAGCTATCACGAGCAGAAGAGCGTAGGGCACCACCGCGCGATGGAAGAGCTGCGTGATGAAATGATGGCAGAGATCAGGCAGTTAAAAAGTAGACAAGGAGGGGGAAGGTTAGAAGAGGTCATGAGAGAGGCTAACTCCACCCCTAACTCATCGCCTGGCCAGCACCCCTATTCCACTCAAGTGCCCTGTCCCGACATTTGAATGCTATGACGGATCCAGTGATCCCGCTGCACACATTCGGTATTATAACCGTGTCTTGGCTAGATGGAGTCAAAACGACGCAGTACTCTGTAGATACTTCCCATCGAGCCTGAAGGGATCGGCATTGTCTTGGTTTGATAATCTGCCGCCAGACTCCATCCACTCCTACGACCAACTCGCAGAAAAGTTCTTAAGAACTTACATGTACAACAAGGCTGTTAATACTGGAATGGATAAGCTCTTTTCGCTAGCAATCGGCTATAAGGAAACCACGAGGGAATACACTAACAGATGGCACAAGGTCTGCCAAGCCATAGGGAGTGTGGACCCGGTGGTAAGTATCAACTGCTACAAGTGGGGATTAGACCGAATGAGTCCACTATTCGTTGAGATTCATGGAAGCGTACCTAAACAGAGGGAGATCTTCGAATAATTATTGAAAACACGCTCGTCTTGAAGAAATCCAGCGTGAAAACCCTAGGGCATACACGCAGAAGTCTCACCGTACCAATTCAGCAGAACAAACCAATGGGGCCAAAAGGAATTGTTCAGCGGAGAGGCCTCACGAAGACAGGAAGGAACGAAGGGACGAACGACGAACAGGCGATCGAAAATTCGAAGATCAAGTTTATACGAAGCTCAATGCTAGCTATGCTCGGATCCTGAGAGAGATCAAAGGAAGGGAAAACCTGGAGTGGCCATGGTCTAAGGGAAAAGCAGCCCTCGAGAACCGAGAAGTCTAAAGATTATTGTGAATATCACTGCTTCAACGGACACCAGACCGAAAAATGTAAAAACCTCAAAATAATGATCCAAAAATTAATCGATGCTGGCGAGCTCAAACATTACATACGAAAGGATGTCGCCGAGGATAGATCCAAACGAACCAAGCCAGTCCAGCTTCCAGAAGGGAACCGCACAATCAACACCATTTCGTGTTCTGAAGCCGCAGGGCCCTCACTTACAGCACAGATAGGAAAGAGGTTACGGAAGCAGTTCGAAGACCGCTGCGAATTGTATAAGATCGATGGGATAGAGGTGGACGAGCACGAAGAGTGGATGGACTCGCCTATTATTTTCGATGCTGAGGATATCGAAGAGGACATGGAAGACCATAACGACCCCCTGGTCCTCACACTACCAGTGGCCGGATGTAACCTCAAAAAGATCCTCATAGACGGGGGAAGCTCAGTAAACGTTCTATTCTACGACGCATTCAAACGAATGAAACTCCATGAAGAACAGCTGATGACCTCTTATTACACCATCTACGGATTCAATGGTTCACCCACGAAGCCATTGGGAGACATCGTGTTGCAAGTTAACGCCGGACCCATGAAGTAGAACACGATTCAGCGTGGTTGACGCCCCATCCCCCTACAACGCCATTATCGGACGAAAGTGGTTACATAAACTCAAGGGAGTGGCGGCAACGTACTACCAATATCTCAGATTCCCTACACCTGAGGGAGTAATGGAAATCAAGGGAGATCGGGTCTCTGCAAGGGAGTGCCAAGCCACTCAGGATCGCATCAACAACGAACAAGAAGAGCAGCGAAAAACCCGAAGAATTAAAATAAAAAAGCGCGAAAGAGAAGGCCATAGACCTGTTCCTCAAGGAAACTACAGGAAGGGGTTTGACCAAAGATGATAATGTCCTAAACACAGAGACAAGTACTTCAGCAGCCAACGAAGGATAGAAACATACTAAATAGCAATCAAAGAACGTCCCAGTTCTCGGGGATCCGAAGCCGGTGTTCACGCCAGTAGAGCCCGTAAAAGAAATCAACATAGGAACGAAAGAAAACCCGAAGATGATCAAAGTAGGGACCATAATGGACGAAAAAAGAGAAGATTCTCTAACCAAATTACTTAAAGAATACGCGGATGTATTCGCCTGGAAATTAAGAGATATGCCTGGGATTGACCCAAAAGTAATCCAACACGAACTGCGCATCAAACCTGGCACACCACCTTTCAGGTAAAAAATAAGAAAAGTTGCACCGGAGTATCATAAGGCCGTGGAAAAAGAACTTCGGAAACTACTAGACGCAGGTTTCATCAAGGAAGTCAAGTACCCTACGTGGATCTCCAATATGGTCGTCGTTCTTAAGAAAAATGGAGGGGTTAGGATATGCATCGATTTTACTAACCTCAACAAGGCATGTCCAAAGGACAGCTATCCCTTGCCAAGCATAGATCAGCTGGTAGAGGCGGTAGAAGGATATGAAGAGCTGTCATTCATGGATGGAGATTCTGGCTACAACCAAGTAGCCCTGGCAGAAGAAGATCAGCCACACACAGCGTTTTACACCCCACATGGCCTTTATTGCTACACTAGAATGCCCTTCGGACTTTGCAACGCAGGGGCAACATACCAAAGAATGGTCGATGCTATCTTCAGGCCATGGATTGGTAGTACCTTAGAAGTTTACGTTGACGATATGCTCGTCAAAAGCAAGCTGCGAAAAGATCACCACCAGGATCTGAGAGATATCTTCGAAGCAATGAGAAAACATCACATGAAAGTAAATCCAGAGAAATGTACTTTCGGCGTCACCTCGGGAAAATTCCTCGGGTATCTGGTAACAAAAAGGGGCATCGAGGTAGACCCAGTAAAGATTCAGTCCATAGTAGAAATGCCATCCCCGAAGAATTTAAAAGAAGTGCAGAAACTCAATGGGTCCATCGCAGCCTTGGGCAGATTTATTGCCCTATCCTCGGACAAATGCAAACATTTCTTAAACATTCTCAAAAAAGGGAGAAAGTCTGAATGGACCGCAGAATGCGAAGAAGCCTTCCAAAAAAATCAAAGAACACCTAGATTCAATTCCGATCCTGCAGAAACCGGATCCTGATGAGGTTTTAGCATTGTACATAGCAGCAACAGAAGACGCAGTCAGCGCAGTGTTGGTCAAAACCAATACGAAGATAGAACAGCCTATCTATTACGTCAGTAAGACCCTCAATTATGCGGAAAGGAACTACACAAAGATCGAACAGCTTATCCTAGCATTGATTTGGGCTACTCAAAAGCTGAGAACCTACTTCCTAACTCACTTCATCCGCGTCCCATGCAAAGCACCACTGGAAGCAGTCCTCAAAAGCGCGGGAAAAGTGGGCAGAATAGCCAAGTGGAACACTCACCTGGACCAATTCAACATTCTCGAAAATTCCAAGTTTTGGCGGATTTCTTAGCATACCTCCCCCTGGAAAACGACGAAGAGATTAAGGGAATACCAGAAGCCGAAGAAGAAAGCAAAGATCCAATGGATATCCTCGAACCCGCGAGTCAAAGACAATGGGAAGTCTTCGTCGACGGTTCCAAAAATAAGGAAGGAGCATGAATAGGCATTGTCATTACCACCCCAACCGGAGAAATGATCGTACAGGCACTCATGTTAGAATTCAAAGAGCATACCAACAACATCGTTGAATACGACGCAGTCGTACATACCCTGCGTGTAATAATAGAAATGGGGTTAACCGATGTAAGGATGACAAGTGATTCGCAGCTTGTCATACGGAAAATAGAGCTCGAGTACAATGTGTACGATGACACCCTCTCAGCTTACATGGCCTTGGTCCAAACATTGGCGTCACAAATTCCGAACATCAAATTCCGGCACTTATGCAGAAAGGATCTCAGGCATGCGAATTCCCTAGCATATATATCATCCATGCTGAAGGATAAAAGCGTCGAAGCTATTAAAATAACAAGGGTATACGAGCCTTCGATTGCATCTCAATTCTCCTTCGCTACCAATCAAGAGACAGTGGAAGAAAATATCGAAGACCAAATAGGAGAAGACATCCATAACGATTTTGAAGAAGAAGACATCCTGTCAAGAGCAAATCAATACGAAGACTTCAACAACGAAGATGATTGGAGAACGGTGATCCATGCGTTTCTCGAAAAGGGAAGCTTACCCGCGGATCATAAACAAGCTAGGAAAATACTCTCCAAAGTAGGAAGATATGATCTCTGGGATGGGGTCCTATACAAGAAATCCTTCCTCGGGCCATTACAATGCTGCTTATCCCGGAGAGAGGGGCACCGAATTCTAAATGACATCCATTATGGTGACGCGGGGAATCATAGCGGCATGAGGTCACTAGCCGACAAAGCAAAAACGCAAGGATATTATTGGCCCACAATGATACAGGATGCCGCAAGGATGTCCCGACGGTGTGAAGAATGTCAGCGCTTCGCCAAAAAGATACACGCGCCGGAAACACTGTTAAATTCTGTAGATAGCCCGTGGCCATTTACAAAATGGGGCATAGATATTGTCGGGCCTTTCATCGAAGGGTCAGGGTCAGGGAAAAGACGATTTTTGATAGTATCCACGGACTACTTCAGTAAATGGGTGGAAGCCAAAGCCTTAGCCAGGATCAGAGACGTGGACGTGTTTACTTTCATATTCCAAAATATTATTTGCAGATTCAGCATACCAGCGGAAATCGTGTCCGATAATGGTAAACAATTACAGGGAAAAAACATAGACATGCTCTTTGACACTTTCAAAATAAGGAAAAAAAAGTCCACCCCCATATACCCTCAAAGCAACGGACAAGTGGAAGCTACCAACAAGACCCTCACCCTTATCCTCAAAAAACAATTAGACGAACATAAGGAGCGATGGTGTGAACAGTTGCATAATGTGTTATGGGCATACAGAACAACAAGAAGATCTGCCACCGGGGAATCCCCGTTTCTCCTCACTTAAGGAGCTGAAGCAGTCATCCCGACAGAGATCCTCATGCCAACCACAAAGACCGAAGCATGGGAGAAAAATCTCACAACAGACATGATGTTAGAGAGATTGGACGACCTAGAAGAAAGAAGGGAAAGCATTGCAGAAGATGGAAAATTATCAACGAAGACTAGCAAGGGAGTACAAAAAAAGGTCAAGCTTCGGAATTTTGTAGAGGGACAGTATGTGTTAAGAACTATCCCACAGTATCAACGAGAAAAGAGATGGGGAAAGTTAGCACCTACGTGGGGAGGACCTTTATAATACACGACATTGCGGGAAGCGGTTCCTATTACCTTCGCAATCTGAAAGGCGAGGTCCTCCGACATCCTTGGAATGCTAAGTGGCTTAAACCATATTACCCATAGGAGCAACGCAGCTTTGCATCTGCGTGAAGAGTACCAGAAGAAGAAGGCAGCGTGACCGCTCTACATGTTTCTATCTCTGGACGAGGAATTGCAGGCCTCAACCTATCAATCAAACAAGCTTTCCTAAAAATTCAAGAAATCAACTTATCAACAATATTGGGGAAAGTAGTTAATCTACAATCTCTCAGGGCTCCCCCATCAGTGTCCATAAGTGTAAGACCAGGGGGAAGGCACCCAGCAGAAAGAGATACCCAACCAATCTTAAGGCAACGGGTCGACGGAATGGGTGTATGTAAATTTTTAACCCCATATCCTAGAACGTTGCCTCGGCCCCCACCGTCTGGGAATCCTCTGGCCAAGGGTTCGCCAGCGGGGTGACAGGTCTCAAGCCGATCACGAAGGTACCTCCCTTCGGTATCGCACCCAAACACTTAAAAAACTCTTTTTTTTTAGCGTCTTTCATCACAATGCCTAAAATAAACAACAAACTGATATTGCAGGTATATCAAAAAAATGATCCATTTCATAAAGGTTGGTTACAAAAGCGGCAAGGCCATGGATTGTAAATACACATCAAAAATTTACAAGGAATACACATCAAAAATATTCTTTTACAAAAACTAGCAAAATCTAACGGAAGGATAATGATGCCGCGGTCTCTACTTAGAAGATGCCGCCCCATCAGCAGGGTTGTTCCGAAGAGTTGAAGGGACGCTCCCACCAGATGAGGGTCCCGAGGAGCCAGGCAAGGAAGCAGGCACTGGACGACGCGGATAGCTCTTCACAAGGCCATGCTCGGTCTTAAGGCCAAGCTCAATCTTCTCCAGCATCTTGTTTGTCTCCTCAGCCAATTGACACCGAGCCTTATGCATAATAACTGTCGTCCGCTGTTGGGCTTGGGATAACAACGAAGATAGACGATTCACTTCTTTAGAAGCTGCACCAACGGCCTCTTCGCGGGACCGCCAAACTCTTAAAATGATTAGTCTGTTCTTCCTGCTGCGCTAAGGAAGATTGAGCCTTTTCAAATTTTTCATTTGCAACGCGGAGTTGTCCCTCGAGCTCTGAAAAAGACAACACAAGGGAGTTAGCACAGAAAAGACACAATCACACTCGATGAAATAGAGTTATACCTTCGACACAAGCCGAAGCCTCTTCATACTCATTAACAACCGCATCTCGCGCTTCATCAAGATGGTCATATTCCGCGGATAATTTCTTATAATCTAGTTGAAGGTTGGTGAGAGTAAATTGACTGGCATCTAGTTCTACCTGCTTCATCGAATCCATGTGACGAAGATGGTTGACTCGTTGTTTATCTCTGATACCCCTTTGCCAAGTCTGTACATACATACTTCAAGATTTCTCTCAGACTCAGCCAGACGCGCTATTTCAGCGCGAGACGCAGCAAGGGCCTTGCTTAGAGCCCAAACTTCGGCTCGGGCATCGTCCCGTTCTCTGGTAAGACACAGCATGCTCTCATTAACTCCCGGAAAAGGAAGGGAGCGAGCCTTTCGTAATTCCTCTTCCAGAAGATGTATCCTAGACTCCAACAATGAAGTTCGCTCACGGGATTCCCGCAGATTCTCACTTGTCCACAAGCGTACCATTGAACAAAGTACGGTCATGGTTATGATTCTGCATATCAACCATTTGAACATGCCTTTCGCGCCATACCTCAGCCCGAGCGTCCCACTTTTTGGCTTCACTCTTAATTTTCTCGACCAGCTCTTTGATACGAGATTTTTGCCGTGCCCTTTCGTTTCGAAGCCATATCAACTCGGGGACGCCACCCACTGGAGATAGGGTGGGGAGACTCAGACAGAACAACTAAGGATATAGAGGAATTACGACGCACTGCGAGGGTAAAAGAGGAAAAAGAATCAAACCTGTGAAAGCTGAAACTTGGCCGCGAGTTTGCTCTAACTCAGCACGAACGACAGCAAGCTCTGAACGAAGCCCAGCCTCCGCTTCACCCAGCCTTTCTTTCTCTTTAAGGCTTCTCTTCAGTTCTTCTATTTCTACCTCAGCCGCAGATAATTCCTTTTCTCTGTGACGAAGCTTAGCCTCCAGCTTCAAAGATTTCGCCTTAAGAATTGATACAACATGGTTACAATGCTCACTCCTCATCATCTACACATCAAAACGGCAAACATTATTACACCGAAGGATTCAATCGTCACGAAGAGATATGTACGAAGACTTACCTCCAAGACACGCTGCTGAGGAAAACCATATTGGTAACCGTCGGCTATGGCCATCATATCCTCGACAGAAGTAGGAGGCTCCGGTACAAGGGTAGCTTCGGGAACACTCAAACTTTTCCCCCACATCTCAGATACCCGCGCCTTGGAAGAGAGTTCCATCATCCGACGGGTATAAGCATCGGAATCCTTTTCACCAGCAACCACGGGGCAGGATGAGGGACAAAAAAAACCCTTTTTCTTAAGCCAATCCATTATGGCGTCCTCACCCTCAAAGTCAGCGAATGAGGGAAATCCTCAGAAGGCGAATCAACCACGGACTTCCCCTTGGCTGATATTGCCTCATCAACACAAGTTTCGGCATCAACACGCACATCGTGATCACCCGCCCTCCGTCCTGCAGCAGCGTCTTCCTTACCAGACCCCCCGAGCACATCCCAATCATCATTGGGGAAAGTAGAGAGAAGTCTTCAGGAAAATCAAGAGCATCGTCAAGGAGATCCCCTGCGGAATAAACCCGGTCAAACGAGAACTCTTGAGACATGGTGGGGAGAGTTCCCGCAGCATCACCAGCAGGGACTGACATATCAGCGAGAACACTGCCATCAGCTACCGCGGCATTATTTCCTCCATCCCTTCAAAACCCGCACCAATATCCTCAACATTAGGGGGGAAGTATCAGTACGTTCTTCCCCATCAGAAATCTCATCCTCGGCAAACTCTTCGTTTACCGGACTGGTAACTTCTTCATGAACCTCAGCCTCACCCATCACAATGGTAGAAGACTGCTTCGGCCCAATCTTTTTCTTCTTCGAAACCTGCAAACCAACACATGTTCCACAGAGTTACTTTCCGAACAGTTACTTTCCACAGAGTTACTTTCGAACAGCGCGGCGCCAGAAACTGAATAACCATACCTTAGCAGTAGTGGCACTCTTCGGTGGAAGTATAGCACCAGAACCTTCCTCCTCGTCTCATTCAACGACATCGGGGGCATAAGGAAAGTTCATACCTGCGAAGTTTAAACGCCAGGGACAGAAATATCCATAACGAGCCGTAGGAGATTCACGTGGCCTGCTACTCCCAGAAAGACGCCAACCGCGTGGACCGGGAATCCAACTGTACGCCCAAGGACCAACGACTTCGATCACAGTAGCGTGCCACTCGTAGTCATGGTCACGCTTGATCCTCTCACGGGCCGGAAAAAGTTTCCGCTGACTAGACCCCTCGGTGCCCGGAACATACTTCAGTTTGGCATCGCTGACCTCACTTAACAGACGAATCTCACCCGAGGAGCAGCAAGATTCCGAAGGATAACCCTCCACGGCTTACGATTCCTACTATTGACGTAATCGCCAAAAGAGTTGTTGAAGTTTTCAGGAGTGTACCATTCCCTCTCCGCGGGATTTGGAACGTAACAGGTCATCGTCGTCTGCCCCTTAATCCGCAGATAACACTCCTTCAGTGCACGGAGATAATTCCCCGATAATTGCGACACGGAACGGCTGTGAGTATTGGTAGAAGAGCCTTCACGACCAGCAAGCACATCGTAATAGAAGAAGTCGCCAGACTTGTATAACGGCAGCATAAGACCCGCCTCGAAATCTCCAACCATAGTCAACAGATGGAACTCGTCAAACTGATACTTCGAGAGGAGCTCATAAGTAATATCATCTTCAGGGGCATAGAAACAACCCTCGAAGGCTTGAAGCTCATGCTTTTCCTTGAAAACTTCAAGGTCAATATGCTTGAACGTCACTTTCTTCTTGCTGACCGGAACACTGAGTATCACCGGGGCAGCCTCATCCTGTTTCGCGGGGTCAGACGAACCAACAAAAGCCTCGGAAGCTCGTCTTTTCAAAGAAGGATTTTAAGACGATTCAGTCCTTGGGAAACAACCTTTGGTATTCTTCCCTTTGAGAGGAAGTACTGGAGGCGTAGGTAGAGGGTGCTGCACAGGCACTACTGAACGCAGCGGAGGAACATCAAAAGAAACCGCACGAGGATGTGTCTGCGTACACCTAACGTCATCATGAGGACGAGAAACCGCACGCTCGGCAGTGTTTCGAGACCCGGAAGGATTTTTTGAAGGACCATCTTTCCTAGGAGGAGAGGCCTTCTCCCCTGAAGAAGAAACTCTGATACCACGGGGATCCATTTGAGACTCTCTGCGCGGAGGAGATCTCGGTAGACTAGAACCCGCAGTTTGATGAGGAAGATGCGGACGGTCAGACATGGCTGCGAAGAGATACGACATAAACAAGTTAGAAACAAACACAAGGTCATTACCAAAGATCAAAAAAAATAAAAATAAAATAAAATAAAATAAACACAAAATTGGAAGTCCATCTCAACATAGCACATAAACCCTAAAAACCCCAAACTCAAAAATCCATTCAATACACGTAAAACAATGGCCTCCTTGATTTCCGACAAAGAACAGGGGCAAACTAGCATACAAGCATTAGAAAAGGGTTCTTCATCACAAACAAGGACGACAACAACAAAAATGGGAGGCTACAATACGATCAACATCAGCAAATTTACAACCGACACAGCTTAAAACAAAGGGAACAAAGAAAAGAAACCTTACCACCACAAACAGCAGCAGGAAGAGGACAACAAACCAGTAACAATGAATAAGGGAGCGTGATTAATGCTAAGACAGAGGATTTAATGGTCGAAGAACAAAGAATGAAGACTGACAGATAACGAAACAAACTAGAAACAATGAAGGGAGCGTGATAAATGCTAAGACAGAGAATTGAATGGCTGAAGAACAAAGAATGACAGAGAATGAAATTAATTTTCGAAGGAGAATGAAATTAATTTTTCTCCCCTCCTTAATATACTCGAAAGAAAGAGAAGGAAGTTAAAGGAGGAATGGGAAACGTGCCCATTAAATGAGCAGTTAATGCACAAATACGAAACATGCCCAAGTCTCTAGGAGAAGTTATTAGGAGAGAGGAAGAATATGTAACGACTGTTTTCTTCAATGCTCCCACTAAACACTCAAGCCCGAAGAAAAGGGGCAAATTGTGTGCACATATTTCATCATCAAACACATGTATATAGGAACATACGTGGAGAGCATGCGGACAAAGTCATCAAAGCATGATGACATGTGCCCACAACTAAGATGCTCATCCCGCCGACGTTGGATCTTTTCCCAAACAAATCTAAGGGCAGAATTTAAAAAGACGTACCGGTAACACGATGTACTGCGGAGCACCAGATAACTCCCGAAGAGTTACTTTATCTCATCCCAAAAAGAAGCCAAGATCAACGGTGGAGAGAAAATGAACTGACATGGATGTGACAGGGGCAGAAGACACTTGCCTGACACGAGCAGGCACCTCAACTACCCGCATTAAACACTCTGAGCAACATACGTGTCGATCAACCCGTAGAACGAACGAAGACGACTCTGCGTGATAAATTAATAAACGAAGACCCCCGCGGGATGGACACAGAACACAAGAAGATAAGGTTCCAACGGTCCTCAGAGATGGGTCCCACACTCTAACCCTATAAATACCCCCTCTCCACCAAGAGTAAGGGGATCAGAAAAATCAGGGGGAGAAGGAGAGAGAAAGATTGTGAGTGTAAGTTAGTCCTTTACAATATACAGACCTATGTAAACTCCAAAGTCACTCGACTATCTTTGTAATCATCAAGTACATAGTGAAACAACAACCCCGTGGATGTAGGCCTTAGTGCTGAACCACGTAAATCCCAGTCTCATTTACACTTCGGCACTTTATTTTTGTCTAACGCTTCATGAGTTTTACTTTTATGATTCGTTTTCTTTATCTCCCCTTGCGTAAACGCCACTCGCAGTGTTCTTAGATGAGGCTATGATAAACCCGAAGGTTTTGAACCAAGGAATCAATGCCATTGTATTATCAGCACGAGTTGGTACCTAGAGTGTGAATATTGTTTGTGAACATATAGATGCCTTCGTGATTTACGTGTTCACAAATATAGTTGGTTTTTCAGATGCGCCAGATGTGATATTCACTGGTGGATAGATATTGATGCTAAGGTGCGGGATCTTTTCAGGCATGAGGTTACTATATGACTCTTCAAGGGCATTCTACCACTTATCACAGGCATGCATTTGAGTCATGGATACTACTTCTTAATAAATGCGATGCATTGCTCTCTACGCATTTGGGACCTTCGACCGTACGATTATCACTAAGATTAGGATAAAGATTATCCATGACCAAGTAACAAAAGAAAGGGACCGTAAATTTCTCCACACAGACAATTTATAATCTGTTGGACTCTTCCTACCTCTGGAAACTGTATCCAGTCCCCTCTTGTGGCACGGAGGTATTAAATTTTTGCTTTAGATATTCCTCGATTTTGATTTTATATAAGCTTATAATCATGTAATTTGAATTAATTTACTTTTGGTTATTGCAGATAAGAATTTTGTAGTTGCTTAATGACGAGTTCATCACCCAATGACAAGTACAAGCAAAGGTCCGGTAAGATCCCATTACGAGAAGAAGGGACAAAGAATGATCATGATGATGACCGTCCGTGTAAAATCCTTAGAACCTCATCATCTTTGATCACAAGCCTCCCTAGTGACTGTTTCAATCTTATATTTAAGTGCCTAGAAACTAAAGATGATCGTAGTTCCTTTGGATTAACTTGTCATGAATGGCTTCATATTCAGAATAATAACCATCAATCCCTATGGCGTTGTAATGAATATGAGCCAGAGAATAGTATACCGGCAGATAAATATCCAAAAATTAGTCCTGAAAGCCTTGCCATAATTACTTGTAAGCTGTTGATTCGATTTCAACACCTCAAAATTTTGAGTCTAGGAAGGTTGCCTAGGATAACGGATGTTGATACATTAAACTCACAATCCTTTGTCTCTAGTGTTCAAACTCTCTACTTGGATAATTGCTCCGAAAATAGCGCTGACTATTCAGATATGCATTTGTCTTTAATATTTTCTTGGTTTCCTCGTTTTACATTCATAAGTTTGTATTCTTCTGATATTACTGATAGAGGTTTAGAGGTCCTGGCAAAACGTTGTTCATCATTGAAAACAGTTAGAATCCTTGGTGTTGCTCGATTACTGATTCGGGCATAAGTGTTCTTCTACGAAACTGTAGAAAACTGAGTTCACTTACTATTAATCACTGCAGCAATGTAACAGGTATTGGCTTTCTAGGGTGTGCACAGACCTTAACCTATCTTGAAGCACGCGGGCTTCAACTTACACCGGAGGGGTTTCGTGCTATTGTCAGTGGTGGTAGACTTGAATATCTATATCTACTGACCTCAATATATGAATTGGCCGAGGATGAAAAAGGCTGCATTATTAACACAGAAGCAGTTATGACGATTGCTAAAGGTTGCCCTTTATTGAAGCAACTGTCCTTATTAAGTTGCCAGGAGGTAGAGCTAGATGGATGGAAAGTTATTGGTCTGAATTGCAATGAATTGCATGAGCTTGTCATAATGGGGTGCCAAAAGCTATGTGATATGGGGTTGCAAGCTATATGGGATGTGTTGAGATTATTAGTCCCACATTGTATGGGCATCTAAGATCCTGCGATTTATAATCCTAAGGGCCTCTCCACTCATTGCCGATTGGTTTTGAGTTGGATGCCCGCAGACTTTAACATGGTATCAGAGCAGGCTATTTGCAACGAGTCATCATTGACCGCGCCTTTACTCCGCGTCACCCGATTTAATTGTCCACGTGTTAGACCCAACGAGGCTACACGTGAGGGGGCATGTTGAGATTATTAGTCCCACATTGTATGGGCATCTAAGATCCTGCGATTTATAATCCTAAGGGCCTCTCCACTCATTGCCGATTGGTTTTGAGTTGGATGCCCGCAGACTTTAACAGGATGGGTGTAGCAAGCTTTCCGAATTATACATAGATGGAGAAAAAAATAGTTGCAGCAGCTTTGCTCTTGAGCTTTTCATGAGCAGAAAATCTAGAGTGCTGTGTTTATTGCCGTAGTTCAAATATTCAATTTTGCAATGTGCAAAACTTACAAGTGTGCGGTGCTAATATACTGCGAAATTAATTCAATATCAGTCCTTATTCAATTGTTGTTTTCTATTTTTTGTCCTTCAGATTTAAAATCCCCTGCAACAACTTTGAGTTTGCTGTTGCGGAGAAATTTGTATGACTGTCCTGAGACCAGTTTTATGTTCCAATTAAGTTGCAATGTTTTAGTTTGTCTATTTGTGCAATTCAAATTTTACGTCAGAGAGGAGCAATTCAAACATTTCCAGATAAATATCAAATCACATCAGTTGGTTTTTCAGATGCGCCAGATTTGATATTCACTGGTTGATAGATAATGATGTTGAGGCGTGGGATGTTTGCAGGAATGAGGTTACTATGACTCTTCAAGGTTATTCTGACACTATCACAGGCATGCATTTGAGTCCCGTTGGAGATCCTACTTCTTAACAAATGCCATGGATATCCCGCGCGCCACAAAAAAGTTGCATGAAGCCATTCACATAAGCGAGGACTTTGTTTAAATGTATTTGGTCTCCTGATGAAAACAAACTCGCAGCTTGTAGTGCACATTGGATGGCGCCTTCTGTATATGCTTCCTGAACATAATGGATCAGTAAATTCTGTCCTACTGAACCTATTGTCAGATCTGGCACTGGCAGTAGTGACAAACAGATATTATAGTCGTTCTTAAATTCTCTCTATTATAATCTGGATGCAGTTAAGAAAAAAATACATTCAAATTGTTATCGTTAGTTGAAGATATGTAAGTAAATCTAGAGGTTCAAGCTCGTTCGGAACATTTCCTGCGACAATCACATAATCTACATTCAACAATGAAATCACTAGATATAGGTACTGAATAACTCATAAGTAGAAAGAAATACGAAACAGAAACTAAAACAGGCTTCATGAGGACAGCTAGCTCCATCATGATCCAAATACAAAAAGTTATCCTGAGGGACCTTCTTCAGAAGCCATAGCACTCTCAGCAGCATTAATCTGAGCTTCAGCCGTAGCACCTTCACCTATGGTTAACACATTAATAGCAAAACAAAGTATTCATTTGCTGGCAGATTTAACCTTGATTTGCTTTCCTCTGTATCGGTTTTGGTTAGAATCTTTTCATTCATCCATACTACTCCAGGGTTTGAACCGGCAAGTTTAGATATGGTACTAAGCATACATTGAGGCATTTTCGGCTGTGGTGCTTGAATTCGTTGTCTCTTTCCTTTCTCCACAGGCTTCTTGATATCCTCACTAATTTCCTTCTTCTTCTGATAACCAATACCTCCAGTAATTTTATTGAGATGAATTTCGAGAAGTTTCTCCAATGCTTTAGTGTCACCACGTAATTCAGGATCATTTCCCACAAATGCATCATCTCGACTTAGATCTCGAGTTATATCACTACTATAAAGATCGATATAAGCAGGAGCTGCTGCTGCTGAAGTTGTTTCTTGTTGAACTTCAGTTTCCTTGGACTTTCTAGCATTATCGACATAGTGCTTAATCAAACGAATGCAACCCAGTTTTACTTGTTCCTTCAATGCTTGGATATGTTCAGCTTGCGTAGCTATTGTGTTAAGTACATCACCTTTCACATAACCCTCATACACATGCTCTGTATCTTTCTTATCATCTACAGCAAGTTTTAAAGATTTTAAAATAGCATCAACATCTCCACTCACCTTTAGAAAAGAAGAAGATTGATGTGGAATCTGAGAATATTCATCATCACCCATCTCAAGACATCGTTGCAGAGCTTCTATATGTTCTTCCAAATCTTTTACTTCATCTTTACAATGCCTTAACAATTCTAATTTTGGTTCAAGATGAGCTCTCTTCTCTCTGAAATAAGCAGATTCTTTCTTCTTCTCTGGGTTTGAATCATGATCCTCATGTGGACGAGCACAAGAACTACTCCCTGGTTTTTGATCTTCTTGATCATGGGTTTGACAAGTAGTACTACTACTCATTGTTTGAGATGGTATTGTAATAGCCACTTCTTGATTTTCACTTTCAAATTTTCCACCATCATCAACAACAACACTTACTTTTTCTCACAGAATTTTCTTCATCTCCTTCCATTATCAATCAAAGCTTCTTGAAATTAGTATATCTATCGGATGAAGCTTCTTTGGTTTAATTTTGGACGAGTTTCTTTCAAGGATATTGGTTAATTTCAAAGTAGAGATTTTTGAAACCAACTGTTATTGAGTACTGGGTTTTGATTAGTTTCCTTTCTTAGGATTGAATTTCTCTGAAAAACCAAGTTTCATAGAGATAGATATACCAGCTGCTCTCATGTATTTATAGGGATTTTGTGGAAGACGGTTACTTGCAACACTTCAGGCACGTATTGTGTAAGCCAAATCCAATTCAAATTAGAAGAAGACTTCCCTTGTTGACATAGGATAGGAGAATGAACAAAACGAATTGTACTCAACCGAATAAACCGTCTGTGATTCTTGTGATACAGCAGAAACTGGAGATTTACTTCTACCACCCGATGAATTCCTTTTCGTGCTTGTCTAGTGAAATTTGACCCCGTAGCTGAACATGGGTCCTTCTTACTTTTGATCCTTTATCTGAAGCTATCAATTTGGATCCTTTATCCGAAGCTATCAGTTTTGCAGTCTGCAATGCTTCATAAGCAGCTCCCTTCGCAAATGCCATGTGATCATTGTCGCATTTCTCCATCACTATCTCAAGCTCTGAAAATATACTCCGGGGGATCAAACGCACACTTGATCAAGAAATTCACCATCTGAATCGCTGATAGCCTATTTTGAGAATCACCCTCTACCACTCCAACATTCGAGATTCGCAATTCAGATCGGATTAGAGATCTTGCACAGGTCTCAACAGTGAGGCTGTTATTCTTGCCCGGAGACATAGCCAAGCTCATGTGTGAATGTGAATCTCCAGTTATTCTTCTTTCCCAAAGTTGGTTATTCTTCTAATGCTCCTGCAGCTCTCAGACAAACCTCATTCATCAGCTCATCTGATGCCAATCTCCAGTTATCTGAATCTACTAGTACTAGGGATTTAAGACATAGAGCAGCTCCAACTTCTTGAGTACCCAAGAGAGATTCAGAAACAGGCTTACAAATAGATTCAATTATCCATTTTTTCTTATCTTCAGGTGCTGATGGATCGATTGCATACCTTGCAATGACAGGTACCACCTTAGAACAAGCCTGTTGAAGAGGAAAACACCCAGCAATCGATGTTAAAGTCCTGATAATGGTGAACATTATGTTGTCAATCTGAGCCACAATATTAGTTCCATGAACTCTAGCCAGGACTTGCCGAACACCTGATTAGCACTCTTTGGTGGTGTTGCTTTGCATCCAGAATCAGCTTCTATCCGTTCTCCAAATTCTTGCAAAAACCAGACTATACCAGGGCAAACCGATTCAACACCCGATTTAATCAGATCCTTTTAACGATTGATTCGGTAATACATGTTTCTCAGCTTCTACTCCGTTCGTTGAGTTGACATATGCATCACATCCCTTCAAACAAAAACCACAATTACAGTAAATCGGAATCGAAATTACACTAAAATCAAAATCAAAACCATAGTTAAGAGAGGTGAAGAATCCTCCATGGATTATAACACTAAATGGAGCAACAGTAGATTGATTGCGAAGAACATAAAATCTCAACGAAATAAAATTCAAGAGATTGATTAACAGAAAAAAATGAATTTCTGCTCTCCAATCATGGAATTAAACCAAAATGTGATGATGAAGTAACAGTTGAATCTTCTCTCTCAATTTTCGTTTTTTTCTCATTTGTTGCAGAAGAGAAAATTCCAAGGACTAGAGAAACTTGAAAGGTTCGATGCATTTTTTCCTCTTGGGACGGAAATGCCCTCCAACCGTATGCTATACGGAGGAGGGTTCTTTCTCTGTTTTCCCGCCTTTTTTTGAGTGATTATGGATGTGTGACACGTGAATTAGCTCCTGATTTTTTAATTATTCTGTTATTTAAAAAAAGGCTTATAATAACCTGGCTTGATTAAGGTATACTCAAATTAATTGGGATATACCTAATGAGACAAAATTCAGGTTATTTTGAAGTAAAAGAAGCCACACCTTAACCATGTATTTTCTAAATGGCTATTATATCCTTGTTTAATTAATACTAAAAAACTGATTAGCTTAATTAATTGTGCTTAGATGATTAATTGAGTAGATTAAAACTTATGAATTTAAGTTATGAAATTTTGTTTTTGATTGAACTTATGTGGGAAGATTTTTGATGAAAAAAATTGTTTTGATAATTTTTTTTGCAACGGAAATGAAAACATACTACCCAAACACTTCTAAAAAGGGGATTGCAAAGCTGATGTATGAAATTATACTCAAAATTAAAGAGAAAATCAACACTTTCAGTTCTGAAACTATGAAAAGTCGGCAGGGTCGACGAATGAAGAACATGCCGACTATATCGGGCCGGCAAGGTCTACGAATGAATAACATGCCGACTATATCCGGCAGGCAAGGTCGGTGAATGAAGAAGATGCCGATTTTATTATTTTTGACACACAGGAGACTGCTGTAAATGTTTCACTCGTTGGCATCTTATTGATTTTTTACCTTGTCGGCTACCTTATAGTCGGCAAGGTCGACAAAAAATACCTTGCCGACTATAGGATTGTTGACATACAGAGAAAGATGTTACAAATGCATGATAAGTCGGCAAGGTATTAATTTCATAACCTTGCCAACTAAACTATAGTCGGCAAGGTATAAGGATGAATACCGTGTCGACCCTGTAACAGCTGATTTCAAAGATGAAAAGTCGGCACGTTATTCAACCTCATACCCTGCCGACTATATTTTAGTCGGCAAGGTCGACAAAAAAACCTTGCCGACTTTCGATTCATTTTGATTCTTCGTTTATTTTTTTTTTGATCTCATCACGTATAGTTAGAGTTTTGAAGAAAGATTTTGAAATTTTTTTGAATATGTTTTAGTCGGCGTGGTTTTTTAGTATGGATTTGGTCTTTTAACACCTTTTAGACACCCCTTAGCACACTAGTTTGGATGGAAATAAAATGGGTATACCCCAATTAATCTGGGTATACTCCAATCAAGCCAGGTATAATAAGATGACCGAGTTAATCCAAAAAAAAAAAAAAAACCTTTAGTATTCTCTCTCTTCTCAGGGAATCGGACGACTATGTTGGTTGAGCTTAGTACCTTCGAAATATTTTGATCTCTGGTTTCCTTGCATAACCAGTAATCTCTAACCTAGCTAGTATCCATTTGTTATGTTTGTCTTGATTGTTCTAATGATTTCTTTTTACTAAAAATCCTTCCTTTCGTCTTCATTTTTAGTTTTTTGTTTCACTTAGTTTTTTAGTTTTTTACGAGTATGTCAAACTAATTTTTTTCTATTCTCTCCTAAAATGTTTGTGCAGCTTATGTTTTCTCTAATGGCGTTTGCCTCACTTATTGTTGTGTTCATGACGTTTGTCGAGACCGTTAATTATGATCGTTTGACAGGATGGAAGATTTGTGAGGATGTCGTTGGTTTTTGGTGGAAGAAGTTTCCACACCGACTCAACTCATTCAACCGGCTTTGAATACCAGCCCGCCTTTCCTTATTTTCAAAAAAAAATCAAAAAACATAATTACCCAGTCTCCTCTAGAATTTAGGCACCTCATTACTATCAGTTTTACAATATTCCAGCTGCATTTTCCTTTTGTATAGCTATAAAATATGTCCTATTATTATTACGCATAATCAGGAAAAATGCAACAGAATATTGCATCCAACTATTTTTAACCCTAAGGTGAATCATATCTTATATTTTTTCCCTTCCACAAAGGAAAAAACCCTAACCTCATTAACTGGTCTGCAATGGAAGAAGACGGTACTAATCAAGTTGGAGCTTTGGCTAACAAGTTCAAACATGTTACTCTTGACTTAGGAGATACTGATGATGTTGTGATTTGTCAACATGACAAAAATCCCAATGATAAGGAGGAAGATGAATCTTCACGGGAAGCCTCTGAAATAGGTAAAGTCAACACAGAAGGAAGAATGAATCATGATATTTTTCAAAAATTCATACAGTCCACTTGGTCATTCATGTCTGCTGAAGATCTTAGAATTGTAGAAATTGAACCTAATCTCTTCATTTTCAAGTTCAATAGCTGGAATCTGCTAAAGAAGGTGATTGATGAACGTCCATGGAGCATCAACAAGAAACTTATAGTGTTTCATGACTACATCCCTGAATTCAGATACACGGAAAAGCATTGGGGATTTCAACATTTTTGGATCCAACTAATGTTTCTTCTGCCTGAACACATGAACTTGGCAGCTGTAACTAAGATTGGCGATATTATGGGAGAGGTCGTGGCTATTGGACCAAAGGATGTTATACCGATAGGAAGTGATCCAGTGAAAGTCTGTGTTAATATAGATCTCACAGATCCTCTGAGAAGGGGTGTCAAAGCTATCACCAACGCAGGATTAACAAAGTGGATTAAGTTCTTCTATGAACGACATCCAAGTGGTATCTGCACTGAATGCTATATAATTAAGCACTGCAAAGGTGCCTGTAAGGATGCAACTAATTTTCTGGCGAAAGCACATGAAAAACCTTACTTTTTTTGGTAAAGTAAGTAACTTGAGGAAAAAAATTACCACCAACTCTACCACTAATGCTCCAGCTTCAAGGAAGAATTAAAAAAGCTTTAATAATTCAACTGTGTTTATACCACCCAAGGACGGAATCTTAATCAACATGGATTTCCTACTTGGTAGTAATGAAGGAGGTGATGAAGAAGCTATAATATTAGGCAAAAGGGTTAGAACATCCTGTGCTGGTTCCCTAGTCCACTTGAAACTGAATCATTTTCCACCAATGCCAATAATGATGGCCTTGCAGAGAACTAAACAACTCAGAGGTGCACAATACGAGAAACACAAGCTGATACAACATTAATGGAGAGTCAGGAAATCCCCAATCGTAAAATCTTTCTTTCCAATTATTCTTATTTGAGTTTCAATTATTTTCTCTTCCTCTTTTTTTTGTGTGTTATTAATACGTATTTCATTATCTATCATTTTAACCTTTCACTTCAATGTCCTGCATGCATTTATTACAATATTATGGTTAGGTTTTTTACAAACTTTTACTTTCCTGTCGTTATTGCTTTTTTCTTCAAACATTAAGCATAATCATCTTCCCAAGCAACACATATTTTCTCCCCCCACAATATAAAAGCTTTTTTTGTCACCCTAGTAGTCTTGTACTATTGTCTTTTTAGCTTTGCTCTTAGTCCAACTATCCATATTCTCATTAAGATTCTTTCATTGAATGTTCAAGGATTCAAATACTCGTCCGCTAGGAACCACCTTAGTGACCTTGTCAGAACATGAAATCCTGACATAATATTCTTGTGTGAAACAAAAATCAGTCAAATTAAAAGAAAACCTCTTCTTTCCTATTACCAATATCCTAACCAAGCCTACATTGAACCAATGGGCTTATCTGGGGCTCTAATGATTCTATGGAAAAATGGGTTTACTTGTGATCTTGTTGATTCCGGCAACAATATGTTCAATCTTGTCATTCAGTCTGATCCCAGTAAGCCTGAGTTTTTTCTTACTTGCATGTTGGTTACTCTAATTAATTACACTAAAAAAAACAATGGGAATATATCCAAGAAATCAGTAAAACTACTTGTTCCTCTGGATTCTTTTAGGTGATGTAAACTTTCACTTAGTTGATAATGAAAGTGGTGCCTCCTCCTCTACTGATGGATGGGTGAATAACATTGTTAGGTCTTGTGGTCTAGATGACATTTAGTATGTTGGTAAGAAGTATACATGGAAAAGCAAAAACTTAGGTACTGGATCTAGAAGATCTAGAATAGACATGGCCCTAGGTAATGGAAATTTGAGTGCTCATTTTCCTAATCCTAAGCTAATGCGTCTCACTCAAGTAGGTAGTGATCATAGTCCACTCATGCTTGTTACTGATGTGACTGTCCCTAAATGTTGGAAACCATTTAAATTTTTCTTTACCTTGCTTAATGATAACTCTTGCACTAATGTTATTGAAAATGCTTGGAATTCTAGTGTTCCTGGCTCACCTAGTTTTCACCTAGTCAATTAATTACAGTTTCCAAGAAAGGAATTATCCATCTGGAACAGGAATCACTTTGGTGATACTAACCAAAAAGTGGATCATCTTCAGTAAGAACTTAATTTTCTTCAAGAGCAACCTCACAAGGATGAGAATCACAATAAAATCTTTTACATCTTCAAAGAACTGTATAATTGTCATAAGATGAAAAGTGAATTTTACCAGCAGAAGTCAAGAGACCATTTCATCAAAGACATGGACAACAACAGGAAATTCTTTCATGACAAGGAAAACATAAAGAAAGCTAGGAACAACATTGATTCTATTCAAGATCATAGTAACAATAGGCTTCACACCGGGTAGGAAATTTCTTTACATCTCACTAATCATCTCAAGTCTATGAACACTTCCACAAATCCAGTTTTAGAAGAAGGTTTATTCTTAATTATTCCCAATCATCACTGAAGCTGATAATACCCTTATAACAAGAATTCCTACTTCTCAAGATATCTTTGATAGTCTCAAGACTATGGAAAATAGGAATCTCCAGGCCCTGAGGGGTTTCAAGATGGCTTTTATAAAAGCCAATGGAATATAGTTGGTGAAGATGTTTGCAAGATGTTACTAGGTTCTTTGAGACCAAGCATATCTTAAAACAGATTAATCAAACCTATATTTCATTGATCCCTAAAAAAAAAACAATTTGTGTTGTTGACTATAAACCAATTGGTCTATGTAATACTTCTTATAAGATAATCTCCAAAATTCTTGTCAACAGAATGAAGCCACTAATGGAAAGGATTATATCTCCATTTCAAGTAGCTTATGTCTCTGGCAGACTAATTAGTGACAACACAGTTATTGCACAATAAATAATACATTTCATGAAGAAAAAGAAGGGCCAAACAAGTTGGTTTACTCTAAAACTAGATATGTCAAAATCCTTTGACAGGATAGAATGGAGCTTTCTTATGAAGGTACTTAAATATTTTGGGTTTTGTGAAGATTTTTGTAACCTAATCTACTGATGCATAAGTATCACTTCTCTTTCTGTTATGCTTAATGGATCTCCCTGTGAAGAGTTTCATCCTACTAGATGAATTAGACAAGGTGACCCCCTTTCACCTTATCTCTTCATCCTTGCAATGGAATTTGTGTTGCTGACTATAGACCAATTAGTCTATGTAATACTTCTTATAAGATAATCTCCAAAATTCTTGTCAACAGAATGAAGCCACTGATGGAAAGGATTATATCTCCATTTCATGCTGCTTATGTCTTGGCAGACTAATTAGTGACAACATAGTTATTGCACAAGAAATAACACATTTCATAAAGAAAAAGAAGGGCCAAACAGGTTGGTTTGCTCTAAAACTAGACATGTCAAAATCCTTTGACAGGATATAACGGAGCTTTCTTATCAAGGTACTTAAATATTTTGGGTTTTGTGAAGATTTTTGTGACCTAATCTACCGATGCATAAGTACCACTTCTCTTTATGTTATGCTTAATGGATCTCCCTGTGAAGAGTTTCATCCTACTAGAGGAATTAGACAAGGTGACCTCCTTTCACCTTATCTTTTCATCCTTGCAAGGGAATTTCTCTCTAGACAGTTCATATTAGCTCAACATAATAACCTCATTAAGGGTATTAAGGTGGCTTCACATTCTCCGGCCATTAATCATTTGCTCTTTGCAGATGATTGCCTGATTTTCACTCAAGATAATCTTACTTCAATAACCATTTACTTGGACTTCTACATGATTTCAGCTCTCAATCTGGCCAGCAAATTTATTTTGAGAAATCTTCAGTCTACTTCAGCAAAAATACTAAGACATAAAATGCATAAACACTCACCCATATTCTTGGTGTCAAAAAAGTGTCTTCCAGAGAAAGGTACCTTGGATATCCTCTCATACTTGGTCACTCCAAACAATAAGCTTTCAAAACAATTGAAGAGAACTTTCAAAACATGTATACTTCTTGGTCTTCTACTTCCTTAACTCAATCTGGCAGAAGTACTATGGTTAAACATGTGTATAATTTTGATCCCATATACCAAATGGGTACTTTTAAGATTCCTTCACAGCTTCTCAACAAGCTCACTACTATCCAATAGGTTGGAATAAAATCTTATTAAATCTGCAAGCCAAAGGTTGGAATACTAATAGAGGTTTAAATTTTATAGGTTGGAATACTAGTAAAATATTATATATTAAATCTTTTGGGGGTACAACACTAATAGAGATTTAAATCCTATAGGTTGGAATAAAATATGCAAGCCAAAGGATATGGGTGGTCTGGCCTTCAGAGATCTAGAAATGCTTAATCTAGCATTGCTCATTAAACTAGCATGGAGGCTTTGCACTGAAAAAGATTTACTTTGGTGCAAAATCATGGAAAGCAAGTACTTCAGAAATGGTGATATTTTTACATCAAAAAATTGAAGCAAAAAATGCTCTTATACATGACATTATAAAGGGTCTTGTCATTATTGAAAATAATTTCTTCATGGAAGCTAATAATGAGAAGAAAACTAAGATCTGACTTGATAGATGGATACCAGGACTACTTCAACCACCTACTCCAGACAATGATTTTAACAGATTCTATCAAAATGTGAATGGATTACTTCTGCCAAATACCAACATATGGAATGTTGAGATGTTAAACCAACTATTTGATCAAGATATCTCTCTTAGAATCCAAAATATTTTCATGGATACCTCTAAGGAAGATATGATGATTTGGATGCCAGCTAAAGATGGGAAGTTCTCAGTCAAGAGTGCATATAAGATGATAACCATGGCTGACAGGAACTTTCAAGTTAATAGAAGAATCGTACAAACTTCTACTTGGAAAACTTTATGGCACTGCAGCATTGCACACAGGATCAAAGTCTTTAATTGAAAAAGTATTCATGGTATTCACTCTACTAGATCCAAGATTGCTCTGTATAATGATTCCACTGAAACTCAGTGTGGAAATTGTGGCAGTAATCTAGAAACCATAGAGCATTATTATGTTTGAGTGTAATAATTCAAAGAAATTCTGGAGAGGACTCAATATTGACATTGAAGCTGAAAGACATGGTCACAACAGTGTCTCGGGAATGGACAGAGAGTTGGTTTTTTGACAATCTCAGAGCTACAAATGAGGAATGATTGTTCACGTTAATGATTGGATCATGGGTTATCTGGAAAGACAGATGCAATGTTGTCTTTCAAGGAGTATTAATCCCTCTAACTTTGAGCACAAAATTAATTTCTGCTTAAATGCTCATCTGCATAATAATGACATGCATACCCATAATCCCGCATCCACTACAATTTCTTGTTGGAAACTCCCTATGCAAAATACACCAAAATTCAATATTGATGCTTTTTTTTTATCATGACACTAATCAGCTTCTAAAATTTTATTACAACTTGGAAGTGGTTTAAAAGTTACACCAATGTACAAAATTTAATATGCGACTCAAGTTATGTCGGATTGAACACAAAGTCCATCATTGTAACGTAAAACATGTTTCGTCGCCCAAATCCAAGATCTGCATATTGTAACCTAAAATCAACCATTGTGATATAAGATCTATCATATGATTCAGAATCTATCACATGATCAAAGGTTCATTTTACGCTCATAATTTGCTATATGACATCCAAAATTCACCTTAATATTGTTGTGACCCAAAATTTGACAAATCTACAAATTGATCTCAAATTTGATATCACGAAAAGAGTGTGCAGTGTGCTTGAGGGTTTATTGCCTCGGTTAACAATTTTGGATTTTTGAACTGTTGTACCCCATTGGTATAAAAGTCTTGTTTTTAGTTGTAGAATCTTACAATTTTTGTAGCTTCACCATTCCAAGTGGGATACTTGAACCAACCTGAATCAGAGGCAAAATGATCTTGCCCAGTTTTCTCAAAAATATCTCCCAGCAAGACATGTTCAGATTACCCTGTAGACAGGGGCGTCTCATAATTCTGAGATTTCTAGGTGACTTAAAATATGAGATCTTTTCTTTGAGGACTTTTTCACTTTAGGAACAACAATGCATAATATTTGGCATCTTATGAAAGTATTGTTTAAACCGGTACATTAGAAATCAGTATTCACTGAGAAATTAAACACTTTGATATATTGGCATACCATGAATTCAATTCATTGGGGGCAAAGCATTTTGTAAAGGCAACACCGGCTATATAATTTGAGTTTTATGTTCAACTTATATTCTGAACTAATGTGGTGTTTTTTTCTTTCTTTTACATGAAAGATGGACTCAGACTCTTACCCGAACCCAACCAGTCAGACTAGCTCCATAGTCAGACCTAACCTTGCGATAGCCCCAACTATACAACTACATTACTATTATAAACCTTTACGGCGGGGATTGAATCTCTGGCTTTCTCGTTACTGAAGTTGATGGAAAATTATTGAGCTATAAACTTGGACCCAATATGGTGTATTTTAAAATGTAAAAAAGATTGTCTTTTTATAAAAGTGTTAGACAATTACCAGGCCTCACAATCAAGGTAGTTAATATTGATTGTGCCGGTCATATTATAGGTTTTTACCGTGTACCGTAAAAAACCTTTACGATATCTGAAATATTGGCGATATAAAGATTAAACGATAACAACACCCATGTCGTCCGATACAGACCGATATGTCGGGTTCACCGATATACTGATAATATTGATAAGGGTCGTCTGGTAGGATAAATTATTTAGATATGAAAATGGTAAACAATACCCTTCCTCCTGATAATCTTTTTCTTATGTACCCTTGTAAACTCAACCCGATTCAGTAAAGAAATCTCCAACTATTTCATTTTCCTAATGAGTTTCTTATCCTTGAAACAACTATGAGTTCCTCCAAATATTTAGTATTATATTTTGAATGATGCATCGCCGATAAAACCCGATATAATTAATCTTTTGTATAGGTGTATCGGACCTGTCCGATACGATACTGATATACAATATTAACTACTTTGATCATAATATAACACTTTGACCTAACAATTTTGGGCATGTCTGATATGGGTTTCAGGTATGGGTGAGCATATGAATCCAAACCCTCCAACTCGCCCGCAATTTGACGGGTGGACACCAAACCCGTTTATGGGCGGGCTTGTCACATGGATAGATTCTCCAATCAATATTAGGTCGGGTGCGAGTCTAAAAATTCATTGGACACTCGCACCTATTAGGTTAGCGATAAATGAAAAAGCATCACAAATACATAGGGATATTTCTTTACTTTTATAAATTATATAAGTGTTAATGTTTATTTTTCTATCATATTTGTTTCTCTTGCGAGTAGAAATTAACCAACATGATATCATTTCAACTTGAAGATTTAGGATGAATTTTTATTTAGAAGAATGAATTCCGTTTTATATAAGCGTCAATGTTTTATTTTCTAGCTTATTTTTCATTTTTATAAATTAAATGTTAATATTTTAGGAACGGATGTAGTATTTTCTAACTTATTTTCCAAACTTTTAGTAAGAAAAATAAAATCCGTAGATCTACTCATATCCAATCCGCTTACCCGTTGATCCACGGATAATGGATTGAAAGTGGATGTAAATCTTGCAACCGCCATTTTGATGGATTGAATTTGGGTGACACCAAATCCACGGGATCCACCCGTTGATCACCCCTAATCGTAGGCGATCCCCTAGAAGGCTCACCCTCTAAGGTAACCATGTTTGTAATATGTACATAGATCTTCTCTTGTGATTTAATGTTATTTTCTGGATTTCGTCTACACCTTTTATATTCATGTTGGAAAAATAATATGTGTTTCGATATCATATCATGCAACAAATAAAATGCAAACAAGAAAGAAATTTAGAATACTTGGGTTGGCGAGGTAGTCCTCTTTTATTAAATAAAATTCATCCTTACATACGGTTCTTACGAGTTTTACGGATGTCGTTTCCCGAGATACAACGATCACGCCTTGTAGTAAGTAGTACTACAGTACTACTCGGCCGACGATTGTTGACAATTACTGCGCTCTTAAATGACTCTGACTCTTTACTTAAAAATATTTTAAGTAAAGAGATGGGTTCTTAAAAAATAGTTTTCATCCATCTAACATCCTCTCTCTCTTTCATCTTCAGCAATTGAAAACTCAAAACACTAAAATTGTTTACTGCTCAAATATGCTTCTTTGGGATACATGTCACTTCTACTTATACACATTTATTCATTGGCGGAGCCAGGTTTTCCAAATGAGGGGGGCTAAATTTTTTCTCTTATCGAACCTTTGATTAGTCTGTTACGTGAGTTCGTGACCAAAAGTTGTTGCTACCAAATATGAATGAACACGCACATCAGAAAATATGAAAATAATCACGGTGATGGGTGCAAATATGAAGCTATAGCTAGTTGTATCCATATTCATGTACAGTAAGCATCAGTTAATAATAAAAATGGAAGAACGAAAAATGATGGAAGAAACAACATTAACAATGGATAATGCTTCGGCACGTACCTAGTTTAGAAAAATATATACTTCTTCAAGCTCAGACTATCACACAGGCCTTGCATAAGTGACATATAAAGCATATATAAAAACTCAAGCGTCAACTCTGGAAACTCAAGAGTACCTTCTTAAAATATTGCTTTGCAGGTCTAACATATTATCTAGCACATTCTTCAAATCAGTAAACCAAAAGAACGAACATCATATTGATTCCTAAAACTGGATATTTGGACTACCATTATTAGCTTACACAACTGTTCAAATAAATTTAAAGTAACTGAATGAATACTAAAGTTCTGAATTACTATGTTCAGTCACCATCGATCATACTACCAGGTTCAGTTTCCTCCAACATCTCAAGACTTTTGGATATTTCATTTTGTTTCTTTACCAATTCCCTCTTACGACACTGAGTTCTTACCATTTTATGTGGAGTATGGAATAACATATCCCGCAACTGAATATACAAGTATTCATATTCATACCATGAAGCTAATATTGTTACCTAAATGACATGGTTTTTCTCACTAAAGTTCCATGTTAAAAAAGGTAATCATGATTGTTTTCCTTGAAAACTTGCTATCTTGTATAATTTGTGTTGGAACAAACAAATGTTACGGATGAGTCGCAGACTAGGTCGCTCTCTTTAAGACGTTTCGCGTCTCTGCCCAAGATTGTGAAAGAAATTCATCGTTGTCGCGTCGTCCCCATAGCCAAGATCAAACTCTTACACAATCACTCTTGCACGGTGAGAGGATGTGAAACTTCTACACTTCATTCTTGCTAATAATCTCTAATAGAAAACAAATGATGCTCACACATTTTTTTCTTTCACAACAAGTATTTCTTTTGAAAACACACAACATAAAGAAAAACTAAACTCTCTCACTTTATTTTTCCAACCAAAATCTGATTTTATATTAAAAGGTTTAAACACAATTTAATCAAATATTATTATGGTGTAGTTAACACCATAAACTCCACGATATGAAACTCTCCAAGTTATAATGGTGTAGTTAACACCATTAACACCACAAATATGAAACGGTCAAATTAATTATACCAAAAATTAATTTCTTTTAATAAAGACTAAATTCTAACTTTAAAAAAAAAGTAACATATTAATTGGGAATAAATTTATGTTTTAAAAATATATTCCCGACAATCCCCCACTTATATTTTTAAAACACTGAGCAAGAACATATAGAGTTGTGCATTCCCTTCTTGTAAAAACTACAAAGTTTTCCACTTGGTCTATAGAGATCCTTATCTTTAACTTTCAAAATCAAGTATATATTTCTACTTATGACAATAACAAATCATGCATAGTAGAAACCACATCAACAAAACAAGAATGTAAGTCAACGAAATGTATATTCTCTGTTTGCTTATCTAAAAACAATAGGCTCATAAAAACATTTTTGCCAAAGATTTAGTAGTTTTTTTTTTTTTTTTTTTTTTTGAAGAACAAAGTTGCTCTCAATATTTCGCTTAGCAATTTGTATGGACTAACTCCAATATACTTTCAAGAGAATCAACTGGACAGTCAGACTCAATCTTAAGAAAAGTATATCAAAGAGTTATATCTCAATTTCTCAATTCAATCCGTAATCAAACAAATAGGAATATTCGAGCCCATTGAATATAAGAAATAACTTGGATGGTATCAAAAACCAATATCCAAGTGTCAATCAACTTAATTAACAACCAAAGGTTGGATTCACAATTGATTGAACTCACGCAAAACCCGATATTTCAATTATATAAACAAATATAATGCGGAAAATAAATAACACAGACACCAGAAATTTTGTTAACGAGGAAACCGCATATGCAGAAAAACCCCGGGACCTAGTCCATATTTGAACACCACACTGTATTAAGCCTCTACAGACACTAGCCTACTCCAAGTTAACTTCGTACTAGAATGTAGTTGAGCCCTAACCAATCTCACACTTATAAAGGTATAGTCGTGTTCCATACGCCTCTAGAACCACGCGCGGATTCTGTGCACTTGATTCCCTTAGCTAATCTCACCCACAACTAAGATTTTATACGACCCAAAGTCGAAGACTTGATAAACCAATCTGTCTCATACAGAAAAGTCTATTATATAGATAAATCTGTCTGCCACATATATACCTATGAGTTTTTGTTCCGTCTTTTGATAAATCAAGGTGAGCATGAACCAATTGATATACCGGACTTATATTCCCGAAGAAAAACCTAGAAATATCAATCACCTCACAATAATCTTAATCGTATGGTAGCGAAACAAGATATTTTGGAATCACAAACGATGAGACGAAGATGTTTGTGACTACTTTTTATCTTGCCTATCAGAGATTAAATATCGAGCAAATCTTAGAGAAGATGGTACTCAATCACGATAGAAAACAGCAAGATCAGAACACACGCAACTACATAGAAATAGTTTGGTCTGGCTTCACAATCCCAACGAAGTCTTCAAGCCGTTAACCTACAGGGTTTTGGAAAAATCTAAGTTTAAATGATAATCAACTTTAGTCGCAACTAATATCACACAGGAGGTGTGGGGTTTAGGTTTCCCAGTTGCTAGAGTTCTCCCTTATATAGTCTTCAAATCAAGGTTTGCAATCAATGCTACCTTGGTAACAAAGTATTTAATATTCACCGTTAGATGAAAACCTGATTAGACTCAAGCTAATATCTTTCAACCGTTATATCGAACTTAGCTTGTTACATACAAATCAAAAGTGACTTCATTTAGATATGAATAACCGTACCTAAACGTGTGCACCTTTGTTGGCTCAACAATAGTTAACCGAAGTTATCTGTATGAACACTTTCATATCAACCTTATTCATCTTAACCATAACTAGTTCAAATGACTCAAATGAAACTAGTTTTAGAGTTGTTCAATTGTTTATATTCTCATAAAAGTATACAAGACACAATTGAAGCAAAATCGATTTTGATTCACTCGAATAAATTCATGAACATTATAGCCACGGTTTGCAAAAGATTGCATTCCTTATTATATAAATGTATTAGTTCATGAACAAATCAATTTTAGAACATAACCTACTCAAGTATGCAAACGGATACACATACCTAAGTAGCCGGACTTAGTTAGGTTCGCCAGTGTGCGAACGGGTACGCATACCTTACAAATTTAACAGAAATTCTCAGACCTGAACCTCACGCCAGTATGCATAACGGTGCGCACAAGGTTCCCGGACTTTCACTAATGTAACAACCCTAAGTTCCACATAAACCCGGATGATGATTACATAGGAAATATGGTGTTAAAAATTACTAAAGCTACAAAAACTCAAACAATACCGAACTCAAAGTATTTATTAAGAAGGTACATTTACAACTGTCTTAGTTCTCAATAAAAAAAATCCCAGAAAAATAAAAATTAACGTTGACAGGAAATTCAATCTAAATTACAATATCGACGATTGAGATACCAAAGGTAAAATACTCCCCGCTACCTCACAACTAAAGAAGAACTAAAGTTTAAACAAAAGAAGAAAAACAAATAATCATCCTAAGCTAGAGATCTTCCAAACATCCACCCGAAATTAGAATCATTCAAACTCTTTCATGATCTCTAGTAACACCTGAAAAATTGTCAACGGGAGTTAAACTCCAAGTAAGTCCATCTCGTCCCCAAATCACGGGAAAAATATAAAGAATGAAATACATAAGATCAGAATATAGAGTTAGGAAAAAATAAGAACTGAAATGATTGCGAAGTTTCTAGAGATTTAATAGCTATATTATATTATTTCTACATAAGACGCAAGTCAAGAAAAGATAAACTCTTACATAAACATATTCTTTATCTTGCGTACCAAAATATCTAAACACCTACACGTACAATCCAAAACGTACTATAACTAATCCCATCTAGATGTGATAACAACAATTCCATTAATTCCTATGTTAAAAACGAAACATATGTACTATGGTTTTATTCCGTGAACAACAAAACTGCACAAGTGGCGTACACAACACCATGAGTCCAGTTGAAGCACCAAAATGCCAATGGAAACCTCTTCTTTTCAACAAACGAATGAGTAGGAAATGCATTATATAAATTCCTCTACTCTAGTTACAATCCTTTAATAAGGAACTTCATAACTGGCGTACAAAACACCATGAGGTCAGTGGAAGCACCAAAAGGCCAACACACCTTATCTTCGACAAACGAACAAGAAGAAAACACATCTCACTAATTTGTTTTGGCATAATAAACATAAGACTAAATTTTGGACATACATGGTTCACTTACATTACACTTTTGCAACACCATGTAACAGTAGACACGAGTATCTTTCAAACTCAACAAAATTTAATGAATTATTGGACCACGATTAAAAGGAAGAAGTCCAACAATTCAAAAGACAAAAGTCCAACTCACTTCGCACTTTCAAAGCTTCTGATCCATTAATTATCTAGCTTTTGGATTCGTCAAGTATATCTACACAATTGTGCAACTAATGAGACCAACACGCACAACTAGAATTAACTAGGTTTATCCTTGTTCAACATTTTTTTAAATGTGCCACTAAAGGAGACATCAATACACACAATTAAAATTCCACTTAAGGATCCACCAATACACACAACTAAATTTACTAGGCATCTCATGTCCCGTACTTCCTATCACTAACCACCATGAAACATACATCATTTCTCATCATCAGGTCATAATGAACCTAAACTATTTCCCACAAGCCTCGTAAAAAATATCACAATCAAATTAGAATGGAAATCAAGATTATTCACACAACAACATAGATCTAATTAATATTAAGATCGGATTATAACAAAGAGCTAAACAATTCCACAAACAACATAAGTTAATATTGAGATATATTCTAATTATTGACTACCCCATGGTATTTGTAACTCTCTAGATGTCTATCAAAAATTTCCTCATGTAATAAACCCTTTACATCTACCCAAATCTAGAACAACAGAGATAAACTTTCCTCAATTACGATGATGCCGCGAATCCATCGTTTTTAGTTTAAAAGATTCACTTTTCAGAACCTACGTTGAAAACCAAAATACCTGATCTTTATAAACTATACAGGCACGACATAAGAACCCAAAAATAACATCAATAAGAACCTCCAATCAACTTACCCATCACGAGCACTACCGTCGTTATTCCAAATCCTCCTTGGCTTCACTTCTTGTAATTATCGTTTTATATCAATATTGGCCGAGATCTAGGGATTACTCTACCTTTAATGATATATATCCAAGACAAATGATATCTAAGGAAAACAAAATTTCTAAGGGGTACATACTCCTTTAACAAAGGGAGAAATGATATATCTCTTTCCTCGGTAGAATGAAACGAGCAGATATTACAGTCTAATCACCTTAAAAAAAGGATTTCGTTCACGAAATCAGGCTTACTTCATTGACAATATAAATGAAATACAAACGACAAATAACATCCTCATGCTCTCAGGATGTGTCACGCTCTTCTTGTAGGTTTTCCTTCCACCTTTTAGTCGTACGATAATGAACTTAAACGACCAGAAATTTTCGTGGTAGTCAGTTGTACAAAAAAAAAAGTTCTGGGAAGATGTTTTCTCATATATCCAAGTTACCAATGTACAAGAACGTCTTCCACAAAAATCCTCACTGATACTCATTTGATAGTTATTACTATAAACAAAAGCAACTCCACAACAGGGTTACTATAGTTTACCTGTCGGAATCGGTCAAGTAACAATTATGCGAATAGATCAATGCATCAGCCAATGCAGGAAGATTCCTCTATGAACTAATTCAAAGTAGTTTTAATATATTATAAGTGCAGCCACACTAAAAGCCAATTCAGATACATCTTAACCATTGCAGTGCTTGCTATGATGTATAAGGGACACATCTCATGTACTCTTCAACCTACTCTTGTATGTTATACGATAAAAGTATCAAGGGTCTGTATAAAACCTCAAAATGAAATCTTATATTATTAACAAATTGCAGCATACAATAACATCCCTAATCATAATCATTATCTCACCACTGACAGTGACACATACGAGTACACTAGAAAATATATCAAAGGTCATCTTGCAAGATAATATCATCTTCAATTTATTATAAGAGAATAATAATATAGTCTTCCATCACAGTATCACGTTCGAGTCACCCAATAGATCATACGCACAAAGTCACCAACTTACTAGGCCTCCACTATCCTTGAGTTTTTTTTTTCGTTCTAAGCATCTACAAAACTGTTATACACAGCAGTTTTACTTATACTCACTACCATGAGACTACAACAGATAAATCCAAAAGTCAGCATAACCTATTACTTGACAGAGACCCGTCTCATAACGATGCTAAAGTTATCATCAAGGAAATTTTATAGTATATCCGAAACCACAAAGTTATGTGTACACATGTGTCTTATTAGGTATATATCTATTAATATATACGTCAACATACAGCGCCATATAGACAAAATTTCAGATAACAAGTTACTGAATTGGGCTAGTCCAAACTCTATGGAGCCATAAGAATCTTAAGTTTTAGCTCTTGATTTTGTTATCCTATAAAAAGGGTAGAATCTGAAAATCCCTTGATCTTTCCATCCCTAGGCAAGGCCAACAACACTAGAGAATACTCTTACCCTTAAGTCCCTGGAAAAAAAATTCACTTAGAATCCAACTAAAGGTCACTTCTTTGGTGAAAATTTGCGATATAAATGATGGCAACATGATACAAAACCAAGAAGCTTCAAATATGTAAAACTGTGTCCGGATGTTCCCGAGGACAACAAAGATCTCAATCATTCAAACATAAAAGCAAATTCATATATCACTTGACTTAAATTCTAAAATTTTCCCACTACCAATATTTACACTTCCTGACAAGGCAATGCTCTTCCTAAGCATTTTCCGTACTCTCTTTGGACATACGGAAGTTATCACTAAAGGAAATAATAATATTAATCATAGATGCCATAAACACTAGGTATATGAATCCAATGAAGACTACTAGTGAAATATTTCGGGACAACTTAAATCAAAGTATCCCAAAGGGCATTGTAAAGTTCAGTTTAGGAAATCTCTTACAACTTTCCATCTAATGCAAAGCTAACGATAGTCAAATTTAGATTCATTTACTATTTTTACTATAAACCTCCTACTTAACCTAATTACTTCAACAAGTCGGTCCCGAAAAATATTGGAATACTCGAATATAAGCCCATAACATTGTTGGTATATTTGTATGTCCAAGCGGCATCACCACAAACTAATAAGAAACACACTGAGTTAAGAACGCAGTCTTTGATATCCAACGCAAATCTATCATGACTTGATCGTCAATTGACCTTCAAAAGCAATTTAAACTAGTCAAACTATCATAATGAAACGTAATTCTTATTCACAAACAAAACAGAAGCACCTTAAGGTGATACGTTAAACCAAATACTCAATAATTCTAGAGCTACACCAAAATACACTTACCTATTTTCTAGTTTCACAAGGACAACTCCGAACACAACCAAAATTAAGGTCACCACTCTTCAATCATGATATGGTTAGCCTCACATTAAGTGATACCTCAACAGATTAAGGAGACCCCTGGTAATCTCTATAAACAGATACTCCTGCAGTAACGAGATCAACTTTATCCAATTCTGAGAATCCAAAAATCTATCATTGTTAATCTACAATACTTAATCTACAATAAAATTGTACCATGCACTAAGAAGAAATATTTGTACCATTTACGATACGCATCAATACTATAAGTTCATAATCCAGAGATCCATCCCAATAAAACCACCACTTTACATGACGTAGAAATGTACAGAACATGTTCAATATATACAAATATAGTTATCAATTGGGAAATATATCTCGACACTCTACTTACCTCCTCAAGTGCATCATACGCTAAAATAAGGTCATGCTCAACACCAATAGTTAGAACCGTCATTTGGTCAACCAAAATCTCATATACAAACAAAACAAACCAACTAAATACTTCGGAAAATATCTGCCTTAAGTACACTAAAAACTCCAAACATAAAGAGCCATAAGATACTATTTCATTTATCATTCAAAAAAATTCTTCCTAACAAAATAAAATGAAACAAGAAATGTATAGTAAACATCTAATTCATCTACGTTATTAAATCTATCAAATCGATATTTGGTACTTAACACCCTAGGTAAATATCCTTATATCACAGCACCGTACAATATCTACCAAATCGACATCCATTCTTAAAAATGCGCTTACAAAAACATTTATAACCAAGAATCGCAGCATATGTCAAAAGTAAGCCAAAATGTCAGCACTACCAAAGTCTGCTAGTGTTAAACGTGACATAAATCCATGACATGAATATTCTACCTTCTAGCATTTTCAAGCACACAATTTACCTAAGTTATTATAGTGACGATGAATTCCAAACTAAAAATTTCATAGTATACCCAAAGAGTTATACCAGCACTTAAGATAGGTAAGTTCCACACATAAATTTTTAATAAAATATCACATTATTCTAATTTAGACTTCATCGTATCACAGATGTAAACAATTCATACACACAAATTAATCATCGTGGCCATCATGAAAGAGCACTATCTAGCCTAAGTATGCACTAGTTTCTTCATGATATTACCATCAACATTAACCACATTCCATCATAATGATCACAAAATAATTCAATACTTTTCTCTATAAAACCAACCGAAAATGAACTGGGATTGATCCTAACTAAATCTATATATTTTAATATTTTGATTCACTAGTCGTTTATTTCGTGTCAGCAGACCGAAAATTCATTTGAGTTAAAGATTTACATACTAGAGTACATATCCAAACCATGGATACACTCAACGAAAACGTCCTAAGCTCAGGACCCTAAGTCCTACAGGTTTTCAAACCTAAGCTCTGATACCAACTGTAACAACCCTACTTTCCACATAACCCCGGCCGATGATTATATAGGAAATATGGTGTTAAAACTTACTAAAGCTACGAAAACTCAAACAATACTGAACTCAAAGTATTTATTAATAAGGTACATTTACAACTGTCTTAGTTCTCAATAAAAAAAATCCCAGAAAAATAAAAATTAACGTTGACAGGAAATTCAATCTAAACTACAATATCGACGATTGATATACCAAAGGTAAAATACTCGCCGCTACCTCAAAACTAAAGAAGAAATAAAGTTTAAAACAAAAGAAGAAAGACAAATAATCATCTTAAGCTAGATATCTTCCAAATATCCACCCGAAATTGGAATCATTCAAACTCTTTCATGATCTCTAGTAACACCTGAAAAATTGTCAACGGGAGTTAAACTCCAAGCAAGTCCATATCGTCCCCAAATCACGAGAAAAATATAAAGAATGAAATATGTAATACCATAATATAGAGTTAGGAAAAAATAAGAACTGAAATGATTGCGAAGTTTCTAGAGATTTAATAGCTATATTATATTATGTCTACATACGACTCAAGTCAAGAAAAGATAACTCTTACATAAACATATCCTTAATCATGCGTACCAAAATATCTAAACACCAACACGTACAATCCAAGACGTACTAGAACTAATCCCATCTAGATGTGATAACCACAATTCCATTAATACCTATGTTAAAAACGAAACGTATGTACTATGGTTTTATTCCGTGAACAACAAAACTGCACAAGTGGCGTGCACAACATCATGAGTCCGATGAAAGCACCAAAATGCCAATGGAAACCTCTTCTTTTCGACAAAATAATGAGTAGGAAATGCATTATATAAATTCCACTACTCTAGTTACAATCCTTTAATAAGGAACTGCATAACTGGCGTACAAAACACCATGAGGCCAGTGGAAGCACCAAAAGGCCGACACACCTTCTCTTCGACAAACGAACAATAAGAAAACACATCTCACTAAAATTTTTTTGGAATAATAAACATAAGACTAAATTTTGGACATACATGGTTCACTTACGTTACACTTTTGCAACACCATGTAACAGAAGACACGACTATGTTTCAAACTCAACAAAATTTAATGAATTATTGGACCACGACTAAAAGGAAGAAGTCCAAAAATTCAAAAGACACAATTCCAACTCACTTCGCACTTTCAAAGCTTCTGATCCATTAATTAGCTATCTTTTGGCTTCGTCAAGAATATCTACACAATTGTGCAACTAATGAGACCAACACACACAACTAGAATTAACTAGGTTTATCCTTGTTCAACATCTTTTTTAAATATGCCACTAAAGGAGACATCAATACACACAACTAAAATTCCACACTTAAGGAGCCACCAATACACACAACTAAATTTACTAGGCATCTCTTGTCCCGTACTTCCTATCACTAACCACCATGAAACATACACCATTGCTCATCATCAGGTCATAATGAACCTAAACTATTTCCACAAGCCTCGTAAACAATATCACAATAAAATTAGAATGAAAATCAATATTATTCACACAACAAAGTAGATCTAATTAGTATTAAGATCGGATTATAACAAAGAGCTAAATAATTCCACAAACAACGTAAGTTAATATTGAGATCTATTCTAATTATTGACTACCCCATGGTATTTGTAACTCTCTAGATGTCGATCAAAATTTACCCATGTATTTAACCCTTTACATATACCCAAATCTAGAAGAACAGAGATAAACTTGCCTCAATTACGATGATTTCGCGAATCCATCGTTTTTAGTTAAAAAGATTAATTTTTCAGAACCTACGTTGAAAACCAAAATACCAAGACTGATCTTTATAAACTATACATGCATGACATAAGAACCCAAAAATAAAATCAATAAGAACCTCCAATCAACTTACTGGTAGGCTTTTAAGAGTGTTAGAAAATAAGACAATGAAGAAGCCTACTTGTTAACCGCAAGTGCACGGTGTCGATTGTATACAGGGCAAATACGGTTCATTTCCACAGGGACTTGGGTGTGAGTTGAAGATTTCCTAAGCTAAGCTAGTTCTCTAAGCTAAGCAGTGGCAGTGAACTAATGAATCAATGATTGTGACAGTGGCAGTGATAGTGACAGTGGAAGTTAAACAAAGGCAGTGAGCCTAAGGCAGTGAACTAGTGCAGTGAATGAAAAAGATGCAGAACTGTGTGAAGTTACTAAGGCATTGAATCCACTTCTTGGTCCTAAGATAAGGCAGCATCTAATCGAATCATATCTTGTTTCATCTCAGGAAATACTATAATCGGTGATTTATAAACTAATTTTACTAGCATACCCCTAGCATCAGCTGTCTTTCTACAGCACAGCTGATCACAGGCTTACTTGTAACAACCAATTAATCTATCAATCCTAAGGCATTTGAGCACAATCCTTCTAATGGGCTGAATTCTTAACCATTATCACTCACTTACCCCTAGCATCAGCTGTCTTTCTACAGCACAGCTGATCACAGGCTTGCTTGTTCAAATGGCTACTAGCAGTCCTAACTCATTTTTAGCACTACAAGAACAATGATATGAGTACTAACTATCTTAACATACAATCAAGAGTTTAATATAAACCCTAGCACATGAAATTAGAACATGATAAACATAAAGAGTAATTGAAATTGAAATTTAGAATTAGAATTAAAACAGAAAATTACAAAACCTAACAGTGGAGAGCACTGGCTAATCCAGGCCTCCAAATGGTGCTCTGTCTAATCCAGGCATGCCTTACAAACATCCCACAACATCTATTTATACATATAAGAAAAATCCCAAAAGTCCCACAAATCAGTGAAATTAGGGTTTACCCAAAAATCCAAAATTCACTCACCTAACACACTGATAACAACCCTAATACGTGACTCATGCTTCTAATTAGACGTACAATCAATTTCCCCCAAAAATCCGCAATTTATGGAATTAGGGTTCTTATAAAAATTTCTATTAAAATTTACCTAATCACTGATGACACTGGTAGATGTCGACCCATGCCTCCAATTCTTCTCCTGATGCTCTAGATACGTCCAATTGTCCATCTAACTCAACCTAATTTACCAATTTTCAAACGTTAGGGTTTTGGAAGAAAAACGTGTATAAAAATGGGAAATTAGGTGGCTAGATAGGTGGTAATGATGGTAGTGGAGATGGGTTTTAGTTTTTGGTTGATTTGAGAGGAGATGGTGGTGGTTGAGGTGGTGGTTATGGTGATGGCGGACATGGGTTTTCTCTGCAGCGGAGTGGAGGAGAAGATGGATTCGATGGAGAATAGGAGAAGGGGTTGTTTGGTGCGGGGTATAGGTGTTAGGTGCTTGGGTGTGTGGCGGGGATAGCAAGCTTGATGATTTGCGAAGCTCAGCCGTAGGATGCGGAAATGATAGATTGATCTAATGGCTACAAGTGAAGAGGCTGGTATCGACCGTCGGATGCCTGATACAACGAAACTGACGGCTCAAGATGGATTTAGGTGTTGTAGTGTTAGACAGGAGCTTCAGACTTTGATGTACTGGCAATGCTGCGACCATTGGATTCAGATGTGATCCAATCTGACGGCTCTCATGGAAATGGGTATGGATCTTTGAAATGGATTTGGGTAAGGGTTTTGGGCCTTGGGTATGCCAAGCCCATATCTTCTTTAAGAACAATTCTTCCTCTTCAAGCCCACTTCTAATTGATCCGGCTCTTGCAAACACCAATATTCGCTTCCTCCTAGCGGGAGTCTTTGCCGGTTCTTTGCTCTTTTCGCTCCGCAACTCATCTAGACTTTATTTGGTACCTAAAAATGCAAAATTAAGTAAGAAAAGTATTTATTCTTGAAAACAATGAAAATACAGAATATGGGTTAAAATGGAGAATTAGAGCACAAAATATGAGTTAATTGCCAAGAAAAATATATAGAAATATGCACTTTTTAGCACTCATCAAATACCCCCAAACCTGAATTTTACTTGTCCTCAAGTAAAACAAAACTAAGGAAATCCTACCTATACCACTGTTGCTGGTCTCTCGAATGCATTTAGCATATGCACTAAGCCTTTTAAACCACTAAGTATCCCTAGTGGACGAGTGAAGTCTCGTGAAGGTTTGCTTAGAACGTACCCACAAAGTTCTAGGACAAAATATAAGCTCAGATTCCATGAAATGTGACATGTGCAAGACAGTAGAAGCTCACAGCAAAATGGAGATGTCAATCTAGCTATCAAATGCACAATCCTAGCACTGATAACAACTAAAGACACGTTATAAGAGTGTAAAGTGTATCTACACATGTTTCTAGAATGACCTGAAGTTATGACTACTAATCACCAAGAGATAGTTTTTAGGCTAAGAACCGAATTCTAAGCCAAGCTAGCTGTCCGGCTTTACGAGAATTGTGAATGTTCACCCAATGAGTTGGTGATATTTCAGTTTACCCGCGTTATACATCGATGGCTGCACCCTCCTTGCTTATTACAAGACTATTTACAACAAAAAGATGACTCTTTACATGACTCTTATTTACATTGATTACTCTCTTTTATTTTTGGAACAAGAGAGAACTATTGTCTTTAACATGACAAAACATGGAATAAATACTTGATTCTTTTTTATTTATTTTTTTGAATTTTTTTTTCTGAAATTAAATTTTTTTTTTTTCTGAATATACATCATATTTTTTTTTTGTAAGAAATAACTTTGATCTTTACAACATAGTGACACTTTTGATATATGAACAAAAAGAAAAACATAATTACATGACTCTTAGCAAGAGGTGGCCCTTATCGAATGCATCCGGTCAAATTCTATGGTTGCTTTTCTTAACGTATCCTCCAACTTCTATCCCAGCCAACCAAAGAACAAGCTAGTCAAGTCTCATTCAGTATTCTAAAGTGATTGGCAATCTAACTTCCTATCAAACACCTTGAAGATCGAGGCTATACATGTATTGGTAGATCGTGCGCGTGCAAGTTTCTTATCACATGTGAATTGTGCTAGAATCAGGGTGCCTAAATATCTAGACTAAGAATCCTTATGTTTACATACATGCACAAGAGTCAACATTTCAAGGTAAATGAGCTCCATTTTTATGATTTTTATTTTTCAATTTTTTTTTTATTTTTTTATTTTTTTTTCAAAAAGGAAGAGTTCAATTTTTCGATTATGGCATATTATCATGGTATCTACTCTATACCCCCAAACCTAAACTAAACATTGTCCTCAATGTTTCAAAAGATGAATAAAATTATAATACAACATACGAATAGGACCATGCTGAGCAGGGAAAAAGGAAAGAGAATACCCGGATGTCGGTGAAAGCAAGATTAGAACTCCGTTATTCAAGGCAAAAATCCAACATTTAAGAGTCACATTGGATTAGCACAATATATACAAAAGAAAATAAAAGATTTAACTAACACATTATCTACAAGATTATATTCAAGGAAATTCTACCGTACATTTGGTTTTGATGGGATTGGACTTTTTGGAAAAAAAATTGGTTTTTGTGGGAAACATTTGGTTTTTTTAGGGAAACATTTGGAAAACTTTGGATTTTTAGGAAAGAGGTGGGTTTTCAGTTTGTTTGAGGCCCAAAGTTCAGTTAAAAATATGGCCCACAGTAAATTCAAACAAGCTCAAAACAGTTTTAAATAAACTGAAAAACAAATTAATCAAGCCCACAAACTGGGTTCAGAAGCCCAGTTGGGCTTAAAACTTTTTTTCAAACTTTTTTTTTTTGGGTTAAGCCCACGATGCAGGAAGTTCAAATTTGTGTGGGTCTAAGCCCAAAGTTCAGAAACAAGTCTTAACTTGGGTTTACACAATTTCAGAAATAAGCTTGGGCACAAGCCCAAAATAGTGGGAGAGAAAATACCAAACCCAGTAACTGGGTTATATGCTTTGGCTTGGTAAGTTGCAGTCCAAAGCTACAAGCCTTGGCAGCAACAGCTTCACATCAGTTCAGCTCACACCAGCTTTGGCAGCAGCAGGCAGCAGCAGTTAGCAGCAACAGGCAGCAACAGCAGCTCAGCAGCAGTCTTGGCCTGGCACAAGCACCACAGCAGCACAAGCACAGCAGCTCAGCAGGAGAGCAGGAGTACAGCAAGCACATGAGCAGCAGCTCCACAGCAACAGCAGCACCACAAGTTCAGCAGCACCACAAGTCACCTGCTGGCTCAAAGAAGAGATGATCAGTCTCTTTGAAGCAAATGGGTGGAGCAAAGAAACAATGAGGGATAACAGCAATGATATACAAACCAAGATGCAATATGCAAGATGCTGATGCAAGTTATACTAAGATGCAATATGCTGATGCAATACAAAACAGTTAAGTTACACTAAGATGCTGAAAAACTAAGTTACAGGGCAGTAACAACTTCAACCACATAGCAGCCAAGTCCCCGGCAGCGGCGCCAAAAACTTGGTAGGTTTTTAAGAGTGTAAGAAAATAAGACAATGAAGAAGCCTACTTGTTAACCGCAAGTGCACGATGTCGATTGTATACAGGGCAAATACGGGTCATTTCCACAGGGACTTGGGTGTGAGTTGAAGCTTTCCTAAGCTAAGCTAGTTCTCTAAGCTAAGCAGTGGCAGTGAACTAATGAATCAATGATTGTGACAGTGGCAGTGATAGTGACAGTGGAAGTTAAACAAAGGCAGTGAGCCTAAGGCAGTGAACTAGTGCAGTGAATGAAAAGGATGCAGAACCGTGTGAAGTTACTAAGGCATTGAATCCACTTCTTGGTCCTAAGCTAAGGCAGCATCTAATCGAATCATATCTTGTTTCATCTCAGCAAATACTATAATGGGTGATTTATCAACTAAGTTTACTAGCATACCCCTAGCATCAGCTGTCTTTCTACAGCACAGCTGATCATAGGCTTACTTGTAACAACCAATTAATCTATCAATCCTAAGGCATTTGAGCACAATCCTTCTAATGGGCTGAATTCTTAACCATTATCACTTACTTACCCCTAGCATCAGCTGTCTTTCTACAGCACAGCTGATCACAGGCTTGCTTGTTCAAATGGATACTAGCAGTCCTAACTCATTTTTAGCACTACAAGAACAATGACATGATTACTAACTATCTTAACATACAATCAAGAGTTTCATCTAAACCCTAGCACATGAAATTAGAACATGATAAACATAAAGAACAATTGAAATTGAAATTTAGAATTAGAATTAAAACAGAAAATTACAAAACCTAACAGTGGAGAGCACTGGCTAATCCAGGCCTCCAAATGGTGCTCTGGCTAATCCAGGCATGCCTTACAAACATCCCACAACATATATTTATACATATAAGAAAAATCCCAAAAATCCCACAAATCAGTGAAATTAGGGTTTACCCAAAAATCCAAAATTCACTCACCTAACACACTGATAACAACCCTAATACGTGACCCATGCTTCTAATTAGACGTACAATCAATTTCCCCCAAAAATCCGCAATTTATGGAATTAGGGTTCTTATAAAAATTTCTATTAAAATTTACCTAATCACTGATGACACTGGTAGATGTCGACCCATGCCTCCAATTCTTCTCCTGATGCTCTAGCTACGTCCAATTGTCCATCTAACTCAACCTAATTTACCAATTTTCACACGTTAAGGTTTTGGAAGAAAAACGTGTATAAAAATGGGAAATTAGGTGGCTAGATAGGTGGTAATGATGGTAGTGGATATGGGTTTTGGTGTTTGGTTGATTTGAGAGGAGATGGTGGTGGTTGAGGTGGTGGTTATGGTGATGGCGGACATGGGTTTTCTCTGCAGACGGTGAGGGAGGAGGTGGAGGAGAAGAGATCGATGGATTTAGGTTTAGGGATCGTTTGTTTTGGGGTATAGATATTAGGTACTAGGGTGTTGTGCGGGATCATCAATATTTGATGTTTTGTAAGGGGAATCCGTTGGATGAAAAGATGAAGGAATGATCCAACGGCGTGATGGAGATGGGTGTGGAAAGACCGTTGGATCTGAGATACATCAAAACTTACGGTCCAAGATGGAGTTAGGTGCTATAGTGTTAGACAGGAACATCAAAGCTCGATGTACTCTGATGTAACGACCGTTAGATGATGAAATGGATCCAATCTGACGGTTAAGAGGGGAAACAGGTTTGGGTATTGATTTTAGGCTTAGAAAATGGGTTTTGGGCTTAAACAATCTTGAGCCCATTTCTTCTTTAAGAACAATTTCTTCCTTTGTGAGCCCATTTTCATCCTTGAGTCTTCCATACCGCATTCTGCACTTCTTTTCCTCTAGAGTTTCCGCCGACTTTCTCCGTGTCTTTGCACTTTTCGCTCCGCAACTCATCTAGTCTTTATTTATTACCTAAAAATGCAAAATTAATTAATAAAAATATTTATTCTTGAAAACAAAGAAAATACAGAATATGGGATAAAATGTAGAATTAATGCACAAAGGATGAGTTAAATGCCAAGAAAAACAATTCTTCCTCTTCAAGCCCACTTCTAATTGATCCGGCTCTTGCAAACACCAATCTTCGCTTCCTCCTAGCGGGAGTCTTTGCCGGTTCTTTGCTCTTTTCGCTCCGCAACTCATCTAGACTTTATTTGGTACCTAAAAATGCAAAATTAAGTAAGAAAATTATTTATTCTTGAAAACAATGAAAATACAGAATATGGGTTAAAATGGAGAATTAGAGCACAAAAGATGAGTTAATTTCCAAGAAAAATATATAGAAATATGCACTTTTTAGCACTCATCACTTACCCATCACGAGCACTACCGTCGTTATTCTTAATCCTCCTTGGCTTCACTTCTTGTAATTATCGTTTTAGATCCGTATTAGCCCAGAGCTAGGGATTACTCTACCTTTAATGATATATATCCAAGACAAATGATATATAAGGACAACCAAATTTCTAAGGGGTACATACTCCTTTAACAAAGGGAGAAATGATATATTTCTTTCCTCCGTAGAATGAAATGAGCAGATATTACAACTAAACCAACCAGTACACATACGGCTATGCATACTATGGTTCCCGGATTTGGACTACGTATACGCAAGTATGCATTCTATGCTTTATCCAATCATGGTTATGTAAAGACCCTCAAGCTCGTCAATGATATTAGACTAGTCAAGAGACGTATTAATCGATAATAACTCGATTAGTTTAACACGACCGTTAATTAATATGAATTAATATAACAAAGATCTGGATACAAAACTAGTATCATTGAATAGGTCTCGAAACGTTATGCAGAATGGTCTACTCGAACGTGTTAATCAGATATTGGACGAAGAAGAAATCATCGGATTAACATGGAGGGAAAATGAGTAACTTCGGATCTTATCCTTCTGGCTTCCTTTATCTAATGCTTTGTGTGTCCTAGTAATTCTCGTTGGTCTTATCTTCACTCGGTTGAGAAGATAAGCCTTCTTTCTTTTCTTTTTCTTTCTTTCTTATTCTCTTTTATGTTCTTCTTCTTCTCTGTTTCTCCTCTTCTTCTCTCTGTCGAATTCTTATACAAGAAGTGAGTGTGTTATGATGTGAGTGATTCGTAAAAGTTTGTTAACTTGATGAATCAAAGGGGTAAGTGATGTACTGTGATTGATTGAACTGAGAGAAGATAATTGATGTTACTGTAAGTTGAATTTAGGGTCTTCATTGTGGAAGAAGTAGATGAATCAAGAAAATAGGAGATGGGTTTGATCGATTGAAAGCTTCGGTGAACTCAAACAAAAAGGAAGATGTTTGGTAGGTGATTCTGTGAGAATTAGGGTTTTTAAATCTAGGTCAGGGAAGGTGAAATTGATGGTTTAATGGAAAGAGATGGGTAATACTGATATGAGGAGTTAGAGTATCTCTTGAACTTGAATTAGAAAATAGAGAACCGAGAATCAATTCTAGGGTTTCTGAGAAACAATCAAGAGGATGAAGATAGATGAATATTGGTTGAGTTGAAGTGATAGATTGATAATGGATTTGAGGTGTTTTGCTGAATCAAGTCGGAATAAAGAAGAATTGTACTCAGTTGCTTGAATGAGGTTATATTGAGGTAATTGTTCTTTTTAATAAAGATTAGTTCAATTTCAGTAGTGAGTTATAAAGTTTCTCAATGAACTATGAATGGAGTTTGATATGGTTTTAAGCTTTAATATTGTTGTGTATGGTATAAACTGTGATCGAGTTGTGGAGGTGTTGGTGATGGATGTGAGAATCTCATGAAGAAGTTGAATTAGTGGTTGTTATAGGTTATGGAGTTGTTATGAAGTTGTTGCCTTATTTAGAGTTTGAGTTGAGGATGAGTCTGGTCGTGGTGGTGGTGGTGGTTTAGTAAAACACATGATTTTGGAGTTGGTGTTTAAGTGAGACTGTTCTTGAAAGCTGAAAACTAGTTATGAAGTTAGAATGCTAGTATGATTGAATTACAGGGGAGAATAAATTGATTTAATTCTCAGTAATGTTGTAGGGTGTGGTAGTGTGTATTTCATTTGTAGATGATTCAGGTAGGTAGTAGTAATTAGCGAATGTGTGGATGAATTAATGGTGGTGACTGAATTAAGTTTAAGGTAGGTGGTATGAGATGCAGTTGTGTTTTGTGCAACCGATAATGAGAATTAGATTAATGTTTTAGGGAGGTGTATGGAATGTGTAGGTGAAATGGAAGTTGGTAGTAATGTTGCTACATTTATGAGGATTGGGATTTACTAATGGTTTATTTAGGACTTGCCATTGCTATTGCAGGTAAGCTGAGTTTATGGTTGTGAATTAGTTATGAAGTTTACGTAACTTGATTGTATGATTGAAGTAATACAGTTAAAGTTGAATTGCAGTTGTAGATAATTATACTGAATGTCAAGTAGTGATAGTTAATCTGAAATTGGTGGTGATTCAGTTTAGTGGATGTGTTGTTCAAAGCTGCAACTGCAGGTAATTGAGTTGTAATTGTTTTTGTAATTTGTAATTTGTTTCTGAAGTTTGCTTAAGAATACATGAGTTGAAGTTATTTTTGAGTTATGTTTTGTGCAAGGGTCTTGGCATGAGTCCTTTCAGTTTAGCTGACTCGACCTAGTGTTTCTGATTCAGGTTGTCTGACTGTGTTGGGCTAATTCAGTAAACCCTGATTCAACTCATTGAATTGAATCGTTTGACCTTGGACTTTGACCGAGTTAACCATTTGACCCTGTACTTGACCTTAGACGGACGTGGACTGTTAGATTGAACCCTTTGACCGTTTGTTAACCTGAATGGATTGGGTCTTAGGTTTATGGGCTTGTTTGTGAACTTGGGCTTATGACTAGTTTTCTTATGTTGATGTATTGGACCTTTGTGGTCTGAATTAGCCTTTGGCTTCTTCTACAAAGTTGTAGATATTCATAAGACTTAGCTAATTGATTATAGAACCAACCTAATTGAATTAGTAAACCTTATCTATGTTAAAGTTAGAGAATGAGAAGGTGTAAAGTCATAAATGGGATTAAAACCATAGAATAGACTTGTATGATTCTTGTATGAGCCATTTTGGCTAGATTCTTAGAGTTCTTGTATGATTAATAGTTAGTATGATTAACAACGATCGATTCAAAGGATGAACCAGTGGATAGTGGATCTCGAGGTAGGCGTGGCTTGTCATCAAAAGAGGTGGGAATACTTTTAACTCTTTTGAAACCATTGTTGTTTCTTTTACAAAAGATTATGTTTAACAAACTTATATTGTCAGTTTGTGCATTTCATGCATTGTTTAGTTTGTATTATGATTTTTCTGTTGATTCTTTGAATCTTTCCATGAATTGGAAAGGACCTGTAATGTTTTGTTGTCAATATGAATTGTTATGGGAAATGAGAATTTCCACGTGTGGTATATAGTATACGCTCCTTCATTTATATCTACATGAATTCAGCTTTTATGCTTATTAGGTGTGGAACAACCCGGCATCAATATAGCTATGTATGTGTGGAAAAACCCGGTTTCACTAATATATATTGTTTGAAGAAGGAGTTTGTCCATATACATTGTTTGTGCATTTCCAGTGACTTGGTCACTTTGATGTTTGAGGAAACATGAATTGTTTTCCAAATCTTGCTCATGATTAAAGTTAAATGTTATTACTGTTGGGCACTTCTTCTAGGGATGATGTGCTCACCCTTTCCCACTTTCAGTTTCAGAGGCAGATCAGAGTTGCACAGCGAAAGCTTCGAGAAGTTGACTCCGTTAATTAGTTAACTTATGCTATGTTTATTATGTTGTTATTCTATTTGCAAACAAAATAACTATTGTATATGTATCATTTGAGAGAAGTTCTTGTATATTTATATTTCTGAGCGGGGTTAGCTTTGGGATAAGTTTTATAGCATATTTCTTAATTGAATGTGTAAGTATATGATTTAAATCCTTAGTGCCCTTTCTTTAGTTAATCTCTTGGATTAGTTAGCTTCCAGCTTAGGGGGCGCTACAAAGTTGGTATCAGAGCTCACTATTAGATCTTATATGGGAAAAGATAGAAATAACCATTTCCAATTAGCGAATTAGATCAGTCTAGAACTGGGTTGGGTTTGTGAGATAAATCTTAATCACTAAAAGTTATTAACCATTAAAAGATTTATTTGATTGATTGATTTGTTTGTTTGGTTGTTTGTATGTGTAATGAAGTAAAAATTATAGGATACACTAATAACTTTAGCTATTAAGGATTTGAGAATAATTAATCTAAAAAGTATGAACACGTAGACAATCTAATACTATAAAAATAGTGAGATTAGAATTATTGATAGATCTTGTAAATCACATAGAGACTTACTGAACACATTGACTTATATGAAGAGTAAACAAATTATAATTACATAAATATTAATAATATTTTGGGACTCAATACTATTTGTAAGACAGTTAGACTAATAGTTCGACCATTAATGTTAATAATAAAAATATTAAAGTAGTAATTATAGACGATAATAAAAGTAATAATAATAATTTTAATAAAGTAATGTTAGCATTTATCAGTTGTTTTCATATTAAACTTGACTTAACTAAAATTTCAATAAAGATATATAACGATAAAAAATAATAATTGTGATTAAATAACTACGGAAAATTATTAACGCTTATCTACGGTTAAATTTTGTAAATTAATATTATGATAAATTAGAAATATATGTTTTGCATTTAAATTAGATTAATTTAATATTTATTAGGCGTTAGACTTAAGAAAGTGAGGATATAATATACACAATAAAAGACTCAACACGTTAGTAACTTTGTGTCGAAATTATCTTTAGTCCAATAAATGATACACTAAATCACTAAATTTTACACATGAAGTGATATTTATAGTACTTGAATGCTTAGTACAAAATTAGACTTAAAGGAGAACAAATTTGTGTATGAATAAGATAGTTATTATTAATACCAAAATCTAAAGACTACTAAGACATATTAAAATTTTATGCAAACTCAAATTTAAATCATATTAAATTACCAACGACAATATTTAACAAGATATGGTATATGGATTCAATATGAATAAATAAAATCTATCAATCTTTACATGAATGTAGAGTTATATTTAGAAGATTACGGCTTAGTGTACCTACTGGACTATCAACTTAAGAATAGTGAGAAAAATAATACAATTAATACTAGTATTCGAATAATTAGACTAGTAAGAAATTTAAAGTAGGGCTGTCAATGGGTACCCGGAATCGGATCCGGTAGATTTGGGTCCGGTCCGGATCCTAAAGTTGGACCCATTGACAACTTAGGACCCAGCGGATAATTACCCGATTGGACCCGAATATAAACGAGTCCAAACGGTTAATACCCGTTGGGTACCCGGTTATTCATTCTTTTATTCTTGTTTTTAGCAAAATTACAAGTATTTTCTTAGTTTTTGCTTTGATTTTTTTTCTTCCACTTAATCTTTATTTAGTATATTAATAAAGAAATAATAATAAATTTTATAAAAATAATTTATATCCAAGCCAAAAAGAGAAAGATATTAAGTTTTTGAAGTTTGTTTGATATCTTTCTTAATACCCAATGGGTACCCGGACTCGACGGGTACCCGGATTTTTAAACGGGTCCGGTTCTGGGTCCACAAAATTAAGAACCGGACCCGGAACCGTCAGGAATCGGACCCGACCTTTATAAGTAGGGTCCGAGTTCGGGTCTAGTGACACCCGGGAGGACGCGGATCCATTGACACACCTAATTTATAGTAGATTATATTTGGAAAATTTATATATGGTATTACAGTAAAGTTAAAATTATCAAATATGGATTACTTATATTGATAAAATAAATAGATGATAATAATAATAACAATAACTAAAAATAAAATAAAATAAATTTTGATGATTAAATTGCTTAAAATGATGTGAACTACTTATATATTTTACGAAGTAAATTTATCATACTTACACCAGTTACAATAAAAGTTTAGAGACTAATTAATCTTAATAAATTAATACGTAGTTAATCCCACTGGGGAATAATGAAGGTTGTGTTTTCTCTGTTCGTAGGAAGGCATTGTTAGGGATGGCCAACCTTGACAGGGCAACTGCATTCAGAGATGACCGATCATAGAAGTTGGTATGATTTTCAAGAAAACCAATAGGTATAAGTTCACTTAGAAAGATTCATACGAATTTCCCTAGTAATTAGAGATAATCATCTTATCGATAGAAATTGGTGTAAAGAGGTTAAAAAGACTATAATTAATAGTTTTCCACTATAGAGGTTGATGTAAGAAACTTAGACTTCCTTCTTGAGTATAATTTAAATCAACATAGTTGAACCTAGAGCCACAAATTTTAGCTATATAAAGCTAAATTGATGCTTTGTTTCATGTTGTTTTGTGCTTAAACTAGAGATGGAATTATTCTATAAGGTGGGGAGTTTTTGAAGATTAGATGGAGTATTTGATTTTCGAGGACGAAAATGATATAAAGTGGGGAGAATGTAAAGACCCTCAAGCTCGTCAATGATATTAGACTAGTCAAGAGACGTATTAACAGATAATAACTCGATTAGTTTAACACGAACGTTAATTAATATGAATTAATATAACAACGATATGGATACAAAACTAGTATCATTGAATAGGTATCGAAAAGTTATGCGGAATGGTCTACTCGAACGTGTTAATCGGATATTGGACGAAGAAGAAATCATCAGCTTAGTATGGAGGGAAAATGAGTAACTTCAGATCTTATCCTTCTGGATGCCCTTATCTAATGCTTTGGGTGTTCTAGTAATTCTCGTTGATATTATCTTCACTCGGTTGAGAAGATAAGTCTTCTTTCTTTTCTTTTTCTTTCGTTCTTATTCTCTTTTATATTCTTCTTCTTCTTTGTTTCTCCTCTTCTTCTCTCTGTCGAATTCTTATAGAACAAGTGAGCGTGTTATGATGTGAGTGATTCGTAGAAGTTTGTTAACTTGATGAATTAAAGGGGTAAGTAAAGAATTGTGGTTGATTGAACCGAGAGAAGAGAATTGATGTTACTGTAAGTTGAATTTAGGGTCTTCATTGTGGATGAAGTAGATGAATCAAGAAAATAGGAGATGGGTTTGACCAATTGAAAGCTTCGGTAAACTCAAACAAATAGGAAGATGTTTGGTAGGTGATTCTGTGAGAATTAGGGTTTCTATAGCTAGGTCAGGGAAGGTGGAATTGATATTTTAATGGAAAGAGATGGGTATGACTGATATGAGGAGTTAAAGTATCTCTTGAACTTGAATTAGAAAATAGAGAACCGAGAATCAATTCTAGGGTTTCTGAGAAACAGTGAAGAGGATGAAGATAGATGAATATTGGATGAGTTGAAGTGATAGATTGATAATGGATTTGAGGTGTTTTGCTGAATCAAATCGGAATAAAGAAGAATTGTACTCAGTTGCTTGAATGAGGTTATGTTGAGGTAATTGTTCTTTTTAGTAAAGATTAGTTCAATTTTAGTATTGAGTTATAAAGTTTCCCAATGAACTGTGAATGGAGTTTGATATGGTTTTAAGATTTAATATTGTTGTGTATGGTATGAACTGTGATCGAGTTATGGAGGTGTTGGTGATGGATGTGAAAATCTCAGGAAGAAGTTGAAGTAGTGGTTGTTATAGGTTATGGAGCTGTTATGAAGTTGTTTCCGCATTAAGAGTTTGATTTGAGGATGAGTCTAGTCGTGGTGGTGGTCGTGGTTTAGTAAAGCACATGATTTTAGAGTTGGTGTTTAAGTGAGACTGTTCTTGAAAGCTGAAAACTAGTTATGAAGTTAGAATGCTAATATGATTGAATTCTCAGTAATGTTGTTGGGTGTGGTAGTGTGTATTTCATTTGTAGATGATTCAGGAAGGTGGTAGTAATTAGAGAATGTGTGGATGAATTAATAGTGGTGTTTGAATTAAGTTTAACGCAGGTGGTATGAGATGCAGTTGTGTTTTGTGCAACTGATAATGAGAATTAGATGAATGTTTTAGGGAGGTGTATGGAATGTGTAGATGAAATGGAAGTTGGTAGTAATGTTGCTACAATTATGAGGATTGGGATTTACTAATGGTTAATTTGGTACTTACCATTGCTATTGCAGGTAAGCCGAGTTTAAGGTTGTGAATTAGTTATGAAGTTTACGTAACTTGATTGTATGATTGAAGTAACACATTTGAAGTGGAATTGCAGTTGTAGATAATTGTACTGAATTACAAGTAGTGATAGTTAATATGAAACTGGTGGTGATTCAGTTTAGTGTATGTGTTGTTGAAAGCTGCAACTGCAGGTAATTGAGTTGTAATTGTGTTTGTAATTTGTTTATGAAGTTTGCTTAAGAATACATGAGTTGAAGTTATTTTTGAGTTATGTTTTGTGCAAGGGTCTTGGCATGAGTCCTTTCAGTTTAGCTGACTCGACCTACTGTTTCTGACTCAGGTTGTCTGACTGTGTTGGGCTAACTTAGTAAACCCTGATTCAACTCATTGAGTTGAATCGTTTGACTTTGGACTTTGACCGAGTTAACCATTTGACCCTGGAATTGACCTTAGACGGACGTGGACTGTTAGATTGAACCCTGTGACCGTTAGTTAATCTGAATGGACTGGGTCTTAGGTTAATAGGCTTGTTTGGTGAACTTGGGCTTATGACTAGTTTTCTTATGTTGATGTATTGGACCTTTGTGGTCTGAATTAGCCTTTGGCTTCTGCTACAAAGTTGTAGATATTCATAAGACTTAACTAATTGATTAGAAAACCAACCTAATTGAATTAGTAAATCTTAGTTATGCTAAAGTTAGAGAAAGAAAAGGTGTAAAGTCATAATGGGCTTAGAACCATAGATAGACTTGTATGATTCTTGTATGAGCCATTTTTGCTAGATTCTTAGAGTTCTTGTGTGATTAACAGTTAGTCTTATTAATAACGATCGATTCAAAAGATGAACCAGTGGATCGTGGATCTCGAGGTAAGCGTGGCTTTTCATCAAAAGAGGTGTGAATACTTTTAACTCTTTTGAAACCATTGTTGTTTCCTTTTTAAAAGTTTATGTTTAACAAACTCATGCATTGTCATTTTTTTCATTTCATGCATTGTTTAGTTTGTATTATGATTGTTTTGTTGATTCTTTGAATCTTTCCATGAATTGGGAAGGACCTGTAATGTTTTGTTGTCAATATGAGTTGTTATGGGAAATGAGAATTTCCACGTGTGGTATATATGATACGCTCCTTCATTTATATACATGCATTGTTTAGTTTGTATTATGATTGTTCTGTTGATTCTTTGAATCTTTCCATGAATTGGAAAGGACCTGTAATGTTTTGTTGTCAATATGAATTGTTATGGGAAATGGTAATTTCCACGTGTGGTATATAGGATACGCTCCTTCATTTAGTTTGTATTATGATTGCCCTGTTGATTCAGGTTTTATGCTTATTATGTGTGGAACAACCCGACATCAATATAGCTATGTAGGTGTGGAAATACCCGACATCACTAATATATTGTTTGAAGAAGGAGTTTGACCATATACATTGTTTGTGCATTTCCAGTGACTTGGTCACTTTGATGTTTGGGAAAACATGAATTGTTTTCCAAATCCTGCTCATGATTTCTTTAAAGTTAAATGGTATTCCTGCTGGGCACCTCTTCTAGGGATGATGTGCTCACCCTTTCCCACTTTCAGTTTCAGAGGCAGATCAGAGTTGCGCAGCGAAAGCTTCGAGGAGTTGACTCCGTTAATTAGTTAACTTATGCTATGTTTATTATGCTGTTATTATATTTGCAAACAAAATAACTATTGTATATGTATCATTTGGGAGAAGTTCTTGTATATTTATATTTCTGAGCGGGTTTAGCTTTGGGATAAGTTTTATAGAAGATTTATTAATTGAATGTGTAAGTTTATGATTTAAATCCTTAGTGCCCCTTTCTTTGGTTAATCTCTTGGATATGTCGGCTTCCAGCTTAGAGGGCGCTATAGGTTAAGTGTCCTAAACTCCAGTTCAATCATTGAAACATTCTCGGAAGACGACAATAGCTGTCTCACACAAACTATTAGCTTCAAAGAAATTTTCTAGTGATCGAATGATCAGTACGAAACATTCGGAGTCTACATCTTATGACATTCGTCAAGAATATAAGATGAACTTGGTTGAAGCAAAATCTTACCAACACATATTTCAAGAAATATGTAACCGAGTTAAACTCAGCTCGAAATATCAAATGTTTATAATCGAATTCTATATAGATATACGACTTTTGTCTCAAATAGGAGATATGGTAGATATGTAAGGACCCTCAAACTCGTCAATTCTATTTGACCGATCAAGAGACGAGCAAGAGATGATTTACTCTCTAATGACTCGATTAGTCAATATAGATTCTAATTAATAGAAATTAATCTAACAATGATTTAGATACTAAACTAGTATGGTTATATAGATATCGGAAAGTTGTGACAAATGGACTACTCGAACGTGTCATTCAGATACCGGACGAAGAAGATATCATCGGATAAGTATGAAGGGTAAAAATTACTATTTTGCCTTAGACCGACCTTAGGATGCCCATATTCAAACGTTGGGCACCGTAGTGAAATTGTTTGGTCTTATCACCAAGCGTATCGAAGAGAGAACTCATTTCTCTTCTTATTTCTCTTTCTACTTCTTTCTTCTTTTCTCTTCTTTCTCTCTGTTCTTCACCTGCTGGTGAATTGAGTATTTGAAATAGAGAGACTTTGAGATCGAGAGAGGTAGGGTTTGATTGAGTAGTATTTACTGTTCATGGTGATGATTTTGAATCAGCTCTGAGGGAGAAGAAGATGATGCTGTGAATTGCAAAAGAGGAGACTATGAGTTGAAGTTAGGATATTTGAGTCTGAGATGAAGAATTCAAAAGGATTGACGAATCAACTAAGAACCCTAGTGATTATTTATGAAGGTGGTATTGATTTGAATATCGATTCAGAATCCAGGAGAAAGGGTAGGTGAATTTAGGGTTTTGTAATTTAGTATTTTGGTTTGAAATCGTTTTCAATTGATTATAGTGATGGGTTTGATGCTAATTGTAGTATGGATAGGTTTATGGAGTTTAATTTTAGTTTCTTAGTTAATCAAATCTGAAATTAGAATTCTTGCATGTTAGTTTGTCTGAGTCGAAGATTACAGATGAAAGGGATGAATTGGAAAGAGACGAGTGAAGATGAGAAATGTAGAACGGAAAAGATGGAGTTATGGGTTTGTAGTGGAGATGAAGATGATGGTTATGAACTGGTGCTGGTGATATGCAGTACCAGTTGAAATGGAGATTGAATCATGGGTAGTGATGATGTTGAATGAGTATCGTGAGATGGTGTTGTTAGTGATGCATACATGAAGATATTGGTACTGAAATGTTTTAGGATTTATTTCTTGGTTGGATGAAGTTGTATTACAGATGGTGATGAAGATGATTATAATTGGTGGTGTTGGTGGTATTAATGAGGTGAACTGTATTGCAAGTGTTAGTACTGAATGGTCTGCATTGCTAGCAGTGATGTAGATATTTTGTTTTGCAATGGATAATGATTCTTCTAGGGTAAAGACTTAGGTTTATAGATACCGTGGTGGTGACTTGGTGGTGATGAACATTGTGAGTTACTTGTATGGGAAATGTTATTGTAGGTTAGATGTGTAGATTGTGATTAGTATGTATACATATTATGAAATTTGATGACGAATTTGAACTAAGATGGATGATTGAAGCATTGCAGTTATTTTTTCTAACAGTTTGTATGTGTAAAACTTATGCTCTGGTGCTGTTGGAGTTGGGAGTAGTTAAGTGGAGAAGATAGAGTTACCTGAACTGAAGTTTATGAATGAATTAGAAGTTAGTGTTGATGCCAGTGTTCCTGTGATGCTGGGAAGAAATAGAAATGTTGAACTGCAGTTTGGTTGTGTTGTTGTTGTAGCTAAGTTGGCAGTGTTGATTGAGTTCAAGGGATATGAATGAGTGGGGTATTATATGGCGTTGTAGTTTATAGAATTGTATAGAATGGACAGATTGTGTTTTGAATCAAATGAATAGAATCAAGTTGGTAGAGAATGTAGTTGCATATTGATTGTGCATTTAGTTTGTGGCATGAGTTAATGGCTCAGGCCTTATGTTTTAGCCTGACCAGTTAATAGTCTAGTCTGACTCGCCTGAGTCAGTTTAATTGCCTGAATCAATCTTCTGACTGAGTTGACCCTATAACCAGACTTGACCCGATTTGACTCAGTGACTCAACTTGTTGACATGACCTTGGATCAGTTGACTTACCTTGACCTTTGACTCTGAACTTGACTTTTGATTTGACGTGGACTGTTAGTTGACTCATTTGACAGTTAGTTGACCCAGTTGGGCCAGGAAGGAACGAGTTTATTGGACATGGGTTTAGGCCTAGTATTCCTATTTTGATTGTTTGGACCCTTATGGTCTGAATTGACCTTTGGTTCCTTTTACAAAGTTGTAGATATCCATAAGACATATCTAATGGACTATAGAATCAACTCAATTGAATCAGTAAACTCTTATATAAACAACAAGTATAGAACAATAAGATGTAGAACCATAAATGGGTTTAGAACCATTAGATAGTTCACTTAGCCTATTACTAGAGAATTGTATGAGATTATGTTATGAGCCTTTGTAAGCCTTTTTGGCTAATCTTTAGAGTGCTTGTGTGATTAACAGTTAGTCGTTATTAACAAGGATCGGTCTAAAGATTGAACCAGTGGATTATGGATATCGAGGTAGGCAAGGCTTGTCATCAAAAGAGGTGGGAACTATGTAACCTTCTTGTAATCATTAAGCTTTCTTTATTTGCGAGCATGATGAGTCCTTACTATTGGTGTGCATGATTGTGTGTTCTTTGATGTATTATTCATGTATCTTTGAGTATGACGTATATGTTGTATATGTATGTACGATGATTGCTTCAATGTATTGTTTGTGATATGCATTGTGAGATTTCCCTGCGATGAGTGTCTGTGTTTCCCCACGGCTCTTAGCTAAGTTAAGTTAGGCGGTAAATCATCCGTCGACAATATTACCTAGTAGGGCGGTAATTCATCCGTTTTAATAGTATTATAACTACTTCATAGTAGGGCGGTAATTCATCCGTTTTAGTATTATTGCTTATTAATATAGTAGGGCGGTAACTCATCCGTTTGAATAGTACCTAGTAGGGCGGTAATTCATCCGTTATGATATTATATATACTATTTTATTTGAGAGAAATCACTCGTGTGCATATTATACTTGTTCGTATAAGTTTCTGATCTGGATGCTAATATTCTGAATCATAGTACGTATGGGGACTCTGTGTGGATGATGTTATTATTATTGGTTAGAGTGACACTTGCTTCGTAATGCATAAATTGTTGTATGATTAGTTTATTCTTGTTTTCTTTCAATTTATATTCTTTATTACTATGGATCAAGTTAGTGATTACTTGGAAGTTATATGTTTTTCTTTGGGCACCCTTTCGGACGATGTGCTCACTTATTCCCACTTCAGTTTCAGTAATCAGGAGGAATGAAGCGTGCGAAGATATCCGATTTCGTAGCTTAGGGCTCTTCCGATTATAGTGTTGCCGTGTATCTGTAATATATGTATTCTTTCTATATTCTGTAAAACAATACATTTATATATTTTAATAACATGAGATACTTTCGAACATACTGTATCAGAGAGTTTGGGTTTGGTTGTTAGCACTTTATGTGAAGATGGTTCTTAAGATTGGTAATATGGATTTGATGGTTTAAGAGTTGGGGCGTCACAATTTGGTATCAGAGCTCACTATTAGATCTTATATGGGCGATAATAGAAATAACTAGTGCATGTTGGTGAACTAGATTAGTTTAGACTGGGATGGGATGTGAGATAAATCTTAATCACTAAAAGCTATTAAGAACTGAATGATTTATTTGATTGAATGTTGATTCGTTTTTTTTCTTGTTGTGTGTATATATCTATAATATGAAGTGAAAATTATAGGTTAAACCAATATTATAGTTTAGAAGCTTCAATAAAAATTAAAGAATAATTAGTTAAAAATTAAGGACACTTAGTCAATCTAGAACTGGAGAATCGTGAGTTTAGTAATTCTAATAGATCCCAAATTCATTTTGAAACTTATTTGAGTACTTTTACATATATTTAGAACCATTAATTTATTGAAATAGAAAATTAATGTGAAGAACATAGACTTAATTATCTTTTAGTGTTTAAATCAGTATACCTGAGGTCGATAATTGTGATTGATAGGTTACAGATTCAAATAGAAACTTTATTATAGAGTGTCTTCTAGTGTACGTAGAACCAGTTATCTATTGAAATAGAATGTAGTCTTTTGAACCTAGAGACACAAATGTTAGTTCTAAAAATCCATATAGGTTTGTACTTCATTTCATGTTGTTTCGAACTCATCTGAAATGAGTTAATTTACGCGTGTTTGTAAGTATAAGCAATACTTGCACTTAGTCGACATATAAAGTCTCTTTATAAGGTGAGGAGTTTTGAAGACCAGAAGGACGGATTCATTTTCGAGGACGAAAATGTTATAAGGTGAGGAGAATATAAGGACCCTCAACCTCATCAACGCTATTTGGCCGGTCAAGAGACGAGCAAGAGATGATTTACTCGCTAATGAATCGATTAGTTAATATAAATTTTAATTAATAGAAATTAATCTAACAATGATTTAGATACTAAACTAGTATCGTTAGATACATATCGGAAAGTTGTGAGAAATGGACTACTCGAACGTGTCATTCGGATACCGGACGAAGAAGATATCATCGGATAAGTATGAAGGGTAAAAATTACTATTTTGCCTTAGACTGACCTTAAGATGCCCATATCCAAACGTTGGTCACCGTAGTGAAATTGTTTGGTCTTATCACCAAGCGTATCAAAGAGAGAACTCATTTCTCTTCTTCTTTCTCTTTCTACTTCTTTCTTCTTTTCTCTTCTTTCTCTCTGTTCTTCACCTGCTGGTGAATTGAGTATTTGAAATAGAGAGACTTTGAGATCGAGAGAGGCAGGGTTTGATTGAGTAGTATTTATTGTTCATGGTGATGATTTTGAATCAGCTCTGAGGGAGAAGAAGATGATGCTGTGAATTGCAAAAAAGGAGATTATGAGTTGAAGTTAGGATATTTGAGTCTGAGATGAAGAAATTCAAGAGGATTGACAAATCAGCTAAGAACCCTAGTGATTATTTATGAAGGTGGTGTTGATTTCAATATCGATTCAGAATCCAGGAGAAAGGGTAAGTGAATTTAGGGTTTTGTAATTTAGTATTTTTTTTTGAAATCGTTTTAAATTGATTATAGTGATGGGTCTGATGTTAATTGTAGTATAGATAGGTTTATGGAGTTTAATTTTAGTTTCTTAGTTAATCAAATCTGAAATTAGAGTTCTTGCATGTTAGTTTGTCTGAATCGGAAATTACAGATGAAAGGGATGAATTGGATAGAGATGAGTGAAGATAAGAATTGTAGAACGGAAAAGATGGAGTTTGGGTTTGTAGTGGAGATGAAGATGATGGCTATGAACTGGTGCTGGTGATATGCAGTACTAGTTGAAATGGAGATTGAATCATGGGTAGTGATGATGTTGAACGAGTATCGTGAGATGGTGTTGTTAGTGATGCATACATGAAGATATTGGTACTGAAATGTTTTAGGATTAATTTCTTGGTTGAATGAAGTGGTATTACAGATGGTGATGAAGATGATTATAATTGGTGGTGTTGGTGCTATCAATGAGGTGAACTATGTTGCAAGTGTTAGTACTGAATGGACTGGATTGCTAGCAGAGATGTAGATATTTTGTTTTGCAATGGATGATGATTCTTCTATGGTGAAGACTTAGGTTTATAGATACTGTGGTGGTGACTTAGTGGTGATGAACATTGTGAGTTACTTGTATTGCAAATGTTATTGTAGGTTAGATGTATAGATTGTGATTAGTATGCATACAGATTATGAAAGACACTTTGATGACGAAATTGAACTGAGATGGATGATTGAAGCATTGCAGATGAGTATTCTAACAGTTTGTATGTGTAAGCCTTATGCTCTGGTGCTGTTGGAGTTGGGAGTAGTTAAGTGGAGAAGATAGAGTTACCTGAACTGAAGTTTATGAATGAATTAGAAGTTGGTGTTGATGCCAGTGTTCCTGTGATGCTGGGAAGAAATAGAAATGCTAAACTGCAGTTTGGTTGTGTTGTTGTACCTAAGTTGGCTGTGTTGATAGAGTTCAAGGGATATGAATGAGTGGGGTGTTATATGGTGTTGTAGTTTATTGAATTGTATAGAATGGACAGATTGTGTTTGATTCAAATGAACAGAATCAAGTTGGTAGGGAATGTAGTTGCATATTGATTGTGCATTTAGTATGTGGCATGAGCTAATGGCTCAGGCCTTGTATTTTATCCTGACTAGTTGATAGTCTAGTCTGACTCGCCTGAGTCAGTTTAATTGCCTGAATAAGTCTTCTGACTGAGTTGACCCTATAACTAGATTTGACCCGATTTGACTCAGTAACTCAACTCGTTGACCTGACCTTGGATCAGTTGACTTACCTTGACCTTTGACTTTGGACTTGACCTTTGATTTGACGTGGGCTGTTAGTTGACTCGTTTGACAGTTATTGACCATTAGTTGACCCAGTTGGGCCAGGCCTTGTGTTAATGGGCTGAGTTTGGTGGATATGGGCTTAGGCCTAGTATTCCTATTTTGATTGTTTGGACCCTTATAGTCTGAATTGACCTTTGGTTCCTTTTACAAAGTTGTAGATGTTCATAGGACATATCTAATGGACTATAAAATCAACTCAATTGAATCAGTAAACTCATATATAAATAACAAGTATAGAACAATAAGATGTAGAACCATAAATGGGTTTAGAACCATTAGATAGTTCACTTAGCCTATTACTAGAGAATTGTATGAGACTATGTTATGAGCCTTTGTAAGCCTTTTTGGCTAATTTTTAGAGTGCTTGTGTGATTAACAGTTAGTCGTTATTAAAAACAATCGATCTAAAGATTGAACCAGTGGATTATGGATCTCGAGGTAGGAAAGGCTTGTCATCAAAAGAGGTGGGAACTCTGTAACCTTCTTGTAATCATTTAGCTTTCTTTATTTGCGAGCATGATGAGTCCTTACTATTGGTGTGCATGAATGCGTGTTCTTTGTGTACTATTCATGTATCTTTGAGTATGACGTATATGTTGTATATGTATGTACGATGATTGCTTCGATGTATTGTTTGTGATATGCATTGTGAGATTTCCCTGCGAGGAGTGTCTGTGTTTCCCCACGGCTCTTAGCTAAGCTATGTAAGGCGGTAAATCATCCGTCAACAATATTACCTAGTAGGGAGGTAAGTCATCCGTTTTAATAGTATTATAACTATTTCATAGTAGGGCGGTAATTCATCCGTTTTAGTATTATTGCTTATTAATATAGTAGGACGGTAACTCATCCGTTTGAATAGTACCTAGTAGGGCGGTAATTCATCCGTTATAATATTATATATACTATTTTATATTAGGAAAATCACTCGTGTGCATATTATACTTGTTCGTCTAACTTTCTGATCTGGATGGTAATATTTGTTGGGGTTTTGTTCCGTGAAGATTCTAGAACTTACCGGAACGTAACTTGGATGTTCCCCAAGTTATGTGGTTTCCTAGTTTAGGAATTCCTAATTAAGGTGTGAGTCAATTTTTAGGAGTTCTAAAACTTGGGGAACAAGGATTTGTCTACTATATAAGAAGGCTTATATTGTGAATATAAATCCATTCTCTTGTAGAATCCTCTCTCTTTATGAGAGTGATTGTGTCACAACCGTTTCCTACGATGGTGGGTGATGGGGCAAAAATAAGTGAGAAGAGAGACTTGTAGTGAGAATGGGTATGGGAGAAATCTAGGGTTTCTAGGGTTCATATGGGGGAAGCTAGAATTCATGATGGTCTTCTTGTTCTTGTCTAAAGTCGAAGCAACCATAGCGGTGGAGGTTTATGAAAGAAAAAGAACAAAGGAAGAGGTAAACTCTTCGTAATATGTCTTGTTATTTGGCGCTAGTGGGTTACATAACTAGTTGATTATATAAAGTGTGTCGATGTAATAACTTGTTATGATAATGAAGATTCTCGGGGTGATTTGGCCGTGGATGTAGCCTACAAAGGTGAACCACGTAATCTTTGTGACGTGTGTGATTGTCTATTATCGTATTGATTATACATTCGTGCTAGTATTATCCAATCATGTTGATATAAATATGTAAGAGATGGATTTGAGCTAAGTTATATAAAGTAGGATGTTTCGTGCAACGTACTTTTATGGAAACATGCCTGTTCGAGATTAACGTAACCTCGGTTTCCCGACAAGTGGTGCGGTGAGCGTGGATAAAGATGGCAGTTATTTGGTAATTTGAACAAGAGGTTTCAACCAAGATAAAATCTTGGTTCATAGCAGAATGATATAGATCATGAAGATGATGAGGAAATCAAGGTCGAACAAAGAATAGGGTGACATCAAGAAAGATTCGACAACTTTGATTGATGTGACTATGATTCGTTTTGAAGGTGTTTTGTTTACGAGAGAATATCGTTCGTGGGTTCAACTGGCGTCTGCAAATACTGTCAAGAGGATGTTTTTTAATCATGGTGGTGCTAAGAGACAATCGTTCATACACAATATATGAAGGCTGCAGCATGTTTTGTCTACATGGAGGATGACTCAAGATTGTTGGTTCTTGGAGTTGGTTAAATCCGTCTGAAATTGTTTGAATGACTCAGTTGAAACAATGTCAAGTGTTAGATATGTGTCGAAGAAGAAGTATTTTACGAAGGTGGAATAATTAGTGATCATGGCAACGAAGTAGTTTGATACAAGTCGTGTAGAAACTTGTATAAATTATATGAAGAAGTGGTTTGTGGTGATGCTAGAAGATCGACAAATAGTGATTCCGGTGGTCCAAGTGCAAAGAAGGAATTTGACTTAGGTGGTGCTTCAAATTCAAAGTACAAGATAATTTTGATTCGTGCTAGTGATGATGTCCCCGAGGATGGCCTTGCAAAAGGTGGTCAACGATGCATGCCTTGTTGGAGTGAAGATGGTGGTTTTTTCACGTCACAAAATGTGGTGATTGTTGGGGTTTTGTTCCGTGAAGATTCCGGAACTTACCGGAACGTAACTTGGGTGTTCCCCAAGTTATGTGGTTTCCTAGTTTAGGATTTCCTAATTAAGGTGTGAGTCTATTTTTAGGAGTTCTAAGACTTGGGGAACAAGGATTTGTCTACTATATAAGAAGGCTTATATATATTGTGAGTATAAATCCATTCTCTTGTAGAATCCTCTCTTTATTGAAAGTGATTGTGTCACAACCGTTGTCACCTGCGATGGTGGGTGATGGGGCAAAAATCAGTGAGAAGAGAGACTTGTAGTGAGAATGGGTATGGGAGAAATCTAGGATTTCTAGGGTTCATATGAGGGAATCTAGAATTCATGATGTTCTTGTCTAAAGTCGAAGCAACCATAGCGGTGGAGGTTTATGAAAGAAAAAGAACAAAGGAAGAGGTAAACTCTTCGTAATATGTCTTGTTATTTGGCGCTAGTGGGTTACATAACTAGTTGATTATATAAAGTGTGTCGATGTAATAACTTGTTATGATAATGAAGATTCTCGGGGTGATTTGGCCGTGGATGTAGCCTACAAAGGTGAACCACGTAATCTTTGTGTCGTGTGTGATTGTCTATTATCGTATTGATTATACATTCGTGCTTGTATTATACGATCATGCTAATCTAAAGATGTAAGAGACGGATTCGAGCTAAGTTATCTAAAGTAGGATGTTTTATGGAATTGAGTTCGATGGAAACATGCCGGTTCGAGATTAACGTAACCTCGATTTCCCGACAATATTCTGAATCATAGTTTGTATGGGAACTATGTGTGGATGATGTTATTATTATTGGTTAGAGCGACACTTGCTTCGTAATGCATAAATTGTTGTATGATTAGTTTATTCTTGTTTTCTTTCAATTTATATTCTTTAGTATTGTGGATCATGTTAGTGATTACTTGGAAGGTATATGTTTTTCTTTGGGCACCCTTTGGGATGATGTGCTCACTTATTCCCACTTCAGTTTCAGTAATCAGAAGGAATGAAACGTGCGAAGATATCCTATTTCGTAGCTTAGAGCTCTTACGATTATAGTGTTGTCGTGTATCTGTAATACATGTATTCTTTCTATATTCTGTAAAACAACACATTTATATATTTTTATAACATGAGAGACTTTCGAACATACTGTATCAGAGAGTTTGGGTTTGCTTGTTAGCACTTTATATGAAGATGGTTCTTAAGATTGGTAATACGAATTTGATGCTTCAATTAGGTTGTAATCCTATAGCTAAGAAGGTTTAAGAGTTGGGGCGTCACAAGATAGACTTTTGAGTGATAGATGAGTTCAAATCTCCACATACCTTTTGTTGATGAAGTTCCACAAGCTCCCCTTAGTAGTTCTTTGTCTTCAATCGATGAACGCCTTGAAGTCTAAATCTCAACTACACTTTCTGTCATAATCCGAGACTTAGCTATAAGTAGTTTAGAAATCAAGACTTATAGTTTTGGCAGATAAACTTGACAAACAATCTTGAGGTAGCAACGCTTGCAAGTTCGACCGTGCAAAGCTCTAATAGTATTTCTTTTGAAAACACATGACATAAAGAAAAACTCAACTCTCTCACTTTATTTTTCCAACCAAAATTTGATTTTATATTAAAAGGTTTAAACACAATTTAATCAAATATTGTTATGGTGTAGTTAACACCATTAATCCACAATATGAAACTCTCAAGGTTATAATGGTGTAGTTAATGCCACCAAAACCACAAATATGAAACGGTCAAATTAATTATATCAAAAATTATTTTTTTTAATAAAAATTAAATTCCAACTTTAAAAAAATAACATATTAATGGGGAATAAATTTATGTTTTAAAAATATATTCCCTAACAGTTTGTTCTGCTGAAGGTCATGTCACATAAATTACACCAAAAATGAGAACTCTATATTTTTTATTCATAAGAAATTAATCAACCTAGTTCCACATTTCCACGTACTTCTACTCCTCTTTGAACCAAATTGGTTTTAAAAGAGCACTTAAGAATCCATGCGGAGAATCTGGATTTTTGTGATAATTGGCCGGAATAATGTTAAAAAAGGTCAAACAGTAAAGGAAGGCATGGTCATCGGATCCTTTGGAGAAGAGATGATTTAAAATCCAAATGATCAAGCAAATTCCCTCAAAAAAAATAATCCAAAAAATCGATTATTAGAAACCATTTCCCGAACATTTCCTCTACACCAGCAACACCAATGTCGACCGATCATTGACCCAAGTTGACCTTTGATTTGCTCCTAAAACAAAATATGGCGCCTTAAACAATTTTTAAATCGTTGTATTTTACGGGTATATGCATACATCAAATAAATGTAACCGCGTTTATGATTTACCCTATAAGTTATGAACATGTATTAATATGCCTTTCATTTAAAAGGATATTAAAACGAGAGTCTACAAAAAAAAACGTCGCTTCTAGTTTCTTTTTTACTAAAAGAGAAAACAACACTAATGAAATTTGAGAGAATTTAAAAGAACATACAGTATATACAAGAAGAAGAATTTAAAGAGAGAAAAACAAGAGTTACAAGAAGATAGTATCTCAATTGAAAATGGAATGCGAGAAGTTAATGTGAGGCGAATTCCCATTGTAGAACTAACGGTTTTGTTTCAATATTCAAATTCCATCGATTTCTTTTTCCTCTCTTGTTGAATTAGCATCATCTTTTTTTTTTTAATCGGTAAAGATAAATTTATATATAAGAAATATTACGTACAATAAATAGTTATACGCAACCCACATATAAGAGAAACATTCAAATAGTTGATTTAGCATCATCACAATGACCATTTGGAACCGTAATAGGTCTGAAGAGAATGTGAATAATTGGTATTTTGATTTTAAACATAATTTCAAGGAGATTGAATCGGTCTAACTTGAACGTTTTTTGAGTTTAACGAGAGAGAAAAACCATCATCAGTCCGCCGGTTCTAACTTGAATTGAAGTGTGATTTCAACAATAATTGCTGCAGCCTTACTTAAACAACATTACTTGTCAGACATCGGTTCACATCACATGATTACGTGATTGTAGACAGTCTATAGGCATATCATTTTGGTCGGAGTGCTATCACAGAAACAATATTGTGTAGCATCCACCGGTGCGTATTTTCTTGGGTTGAGAGCTTGTTTGCGGGTTGGGCGACGATCAGTCCAAAAGGGCAGGTACCAAATTGTGGTCTAAGTAGCAAATAAGGGCTTCTTCTGTCAGACAGAGATATTCAGATACATCACCAACAAATGCCAGGGCATGCATGTCTACTTCGATATACCGCAAGGCCCAGGCACTTTTTTGTTCGATATTTCGATATGACAATGAAGGAGTTTAAGCCAATAGTGTTTCTTCATTAAGAATAAGAACCCTAGGAGTACTCCTACCTCTGCAAATTTTATCCATCCCCTCTTGCGGCATATACACCTTGATAAACAGAGTTGGAGTGTCTAGCAATGACACTACAAGCACCCATATCAAAAGCAGCATTGATAACTTCTTCTTAAGGAGGATTCCATTCTTCATTAGTTTGAGTACTGTCATTTGTAGAGTTTGAATTCTCTTCTAAGTCTTCCGGAGGTTGAGAGTAATTGTACCTGTACATACCTTCTTTGATGATTTGCTCTACAACAAGCTTGGACCCATTAAATAAATTGTCATTTCGAGCCTTCCACATCTCCCACATTCTGAAAGCAGAATAGTCACCACCTTCTTGCAGCCATCTGACATGTGTCTTTGGGATCTAAGAGTTTTCAGGGAAACTTCTCTCTGTTTGTTGAAGAACCGGATGGCTTTTGGGATCTAAGAGTTTTGATAAAAGTTTTAGTGGAGAACTCCCCCTTTGGGTGCGGAGTCCAAAGTAGCTTGTCGTGCTAGTCATCCTCATTACTAACCAGGTAGATAGTTAAAATCTTCTCCGCAGCAGTTTGACAGGAAAACATGTGTCTGACAACCTCTTTGTTCCTTCTTTTTATTTTATCCTGAATCATATAACTGACCTTAGTAATAGCGCATTATGCTCACTGGAGTGGAGAGGCCTCAATACAGTCTGGGATCCAGAAGGTGCATTATCAAATTTTCATATATCACAAAACCCTCCTCTTCTATCTAAATTTAATTTTTGTGCACGAGCATGGTGGCTTTTCAGATGCGCCAGATGAGATAATGATGTTAAGGTGCGGGATCTTTGCAGGATACTACTTCAAGGTCATTCTACACAGGCATGCATTTGAGTCCTGATGGATACTAGTACTTCTTAATAAATGCCATGCATTGCTCTCTACGCATTTGGGATCTTCGACCGTCACTAAGATCAGGATAAAGATTATTCTTGACCAAGTAAAAAAGAAAGGGACCGTAAATTTCTCCACAAAAACAATTTATAATCCCTTGGACTCTTTTTACCTCTGTAAACTGTATTTAGTCCCCTCTTGTGGCACGGAGGTATTAAATTTTTGCTTTAGATATTCCTCGATTTTGATTTTATATAAGCTTATAATATCATGAATTTGATTTATTTTTGTTTATTGCAGATAAGAATTTTCCAGCTGCTTAATGATGAGTTCATCACCCAATGATAAGTACAAGCAAGGGTCCGGTAAGATCACATTACGAGAAGAAGGGACAAAGAATGATCATGATGATGACCGTCCGTGTAAAATCCGTAGAACCTCATCTTCTATCACAAAACTCCCCAGCGACTGTTTAAATCTTATATTTAAGTGCCTAAAAACTAAAGACGATCGTAGTTCATTCGGATTAACTTGTCATGAATGGCTTCGTAATGAATATGAGCCAACAGGTAAAACATATCCAAAAATTAGTCCTGGAAGCCTTGCCATAGTTACTTGTAGGTTGTTGATTCGATTCCAACACCTCAAAAATCTGTGTCTAGGAAGGTTGCCTAGGATAACGGATGTTGCAGCTATATTAAAATCACATTCCTTTGGCTCCGATGTTCAAACTCTCTACTTGGATAATTGCTACGATTATTCCCCTGACTATTCAGATATGCAATTGTCTTTGATATTTTCTTGGTTTCCTCGTTTGACATATATAAGTTTGGACAGTTCTGATATAACTGATAAAGGTTTGGAAGCCCTGGCAAAATGTTGTTCATCCTTGAAGAGGGATAACTTCCCATGGTGTTGCTCGATTACTGATTCAGGAATAAGTTTTCTTCTAAAAAATTGTAGATACTATTGATTACTGCAGCAATGTAACAGGTATTGGCTTTCTAGGATGTGCATAGTCTTTGACGCTTCTTGAAGCACGTGGCTGCAAACTTACACCGGAGGGGTTGTTAGTGGTGGTCGACTTGAATATCTATATCTACTGAGCTCAATATCCCCTGAAATGGATGAGGATTATGAGTTGAATGAGGATTATGAAGGGTGCATCAATACTGAAGCAATTATGACGATTTCCAAAGGTTGCCCTTTATTGAAGGAACTTTCCCTATCAAAATGCGAGGAGGTAGAGCTAGAAGGATGGAAAGCTATTGGTATGAATTGCAAAGAATTGGACGAGCTTGTCGTGATGGGGTGCCAAAAACTATGTGACGTTGGGTTGCAAGCTATATGTGATGGGTGTAACAAGCTTTCCGAATTAGACATAGATAGGGAAAAAAATAGTTGCAGCAGCTTTGCTCTTGAGCTTTTCGAGCGCAAAAAGCCTGGAGTGTTATATTTGTTTCGGAATATGGGTCATATGACCATAACTCATAAAAACGTGGGGTAATGGACTTGTAAAATATATGTGTGGGTAAAAAAAACAAAAAAAAACTTTATTTTAACTTTATTCTTTATCATGTCCTATTCTCTATCCTATTTTCTTTTTTCCAATTTAAAATTAATCGCGAGAAATGTTTTAACTCCCGAAATATAAGTCGGATTTTAATAAAATTTATATATTTGGAAATGGCTCGAAAACCTCTACAAAACAAGATCCATTGTTGATATGAAATTCCAAAAAAAATTAAATTAAATTGAATTAAACTAGGCCGACGATACATAATGCACCCAGGTACAATCTGGCCAAAAATTATTTCCTATAATAATATGAATTATGCACCCAGGTGCAACCTGACCAAAATTTATTTCATGTAAAATATGTATTATGCACCCAGGTGCAACCCGACCAAAATCTATTTTTTATAAGAATATGCATTATGCACACAGGTGCAACCTGGCCAAAACATTTTTCCTATAAGAATAAAAAAGAATACATTATGCACTAGGGTGCAACTAGTTAAAGTCTATTTCCTGTCAAAATAATACATTATGCACTTAGGTTTATCTTGTGTACTTCGCGGATAAGTCTAGATTTATCCTAGTTTTCACATGCAATATATTATACAAACCATAATTATTAGTTCACGATTTCGAGCAATGAATCCACCACCGTTACCATGACATTCATCATCAAAGTATCAACCAAACACAAGTATTAAATAAAAAAATAAAAAAAACAATAATAATTTCAATAAAAAAGATATACATTATGCACTCGAATGCAACCAACGTATATTTTCTGTCAGAATATGCATTGTGCACTGAGGTGCATCTTTCGTTTTTTGATTGTTAAAAAAGTATTGGACATCAAATACACCAAAGCTAGCATTCCACAGTTAGATTAAAAACAAAAGTATTAAGTGGGTGACCCACTGGTTATCGGCGGGAAATAAGATGTGGGATAGCTGAGACACGGACATAACACACCCCAACACACTCTATATACATATGACACGTATTTTACTAAACCACGTGTGTGGTAGTGTGGTCTGTTTGAGGCAGAAGGTTTACAACTTTTGAAATCCTCTTTTTTTGGACGGAAGATGAAACAATTCTTTCTTTCTCAATCTCGCCGCTCTCGAGTCTCATCTTCTTGCTTCAAGAAAAGAAAAAAAAGTCAGATCTTCCCAGCAAGTGAAGATAATAAACATGGTTTTACATTACTCTATTTGGCATTTAGGCATTGTTAAATAAAATTGATTTGATCTTGTTGAGTACGACTTAAGTGTATACAACAGATCTCTTCAATCCAGTGATGGGTGGTGAATCGACCTCGATCATATCCAAACGCAATTAACTGATTCTGGAGATCATACTCACCACCCTGATTACAAAATCAGGAAACCCAACTAGAAAATACAGTAAGGCCCTTAGTAGCCAGGAACGTCCAACCACCTCACGAATCTCATTCGAAATCGCGATTTTGCGTTCCCCACTGAAATTCGTGATGGGAACGCGCTCCTGACATGGAAGAAACGCGCTCCCACTCTGTGAGAAACGTTTCAGTGCAAGGGAAAAAAAAAGAAAGGGGAAAAAGCGCAGAGAAAAAGAAAGGGGAAAGAAAGTATAGTAGAAGACAGGAAGAAGAAAGGGAAGAAAGAGAGCACAGAAAAGAGACTGGGAAAGAAAGTACAGAAGAAGCAAGGAAGAAGAAGACGGCTGCGTGAAAAATAAGAAGAAGAAAAAATGTTGTTTTGAATTAAAACCCTAGAATTGGCTTGGGTTATTTTTAATTAAAAATGTCTTGTTTTTACCGGGGGCTAAGTTGGAGCCCAAGCCCAATATCTTCCCTATATTTTCTATGCACCAAACTAGCTTTCAAATTCTAGAAGACACAAAAATAAAAAAGAAAATGAACGATAGTGTAGGAAAATTAGTAATATATCTAATTTTTCTATGAGCCTAATTTACGTTCCCAATACGTTCCACGAATTTTATTTTTTGAGATTTTCACGAATCCCGTTCCCGACCTCGCTCCCGCTCCCGACCTCGTTTCCGTTCCCGGCTACTAAGGTAAGGCCTATTCCTATGCATCATGTAAAAAAAATGAGTTTGGCATGCCATGTGGCATGGCAAATAAGTTGGTAAATATGTCAAATTTGATTAAAAACATTAATTGTGTTGGTGGGACCTTAATTACTAATATATATATTTATATTTGTGTGGTGGGGTATTTATAAAAAGTTTAGCAGTATTATAATATATTAAGTGGGATCTTTTAGATATAAAAATATATTAAAAAAGTGAAAAAGTAGGAAAGGGAGAGATTATGTATATATAAAATTACTCGGAGATAGTCTGACTATCCCTAGATGGAAAGACCATCGAGCGATGGAATCTCTATCGCTAGATAAACACTTCATCGCGTATGCCTATATGTTATTTCTGACGTATAGGCATATGAGTTTCGCAGTTTGGCATACCCATAGTGGGTGCATATATGGCAAAATCTGATGTTTGCCATATGCATAGGAATAGGCCTAATGGATTTATCCGAGATTTTAACACCTTACACTGGAAAAAGTTCTATTCTCTCTCCTCTCTCTCAATCCTTCTTCTTCTTCAACAAAGCCATCAAAAACAACCCTTCTCTGCTCAGATCTAATCCATTTTTGGACTAGATCTGAGTATATTTCTTCATTTTTCCTTGTTTTCTAGGTTAGTTAGTAGATTAGTTTGGTTTTTATTCTGTTTTCTACTTATCTACACCATTTTGGTAGTTTTATCTACTCTTTTGAGGTTTATCTTCGCTTTAATGGCAATTCTTGGTTATTGGGTTGGGTTTTAAGATCAATAGTGATACTCTCCATGCTCTCCAACGACGAAATCTTCATCTTGGTTGTCTTCGGCGGCGGAATCTTCATCATCAACTTATCCGTCAATGGAATCTCCATAGGTGGTATTTTTGACGATGGAAGCTTCATCACTAGTTATAAGAGATTTGGGCGAATCACTCCTGCTTTGCGAGCATTTCTTTCTAAAGAAGATAAACAAACTAAATGGTTGGAATTTAATTCCGAGAAAAACCATCCTTCTTCTGATTTAATCGGATCTTATTCATACTTGTATTTGTCTTACTCCAGTAATCCTTCTCTTTCTCTTGTCGGATTTCTCGGTATTGTACTATTGCGGTATGTTCTTGTTACTTTGTATTCTCTTATTTTCGATCTTAAATTCATTGTAACCTTGAAATCCCATTAATGAAAAGGTTCCTTGTTTATCAAAAAAAAAACAAAAAAAAAAGATTTTAATACCTTTATTTGTTGTTGTTATTCGTGGTTGCGAAATTTATTTTTCACAATTTGTTCTTATCTTAGTATTGGTGAGGAAATTTTCAGGTTTCAAACATTTTGTTGGTGAAAACTAGATTCTTCGCTAATATTCTTTTTTTTGCTAAGCAAAACATGTTACATATGAAAATTTAATTTTTTGGTGTAGGAGTGAAATATCGCATATTGCACATCTGTACGAAGTAAAGGTCATCTAATGTAAGCGAAGACCATCGCACATACTAAAATTAGGATGACGTATTTAATAATGTCAACATAATCACGAGTAAAGTGTGATGATTTATGCGAAAGTGTAAAGTATGCGAAGTTGAACGAATGTATATAAGCGATTGTAACGCACAGTGATTCCGAAAATAGGGGATCTATTAGCTGTCATCCACTATGTATTACCCTATATAAAGGAAAGAAAATGTGTATTGAGAGATCTCTCTAAGGGGAGTGTTATACAAGAAATTAGGAGAGAGAAGGTTTATTTGGAGAGCAAGTAATTCTTTGTAATATTTTGTATTCAATCTTAAGATCTTAAGGAATAAACAAATGATTTTCACCATGATTTCTTAGAAAGTTATTTAACCTTGAATTGATGTGGTTGTAGGATTTCCTGCAACTACATTTTGGTACTAGAAACAGCTTGGAGTGATATATCATGTTGGTGAATCCGTTTAGAAATCAAGTTTCCAGAATTAAAGACCTAGCACTTTTCTTTAAACATTTGAGATTTTCATCATCGCATCTTTTCCATCCTTTTCAAAATAGGTTTTCTTTTGTTAATACAAGAAAGTGGAAATGGTAAGAATCAAATCTACTATTAAGCAAGCGGCAGCAGCCAGAAGAAGTAAAAGAATTGCGGAACGAACAAGAGGTGAAATTCATGAACAATTAGAGAAAGGATAAAGAGAAAATCAAAGAAATTATGTTCTGAATGGACTACAACGTACACAAGAGCAGAATAATGACATTGATTATGATAGAGTGAGTATTCATACTGCACATACGAATTCTACCGAAGAAGAGACACGGAGAACTGGAGATGAAGGAAGGATTGAAGGAAATGAATAAAATATGACACTTGAAGAACTTAGACAAAGATTGATTGCAGAACGATGAAGAGCGTGCGAGTTTGATACGTCAGAATGATGATTGAAGAGAAGAAGATCTCAGATTGCAAGAACAGAGATCAAGAAGCGTCACGCGATCAAGATCAAGGACCAACGGAAGTTCATCAAGACAAAGTCAATCTAATCAAAGAGATGCTAGGCGAGAGCAAACATTAGGTAATATTGATGATAACTTACAAGTAGACGATAATCTACAAGATCAATGCGACGAGAGACGCACAGTATATGACCGATACGAGCAACCGCATGAGCGCTGTCGCCTACAAGAAGATCAAAAAAATAATAGATTTCAAGATACATCCTGTTAGAGCATAGCTCGGTCGACCTCGCATGCGTTTCTATCTCAAGAATGTTTGTCAATGTTAGTGATCAAAACTATGAGTCTTGATTTCTATCATACATAGCTAAGTCTCGGACTAGGATATAAAAGTGTAGTTGAGCTCAAGGACTTCATGCCGATTCATCATACAACGACGAAGATCTATACAAGGAACCGTGAAACTTCATCAAAAAAAAGGTATGTAGAGACTTGAACTTATCTATCACTCAAAAGTCTATCTATTCTATCTCCCACTTCTTATGAGACAAAAGTCTTATGCTATATAGACTAAATCATACACATTTGATATTTCGAGCCGAATATATCTCGCCTATCTATATCTCGAAATTATGTGTTGGTCAAGCGTTTCGCTTTGATCAAGTTTATCTTCACCTAGTGACGAAAGTCATGAAAAATTTCAATCCCTTTGAGAATTGCTCTGACGTGAATCGGTTGTGAATAACGGCTACATAGCGTCTTCTGAGAATGTCTCAATGATAGAAATGAGAGTTTAGATTACATAACCATGTATTCCTTGAACCGAAGTTTTAGAATTTTGTTGATCAAGAGAAATTGGGAGGATTATGGAATTGGCTTGCCAAGTCCGCGAACCCAGTCCGTAGACTCAGTCCGCGAACTGTCGGAAGTTCTAGACCGAGAATTGCAGTTGGATTTTCCAAAACTCTTTTGTGTGCTTAGTCCGCGAACTCAGTCCACGAACTGGCGGAAGTTCTCTTTCCGATAATTTCTGCTGAGTTTGGAAAACTCAACCGATTAACTTAAGTCCGCGAACTTGTTTGTGAACTTAAGAGGTTATGATCTAAAGATGTGCTATGAACAAGAAACATTAAATTACTAAGGAATGATTTATGCAAACCGTGGCTATAATGTTCATGATCCGATTCAATCGAATCGAATCATCTTTGTTTCAATTGTGTCTTGTGTAGTTACATAAGATCTAATAGAAATTGAACAACTCTTTAACTAGTTCATTTGAGTCAATTTTACTAGTTATAGTGAAGAAGAACAAGGTTAATATGAAATGCTCATATGGTTAACCTTTTGGTTTACTATGTTGAACCAACATACACGTACACGTTTGGCAAGGTTTTCACGAACCCAGTAAATGTTTACCCAAGTGTGTATGACAAGCTAATTTTTCGATCTAACAGTTGAGAAATATTAGCTTGAATCTAAATCAGGTTTTCGATCTAACAATTGAGAAATATTAGCTTGAGTATGAATTTCTGCTGGGATTTGAAGTTTGCGTACCCGTTTTCATACTGGCGTAACTCAATCTTAGTCCGGGTATTTCAAGTACGCATACCCGTTTGCATACTTGAAAGTTAAAGTTATAAAATCAGTTTTAAACATGAACATAAACATTTATATAATAAGGAATGCAATCTTTTCAAACCGTGGCTATAATGCTCATTATTGATTCGAGTGAATCAAACCGATTTTGCTTCAATTGTGTTCTTGTAAAATTCTATGAGAATATAACAAGTGTACAACTTTTTAACTAGTTTCATTTGAGTCATTTGAACTATTTATGGTTAAGATGAATAAGGTTGATATGTGAGTAATCATATGGCTAACCTCGGTTAACTATTTATGAACCAACGTGGTGTTCACGTTTAGGCACGATTACATAAACCTAAATGAGGTTACATTTCATTTGTGTGTAACAAGCTAAGTTCGATCTAACGGTTGAAAGATATTATCTTGGTTGAATCATATTTTTCATCTAACGGTGAATATTGAATGCTTTTTTACCAAGGTATAACTTGGATTGCAAACCATGGTTTCAAAACTATATAAAGGAGAACTTTAGCAACAAAGAAACCTAATCCCCACACCTCCTGTGTGTTACTAGTTGCATAAACTAGAGTCGGTTCTCTTTTAACCTTAGGTTTCTATCGAGACCTTGTAGGTTAACGACTTCAAAGACTTCATTGGGATTGTGAATCCATACCCAACTATTTTATTTGTAGTTGCGTGTTCAGATATTGCCCGATTCTACCATATTGAGTACAATTGAAATAATTGACTCAAGATTAATTTCTCCGAAAGGAAAGATAAAAGTAATCAAAAATATATTCGTCTCATCGTTTGTGATTCCACAATATCTTGTTTCGCTAGTCGATTAAGATTATTGTGAGGTGATTGATTATACTAGGCTGTTCTTCGGGAATATAATTCCGGTTTACCAGTTGGTTCCTGTTCACCTTGATTTATCAAAAGACGGAACAAAAACTCTTGGGTATTTCTATGGGAGACAGATCTATTCAATCTATTGACTTTTCTGTGTGAGACAGATTTGTTTACCAAGTATTTGACTTTGGGTCGTAGCAACTCTTGGTTGTGGGTGAGATCAACTAAGGGAATCAAGTGCGTAGTATCTTGCTGGGATCGCAGACGTAAGGAACGAAACTGTACCTTGAATCAGTGTGAGATTTATTAGGGTTCAACTACAGTCCAGTCTGAAGTTAATTGGTAGTAGGCTAGAGTCTGTAGCGGCTTAATAAAATGTAGTGTTCAATCTGGATTAGGTCCCGGGGTTTTTCTGCATTTGCGGTTTCCTCGTTACCAAAATTCTGGTGTCTGTGTTATTTTTTTCCGCATTATATTTTGTTATATAATTGAAATATCATAGGTTGTGCGTTAAGATCAATAAATTATAATATCAAACCTTTGGTTGTTTATTTACATTAATTGACACTTGGACATTGGTCTTTGGTACCGTTTAAGTAACTCCTCTTATATTCAATCGGGCTCGCATATTTCTATTTACTGATTGTGGATTAAATTAAGAGTTAGAGATATTAAGCTCTTTGATATACTTTATTCTAGATTGATTCTGACTATCTAGTTGATTCTCTAGAAAGTATATTGGAGTAAGTCCTCTCAGATTGTCAAAAAAATTGTTGGGTGTGGTTCTTAGACCCCCGCATTTTCGATTCGTATCAGAGCAGGCAAACACATTAAAGACCTCATAAGTCTATGTTTGTAACGATATGAGGATGGACGATATTGTCTCTGATAAACTCATCGCTAGAAGAAAAAAACTATGTTTCTATAAATTCTATTAAAGAGAAAGATTTGTCAATCTCAAATATAGAAGAACCTTGTGTTCCAAGAAAACATACATACATTGAAAAGTGTTTATTTGACTACCTTACTGACGAGTCTGACTCTAAAGTTGAACGGAACGCAGCCAAAGAGAGTGCAGTGATTCTAAAACTTGTTAGAGTCTAGGCTGATAATGTCAACCGATTGAAGCACAAAGTCAATGTTCTTATTGGTATGGTAAATGAATGTGACTCTCTTTTAAAATTCCTTCGTGAGGAAAACACCTATGTCTGTCCTTCACAGACCTTGCATGAGGGAAAACTCAAAAAAGATACTTTGGAAACTGAACTTCGTTTGAGTAAGCTCTCTATTCAAGAATGTTCCAAAGAGTCCACTATACCAACTGCTTCTGTTTTAACTGGAAAAAATTTTGTTTCAAAAGAAAAATCGAAATCCCTTATTGTTGAAAAAGATGTGCATGTGGCGTCCTCTAACCAAGGAATGTCCACATCACATGGAAATAAGAAGGATCCCAGCGATGATGTTGAGTCAGTTCAAGTGATCAGAAAGTGTGTCTCTTTTGTAATTCAAAAGGTCATATTGAACAAAAGAGGAAATCCAGGTTGAATGATAACTCTATCATTCATCTAAAACACACCTTAGATTTAATTCTCAAAGGTGTAACTGACATTCGAATGTCTAAACCAATTGGTTTTAGTGATCACCCTTTGTATTCCACCAGGAGAGTCAGTTCGAGGTGTTCTTCAAATATTCAAGAACTAAACGAACTCCGCAACGTTTTTCAGTCAAGAAGAACTCATGGTTTTTCTTCTGTCAAAAGGGGAGATAATGTAGTACATGATGTGAAAAAGGTACCAGAAGAAGGAAGAAAAAATGGAGGTATGAATGACAACCTAAATTTTTTTTATTAAAGGATATAAATTATTATTGACAGGCTGTCACTTCCCTCTGGGCGAAATTCTTCAGGTAAGAATCGAAACTATGCGTCTTATTTTGATGATAGTAAATTTATGATAACTTTTCACATCACAATGGTTTTCCTCCAAATCTTAGGAAAAAGAGGTTTAACCAAAAACAAAGTTCAGTTAATGGGCTAAAGGCTCATGCTTGTGCTAATTAATCACAAGAACGTATTGTTATCAAAAAAAATCCTGGTTGAGTGAGATAAGTTTCAGGTATACTTATGGCAAAAAAAAATCTGATTCTCTATGCTATTTTCTTATCTTTCTTAGCTGGATTTTCATTCATAAACAGTCATGCATAAGTATTTGTTTGTTCTAATAGGATTCAGGTCTCTATTAATTTCTTCTTGAGAACTTGTTGTGTCCAAAATTGCTACTTTTATTTGCTCTGAATTCTTCTCTTGTGAGAATATAATGCTTAGTGAGCCTGTGAATTTATTCACGTAGAAAAAATTCTTGATGAAGAAACAACGTTCTTGGTTGTTTGATCCCTCCTTGGGTATTTTACGTTTTTATGGGTCAATGTTCTGTTCATACGGTATCCATTTTATTTGTCACGAACCAACTTGGGAAATCCTAAATTCTGTTTCTTGTGAAACCTTATAAATTCCAAAGTTTATCTTGAGTTCGCAAACTCTCTCTTCCTGGTTTTAAAGAATGGGGTCTCCTTCGAACCCTTGAAAGTTACCAACTGATTCCGTTGATGATTCGGTTTACTTGGAATTTGTTTTAAAGAAGAAAAGAACCCTAGTTAAAGTTGACCAACTCGAATCATGTGCCTCATGCTATTATGAGTTTTCTCATCAAGATCGAGAAAATGCTGAGATGATCTCTGCTGAAGTAGTTCATGGTTTTCTCACTGACCTTGGGAAGACCCAACTGAAGCTTGAGAACTCGGTAAAACATCTTAACATGCTACGAACTGAGTTGAAAAAGGTTAACTCTGACCTTGTTCTCATGAAGTCACATGTTACGGATCTTCTCAATGAGGATATCTTCACCGAAGATGCAGTTGATACAGTCTATCACAAGATTGAAGATTTTGAAACCAGTGAAGCTTCCGTACCTGAACTCTGATTAGTGCTTGTGATCATGATTGGTTTTTAGATTTTTTTTTGTCTTGTTTTTGGTATTATCTAGTGAATCTTCTTATGAGAATTTATTTCTTGTGTTTTTAGAAGAATAATTAGGGTTTGGAATAGACATTATTGTGAGTACACATAGCTATGTCAAACATTTTCATCTTCATGTTTTTAGATTTATTTATTTAAATTCTAAGTTTTTGGAAGATGATTTTTGCAATTTTAATCTTGATGATTTTATATATTGCAAATTTTTATAGGATATGTTGTTTACGTCCGTGAACCTGTGACTGTCCCATACTTGTTCAAAAGTGAGCTCTATTATGTCGGTATGAAAGTATTGATAAAAGATAGAATGAACTTTTGACTTACAAAAGTTAAAGCCTTTTATGTCATTATTTGATGGAAGAAAGGATAAAACTTTTGTTTACAGGGATTATGTCTATTGTATGTCATCTTGCAAATAGAGATGGAAAATGGAATGAATCATTGTGTATTCTGCAGTATTGGTCGATCTCCGATCCACATTTTTGTGCACATATTGTGTTGCTCCGTAAGTTCTCTTATGTCGATCATGACCAATTGAGTTGATCATTTTTGTGGTTGATTTAATTGAGTTCTTTGGATACAAATTCATGTTTTCATGTGATTTGGTTATGTCCAAAGAAATCCTTCTTTTCTTGTAAAAGAAAGGTCGCCTTTGTTGTTCTTCCGGGAATGACATTTTATGGGGGAGAGTTCTTTTTGAACTTGTGCTTAATTTCCAAATCTTTGTGGGGAGTGCGGCTGTGGAATATTATAGGGGTTATCTTGTATCTTTATAAACTCCTTGATGAATGCATTTAGCTTCGGCTTTATAATTGCATCTAAATTAGTTGGTATGCTATTCTCTTTTGGTCATGAAGTATCTCTATGATAATTTTATGAGGATCACACTAGTTTTCGTACCATTGTCAATTTATATTGACAAAAATGGGGAGAATTAATGTGTAGTTTCATACTACAAATATATATGGTTTACGGATCATTATGTAAAGGGGAGTGGTTTTCGTGTTGAGATGAAGTATTGACTAGGGGGGTGATACATATCACCATAGTATTGTTGTCAACGTTGTGATACAATTGAACTATGATGTTGTGTAATAATACTATGACATTGTATAACAATGATTAAGAGCTTTTGTTTTCTCATTGTTATCGCTACGGATCTTCAACAACTATGATGCTGAGTTGAACACGTTTAGAATCATGGAGTACTTGGAAATGACGAAGTCTTCGAGTCATGTTGAAGATGCCAATGAGATCAAGCATTTGGATGAGAAGTTAAAATTTTTTATTTATTTTGTGATCCATATGTATTGATAGTTTTGTCACTAAAATTGGCAAAGGGGGAGATTGTTAGAGCACTGCTCGGTCAAACTCGCATGTGCTGCTCTCTCAAGCATGTTTGTCAATGTTAGTGATCAAAACTACAAGTCTTGATTTCTAGCCTATTTATAGATGTCTTGGACTAGGTCATAGATTGTGTAGTTGAGCTTAGTTTTCACGGCGTTCATCATTTGAAGACGAAGAACCACTAAGGGGAGCTTGTGGAACTTCATAGGCAAAATGTATGTGGAGACTTGGACTCATCTATCACTTGGAAAGTCTATTTCTACTATATCTCCTATATTAAGACATAAGTCGTGTTACAATATAGTTTCCTATATACACATTTGAGATTTCGAGCTGAGTTTAACTCGCTTACATATTTCTATAAATATGTGTTGGAAAGCTTTCGCTTCAACCAAATTCATCTTATATCATTTGAAAATTGCCGAGTAACATATTATATGGTTTGTGTGATACAATCATTGGTGTTGTCTTGGAATGTTTCGTAATGATTATTTCAATAACTTGAATGCTTTGATGCTAATAGTATGTGAAAACGACTATTGTCATCCTCTAAGAAAGTTTCAATGATTGAAATAAGAGTTTAGAACATTTAACCATTATTGGATATATCATGTTGTGCACTCTTGCACATATGTATTCCGTGTCCGGAAACCATAGTATGCTCACCCGTTTGCGTACCTGTTGGTTTGAGAAATCCGGGAACCTAAGTATGCATACCCGTTTGCATACTGCCGTACAGGTTCATGTCCGAGAATTTCTGATGGGATTTGAAGTTTGCGTACCCGTTTGCGTACTAGCGTAACTCAATCTTAGTCTGGGTATTTCAAGTTTGCTTACCCGTTTGCATACTTGAAGGTTAAAGTTCTAAAATTGGTTTTAAACACGAACAAAAACATTTATTTATATAATAAGAAATGCAATCTTTTCGAATCGTGGCTATAATGTTCATGATTGATTCGAGTGAATCAAACCGACGTTGCTTCAATTGTGTTCTTGTATAATTCTATGAGAATATAGCAATTCAACAACTCTTTAACTAGTTTCATTTGAGTCATTTGAAATATTTATAGTTAAGGTGAATAAGGTTGATATGAGAGTAATCATATGGCTAACCTCGGTTAACTATTTGTGAACCAACATGGTGTACACGTTTAGGTACGGTTACATAAACCTAAATGAGGGTACATTTCATTTGTGTGTAACAAGCTAAGTTCGATCTAACGGTTGAAAGATATTACCTTGGATGAATGAGGTTTTTCATCTAACGGTGAACATTGAATGCTTTGTTACCAAGGTAACTTGGATTGCAAACCCTGATTTGAAAACTATATAAAGGAAAACTCTAGCAACTGGGAAACCTAATCCCACACCTCCTATGTGTCACTAATTGCATAAATTAGAGTCGATTCTCCTTTAACCTTAGGTTTATGTCGAGACCATGTAGTTTAACGACTTCAAAAACTTCATTGGGATTGTGAAGCTAGAACCAACTATTTTCTTTTTAGTTGCGTGTTCTGATCTTGCCCGGTTCTATCGTATTGAGTACAATTGAAATAATTGAATCGAGATTAATTTCTCCGATAGGAAAGATAAAAGTAATCACAAACATCTTCGTCTCGTCGTTTGTGATTCCATAATATCTTGTTTCTCTAGTCGATTAAGATTATTGTGAGGTGATTGATAATACTAGGTTGTTCTTTGGGAATATAAATCCGGTTTATCAATTGGTTCTTGTCCACCTTGATTTAAAAAAAGACGGAACAAAAACTCTTGGGTACTTCTGTGGGAGACAAATTTATTCAATCTATAGACTTTTCTGTGTGAGACAAATTTGTTTATCAAGTCTTCTACTTTGGGTCGTAGCAACTATTGGTTGTGGGTGAGATCAACTAAGGGAATCAAGTGCGTAGTATCTTGCTGGGATCAGATGACGTAAGGAACCCAAATGTACCTTGAATCAGTGTGACATTGATTAGGGTTCACCTACAGTCCAGTCCGAAGTTAATTGGTAGTCGGCTAGAGTCTGTAGCGGCTTAATACAGTATGGTGTTCAATCTGAACTAGGTCCCTGGGTTTTTATGTATTTAGGTTTTCTCGTTAACAAAATTCTGGTGGCTGTGTTATTTCTTTTCCGCATTATATTTTGTTATATACTTGAAATATCACATGTTATGTATTAATATCAATCAATTAGAATATCCAACCTTTGGTTGTTGATTTACATTGATTGACACTTGAACATTGGTCTTTGGTACCGTTTAAGTAACTCTTCTTACATTCAATCGGGCTCTCAGATTTTTATTTGCTGATTGCGGATTGAATTATTAGTTAGAGATATTAAGCTCTTTTATATACTTTATTCTAGATTGAGTATGACTGTCTAGTTGATTCTCTAGAAAGTATATTGGAGTATCTCATATTTCCAAACGAATTATTAGGTGTGGTTGTTAGACCCCCGTATTTTCATCCATGATGTAGTATACATAAAAGGTATGAATTCAAACCTTCTTTCTATTAGTCAAATATATGACAAAGGTCATAGAGTTGTCTTCATTGCAAATGGATGTGACATTGTAGAAAAAGCTGGGAAAGTAATTTTTCAGGGAACTTGTGGTAAAAACAACTGTTATCTTCTAGATACTCAGTTTAGTAACTGTTGCAATTTGACTAAGGTGGAATCTACACATCTTTGGCATGAGCGTTTTGGTCACATCAATTATCGTCTTCTAACTAAGATTATTAACAAAGAACTTGTTAGAGGCGTTCCCAAAATCAATGGAAAGATCGATGGTGTATGTGGTGCCTGTGAAAAGGGTAAACAAACGAAAGTTCACCATAAATCATCTCGAGATATTCTTATTAAAGATCCACTTGATTTAATTCATATGGATCTCTTCAGACATACTCAACAACCCACGGTTGCGGGTAAGAAGTATATGATTTATTTATGGTAGATGATTACACCAGATTCACTTGGATTGCATTTATATCTCATGAGAATGAAACCCTTGATGAATTCAAGATTATTTTTAATAGAATCCAGAACGAACAGGGTTGCAAACTAAAGAAAATTAGAAGAAACCGCGGAACTAAATTTAAGGACACTAAGGTGTTTGAATTTTGTGACAAACTGGGGATTATTCAACAATATTCACCACCCATTACTCCTCAAGATAATGGAGTTGCAGAAAGAAAGAATAGGAATATTCAAGAAATGGCCAGGGTAATGCTCCATAAAAAAACTTATCGTTAAGGTTTTGGGGAGAAGCTGTCTTCACAGCATGTTATTTGATCAACTGTGTATACCTACGGTCTAAAACTTTTAACTCTCCTTATGAGTTGTGATACGTCAGAAAACCCAACTTACACTATCTCAGAGTGTTAAGAAGTAAGTGCTACATTCTAAAAGATAGAGAACATATATGGAAATTTGATACTAAAAGTAACGAAGGTATCTTCCTTGGATATGCCTGTGATAGTCGTGGTTTTCGAGTGTTTAATCTCAGAACCCAAGTTATGATGGAGCTTGCCAATGTTATTATTGATGATATTAGTAATTTTGATCATGATAATACTCCTGCTTAATTACCTCCAACAGAGACAATTGAGAAAGTCAAATAAATCCCAGAATCAGTTGAAGTCATCCCAACTGTTACTGATCTTGATATTTCCAATGACGAGGAGAAGAGCACTGATCAGGATACTCCTATTGAACAAGAACTTGTCCCTCCTTGACACCTCTGGGTTCAAAGGAATCATGATCCCAACAGTATTATTGGAGGTACAAATTCTAATGCTAAGACAAGAGGACAACTTCAAAATATTTGCAATTTTGGTTGTTATCTTTCACAAGTAGAACCGAGAAATATTGATGAAGCTCTTAGCGATCCCTTTTGGGTGAACGCAATGCATGAAGAGTTAAATCAATTTCAAAGACAAGACGTATGGGAACTAGTACCTTGTTTTCTCAAGGTTAAGCTGTTTCAAATGGACATAAAATCCACGTTCCTAAATGGAAATTTAAAGGAAGAGGTCTATGTCTCTCAACCTAAGGGTTTTGAAAACTACGATTTCCCAGATCATGTCCTTAAGCATAAAAAGTCATTATATGGGTTAAAACAAGCACCTCGTGCCTGGTTCGAAAAACTAACTACTTCTCTTCTTAGGAAAGGTTTTTCGAGAGGCGGAGCGGATAAAACCTTGTTACCAAATGGAGTGGGAAAGATGTTGTCATTTCTAAAGTCTATGTAGATAATATCATCTATGGTTCAACTTATGAAAAACTTGCAAAAGATTTTCAAGTCTCTCTTGGAAAAGAATTTGAAATGAGCAATGTTGGTGAATTAAAGTTCTTCTTAGGATTACAAATTCAGCAACATAAGGATGGAATCTACTTATCTCAAGAAAAATATGCTAAGGATCTTGTCTCAAGGTTTGGGATGGATAAGTCACTCCAAAATTGACACCTCCCACCGCTGGTAAACTACACAGAGATGAGAAAGGAGTAAATGTGGATCAAAAACTGTATCGACCCATTATTGGTAGCCTTTTATATCTTACAGCTATTAAACCTGATATTGGTTTTAGTGTTGGTTGTTGTGCTATCTTTCAGGCTATTCCAAAGGAATCTCATCTTGCATATGCAAAAAGGATCATACAATATGTTAATCACACGGTCGGGTATGGTCTATCTTACACCTTTGATACTAACACAGATCTTTTTGACTATTTAGATGTTGATTGGGCAGGATGTGTGGAAAACATAAAAAGTACGTCAGGGGTTTCTACTATGTAGGACTGAATATTATGGCATGGCATAGCAAGAAACAAAAATCACAATCCCTGTCTACATGTGAGGAAAAATTGAAAATGCGGGGGTACAACAGCCTCACCCATTATTTCGATGAGCAATCTGTATGGAGTAACTCTAATATACTTTTAAGAGAATCAACTAGACAGTCAGACTCGATCTTAATAAAGAGTATATCAAGGAATTAATATCTCAATCTCTCGATTTGATCTTTACTCAAGCAAATGGAAATCTGCGAGTCTTTATCAAATACTAGAGATATAAACTTGGATGGTACCAAAGACCAATATCCAAGGATCAATCAATTTCCAATCAACAACCAAAGGTTGGATTTCACAATTGATCGATACAACGCACAACCTGTGATATTTCAATTATATAACAAAATATAATGCATAATAGAAATAACACAGACACCATAATTTTGTTAACGAGGAAACCTCAAATGCAGAAAAACCCCGGGACCTAGTCCAGATTGAACACACACTGTATTAAGCCGCTATTGACACTAGCCTACTACAAACTAACTTCTGTCTAGACTGTAGTTAAACTCTCATCAATCTCACACTGATTCAAGGTAAATTTGCGCTCCTTACGTCTCTGATCCCAGCAGGATACTGCGTACTTGATTCCTTTACCTGATCTCACCCACAACTAAGAGTTTCTACGACCCAAAGTCGAAGACTTTAATAACAAATCTGCATCACACAGAAAATTCTACGATGATAGATAAATGTGTCTCCCACAGATAAACCTATGAGTTTTGTTCCGTCTTTTGATAGATCAAGGTGAACAGGAACTAATTGATAACCCGGACTTATATTCCCGAAGAACAGCAGAGTATCATCAATTACCTCACAATAATCTTAATCGTATGGTAGCGAAACAAGATATTGTGGGATCACAAACGATAAGATGAAGATGTCTGTCATTTCTTTTTATCTTGCCCTATCAGAGATATAATCTCAAGTTAATTATTCAAGAGAAGTAGTTTCAAATCAGATCGCTCAACTACAAGAGAATTAGTTTCGTATGGCTTCACAATCCCAATGAAGTCTTTCAGTCGTTAACCTACAGGGTCTCGAGAAGAAACCTAAGGTTAAAGGAGAATCGACACTAGCAAAACCAACTAGTATCATACAGGAGGCATGGGGATTAGTTTTTCCAGTTGCTAGATGTCTCCTTTAGATAGTTTTCAAATCAGGGTTTGCAATCCAAGTTACCTTGGTAACAAAGCATTCAATATTCACCATTAGATGAAAAACCTGATTTAACCAAGCTAATATCTTTCAACAGTTAGATCGAAATTTAGCTTGTCACACACAAATTAAATGTATTCCATTTAGGTTTGAGTAACTGTACCTAAACGTGTACACTTAGTTGGTTCACAAATAGTTAACCAATGGTTAGCATATGAGCACTTTCATATTAACTGTATTCATCTTTATCATAACTAGTTCAAATGACTCATAAGAACAGTTGAAGAGTTGTTCAATTGCTTAGTTCTTTATTCATAGACACAATTGAAACAAAATCGGTTTGATCCATTTGAATCAATTCATGAACAATATACCCACGGTTTGCAAAGATTGCATTCCTTATAATTTATTGTATTATGTTCATGAATTACCGATTTGAGAAATAACCAGCTTAGGTACGCGTACGGGTATGCGTACCTTAGCTACCGGATTTGATTTTACAAACTCAGCAGAAATTTTTGGTTCGAAGACTTCCGTGAGTACGCGTACATAAGGTGACTGGTTTACTAGTTTGCAAACTACAAACTCAGCTGAAATTTTCGGTTGGAAAACTTCCGCTGGTACGCGTACGGGTACGCGTACCGAACCTGTCTCCTTCACCAATATCGTATGCACACATATGCACACACTTGGTTTCCGGCACATGGATTTATACACTAATGTGCGAGCACACTATATATGCTTATATCCATAGTTGGTAATTTCAACTCTACTTTTCAATCATTGAAACATTCTTCTATAATGTTATAACAATCATTATTCGCGACTATCAACATCAAAGCTATTTTCAAGATTGAAACGTCATCATGACATTCGTCACGGGTAAAGATGAAAGTGATTAAAGCAAAAGCTTACCAACACATATTTGGAGAAAAAGATAGGCGAGTAAACTCGGCTCAAAATAGAAAATGTGTATGTATGAAAACTATCATACTTATACGACTATTGTCTCAAGAGTAGGAGATAGAGTAGACTTTTGAGTGATAGATAAGTTTAGTCTCCACATAACTTTTTAGTCGGATGAAGTTCCAATCGTTACGAGTAGTTCTTCATCTTCGTAAGATGATCGGCATGGAATCTGGATCTCAACTACACTTACCTATCCTAGACCGGACTTAGTCATAAATAAACTAGAAACAAAAACATATAGTTTTGATCACTAATATTGACAAACATGCTTGAGACAGCAACGTGATAGACGCATTTATGTGTCAAATATATCTCATTTGTATATACTGTTAGTGCCCATTTTTGTACTTATTATGGTGTTTTATTTATTTATAGGTGTTTTTGAAAAAATAATCTTTTGCGGCGAAATTAGTTAAAAATGCGGCGTTTGGAGCTCCGTTGACAGTGTACCGGAAGTACCCCGGAAGTGCACCGGAAGTACCCCAGAAATACCCCGGAGGAACCTCGAAAAAGTGTGAAAAATGTCCCAAAAAATTTACAAAAGGCACCCAAGAGAAATTGATTTTGGCACCCATCATTTGGATTAGGGCACCCCTTTTCTTCACGAGTTCAAAATAGAATTTTGGTAGGAATTTTCCATGCACGTCTGCATGATTTTGATTTGATTTCTGGGCAGCTTTGAGCGAGATTCAATCGCTGGAAATTATTGGGCTAAGCCTGTTAAGGCTAAACAGGCCGAATGCAAGTGATTTTAGCGATCAAGTTGGGATGGAATGACCGGGAGAGAAGATCAAAGTCCAAACAGGGGAGCTGTTTTCACGGGTCTGCTGTGGAGGATATTATGGAGAATATTTGAGGATTAAGGGAAGATATCTTCTGTTATTTTATTCCAGTATATCTTGGTAACTTTTGGTAACAAAATTAGACGCGTACGAAGAGATTTGAAGGGATCAGCAGTTATGAGGAATAATATCGAAACCATGCAGTGAAGATTAAAGAGAATATTCTGTGAAGATTTGGTGAGCTATTACGTATAAATAAGCATCTTTAGGAGTCATAGAGGTTTGATGAAGAGTTTGGGGTCGAGCCAGAGCCGAGAGGAGCGAGAAATCGGGACTTGCAGGATTGTTCACCTGCTGCTGCTGAAGAAGAAGGAAGAGCTCAATAACACGAAGAACGGACGGCCAAAGACCGTCGTTTTTCAACAGTGTCAACAGCAGCAACTAAGTATCGTTGTTTTACAGCAGTACAATTCTATCGTTGATTTTTGGACGCCTTTTGTGGGTCGTAGATTCACTGTTTTATACTTTTTCACTCTTTTAATCAAATTTTGAGTATCAATTATCTATTTTTAGAACATGATTAATATGAGTAGCTAAACCCCAACACTGGGATGATGGAGGAAGCCGTTCTTTAGCATATGATAATTATATTAATTCTTTTTTTGACTACTTGCACTTTTTATTAATCGATTTATGATATTTCTTAATTGGTTGTGATATCGTATGATGATGTATGCTTGGTCGTAGTGCTTTTGATGCGTCATGCTAGTGATATACAATAAATATTCTAAAAATCTACCTTGGCAAGAATGAGAGTCCTTATGATTTGAGCTATAATTGTTTCAAATAAATATATGCATTGTGTGAATGATTAATGGTGGAATCCTGTGTCCTAGTGTCTCTAGATCCTGTGACAAATATTGTGTATGTATTTTTATTTTTAAACCTTTACAAGTCCGAGCAACGAACTTTTACTACCACTTTCAAAACTACAACAAAATGGCGCCGCCGACGCGGACTTGTATATAGATTTATTTTTATTTATTTTTTAGGTTTTTTTTATTATTATTTGTTCCTTTTTACTTTGTCTTTTTTTCTTTGATTTACAGGTTCGAAGTTGGGCACAAGGACTTGGAGAGGAAAAAGCGAAAAGCGAAAAGATAAGAAAAGAGGACAATTTTAGGATTTAATTTTTAATTTTTAATTGTTTTTTAGAGTGTGTGAGGAAAACTGTAATTTTTTATTTATTTATTTTGGACTTTGGACTTTGGACTTTAAACAATTGGACTTTATTTTATTTTTTTTAATACTACGGAAGAGTATTATTAAAAAAAATAAAATTAAACTATTTGCAGGGAAGGACGACGATTACAATATCGTCTTGGCCCCTCGGGTTCGTACATGACATAGGAGTCGTGTCCCGAGTCGACTTCAACGGTTCATCCCCCGTCTGGTACGAGAGGTAAGTCCATCGAAACACTTGCGAATCTCCTGTAAGCGAGTTGTTGTATTCCTTAAGGTGATTCATTGATTGAGGACGAATTTGGACTGTTTTTTTTAAATTCCTAGTAAAGGGAAAGGCCTGGCCAATACAAGATAAGGGTTTGGATTTCATCACCGTTCCCTTCTTGCCCGCCTTAGGAAAACGAAACCTAACGCGAACCCAAGCTTAAAATTTGATTAGAACGAGACCGATAGGGTAACGAGCTTAATAGGAAACTCGTTCGAAAAATATTGGTTGCTCTTTAAGCACACTCCAAAGTTCATGATGGTTTCTGTGAGTTGAATGCGTGACTGCGTCGCCTTCTAATGCGGTGAGGCCTTGGGTATCAAAGCTCTACTAAGCTTCCCTCGCCTCTATTCAACTTACTTTGACTCGGATAGATTCCTTAGGGGTTTACTCAAATTGCAACGAATTCCCTTTCGAAAGATAGAAGCTGGTCTAGAAACAATATAAGTGGAGCCATCATGCTTTTTGTTTGCTAGAAATCTTTAGGTTTGTTTTGGTGGAGTCGAGTCAGCCTTGTTTGTGATTGTGTAGAATTCCCTTGCAATTAAGAATGTTGAACTGGTATGATAGAATCCAATACAATGAGTATGGACCTGAATTTGATTATGGACATCATCCTTTTTATGACCATGTTGGGAATAGTGGTTGGGAACGCCATCCTTTGGAAGGATATGGGTCATACCCTGGTGAGCCCAATTACTATCCACACATGCATTAGTCTTACGAGCAAGAAGATTATAGTACTAGTTCTTCGTCTCTAGAGGATACAATCAAACTATTGAAAAGTAGTCCTTTTATGATCCCTCTGTTCCTATTCCTCCTTTAGAAGAGTCCCTCAGGGAGTTAGCTGAGTCGACGCGTAAGTTAGCTGAGATGAATAGTGTAATTATAGACGAAAGAACTACAATAATGAGTGAACTTTCTATTGAGGAATCCCTCAAGCTGATGGCTGAGACGAACGAAAGACTTTCTCGAAATAATCTTACTTTCCAATATAGTGTTTCCAATAATACCCTTAAAAATGTGGATAGTTATTTTCATAATCAAGATGACGAGGTTAGAATTGGTAACACTACTTGTTTTGATGAGGTTCGATATTTTTCATGTTATTATGATGAGGATAGTGTTGATGGAGAATCATACTTATGTAGGAATAGTGATCAGGAAATGGTTACTCCAATTGAGCTTTACAATGATAATATTATTTCTAGTTCAAATCCAAATAATTTTAATAATTATTCACCTTTTCAAAAGGACAAGGATTTGACTAGAGATACCTTCGTTTTAGACGATGTAGTATTTCCTGTTTACAAAGCCGATAAGTATTTAGAGGAACGAGTTTATTCTGAGAATAATGTTTTAGAGTCTAGCGATTTAGAAACAATAGTCTTAGACGAAGAAGATGAACTCGTAGAGATTTTAAATATGAGTGAGGATGCATCACCTGAGTATGACCTAACAGAAGCAATTGACCATTTTCAGGATTCCGATGATCTAGAAATTAGGGAAATTGTAGTTAGTCTACCTAGAGACACACAAAACTCTAAGTTTTGGGGTGATTATCATTCTCCCTGTGCTTTACCTTTAACTCTTAGAAAGTTCCCTCGTGTAGGGCTTGACATTTGTGCCTCAACCATCGTTCAAGATTATTTCCATACACGTTTTCCCGAACCTAATAATGTCCCGAAAGAAGTTCAGTCATTAGAACCTAATGATGTGGTTTGCCCAGGCTATGATACCCTTATTGACTTTGTTTTCCCACCAAATAGTTTTCTTCCAAATGTGGGAACATATGATTTTCAGATGTGTCGGTTATTAAGTTTTGAGACTAAACCTAATTACTTTAGGATATTAGGGTCGACACATTTTCTTAAGGAAGACCACCTCTTTCATTGTGGTCAGCTGTGTGGGTCAAATATGATTGACTTAGAGGATCCCCAGTTATTCAGGCTTTTGTTATGCGCTTCTAAATTCTTACTTGAGTACTTCCAGACTCTTCAACCTGATCTTCAGAATGCCTTTGAGGAAATCCAACCGATGAAAACCTGTTATCTAGACCCAATTATAGAACCTGAACCTGAGCCACAACTAGATGTAGTTGTCTTAAACAATGGTATGTTCGGTATCTTTTTGGTCTATTACAGTTTCCTCTTCTTGTGGGTAATACTTTTTGGTTTTGAAGACCCACAGTTATTCCGGCTACTGTTATGCGGTTCGAGTTGACTAATCCTTTCCTAAGTCTGGCTGAAGACTTTAAACTTAGAACTTCTTGGGAGGTAACCCATGCTCATGCAACATGGTAATATCTTTCCTTATCTCTTTTGCTTCTATTGGTAACAGTTTCTCCTTGTTCATGCTTTTAATTTCATCTTTAGAACATTGAGGACAATGTTAGATTTAAGTTTGGGGGTATGGGAGAAACTTTTTAGTTGCACTTTTGAAACTTCTAGCGTCACATGGTATCCGGTTAGCTAAGTTTACATACTGTTTCTCACCGAAAAGATAGAAATTGGAATGCTAGAGATAACAACTTATTGAGACATTAGAGAAAAAGACATTGAGATCCTTGAAATTCAGGAGAGAACTTGTTCCTTTTAGAGGGTAACCGTGATGGACCTAACCATACATGATGGAAAGGCAAGTAGGTCAGGGAAATGCCAGAAAGACAAAGCAACCTCACAATGTAGTCTTAGTTACTGGATTGCGACTCTCTCTCAGTAGAAACTTATCATCATCAACAAGCGGAGTGACATCAAAATCTATGAAGAAAGTTGAAGACGTTTTAGGTTTAGAAGCAACAATAGAAGAGAATAATTCAAAAATCAAAGTTGAAGTTATAAGAGCAAATGATATAAGTTGTTAGAATCCGTGATACGAACACATCACAAGTTGCGAAGATCCAAGTTTTGAAAGTCCTTCTCTCATGGCCATGTAAATTTTTGTCTTGTAATTTTTTGTTTTCAAAAAAAATAAAAATGAATGAAAAATGAAAAAATAAATAATAAAAAAATGAAAAATGAAAAAAAATAAAAATGAAACATCCTTACGTTATTTTTGTTCAATAAGGCCATAGGGAAGAAGAAATTTATAAGTCAAGCAAGAAATCGAAGAGAAGAGTTAATTGTCAAGGTTCTATGAGGTTCGAGAGTTTATCATCAATAGTTGAAGACCGAAGAAGGCAATGTTTCTACTGAGCACTGTGAGAGAGTCGAAGAAAGATGCATTTTGGTTGCTTTGTTAGTCTGCTTTCAATCTGGCACAAGATCTTTCTATCACTGGTTTAACTCATCACACGTAATTAGTCCAGCTATGTAGCAGATGTCCCTCTCATTTTTATCTCTCTCCTAATCTTATCCAGCTGTAAAGAAGCGGACGCATTTTACAATGTTTATCTAGCTGTGTAGCGGATATCTCTTTATCTAGCAGTCATGTGGATGTGTCTCCCCTTTTCTTCAGTTAGCTTTAGAGCTGACACCTTTAATTTCTCTGGCATTCTAGTTACTTGGAGATAGGTTGAGAATATGTATGTCCTCATAGCTCTTTGGATACTTGTGACCAATTAGGAGTATTGGTTTTGTGGGTACACCTCTGGTAAACCCTCTCGAGATTAACTCGGTCACTAGGGACACCTAGTGAGTTAAGATTTTATTTTTCATATTAGTTTTGCTCGAGGACTAACATATAATAAGTTTAGGGGTGTTGATAGACGCATTTATGTGTCTAATATATCTCATTTGTATATACTGTTAGTTCCCATTTTTGTACTTATTATGGTGTTTTATTTATTTATAGGTGTTTTTGGAAAAATAATCTTTTGCGGCGAAATTGGTTAAAAATGCGGCGTTTGGAGCTCCGTTGACAGTGTACCGGAAGTACCCCGGAAGTACACCGGAAGTACCCCAGAAATACCCCGGAGGAACCTCGAAAAAGTGTGAAAAATGTCCCAAAAAAATTACAAAAGGCACCCAAGAGAAATTGATTTTGGCACCCATCATTTGGATTAGGGGCACCCCTTTTCTTCACGAGTTCAAAATAGAATTTTGGCGGGAATTTTCCATGCACGTCTGCATGATTTTGATTTGATTTCTGGGCAGCTTTGAGCGAGATTCAATTGCTGGAAATTATTGGGCTAAGCCTGTTAAGGCTAAACAGGCCGAATGCAAGTGATTTTAGCGATCAAGTTGGGCTGGAATGACCGGGAGAGAAGATCAAAGTCCAAACAGGGGAGCTGTTTTCACGGGTCTGCTGTGGAGGAATTTATGGAGAATATTTGAGGATTAAGGGAAGATATCTTCTGTTATTTTATTCCAGTATATCTTGGGAACTTTTGGTAACAAAATTAGACGCGTACGAAGAGATTTGAAGGGATCAGCAGTTATGAGGGAATAATCTCGAAACCATGCAGTGAAGATTAAAGAGAATATTCCGTGAAGATTTGGTGAGCTATTACGTATAAATAAGCATCTTTAGGAGTCATAGAGGTTTGATGAAGAGTTTGGGGTCGAGCCAGAGTCGAGAGGAGCGAGAAATCGGGACTTGCAGGATTGTTCACCTGCTGCTGCTGAAGAAGAATGAAGAGCTCAAGAACACGAAGAACGGACGGCCAAAGACCGTCGTTTTTCAACAGTGTCAACAGCAGCAACTAAGTATCGTTGTTTTACAGCAGTGCAATTCTATCATTGATTTATGGACGCCTTTTGTGGGTCGTAGATTCACTGTTTTATACTTTTCACTCTTTTCATCAAATTTTGAGCATCAATTATGTATTTTGAGAACATGATTAATATGAGTAGCTAAACCCCAACACTGGGATGATGGAGGAAGCCGTTCTTTACGCATATGATAATTATATTAATTCTTTTTTTGACTACTTGCACTTTTTATTAATCGATTTATGATTTTTCTTAATTGGTTGTGATATCGTATGATGATGTATGCTTGGTCGTAGTGCTTTTAATGCGTCATGCTAGTGATATACAATAAATATTCTAAAAATATACCTTAGCAAGAATGAGAGTCCTTATGATTTGAGCTATAATTGTTTCGAATGAATATATGCATTGTGTGAATGATTAATGGCGGAATCCTGTGTCCTAGTGTCTCTTGATCCTGTGACAAATATTGTGTATATATTTTTATTTTTAAATCTTTACAAGTCCGAGCAACGAACTTTTACTACCACTTTCAAAACTACAACACAACGCATGCGAGTTCGACCGAGCAATGCACTAACAATCTCCCTCATTGTCAATTTTAGTGACAAAACTATCAATAGATATGGATTACAAAATAGATAAAAATTTGTAGCTTCTCGTCCACATGCTTGATCTCCTTGGTGCTTCAACATTACTTGAAAACTTTGTCTTTTCCAAGTACTCCCATGATTCCATAGATGTTCAGTTCAACATCATAGTTGTTGAAGTTTCGTATCTATAACAATGAGAAAACAAAAGCTCTCGATCATTGTTATACAGTGCAAGTATTATTACACAACATCAAAGTTCTTATATCACAACTTCGACAACAATACTATGGTGATATGTGTCACTCCCCCTTAGTAAATACTCTGTCTCAACACGAAAACTACTCCCCCTTACATAATGATCCGAAAACCATATGTTTTTGTAGTGTGAACCACATATTAATTCTCCCCCTTTTTGTCAATAAAATTGGCAAAGGTACGAAAACGAGATCGTAATGAAATTTTCATGGAGACACTTCAAGACCAAAGAAAAGTACATATCAAATTTGTTTAGATAAAATCATAAAGCCGAAGCTAAATACATTCATCACGGAGTTTATAAAGATACAAGATAACTCCTCAAATATTCCACAGCCGCACTCCCCACAAAGATATGGAAATTAAGCGCAAGTTCAAAAGAACTCTTCCCCATTTGATGTCATTCCTGAAAGAAGAACAAGAACGACCTTACTTTTACGAGAAAAGAAGGATTTCTTTGGACACCAAAAACCATAAGGAAATGATTTTGTATCCAGAAAATTCTCAATTAAACTAACCACAAGAGACCCATGATTAATTTAATCGGAATACACAACCAAAATAACCACAAACGAATCTATGATTAGTCTAGTTGTAAGTGCTCACACAAGAAGACTTATGGAGCCGCACAGTATATACATAAAATATGGATCATGGAAGATCAATACTGCGGAATATACTAGGATTCATTCTATTTCCCATCACTATTTGCATAATGACATACAATAGACATAATCCTCGTAAAACAAAAGATTTTAACCTATCTTCCATCAATGAATGACATAATAGGCTTAACTTTTGTTTGTCAAAAGTTCATCGATCTTGTATCAATACATGCATATAGACATACAAATGAGATAACTTTTGACAACGTATGGGACAATAATAGTTCACGGACGCAAACACACATATCCCAAAACATATTGCAATATATAAAACCATAAAGATTAATACTGCAAAAATCATCTTCCCAAACAACTTTAGAATTTAAATGAATAAATATAAAAACATGAAGATGAAAACATTGGACATAGCTATGTGTACTTACAATAATGGCTATTCCAAACCCCAGTTATCCTTCTTAAAAAAAAACAAGAATAAAATTCTCTTAATAAGTTTCCTAGACAAATAAATTAGTTTTCTTTGATTATTTCATACCTTTGAAAAGGTCCATGAAAACAGGAGTCACTGATATCCTTGATTTTCTTGATCGTAGAGACACCATGTTCATGAGTTAGAATATTTGTTTTTCGGTCAACGATGCGAGCAGGATGTCTGGTTTTGACGCAATCAAGGATGACTTTCTTCAGGGTCCTGATCAGGATGTTTTGATTATCAAGAATCTTTGCTTGTCCATCAATAAGCTGGTTTATCTGCAATTGAAGGTTAGCAAGCTCGTTCTTTACTTCATTCTGAACGAGAATTAAATCCTTGAAAAATTCTCCTATCCAAGAGTTATACTCTTTTCTTTCAAGCCTCTTTTTCAGGATTAGATCTTGAGCCGAATCATATCCTTTGAAGTCTTCTTCCATCACAGTGTTCACTTCTTCTTGAGGCTCAACAGAGGTTCCCATAAAAATAATTTTCTGGGAAGGGGATAAATACATATTAGAAGTATATATATGTGTTATCAAACAAGAAAGAAACACCTTTAGGTGAAAACCCTAGAGTTTCCTATAGAATACTTGGATGTTCGTGAGCTCGAAATGGATACCAGAAGCCAAAGAAGGACCCAAGAGTAAATACATACTGTTTTTCACAATGTCTCTTTCAAACTGGGCTCAATATCCAACCAGAATAGATAGAGAAAAAAAAAGATACATTAGATACAGAGAGAATAATAAACAGAAATCTCAACCTGTAAAACAAACATCAGACTTAGAACAGATGGTAATCGACCTAAGACTTGAGCATCTCAAAAACAGACATCCTTGTGACTCTCAAGTTAGACACACGGATGAGAATACCTAAAGTTAGGTAGTGGGATGAGATATAATCTCACCATGAGTGTTGAGAGACGATTTGGGAATACCACCTGACTGTCTGACTTTTGTATTTCTTACCTCTTTTTGACTGTTTTCAACTCCATAGAAAGTTTTTACAGCCCTTTTTGAGAGTCCATTAAATGGAGCTTTTTGATAACTAAGTCTAGGACCTCTAGAGATTGGTTCTAGAGGATTTTCTGAGATAGGTCTCCACCTTCCAGACTTAGATCTACCAGTCATGTTCTCATAGACACTGGGAAACTGTGTTTTTGTGGTGTAGTTTGCACCATGGGAGTAAACACGATCCCTGTAAAGATTCTGAAATGAGTGATCATTAAAAATCTTTTTATGAGAGTTCTAGTTTTCTGTGGGAGTGAAATCCATTGTTGATGCCGTCAGGTGACGGTAAATAGAAGAAGATTTCGAAGATCGGAGATCTGTTTCTTCCTATCAAAACAATGTTTAGCACTATGATTCCTTTTTCACAGAAAGAACAATTTCTTGGAAGAGAATTGTTGAAAGGCGTTTGTTTCAAACCCATGTCCCATTTGGAAGCCTGCTGTTTATTTTCTGCAAGAACTTCCTTTGATGAGTTTTTATTTATGACAGGAAACTCACATTGAGAACCATCCCGTGATATAGAAGAATTTCTCACTACAATGTTTTTCTTTGTTAAAGAGATTGACTGTTGTTGGGCAAGGTGAAGAGATGCATCAATGTTCTCTGTTTCAACACGAAGGTAGTTAAGATTTGATGAATGTGTCTCAATTAAACGTTTTTATTTAATTGTCCCTTCTTTAACAATATTCTCAAGGATACTAATCTTCTCTTGTTGAAGCATATTTTCCTGAGTGAGTTTTTTAATATGGTTAGAGAAGGACTCAATGATTTTGTAGATTTCACGTTCTCGACCAAGAGACTTTTCAAATTCATCCAAGAGTTGAGCATGATTGTAAAAGTCAATCGTCTCAATTGTCTTTTCTTTATTTCTGGTGGCCTTCCTTTCTACTTATGACATTCTGTCAACTGTCTTGTTTCTTTCTCGGGATTCAGAAGAATCAACTAAGGAGTTATCCTCTGAGGAAGGACCAAGACATTTGACATAGTTAGAAGTATTGGAAGACATAGACTATGCGTAGATAGGAGATACTACTTTGTCTACAGAATCATATTGCTACAAACACAGACTTTTGAGGTCTTGAACGTGTTTTCCTACTCTGATACCAATTGAAAATGCGGGGTTACAACAACCTCACCCAATATTTCGATTAGAAATCGGTATGGATTAACTCTAATATACTTTTAAGAGAATCAACTAGACAGTCAGACTCAATCTTAATAAAAAGTATATCAAGGAGTTAATATCTCAATCTCTCGATTTGATCTTTACTCAAGCAAATGGAAATCTACGTGTCTTTATCAAATACTAGAGATATAAACTTGGATGGTACCAAAGACCAATATCCAAGGATCAATCAATTTCCAATCAACAACCAAAGGTTGGATTTCACAATTGATCGATGCAACGCATAACCTGTGATATTTCAATTATATAACAAAATATAATGCGGAATAAAAATAACACAGATACCAGAATTTTGATAACGAGGAAAACGCAAATGCAGAAAAACCCCGGGACTTAGTCCAGATTGAACACCATACTGTATTAAGCTTCTACATACACTATCCTACTACAAACTAACTTCAGTATGGACTGTAGTTGAACCCTAATCAATCTCACACTGATTCAAGGTACAGTTGCGCTCCTTACGTCTCTGATCCCAACATGATACTATGCACTTTATTCCCTTAGTTGATCTCACCCATAACTAAGAGTTGCTACGACCCAAAGTCGAAGACTTTAATAAACAAATTTGTATCACACAGAAAAATCTACAATGATAGATAAATATGTCTCCCACGGATAAATCTATGAGTTTTGTTATGTCTTTTGATAAATCAAGGTGAACAGGAACTAATTGATAACCCAGACTTATATTCCCGAAGAACAGCCTAGTATTATCAATCACCTCACAATAATCTTAGTCGTATGGTAGCGAAACAAGATATTTGCGGAATCACAAACGATGAGATGAAGATATTTGTGATTTCTTTTTATCTTACCCTATCGGAGATATAATCTCAAGTCAATAATTCAATTGAACTCGTACGATAGAAAATGGAAAGATCAGATCGCTCAACTTCAAGAGAATTAGTTTCTTCTAGATTCACAATCCCAATGAAGTCTTTCAGTCGTTAACCTACAGGGTCTCGAGAAGAAACCTAAGGTTAAAGGAGAATCGACTCTAGCAAAACGAACTAGTATCACACAAGAGGTGTGGGGATTAGTTTTTCCAGCTGCTAGATGTCTCCTTTATATAGTTCTCAAATCAGGGTTTGCAATCCAAGTTACCTTGGTAACAAAGAATTCAATATTCACCGTTAGATGAAAAACTTGATTTAAGGAAGCTAATATCTTTCAACCGTTAGATCGAAACTTAGATTGTCACACATAAAAGAAATATATTCATTTAGGTTTGAGTAACCGTACCTAAACGTGTACACTTAGTTGGTTCACAAATAGTTAACCAATGGTTAGCCATATGAGCACCTTCATATTAACTGTATTCATATTTCTCATAACTAGTTCAAATGACTCATAAGAACTAGTTGAAGAGTTGTTCAATTGTTTAGGTCTTTATTCATAGACACAATTGAAACAAAATCGGTTTGATCCATTTTAAATAATTCATGAACAATATAGCCACGGTTTGCAAAGATTGCATTCCTTATAGTTTATTTTTTTTTAGTTCATGAACTACCGATTTGAGAAACTACCAGCTTGGGTATGCGTACGGGTATGCGTACCTTAGCTACCGAATTTGAGTTTACAAACTCAGCAGAAATTTTCGGTTCGAAAACTTCCATGGGTACGCATACGGGTATGCCTACCTAAGGTGACTGGTTTACTAGTTTCCAAACTACAAACTCAGCAGAAATTTTCGGTATGAAAACTTCCGCTGGTACGCGTACGGGTATGCGTACTCAATCAGTCTCCTTCATTAATACCGCATGCACACATATGCACGCACTTTATTTCTGGCACATGGATTTATACACTAATGTGAGAACACACTATATATGATTATATCCATAGTTGGTAATCTCAACTCTACATTTCAATGATTGAAACATTCTTCTATAATGTTATAAAAATCGTTATTCACGACTATCGTCATCAAAGCTATTTTCAAGGTCGAAACGTCATCATGACTTTCGTCACAGGTAAAGATGAAAATGGTTAAAGCGAAAGCTTACCAACATATATTTTGAGAAAAAGATACGCGATTAAACTCGACTCGAAATAGCAAATGTGTATGTATGAAAACTATTATACTTATATGACTATTGTATCAAGAGTAGGAGATAGAGTAGATTTTTGAGTGATAGATAAGTTCAAGTCTCCACATACATTTTAGTCGAATGAAGTTCCACTTGTTCATCGAGTAGTTCTTCGTCTTCGTAAGATGATCGCCATGGAGTCTGGAGCTCAACTACACTTAACTATCCTAGACCGAGACTTAGTCATAAATAAACTAGAAATCAAGACATATAGTTTTGATCACTAATATAGACAAACATGATTGAGATATAAACGCATGTGAGTTCGACCGAGCAGTGCTCTAACAAAAATATATTGTTGTTGGCTCATGTTGTACTCAAGTTCTCTGGTTGAAACAAATGCTGGATGATTATGGAATTGTACTGGAATAATGAAGATCTTTTGTGACAACTCTAGCTCGATTCAAATCACAGAGAATCCCGTTGAGCACTCAAGAACTAAGTACATTGATATAAGGTACCATTTTATTCGAGATCTATATGAAAATGGTATCATAAATACAGAATTTGTTTCTTCCGAACAAAAATTGGCTGATATTCTTACCAAACCATTATATATTGCTATATTTCAACACTTACGGCAGTCTATTGGTGTTGTTTTGGTTCATTAGTCATTTCTAAAACTCTTGCCCATGTGCTTATCTCGATTTGTTGGGCAATTAAGTTTGGAATTCCAGTAGGTGTTGCTTTGATTCTATATTTGTATCAGTAAGTTGATTTTCTGTCAGGTTTCTTAGTGTAATGTCCAAATAAATCCTTCTTTTCTTGTGAAAGTAAGGTCGTTCTTGTTGTGCTTTCGGGAATGACATTTTATGGGGGAGAGTTCTTAATTGAACTTGCGCTTAATTGCCAAATCTTTGTGGGGAGTGCTGCTGTGGAATATTATAGGGGTTATCTTGTATCTTTATAAACTCCTTGATGAATGCATTTAGTCTTGTCTATATGATTGCATCTAAAAAGTTCATATGTGCTTTCTTTTGGTTATGTACTGTCTCTATGAAAATTTCACTAGGATCCCACTAGTTTTCGTACCTTTGCCAATTTTATTGACAAAAATGGGGAGAATTAATGTGTAGTTTGTTGGAAAATGGGTTCAGAATAGAGGATGGAATAAACATAAAATAAATTGTTGTACTCCTGACTTTCAAGGCTCGAATAGATTTCTTTTAGACGATTATTTCTACCCTCCCAATATCAATTGGCGATTGCAATAGGTATGCGAAATAATGCCTTCATGATACAATGAAAGCCATACAACAGAGAAATTGGATTCAAGGTTTGCACCCCTTGACCCAACCAAGAACACACGAGAGAGAGATTTATGATGATGCTTTAGATTGAGAGAAAACATGTTGAATTGAATGATGAAGAATGGGAGAATGCCATCACTATTTATAGGGATATTCATGCCTGTTAGTGATGCCTTTTCATCACCAACAGATGCTTCCAAAAGCCATCAATGGCGACTCATGGGAAGATACGCGTCTGTTCAAATTCGAATGGAAACTTCTAGGTTTTCCAACATAGTTCACACTACAAACAATCTTGAAAACATAGTTCACACTACAAATAGCGGACCCCCCTGGATAGCGGCAAACAATCTTGAAAATATCCAACATAGTTCACACTACAAATACATAAGATTTTCGGATCATTATGTAAGGGGAAGTGGTTTTCATGTGAGATGAAGTATTGACTTAGGGGGAGTGATACATATCACCATGGTTTTGTTGTCAAAGTTGTGATACAATTGAACTTTGATGTTGTGTAATAATACTATGACATTGTGTGACAATAATTGAGATCTTTTTTTTTCTCATTGTTATGACTACGGGTCTTCAACAACGATGACGCTCATTTGAATATCTTTGGAATCATTGGATTACTTGGAAGTGACGAAGATTTCGAGTAATGTTGAAGAACCAAGGAGATCATGCATGTGGAAGAGAAGCTGCAAAGTTTATTTATTTTGTATTCCATATGTATTGATGCTTTTGTCACTAAAATTGACAAAGGGGGAGATTGTTAGAGCACTGCTCGGTCAAACTCGCAAGCGTTGCTATCTCAAGCTTGTTTGTCAAGTTTAATTTCCAAAACTATAAGTCTTGATTTCTAGTCTAGTTATAGCTAAGTCTCGGACTAGGATAGAAAGTGTAGTTGAGCTCTAGACTCCACGACGTTCATCATGCAAAGACAAAGAACTACTCAAGGAACTATTTGAACTTCATCGACTAAAAGGTATGTGGAGACTTGAACTTACCTATCACTCAAAAGTCTATCTACTATATCTTCTATCTTGAGACAAAAATTCGTATTGCTATATAGACTTCGATGATACACATTTGCTATTTCGAACCGAGTTTATCTCGCTTATCTATTTCTCTAAATATGTGTTGGTAAGCTTTCGCTTTGGCCAAGTTCATCTTTACAAGTGACGAATGTCATGTTGATTATTTCAATATCTTGAAAATCGCTTTGATGAAAAATAGTGTGTGAATAACCTCTATTTAACATCCTCTAAGTATTTTTCAATGATTGAAATGACAGTTTAGAATATATAACCTTGAATGGATATAAACATTGTGAAATCATACTTGTGCAAGTCCAAAATCCTTGAACTAAAGTATGCATACTTTACTGGTTCAGGATGTCCGGAAGCTAAGTACGCGTACCCGTACGTGTACTGCCGGAAGTTCACATCCCGTGAATTTCTGCTGGAGTTTGTGAACTGAAAACAAACTCAATTCGGGTACTAAAGTATGTGTACCGGTATGCGTACTTGAGTGGGTTATTTTCTAAAAACGGTTTTTTCGTGAACTAAGACATATATGCATATTTGCAAGTCGTGTCTATGATGTTCATGAATCGATTCGAGTGAATCAAAACCGTTTTTTGTTTCGATTGTGTTCAATCTGGACTAGGTCACGGGGTTTTTCTGCATTTACGGTTTCCTCGTTAACAAAACTTCTGGTATCTGTGTTATTTCTTTTCCGCATTATATTTTGTTATATAATTGAAATATCACAGATTGTGCGTTTAATCGATCAATTGGTAAATCCAACATTTGGTTGTTGATTGAAATTGATTGATCCTTGAACATTGGTCTTTGGTATCGTTCAAGTTAATTTTTCTTGTATTCAATTAGACTCGCAGATTGTTATTTGCTTGAGTAAGTACTGAATTGAGAAATTGAGATATAACTCTTTGGTATACTTTTTTATTAAGATTAAGTCTGGTTGTCTAGTTGATTCTCTTGAAAGTATATTGGAGTTAGTCCATACATATTGGGTGAGGTCGTTAGACCCCCACTTTTTCATGATGGGATATGTTGGATGTTAGAAATATTTTCGAAATATCTGTTTGTGGCCTGTTAAACGAGATAACTTTGAATTTGGAATTCAAAAGACATGAGTTATCTTGAAAAGATACGATGATTCACATGGTCAGGTAGTTACGGACGTAACTATATCCAATAGTTTATTGGATCCGTTAGTTACGAATAGAACCCACACGTCTCTCATGAACAGACTTGACTCCTCCAAACAGGCACTTCAAGTCCATAAATTGAAGGTTGTTCAAGGAGAATAAGGCATCGAAAAATACTCTGCAAAACCAATAACTCAATAAGGTTTCATCTTTTAGGCATTATTAGTAACAAGAGTGTTCTTTGGTGTGATCAAATATTGCACATTCGACATCACACAAACTGTTAGAGCCATTGTATCCTGACGACGGTTATTTCTTGGAATACTTTGTACATTCTATAGGAAAGAAATAATGTTTAAAAGATAGAGATTACGTGCCTTGGAGTGTTTGGTTTTTCATTGTTTTCTCCATCAAATTTTCACATTTCCATCGTTGGACAATTGGCCGGGTAGAAAATGTGCACACTGCTTGATTATAAGTGTAGGCCGCCGAAACACATCTTGTTGCATCTTGATTCAATCTATGTTTGTTACTTTGCACACTGATGCACGATATCCTAAAAAATGAATACCCGCAACGAGAAATTTGTTGTTCACGGTGCTAATGAATATGGGCACCAAGAACTCTACTCCTCCTTTTAAGTAAGGGATGCTGCTGGTACTCTTTAAAGACGACCACCCAGCTGCCAAATCGGTGGTTCTTTCTTTCTAACACGTGGCTGATAATTAGGATCGTTTTTTACGAGAGTTTTTTTCTTTTACCAGAGTTATAACTAAGATAAACCAAATAACTACAAACCAAAGTTCTCCGAGATTAATTCGACGAATATCCTTGACCAAATCAAATCCATCGTAACCATTTTTTAAACTCCTTTAAATAATCCTCGGAATCTTCTTACCTCTGCGAACTGTATCCATTCTGTCTTCCGGCGCTGAACTCACAGGTTTTTTTTTTTTTTCTTTTTGTTGTTACCATGGGTTTTTTTTATATGAATCTTATCTTTTGATTTTCATATATAAGTTTATTGTATTTTGAATTGATTTTAGTTCGCTTTGCTGGTGTCGCAAACAAAATTTTTCCAGTTGCTCGATGATGAGTTTATCACCCAATCGCAAGCGCAAACAACGGTTTGGTAAGATTCCTACCTCAAAAACATTGCAAGAACAAGGATTAAAAAATAATCATGTTGAGCGTCCATGTAAAATCAGTAGAATGTCCTTATCTTCTGTTCCAAGCCTCCCTGGTGACTGTCTGGATCTTATATTTAAGTGCCTAAAAACTAGAGATGATCGCAATTCTTTTGGGTTAACTTGTCATCAATGGCTTCATATTCGGGACAACAATCAGGAATCCTTATGGTGTAAATCCAGAAATTATGAGCCAGCGGATTCAAAAATTAGTTCAGAAAGCGCTGCAATAATCATTTGTAATCTGTTGATTCGATTCCAAAACCTCCAACGTTTGTCTCTAAAAGGGTGCCCGGGGATATCAGAGGTTGTTACATCAAAGTCACAGTCCTTCGGCTCCAAAGTTCGAACTCTGGACTTGCGTTTTTGCTCCGTGTATTCTGATATGCAATTGGCTTTAGTATTTTCATGGTTTCCTCGCTTGACACGCATTAATTTGCAGTATTCTAATATTAATGACAATGGTTTGGCGGCCCTGGCCAAATGTTGTTCATCCTTAAAGACAGTTAACCTCTCCAACTGTTGCTCGATTACTGACTCAGGATTAAGTTGTCTTTTACAAAACTGTCGAGAACTGCGTTCACTGTTTATTTCATACTGCAGCAGTATAACAGGTATTGGCTTTCTAGGGTGTTCACAAACCTTAAACCGACTTGGAGCAGGCGGATACAAACATAACCAAGAGGTGCTTAACGCTATTATTAGTGGCGGTGAACTTGAAGATCTGTATCTCGAGACAGCACCTGATGAATCAGCCAAGATCGAAGATGCGAGCATTATTAATATTAATACAGAAGCAGTTCTAACGATTTCAAGAGGTTGCCCTTTATTGAAGGAACTATTCTTATCTAACTGTGAGGAGGTAGAGCTGGAAGGATATGAAGCTATAGGTATGAATTGCAAAGAATTGGAGAAGCTTTACGTGATGGGGTGCCAAAGGTTATGTGATACGGGGTTGCAAGCTATATGCGATGGATGTAACAAGCTTATCGAATTATACATAGATAGAGAAAAAAATAGCTGCAGCAGCTCTGCTCTTGAGCAATTCAATTTCATGGGGAAAAAACCTGAATTGATTTTATGGCCGTGTTCGTAGGTTTTCGAGTTGGTTTTAATTCAATCTTGTGCTGACACACTGCATAGTCTTTGGTACTGCTGAGAACTTTGTATACTATTTCCAGAGATTGATATTCCAGTGAATTTGCAATGCTTACTTTGTTAGTTGGCTATTTGGTCATGGGTTGGGCTATGTGCACAGTCACACTGCTTTATTTTTATTTAAAATTCAGGGTCCGCGAGTTATAACCCCAAAGGTGTCACTATTCATCCACAAAAAAACTCATCATAACAAAAGTAACACAAAAACCCCAAAAAAACAAAAATAACACAAATACCCCAAAAAATTTGATGAAACCAATTTTGAAATTTGGGGTTTTTGTACCGATTTTGTTTAAGATGGAGTTTTAATGGATCCCAACATTTGAACGTGATTTTTGTACCACAAGTCTGGTCACCTTGGGTATTTATAACTAGTTCTGTAAAATTTATGTAGTATACTAGATGACTGCTGCAGTAGTTAGGCCGACTAAAAATTTAAACTAATTTGAGTCGGCTTTATACTAATTTTCGTATTTCACCACCATCTAACTCGAGCCGGAGTTTTAATTTGAGCCGGCTTTATTTCAGACGTTGAAGTGTTTATAAAAAGAGTGAATTATTATTATGACTCTATATATTACTGATTTTACTCTCGTGACCCCAGGGTCATATAAATAAATATGTAAATTATTCTTAAGGCCCTACCTTAATATTAGAAGTTAGATTACCAAAATAACCTTCAATAAAATATTAAATTCCAGGATATGTATCGTTATATCCCCATTTCTTTCTCCGCCACTTACATAACTGCAAACAGTCTCGGAAAGGAAAAACACTCTCAGAAAGAAAAAAATTTAAATTTTTTTCTACTCTCGAAAAATTGTTAACTGAAATTGTTAAATTCTACTCTCAATAAATTGTTTACTGAAATCCATCATCAAAAAAGATTTTTTATCATCATAAAAATAAGAAAGAGAAAACCTAGAGAAAAGACGAATTATGAATATGATCCAGAAGAACATCAAACATGGAAGCAATTACAGAGAGGTATTTTAGTTGTTAAACATTTACTTGTTTATGTTACTTGTACTTGATAATTAAAGTTGAATTTTTATTCTGAAGGAGCATTGAAATCTGGGGGAAACTTAACAAAGGGAAAAGAAATTAAATTGTAGAAGATAGTAAATCAGATGAAGAGTAAACTAATCAGATGATGAACAAACTAATTGAAGAAGAAAGTCAAAATGAATTAGATGAAGAAAGTGAAAGAGATGTTGAATCTTCTGAAAGAGGTATATGTTTTAGTTGATATTTGTATCTTATTTTTTGTATGATGAATTTCTGTGCGAAATTTGGATCTTCGGAATTGGTTTCATGTTTGATATGTTTACATTTATATGTACGAAATGAATGATCTTCTAATACAATTTGATACAAATGAATACCCGCAACGAGAAAATGAGTTTATCACCCAATCGCAAGCGCAGACAAGGGTTTGGTAAGATCCCTGCTACTTCAAAAACATTACAAGAACAAGGGGTAAAAGATAATCATGTCCGTCCATGTAAAATCAGTAGAATGTCCTTATCTTCTGTTCCAAGCCTCCCTGGTGACTGTCTGGATCTTATATTTAAGTGCCTAAAAACTAGAGATGATCGCAATTCTTTTGGGTTAACTTGTCATCAATGGCTTCATATTCGGGACAACAATCAGGAATCCTTATGGTGTAAATCCAGAAATTATGAGCCAGCTGATTCAAAAATTAGTTCAGAAAGCGCTGCAATAATTATTTGTAATCTGTTGATTCGATTCCAAAACCTCCAACGTTTGTCTCTAAAAGGGTGCCCGGGGATATCAGAGGTTGTTACATCAAAGTCACAGTCCTTCGGCTCCAAAGTTCGAACTCTGGACTTGCGTTTTTGCTCCGTGTATTCTGATATGCAATTGGCTTTAGTATTTTCATGGTTTCCTCGCTTGACACGCATTAATTTGCACTATTCTAATATTAATGACAATGGTTTGGCGGCCCTGGCCAAATGTTGTTCATCCTTAGAGACAGTTAACCTCTCGCAGTGTTGCTCGATTACTGATTCGGGACTAAGTTTCCTTTTACAAAACTGTCGAGAACTACGTTCACTTGGTATATCATGCTGCAGCAGTATAACAGGAGTTGGCTTTCTAGGGTGTTCACAAACCTTAACCCAACTTGGAGCAGGCGGATACAAACTTAATCAAGAGGTGATTAACGCTATTATTAGCGGCGGCGAACTTGAATATCTATATCTCGAGACAGCACCTGATGAATCAGCCGAGTTCAAGGAGAGATGCATTATTAATACCGAAGCAGTTTTAACGATTTCAAAAGGTTGCCCTTTATTGAAGCATTTGTTCCTATCAAATTGTGAGGAGGTAGAGCTAGAAGGATGGAAAGCTATAGGTATGAATTGCAAAGAGTTGGAGCAGCTTTACGTGATGGGGTGCCAAAAGTTATGTGATATAGGGTTGCAAGCTATATGTGATCGGTGTAACAAGCTTATTGAATTTTACATAGATGGAGAAAAAAATAGTTGTGGCAGCTCTATTCTTGAGCATTTCGATGGCAAAAAACCTGAATTGATTTTATGGTCGTAGTTTGTTTTCGAGTTTTTTTTTTTAGAAAAGAAAAGTACCTCAATATATTGATAGTTGTTGTTCAGTAGTTCCCAAAGAGGAATTACGAACATACATTACATTTTCATTCCATAATTGAATGTTCAGATAGCTCAATAAGGCCCTTAGGCTAAAGTCCACCCATTTGTGGTTGATTTCATATTTTTTGCAAAAAGAAGATAGATTTGCTGCCCATAGTACATCATTTCTTATAACCAAAGTAAAATTCTGGGCTAAAAAGTTAATGTCAAAGTTTTTTGTATTTCCAAAATCTTCACTGATTAGATAACGCTGTCGACGAGCTTTTGCTACATTCCCACCAGCATCACCAAAGTTGGTTCTGAGTCACTTTTGAAGGAGATTCTGCGGCCACTCCAACATGTTGCCCATTGGAAAGCAGCTCCAGCTTTTTCAAGTTCTTCTATGTCTGTACTGTCAATAAAGAAGCCTCTTGCTTCTCTGACTGTACCTGTATGATCAGACAATGTTAGACCAATTCCTGCTCTCATTGTAGTGTCTGCCCTGGTCATGACAATGTCTAATTGTAATGCCATGTTCATAATAGTATCAACAACAGGGTATTTAGTAATATGAAGGACAGAATCATTCTTTGAATTATAGTATAGAGCTTCCATTATGTTGTGGCCTGTATTATTAACTGTGTTGTAGCTGTTTATAAATTTAATGATGTTATTGGGAGTTACAACACTATTCTGAGACTTCCTTTTAAACACTACATCACACCTAACTTTCCAAATAGAACACGTGATGATACTGCGAAGGACATGCCACTCTATATCATATTCTCCCCTATTTGGGTTTTCAAAACAGGGGAGTTTGCTGTGCTAACACTCTATGCCATGTTAGTTTTCGAGTTAGCTTCAGTTCAATTGCTATATGTGCAAAAGTTGGAAGTTTGCTGTGCTAACACACACTGCAAACTCAATTCCATGTTAGTCTTTAATCAAATGTCGTTTTTTATTTTTCTCCCTTCATATTAAAAGTCTTTTGCACCAATTTTAAATATGGTACTGCTGAGAACTTTGTATATTATTTCCAGAGAATAGTTTACGGAGATTGCAGAAAGTTTAAGTAGAATAATTCAATACTTTTGCAATGTAAAGTGTAAACAAAATCTGCTTGTTTACATAGGCATAAAGTAACCTGCTAGAACAAAATTAAGAAGTTTCCTAAAAAAAAAATAGAATACTTAGGCAAAGAAGGAAACTGTAAGGAGAAGTATGTAAAATAGGAAACAGATCGACAATAAGCTTTAAACATGCTCGACAAGTTGGAAATATTTTGGCTTCAACAAGAAGGTGCACATAGTAATGAGGTCTTACGCATATGCAAATTAAAAGATGCGATAACAATCCAAAAAATTACATCCTTTTCTCAAACAACTATAGATGCATAATTCTTTTTTATCTTAAATTTTGATGTAACAAAATCTATAATTTTCTGATTATGTCTATTATATTAATATATGGAGTTTATTGCTATTTATAACTGGCCCAAATTGGGACCATAATTTTTTTATTAATATATAGAGTTTACTAATACTAGATTTGTGCCCGGTGCCCTTCAATTTTGCGTGCGCGGGTCTTTATCCCGTCCCATGGCGATGCATTTTAATTTGGTATGCGCGGGGCTTCGCCCCGTACCATGACGCTGCATTTTTATGGTGCTGAGAAAAGATAAGAAATATGTTATTAAAAAATATTTAATATATCAAAATTCTAAGGGGTAACTCCATGAATGGTACTATGAAAGCAAGGTGACTGAAGAATCGGCTGCTAGTTCCGGGAGAAGAACACCCTGCCAGAGATCTTGTTAGCAAATTTGGTTTTTGGTTATTATATGTTGCCTACTTTTGTGGAGGTACAATTGGGTTGGTTTACAGTAATAATCTTGGCCAAGTTTCACTGTCCTTTGCCCTTGGGTTTGTTTCCAAAACTACTGAGCCCATTATGCTTTAGCCGGCATGCACCTTCTGCGGTCGGTTTCTCTCTGCTGCCCCTAACTGCTTGCTCGAGAAGCTGCATTTTGCAAGGACGGGGTAGTTGGCAATTACATTATTACCTACTCCAACTGCATTCGTTTTACCCTCTGCATCTAGTAATGAGAGGGCACTGGAAGCTGCTATTGCCCTGATTGGGTTGAGTTCCTTATTCATTTTTGCTGCTGCAGTATCTGCTACTTCAGAGTTGTTTGGACCCAGCGATATGGGTGTCAACCATAATATACAGGTCACAAACATCCCTGTAGGTTTTCTTGCATATATTACTTGCAACAATGGTATATGATGATAATGTTATAGTATCGGGATTGACTCTAATGGAAGTAGTTGGTGGATTATTAATCCGCAAGGGAAGAGAATTTATTTGCAGACATTCATTCGGTGGGGTGTTATATCATTGTTTGGGTTGTCACCTAGTAGCCTTTTTTCTTGTGCACAAAATCCTTTTATGGTCGTTTCAAAAAAAAAAAGGATTCTGACAACTGGGGAGTGCTTATCAAAACCTTCACTTCCCATAACTTTTCTGAATTATAGTTGTTGTAGGTATTCTCGGAGTTTGCACATGGTACATATTAATTGTCCTAAAACTGAATCGAATTAGAGTTTTTTTGGCCGCCTGAAAAATGCAACTTTTTTCTTCCAATCCCTAAGGAGTTTATATATATGTTGGATACTTTTACAATCTTATGTTTTTATCTACTCATAAGAAAAAGAATTCCTAAGTACTTGCTATCCAGACAATAAGATTACCTTTAATCATAAGATGGTGAGATCTTATTGCTAAAAACGTATTGTAAAAGTTAGTGTGTTCGTTTAGGTCGCCATCCAGACTAATTGTTGCTGAGACAATGGCTATTATTTATAGCACTGGAACGGGCTTGTGCGGCAAAAGAATGTAATGCTAATCTCGGGTTCTAAGATATTTCAAAAAAAACATCTCGGGTTCTAAGAGTGTTCTACAAAGTTTCTGTGGGCTGTCAAAGCTACGTGGATTAGTTCTTTAGTTTTGTCTTGCTACAAGTTCCCATTGAAAGTCTTTCTTTGCGAAGATGAATCATGATTAATTCCCCCTCCTGAAAGGTTTTGAAACGCTTATGCTTATCTGCAGCTTCCTTCTATTTTGCATTAGATTCCTCAAGTTTTGACTTTACTTCCCGATAAAGATGAGAAGCTTTGTCTATCAAAGTATCAGCTCTAACATTTGAACTTTGGAATTTAGGAAGTACTACCACGTAAAAAATATGATTGGAAACCTTCTAATAAGCAATCTGAAATGGAGTTTTACCAGTAGATAGATTTACTAAAGTGTCGCAATAATGTATCACATTGCTCTAATCAGATTTCCCAAAGAATGGTTAACTACTTCAGTTTGACCATTAGTTTGTGGCTGGAAAATAGTGCTGAGCTGCAATGTAGCTCCCAAACGCATCCATTATGTCTTCCAAAATAACTCAAGAACTTGGTATGTCTATCAGAAGTAATAGATTTAGGAATGTCGTGGACGAACCACCTCTTTGAAGAATAAAGATGCAACATTATAAGTATCAGAAGACTTTTTACTCGCAATGTAATCTTTTTCCAAAACCACTTTCGAGTATCTATTAACCACTACCATCACATAATCATTCCCTCTAGTTATACGAGGTAATCCTAGTATAAAATCCATACTAATATCAACCCAAGGAGCTTGAGCTACTGGCAAATGAGAATATAATCTGATACTTTTAATTGTACCCTTAGACTGTTGACAAACCATACACTTCATGAATTTTTTTTTGGACGCCATGCTTCGGATAGAGACAATAATATCTTTCTTCAACAAATGCAAATTGTTTTATCTCAACCAAAATGTCCACCAAGTCCACTTCCATGTAATTCATGCAATAGATGAAGACGTAAAGAACCAGAGAACTTCGTCTGCGGATTTTCTTTCTTTCTCTCGGGAGTCACAGCATAGGAGGGTTCATGATGGATGCAAATATAATTTCCTTTAAAAAGAAAACCATCTTGAATGAGAAAATTAATCATCAACTCCATGATCTAATGAATTGCATTGTTCCCTAAATGACTTAAAATCCAAATCATCGTCATAAATATCTTTGATGTAATCAAAAGTAAAGCTTTCAGTGCGAACAGTCACAAGAAGATGATTTCTTCTACTTAGAGCATCCGCAACTTAATTTAATTTTTCAGTTTTGTGTTTGACAGAAAAAAGTGTACTTATTAACTGTTTATAACCAATGATCATGTATACGATTAATCTTTGAAGAATTGTTTAGAAATTACAATGCGTGGTTATCAGTAATGATGACAACATCGCGATGCACCAAATAAGTATTCCATTGTTTAAGTGATTTCAATAGAGCCATTAATTCTAATTTATATGTGGATCATTTACTCTGTGTATCAGAATTCTTCTCGCTATGGTAAGCAACTGGATGTGCCTCTTGTGATAAAACTGCTCAAATTCCAATCATAGAAGCATCGCAGTCAACTTGAAAGGTTGTAGAAAAGTTAGGCGTAAAAATTATAGGAGTTGAACATAACTTCTCTTTAAGAGTATTAAAAAACTTATCAGCTTATTCTGTCCAGATAAACTTGTCTTTCTTCAAACAATCTGTAAGACGTGCAACAATGGTGTTGAAATATATCACAAACGCCTATCCAAAGAAGCCAAACCATGAAAACTTCTCACCTCTTTAATGAAAATAGGAACATGCAAATACATTATACAACTTTTACTTTAGAAGGATCCACATGAATACTCTTATAAGATATCACATATCGTAAGAAGTAAGTTCAGTTCATAGGGAGGTGCATTTCTTAAGATTCACAAAGTAAAGAATTATCATGCAACACCTAAAACACCTTTGAGAGATTACTAAGATGTTGTTTTTTTACTACTATTGGTGGAGTTAAATATCGCACAGGTTAATAATTACGCGAAGTGAAGAATACAACATACACGAAGAGCATCGCACAGAGCAAATTGAGATGACACATCAGATGATGTCAGCAAAGTCACGGGAAAAGTGTGAGGAGTTATGCGAAGATGTAAGATATGCGAAGATGAGCGATTGTATATGAGCGAACATGTCACACAGAGATCCCGAACATAAAGGGATTCTTAGCTGTCATCCACTATGTAAAATCCTATATAAAGGAGAGAGTCGTTTTCTTGTGGAGGATTCTAGGACAAGTCTTATAAGAGAGATTAAAAGAGAGAGAAAGTAAATTTAGGTTACAAGAAGTGTTGTTGTAGATTTCCATTCATCTTATAAGCAATTTGAATATTCAATCAATAAAATAATTGTTCATGATGATTACATAGGGAGATAACAAGATTAAGTGGAGTGTAGTGTAGTTGTAAGAAATCTTACAACTACATTTTTGGCGCTAGAAACAGCTCTGAATGAGAAATCCTGGTAATAGATCTGAAATTCAAAGAGAAATTAAGGAAGAATCATAAAAGATTAATGAAGACAACAAGAATCATACAGTTCAAGAAAGAGGCGGAAGTATACAATGTAATAACATAACCAAGGTATCAATTTCTGAGGCAGATTTCCAAGCGACAGTAACTGAGAAAATTCATAAAATAAATTATGAAGGAAAGAAGATTGAAACGATGGAGGCAGAATTACTATTACAAGATTGGGAAAAGGTGAAGATATCCTTTGCGGAAGATGAAATCCCAGAAGAAGACTTACAGCGAACAGATCCATTGGTAATCACGGTCACAGTCGAGCGAGAAAACATTATTGCACCACAGAGGACATTTGAAGGATGGGCGATTGATAAGACATTGATAGATACAGGAAGTGCAGTTGATATATTATTTTATCGCACATTTAAAGCAATGGGATACGAAGATGAAGAAATGATACCCGCACAATATAATATTCATGGATTCAATAGAGCAATTACAAAGCCAAAATGAGAAATCGTAATGCGAATATTACTGGGAGAGATTGAAACAAAAATAACATTGTGCGTGGTTGAAATTGAGTCACGATACAACATGATGTTGGGGCGACCATGGGTACATGGGCTAAAGGCCGTTTCGTCAACATTACATCAATGTATCAGATTTCCAATTCCAAGCGGTATAGGTGAAGTCAGAGGAGATATTAAGGCTGCGAATACTTGCAATCAAATAGATGTGCGAAATTATGAAGGACGAGCAAAGAAACGAAAGGACAGATGGAGAAAAGCGAAAGAACGAAGAAAAGAAGAGGAGTTTCGAATATACATGATAAGAGAAAAAGAAGGAAAAGGAATACCAGGTGCAGAACCGATTGAGGAAGGTGGACGAGTTAAAGAAATTAAGGAACCAACACCTATGGGCGAACCAAAGGCGAATTTTACCGCATCAGAACCAACAAAATAAATAAATATAGAAACTGAAAAATAACCAAAGATATTAAGAATCAGAACCAAAATGGATAAAGATGAAGAGGAAAAAACAATAAACATTCTGCGAGCATATAGTGATATCTTCGCATGGAGTATGGATGAAATGCCAGGAATAGATCTGTCTGTCGCATGTCATAGATTAGACATTAAGAAGAATGTAAAACCATTCAAGTAAAGAATAAGGAAAATTGCAACTGATTATCATCCTAAAATCGAAGAAGAATTACAAAATATGCTGGATGCAGGAATTATAAGGGAAGAAAAATATCCAGAACGGATAGCAAATATGGTAGTGGTACCTAAAAAGAACAACGAAATTAGGATCTGTATAGATTTTACAGATCTAAATAAAGTGTGCCCTAAAGACAGCTTCCCTCTACCCTACATACCCCAAATGGTGGAGTCTGCATCAGGGAATGATAGAGTCACGATGTTAGATGGGTACAAAGGCTATAATCAGATTCCATTAGCAGAAGAATATCAAGAACACACTGCTTTCTTCGCACCCAGAGGTTTATATTGTTACACGAAAATGTCGTTTGTATTGAAGAATGCCGGTGCGACGTATCAAAGAATGGTACAGAAATTATTTGAAAAATGGATCCATAAAACACTGGAAGTTTATGTAGACGTTATGCTGATTAAAAGCAAAGAGGCAAAAGATCATGTTGATGATGTACGAGAAATATTTGAGCACATGCGAACATTCAATATTAAGGTAAATCCAGAAAAATGTATAATTGGCGTATCATCAGGAAAATTCCTAGGCTATATTATATCTAAAGAGGGAATACAAGTTGATCCGGAAAAACTCCAAGCGATCAGAGATATGCCACCACCTGCAAGAGTCAAGGATGTTCAAAAATTGAATGGATTGATAGCATCGTTGGGAAGATTTATTGCGAGATCTTCGGACAAATGTAAACACTTTTTCAATATATTAAAAAAGGGAACCAAATTTTAATGGACAATGGAATGTGATAAAGCATTGCAAAGCATAAAATATTATTTGGTGAAGCTATCCATTATGCAAAAGGCGAAACAAGGAGAAGAACTATTATTGTACTTAGCATCAACATCTCATGCATTAAGTGCAGTATTATTACGATCGGAGGAAGGTATGGAGAAACCAATATATTATATAAGCAAAACCTATAACTGCGCAGAGAAAAATTATTCAAAAATCGAAAAAATGATTCTCGCACTGGTATATGCATCATTCAAGCTTCGCATTTATTTTCAATCCCACAAAATTAAAGTGTTAACAAGAGTACCAATTTAAAATGCAATGAATAATGCGAAGAGGTCGGGAAGAATAGAAAGGTGGAATGCACAGCTAGGAATTATGAGATCGGTTATGAAATTTTATCTTCGCCAAAGTCTCAAGTTATCGCAGAGTTTCTCGCAGAATTTCCAATAGAAGAAGATGAATATGTAGAAGAAATGATGGACGTGGATGACGAACATGGAAATCCTAATGATTTATTAACTGAGCGAAACTCAAATAGATGGGAGATTTTGGTGGATGGATCCTCCAGTGGAGAAGGCAATGGGATTGGTATTCTATTCATTTCACCAACGAGGACGAAAATGGCTTATTCTTTCAGATTAGATTTCGCATCCACAAATAATGAAACTGAATATGAAGCGGTTGTTCATGCACTAAGATTAGCAATTGAAATGAAGATTAAGGATGCGCGAATAACTAGTGATTCTCAACTGGTAATTCGTCAGATAGAAGGCACATATAGTACTAATGAACCATTTTTGCAAAAATATAGGAGGTTGGTTATGGATTTAGTAATGCAAATTCCAAAAATAAGTTGGAGACACATAGGGAGAAAAGATAACATGCTTGCAGATTAATTGGCGTTTATACCATCAATATTAGTAGATCCAATTGCAAGGGATATAAAAATACAAACACTTTTGTTACCATCTATAGAAAAGAATGAAGAAGTGCAAACAGATGTGATCATAGACGATACACAAGAAGACAATGTGAGCGAAGAAAAGGATTGGAGAATTGAGATACATTCTTATCTAGAGAAGGGAGAATTGCCGAGGAAAAGATTAGAAGCACACAAATTAAAGAGCCGTGCGACAAATTATGAATTAAGGGATGGAGTTCTTTATAGGAGATCATTTCTTGGACCTTCACTCAGATGTCTTATGCGAACGGAGGGAATCAAAATTCTAAAGGCATTACAGTATGGCGATGCTAGCAACCATAGTGGAGGAAGATCACTGGGATATAGAGCAAAAATACAGGGCTATTACTGGCCATATATGCATGAAGATGCAAAACAAGTTTCGAGGAGATGTGAAGAATTTCAACGTCACGGAAAGAAGATACATGCACCTGGGGCTATGCTTAATACTTCAGTAAATGTGTGGCCCTTTGGGAAATGGGGAATAGATATTGTCGGGCCATTTATACCAGGGACGGGACAAAAAAGATTCTTAATTGTCGCAACTGATTATTTCACTAAATGGGCAGAAGTAAAAGAAGTTCAACATATTCGCGATAAAGACATATTTAAGTTCATTTTTGAAAATATCATATGTAGATTTGGTATTCCTGCACAATTGGTGTCTGATAATGGGAAGCAGTTTGAAGGCGAGAATATAAAAATGCTGCTCAATGCGTTCAAAATTCAAAGCGGCAAATCTACTCCTTTATATCCTCAAAGTAATGGACAGGTAGAATCTACGAACAAAACAATCACAAACAACCTGAAGAAAAAATTAGAAGGCACAATAAAGGATGGTGCGAACAAGTGCATAATGTAGCATGGGCTTACAGAACTACAAGGAGAGAAGCGACAGGAATGTCCCCATTTTGTCTGACATATGGAGTATAGAAGTGATCATCCCTACCACAAAGAGAGAAGCTTGGGAAAAGAATTTAAGTGCGGACTTAATTTTAAAAAAGTTGGATGATTTGGAGGAAGTACGAGAAGTCTCTTTGCAGCATATGAAAAATTATCAAAAAAGACTAGCTCGAGAATACAACAAGCGGGTTAAAATAAGAGAATTCCAACCAGGCGAATTAGTGCTACGCGAAATTCCAGTTTATCAAAGAGGAAAAGATGGAAAATTGGAGAAAAGCTGGGATGGACCTTATATAATAAAACGAATAGTTGGAGAGGGAGCCTATGAACTAATGGATCCTGAAGGATGAGATACAGGTCGTAAGTTGGATCGCCCTTGGAATAGACAGTTCTTGAAGAAATATTATCCATAGTTACTTGCAAATCAATTCACATGCACAAACAGTTGAAATTTTAAAAGTTCATATTTTTGAACAGAAATGTAGCGCGAATGTCTCGCTAAAAAGTTAATAAAAAAAGAAATAAGACCTATATAAAAGGCTACAACAAATGATATTTATTATCAGATTGTCTAGGAATCCAAATATGGCGTGCACCCTAGTTCGCTCATATGCAAGAGGCAAAATGGTAAGACCTAACGCACGTCATAATTGGAAAGACCTAGAAGGCATGACTCAAGGGAAGGATACACCGACCCCGGAACTTGAGTTGTGGATATTTGGGGTGAGAATTAAACGATAATGCCCATCCGAGAGAGATACCTTAAACTTTCAGTCTAAGATAACAATCTTAGATTGAGAAACTAAGGTGAGAAAGGCTCTCCTAAGGAGTGCAGAAACTCGATCAGGACGCCGAGGTACACGGTTGAGTCAAGAGTGCCCGGGGCGTCTGGAGCGTACCTTGCCACTCTTGACAAGTCCTGACTATGATGCACTCGTTCCAAAGATACCCCACCTAGGGTGCAGTCTTGCTACCATAAACCTTATCGGTAGTGTATGCGAGGCTGCGAAAATAACTGGTTATTGAAAAGCCGGATTGGAAGAGCCATAATCTTAACCCGATAGAGGTAAGTTTCCTTGAAGGGGCACCAGAGGGGAAGATAAGGACGACATCCTCCATTAGGGAGCTGAATTGTGTCAAAAGACGTAAATGTCGCAAGGCTTTCACTCATGGGAGTATTAAGACTTGTGACATTTACGCGAAATACATGAAGAGGATATAATACAAGCAAAAAAGATAAGACGATATCAATGGGTCAATGTGCTAAAATACAAATACCTCCTGCGATCTCGTCGCACGAAAAATGGGGCAAGATAAGACCTTTACATAGGAAGGAAACATCAGACCTCCCAAATAAATTAAATAAACTACTGATAAATTCGCACAATTGTTTCTTATAAGAAATATAATAAGAGGCAAGTATGGGAATTAAAATAACAATGTATTATCTTCCTTGCAACAAACAAGTCTAAAAAGAAAGGGGTGCGAAGGACCAAAAGACATCAAAATAAAGAAAGGAAATCAAGAATGATCAGACAGTAACATCAGACTTTAGCGCTGGACCCAGGATTTTCAATCTCAATACCGGCATCATTAGTAGATTTCTCTTCTTCTTGCTGAATTTCTTCATCACCTTGATCCTTTTCATCGTCGCTTAAAAATTCAAAATCGCTATCTGGTTCAGGATATTCTTCATCTGCACCCACATTGCATATGGGGAGTTTTACTGCTGGAAGAGAATTGCTTGAAAGAATCCCATCAATAACAGATTGAGCACTAGAGTGGCCTTTGCGAATAACATCTCTTTCAAGATTTCTAGCATTTATCTCTAGAAAATTCTTCTGAAATGCAAACCTTCTTCGTGCTCTGTTTCGAGACGCAGAAAGAGAAAGCTCAAGATTACCACGAGATCATTCCATATTAGCATACTCTTTGCGAACTTTGGATAATTCAGAATTCAATTGAGCGACAGCAGACTGGTGCGATTTTTCAGAATCTACAAAAAAATGATAAATAACCATAAGAAGAAATAAAAATTAACATTGTGCGAAAAATGCTGAGAAATCATCATGAGGAAGTCAACTCTAGCTGACTACCTTGGATGAATTTGGAAAAAGCAAGGGTATTGTCCTTCATACTTTCCATAGCCTTATCAAATCCATCACCGACTGAACCACTGAGACAAGAGCGAATTTTCTTTTCTTCAGAAGAAAGAGATTTGTTCTTTTTCTTAAGAACGTCATAAGAATTCTTCAGCTGACTATATTGTTCTTGAAATTGGTTCTTCTATACAGAAAGATTTATATTATTCTGAATTAATTTCTCATTTCGGGAACTCGGATCTTTAAGCGAAGTCTCGTACTGCTCCTTCTGTACGCGAAGAGTTCGCGCTTGGTTTTCATTTATTTCATGAAGGATTGAATACTGCTGTGAAAACATTGCTTCTTTCTTTGAGAAAGACAGTTTTTCCTTAGAAAGGGTATGGTTTTGTTCTGATAAGGTTTGATGAAGTAAGTCAACGTCGTGTGATAACTTAGAAAAATAAGATATTTGATCGCTAAGAAAATCGATTTTTTGAGTAAGATGGTCATTTTCTTGGGAAAGATGGTCAATCTGATCATGTGCATATGAATATTGATTATTTAATTGATTTAGTTGAGACTGCAACTTCGCGTTATTCGCTTGGGTATCTTCGGCAAGGAATTGAAATTCATATCTCTCATTCGTTCGCTTCTGGTTTAAATCTTAACAAATGCACGAAGAAATTTACAAAAATGAACGTATGTGATGAAGTAAAAAATATGATAAGTGACTCAAAGATAAAAATAAGTACCTCTGAGTTTTTGATTTTCGCTGCGAATATTTTCAGCCTCAAAATTTGAAATATGAAGTTCCCCTCTCAATCTTTGTATTTCCTTTTCCAAAGAAATATTTTTCTGCGAAAGTTCCAATTGAGGACAACTAGATTCAAAATGCTTTTCAGCCAGCATCATACGACGATGAGATTCCTAAAAATAAAATAAAATAAGGATTAGTACTTGGAAATGTCACTAAAGAAGATAAAAGTTAAGGTGCAAAGGATAATTACCAAAACATCTAGAGCGAGTGGAAACTCGGGTCAATTTGAGAAAGGACCTCATCTCGTGAAGTCTTGTCAACAGGAAATTCACGAAGAAGCTGACTTAAAGCAGAACATGAGCGAAGTTTGGAAGGATCATCGGTTAAAGATTGAGCAGAATTGATAACATCGGATAGAGTTTGAGTAGCCAATCTTACGCTATCCAAAGCCTTTTTATTCAAAGGTAAAGAATCCAGTAAGGAAAGAGAAGGAGGAGTCGTAGAAATTGTTGAAATGGTGGATTTATTTTGAGGAAGATTCAGATGAGAGCTAGAGCTAATGGGTGAAGGAAAAATTTGATTTGCATGCGATGGATTCGCAGAGGAAACAGGTGGAGTACTTTTCAGGATTTGGCTAAGAGAAAATTCCTTATTCGCAGGAGAATCTTTAAAAAGATCGTCATATGTAATATAAACATTCTCATCTATAGGAGGATTTGTTGGTGAAGGAGTAGAAGGAACATTCTTCTCAGAACCTTGGGGTGATATATGGGTAACAGAAACATCTTTCTCAGGAATTTGACTTATTGTCGGAGTCATAGGAGGATTAGCATGCGAAGGTTGAACTGTGGATACAGGAACAACGTCTATAGCGCTAAAATCTAAAATAGAAATATTTGAAGAGAGTGGTATGGTTTTGCGAGAATTTGTTTCTTACCATCAACTATCTCAGCATTAGAAGCCTGCGAAAATAAAAAAGATAAGAAATAGAGGCAACAATAGTGTTTAAAGATAATTGGGTATTTCTTACTTCTTTGTTGTGCGAAGTCTTCCTCTTGTGAGATTCCTTGTTTTGGGGTTCATTATCGATAATTGGTTTCTTCTTTTGCGATTCTTTATTTTCACTTGAAGAAGAGTTGGGTCTTTGCATAATTCGAAGAGCACTAATGGAAGAGCTTTTTCTGCGAAAGTATGGGAATTAGACCATATATAAAAAAATAAATAATAATAATAATAAGTAATGGTTAAAATCAATAATCATAATGAAGAAAAGAAACGAACCTTGATTCAGAATTCATGGTAGAAGAACAATAGCAGAAGAAATCAATACAACAACAACAAAAATGGGAAGTAGCAGACGAAGATGGATTGCAACAAGAGAGAGAAGATGAATGATGAAGGAAGAAAATCTTGTGGACAAAACCATTAAATAGATGAAAAGAAGTTACTGGTTGGAGACGGTTCAAGCCGGTAAAAAAGGAAGAAAATCGACACGTGTAGAGAGGAGCTTGAAATTCGGATAACTGTCGACAAAATAAAATGTAAAAAGATAAGCATGTGCGATTTGAAAATGGAGAATTTCTCATATCGCTCACTTTGAAGAATCAAGCGACATGAGAAGAGGCAAATGTAGGAGTTAAATATCGCACAGGTTAATAATTACGCGAAGTGAAGAATACAACATACACGAAGAGCATCGCACAGAGCAAATTGAGATGACACATCAGATGATGTCAACAAAGTCACGGGAAAAGTGTGAGGAGTTATGCGAAGATGTAAGATTGTATATGAGCGAACATGTCGCACAGAGATCCCGAAAATAAAGGGATTCTTAGTTGTCATCCACTATGTAAAATCCTATATAAAGGAGAGAGTCGTTGTCTTGTGGAGGATTCTAGGACAAGTCTTGTAAGAGAGATTAAAAGAGAGAGAAAGTAAATTTAGGTTACAAGAAGTGTTGTTGTAGATTTCCATTCATCTTATAAGCAATTTGAATATTCAATCAATAAAACAACTGTTCATGATGATTACATAGGGAGATAACAAGATTAAGTGGAGCCTAGTTGTAAGAAATCTTACAACTACAACTATCAAATATCAAAATCTCATCAAATTAAATAATAACAAACTTACTAAGGAAAGGTTATAAAACTTGATTCCAGAAACATAAAGATGCTGGGGGCATTAGACAATCCAAATGGCATAATAAGGCGTTCATATAATCATTCAAGAGTTTTGAAAGCAATTTTCCATTCATCTTCTTCTCTAATTCTGATCTGATGTCCACAACGAAGATCCAGTTTAATGAACACAGTTAACACAACTAGTAAATCAATTACACCCTCAATATGTGGAATAAAATATCTATAAGGAACGATGGTACAATTAAAAGCTCTGCAATAAGACAAGTTAGGCCACCCGTGTGTGTGGGACCATACACACAAACACAAACCTTTATATTTAGGCCAAATGTGTGTGACCACAAACACAAACCTTACGACTCACTCTCTTACAATAGTTTTCCATCTGCACATAAGATCTTCAAAGTGGATTCCCTCCAAAATTTTAGAGGGAATAGCCCAATACAAAATGGTAGCTTTAATGTCTTGTATAGTCAAGTGGGTGTTCATTTCTTTACTTTCGAATGTCCGTGAGTTTCTTTCCCTCCATATACCCCAGCAGATGGCGAAAGGAAGGACATCCCACATAAAGTTTCCTTTTGTCGAGAAAATCTTCGTTTTATTCTCTAGGAACACCATTTGAACAGCTTCCCCTTGAACCCAAAACACTCCAAAAGCATCATAATGTGAGATATATTAGTTGTTGCTAAGCTATAGACATACAAGAAACATGCAGTTACCTACGCTAGAAGTAGCTTTGAATTCCAATAAAACAGAAGGAGAGAGGAGTGCACAAAAGTCTCAAAAGAGGTTGTGTTGTGCATCGACTACTACAAGATTTCCCAAAAACTAAAACCCTAGTAAACCCCGTAAAAACAAGGCTTCCAATATAGGTACAGAAATAGGAAGTTCAGTCATCTCTTCCGCTCCTAGGTGTTTCAACTCGCAAACTCTTGGATCATTTTCATCCACGGTAAGACGTATGTACTCACCTGCACATGTACATATTGATTTAGATCCTACATGAGTCTGCTATCAAATGAGGTCACCTCCAATAAAGCAGTAGTACTTTGGGTACTTTGCCTCAGGGCCAGCCCTGCATGATAGACTGATCAAGGATATTGAAAATATTATGTGATGCTTTGACAACATTGTCATAGCTCAGAGATACAGAGAGGCGTACTCTGTTGCAGACCACCTTGCAAAAGCTAGTGCAGCTAAGGAAATTGAGGGGGTGTGGTTTTCTCATCCTCCCAATGCCATTACAGGCATTACTCGTCTTCTTGGTACTAATTACAGAGGAAGAGCTGATGTAACAAGTGTGAGACTACATAGTTAGTTTTGTGTTTATGTGTTGCTTATAAAAAAATAAAAAAATACTACCATATTTGGGCTAAAAAACAATTTAAAAAAAAATCACTTGGAAAAGGATATTGGGCCAAACACAGGGACGGGCTATAGCCTAGGTTACCCGCTTGCTAGGCCCGTCCCTAGGTATATCATGCAAGCAGCGTCACTACGTTAACCCCCACATGATAAGACCTGATCACATTTTTCTACCAGAATGCATATGAGAGGGCATGGCCACTTCGATATACCATGTAAATACGAGACTTTTTTTTTTGTATAATATGACCGTGAAGGACTTTAAGCCACTACATACTTCGAAACCCAAAATTAATTTTTTATTCCGTGCAATAATAGTGTTCATCCACCGTAAGTTTCTCCACTCAAACAGTTAACAACTTGTTTATAAAGAACCCAGGACTCTTCCTACCTCTGCAAATTGTATTCATCTCCTCTTGCGGCAAAACCAAAGGTATTATTAATTTATTTATTTTGCGGGTCTTCTTCTAGGTATATGTACCCTCTTTGATTTCTACATTATACTGTATAAGCTTATAAAACGTATTTTGCGTTAATTTGGTCAGTTGGTGCTGTCGCAAACAAGATATTGGTGCTGCTTTATGATGATGAGTTTATCACAGCAAGGGTCGGGTAAGATCCCTACTTCAAAAACATTACGAGACGAAGGGCCAAAGAATGATCATGATGATGACCGTCCCTATAAAAAAATCTGTAGAACCTCCTCATCTTTTGTAACAAGTCTCCCTGGTGACTGTCTAAATCTTATATTTAAGTGCCTAGAAACTAAAGATGATCGTAATTCTTTCGGATTAACTTGTCATGAATGGCTTCGTATTCAGAACAACAATCATGAATCCTTGTGGTATCGTAATAATTATGATCCAGCAGGTAATTATCCAAAAATTAGTCCCGAAAGCCTTGCCATAATTACTTGTAGGCTGTTGATTCGATTCCAACACCTCAAAAAATTGTCTCTAAGTAGGTTGCCTAGGATAACAGATTTTGTTACACCACAGTCACAGTCCTTTGGCTCCAATGTTCAATCTCTAAGTTTAGATAATTGCTCCGACTATTGCCCTGACTATTCAGATAAGCAGTTATCTTTGATATTTTCTTGGTTTCCTCGTTTGACCTACATAAGTTTGGATTCTTCTGATATTGCTGATAAAGGTTTAGATGCCCTGGCAAAATGTTGTTCATCCTTGAAAACGGTTGACCTCCAATGGTGCTGCTCGATTACTGATTCAGGATTAAGTTGTCTTTTACAAAAATGTCGAGAATTACGTTCACTTTCTATCATAGCTTGCAGCAATATAACTGGCGTTGGCTTTCTAGGGTGTGCACGAACTTTAACCCATCTTGAAGCAGGTGGGTGCAAACTTAAACCAGAGGGGATTAGAGCTATTGTTAGTGGCGGTGGACTTGAATATCTAGATCTCAAGACACCTGATTGGTTGGCTGAGGTTGATCAAGAAGGATGCATTATTAATACCGAAGCAGTTATAGTGATTTCAAAAGGTTGCCCTTTATTAGAGGAATTGTTCCTATCAAATTGTGAGGAGGTAGAGCTACAAGGATGGGAAGCTATTGGTTTGAATTGCAAAGAATTGGAATCACTTTTCGTAATGGGGTGCCAAAAGTTATGTGATATGGGGTTGCAAGCTATTTGGGATGGGTGTGATAAGCTTTCCGAATTATACATAGATAGAGAAAAACATAGTTGTAGCAGCTCCGCTCTTGAACTTTTCGAGCACAAAAAGCCTGGATGGATGTGTTTATGGCCATAGTTCGTATTCAATTCTGTGATATGTGCAAAACTTAAAACCTAGAAGTTTGTGATGCAACACCCTGCGAAATTAATTCGATGCCACTCTTTTAATCCATTAACATATTCTTTATACTCTTTTAATGCCATTAATTGTTTTTATTTACTATATTCTTTATCCTTTAGTTTATATATCTAGTTGTTTATATTTTGGGTTCGTAGAAACATACCGTAGTTGTATTTCTGGTTGAGGCAACGGTTCAGTCTCAACAAATTTGCCCATGTAGCCCAATATGGGATCTGAATTTAGTTTGGTTACCTGAAAGTTGCACGCCGCTCGAAATTTTCCTCGTGACACAAAATGAGAACTCTGTATTGATCACAAGCCTGCTTTGAGCGCTCAATCTGCGTCAGTACAAAATGAGAAGAAGCTGCTGGAAAAGATTATCCTTCTCTGCTTCAGGCGATTACCAGTCCTAAAGTGCATATTAGATTCTTTAGTTTTATTTCATTACAATTTTCAATCTGACCATCTTTATCTTCTCTAGCCGCCCCATGGAGGACTGAACAATTCCATGGAACATTATTGCAGAACGCACTAAACTTTGAGAATGTGGAACTTTTTCTCATAAAGTGCCTATGCATAATTAGAACGGTGGTTCTTACTTCAAGCTTAAAGAGATGGGCCTTTTGTTGACCTCAACTAGTTAATGGGATTGTATTTACAGAAACCTGCAGCGTGGCTATCTCATTATTTTACATGAACAATTTGCTTTAGCTCAGAAGCTCGAAATTTATGTTTGTTACTTTCCTTCTTAGACCTGTGTCACAATTTTAAGATACATCTCAAGTCAATTTAGTGCAAGTGCGATTTCTAAAAAGTTAATAGAAGTTTCATCATATTCTACTATGAAATTGAAATGAAAATTACTACCCAGTAAAAACAGAAGACTGTAGATAATGAAGACTGCCGCAGTCTGCAGTTCATAGTGTTCCAGCATACGAAAAAACTAGATGTTTACATCAAAGCCAATGTGGACATAATGAATTTCAAATGAAAATTACAATGAATACCCAGTAAAAACGGAAAAAAGGAGGAGGAGTGCACCAAAAGGTGCAACTGCTTTGCAATGACTACTACAAGATTTGCCAAAACAGCACTGAAGCACTTAAACCCTGTATAAACAGCTGTTCTAAAATGGGTACAGAAATAGGAAGTTCAATCATATTTTCTACTGCTAGGTGTTCCAACTCGCAACATCTTGGATCGTCCTCATTCATGATCAGACGTATGTACTCACCTGCTTGATGTATATACTGATTTATAGGCAAATGATCCTGCATAATTCTGTTATCAAAGGAGGTCAGCTCTTGATAGCGTACTGCGAATCCAGTTCAAAGTTGGATTACCTCTTCCTTCAACCACTGCACAGATTGATTCAGATTAATTCCCTCTAGTCTCCATTCCCTGAGTATTCCATTCACATTTATGATTACGAGATAGGATTTGCATGCTCATCACACCCTTTATTATCTACCGAAAGCTCTTGCTGCTGGTTCACGTCAGGACCCTTACCTTCAGCAGCAGCTGACACACTTTCCAAACCTTCACCTACAGCTGATACATCGATAGCGAAGCAAAGAGAAGAGTCTCCTTTTCTGAAGCACCAAATACGCAGCTTGAGTTTCCGTGCTTGCAGTTTGAACTTCTTCACAAATTCATTCCATTTGCTGCCACTTAACACGAAAACGCCCGACCATTTCTTGAGCATCATCTCAGTTGTTCCGCCTCTTAAGTCCACAACTGTGACCCTTATCTCTTTCTTCTTCTTCTTACCCGGAGTCTGTTCAATAAGGTGCTTCTTCTCATCCTTCTCAAGAAAATCTAGCAATGCTTGTGAAGAGGGTAGGTTCAGCCTTACTTTTAGTGGGTCTGTGTCGCTTGCAAAAAGCAATTTCTCATTCAACCACTGTGGAGGGACGGTGCAGCCAAGTTCAGAAATGGTATTACGAATAGCATGAGGCATATCCGGCTCTGGTGCTGGAGGTGGAATTGGCTTCTTTGCTTTCTCCCTTGTCTTCTTCATATCCTTACTTCTTCCCATGTTCATACGTTTATCTTCTTCATTATGGATAACCTGAGGTGTCTTCCTCTTCTTACCCTCGTCACTAATAACTTCCAACATCTTCCTCTTCTTATCTTTCTTATTATTAATTATTTCCAACAATTCTGGATATGGAACTGAAAGACCATACATACTGTAGTTATCCAAAATGTCACCTAACAGCTTGTAGTAATCAGTACTAGGATCTATGTCAGAAACAACTTCACCCTTTGACTCCAGATATTCGGATAATCCATCAAGATCAACTTCATCAAAAGAATCTTCACCTTGATCTAGTATAGAACTTCCTCTATTATTTTCACTACCTCCATTCAAAACCCCTGGTTCTTGATTGTCAATTTTTTCTTCATGAATATCAGCATCAAAAGCAATAAAATCTTCATTGTTAGCACGTTGAACATCAGGATCCAGTTCAGGATCATCTATTCCCATAAGTCCAGATTTACATAACTCAGAAAACTCATAATCTGAAAACTCAATATTATGAAAGTCTGATTGAGCTTCATTACTAACAGTACCATCCATTATCGAAGTTTCTTGAAATTAGTTTGTCTGCCGGATGAAGCTTTTATGGTTTAATTTTGGACGAGTTTCTTTAAGGATTTGGTTTAATTTCAAAGCAGAAATTTTGAAACTAACTTTCAGGGAGTACTGGGTTTTGATTACTTTTCTTTCTTAGGATTGAATTTCTCTGAGAAACGAAGTTTCAGAGAGAAGCAGAATGATAGATATATGTACTACTTGCAGCTCTCGGGAATTTGTGGAAGACGGTTATTCGCAAGACTTCAGTCACGTGATGTCCAATTCAAATTTTTCCAAGGCACTCGGCGTTTAACATGCACACACCCCGTAGGCCTTCGCTAACAAGTTCAAGCCGTTGCTACTGAAGCCATTTGCCTAGAGGCCATCCTTAACAGCAATAGATCCACTCCACCGTTTTCATTCCTCCAAAGCTTCCTGTTAACTACCACCCCATGAATTCTTTTTCGTGCAATAACAAGATTTCCTAGTTAAATGTAGGAATTACCTATAGGTACTATTATGGTGTTCTTAGTTAGTGGCAGGTCCACCCACTAAAGCCCAGTAACTGGAGGTCCATAATAAAAAGAAAACAATAAAATTGGACCCAAATTTTTAGTCCCTGGTCCATACACGTGCGGGACCTTTTTTGTGCATTTTTAAAATCACCGAAATACCCCTTCTCTATGAGGTTTATAACCAGTTTCATATTTCTACTCGCTCATTTTTTCAGATTCATTTTTTTCTCTCTTTCCTCTCGATGCAGCTTCAAAATCCCGACATCGTTTTTGAAGATTGTTTGTTCCAGGTATGTTTTCTAATCATCTTATTTGATTCTTTGTTAGTTTTCTTTTTTTTTTTGATTTGTTTTTTTGACCGAATCATGAGAATCAAATCGATTTTCATGATGTTTTATATTTTTTTTCCTTTTTGGTAATCGTTATAGATGTATTCCCAACTGATTTTGATGATTTACAGTTTTTTTATTAATTTATTAGTGTTTTAGATCGGCTTTGGTTTTGTTTTACTCATGGATTCATCACTTAATTTGTATGATTCAGCAGTACATATATGTCGTACTGAAAACTGCTGAATCAATTTTGTTATTAGTTATATTTTCATCACTTTTTGGTAATCGTTATAGATGTATTCCCAACTGATTTTGATGATTTACACTTTTTTATTAATTTATTAGGTTTTAGATCGGCTTTTGATTTTGTTTTACTCATGGATTCATCACTTAAGTTAGATTTACTTATACCACTTCCATTTTGTTGGTTTTAGATGTGTTTCAGTTTGTTTTTGTATATGAAGCAACAATACGTATATCCCGTACTGACAGAAACTCAATTTATTAAGAAGAAGAAGAAGATAATGATGATGATGATGATGATGCATCGCTATGATTTACGACGAGAAGATTTGCTTGTGTTTCCGGGTATGTTTTTTAATCATCTTTTTTGGTTATTTTGTTCGTTTTTCTTCATTTGATTTTTTTTCCGATTGTATTATGAAGATCAAATCGATTTTCATGATGCCATTATGTTTTTAGGTTTGATAAAGTTTTCTTTTGTGTATGAATTGACAGTACGTATACGACGTACTGATACAAAATTCTTATGATTCGGTTATATTCAAATTTTTGCCATTTTTTTTGGTTCGATATATGAGTACGTATGTGTAGTACTGAAATATGTGCTTTGATTCGGTTATATTCAGAGTTTTTCCATTGTTTTTGGGTTCGATCCATGAGTACGTATGTGTAATACTGAAGTATGTGCTTTGATTCGGTTATATTCAAAAGTTTTCCACTGTTTTTGGGTTCGATCCATGAGTAAGTATGTGTAATACTGAAATATGTGCTTTGATTCGTTTATATTTCTGAGTTTTGCTATTGTTTTTGGGTTTGATCCATGAGTATGTATGTGTAATACTGAAGTATGTGCTTTGATTCAGTTATATGCATGGATTCATCACTTCTTCTTGACATGCAATTGATTTTTTAGTTCATGAATATGCAGTACATATATGACGTACTGTTACAAACTTCTCTCTTACATCAAATAATTTTGACAGAAGCCATTCTGGTTTTTCCTTTTCATGGTATTCCAGTGCATGTATAATGAACTGGAATACTAAATAAGAAAAAGACTATTCTTGTCTCATATTAGTTATTTAGATATGAAATTGCTGTATTAGCTTGGATTCAAGATTATGTCCACTTAGCCAATCCTTAAGTTAAGGATTTAGTTGCAACAAAGCTAATCATTTCTTATTTCAGGTTCAAAGTGATCATTTTGATGAGTTTTTCGCCCCTGAGTTGGACAAACATGGTTATCAAGCTCTCTACAAGAAGAAGACAACAGAGGTTTGCTTGCGGACATTTTGATTTAATGGTCATAAACTCCAAATATTCAGTTTTGTGATAATGAATTTGTTCACTGTAGGTTTACACCGGGACTTATGCTATCGATGGTTGTGCAACATTTTTCCGAAGGGACAGATTTTCCCATGTGAAGAAATACGAGGTTTGGAGATGACAAACTTTCTTTTGAATTTATTGTTACTCTGTTGGTTCACATGTTAAACAGTTTACTTTTGTATGTAGGTCGAATTCAACAAGGCTGCTCAGTCACTGACAGATGATGTGGTCCCAATCACTCAGAAGAAAGCTGCTTTGTCTCGACTTCTTAAGGTGATTTTTCTTCTTTGGGAGTCTCTTATGCAGTTAGTTGGTGCTTAGATTCTTTCCCAGAATCTTACTCCCTGTATTATTCTATTTGTCCATTCAATTTTGTATAGGATAATGTTGCGCTAATAGCGGTTCTGGAAGCAAAATTTAGCAACCACGGAGCCGATACTCCTGGAAAGCGGCAACTTCTTTGTGTGGTAAGAAAATTGAAATGTTGTCTGTTACATTTTCATTTGTGCAAAGCATCCTAATATGTTACTCTAGTTTTCTATGTATCACTCGATCCTTGATAATCACTTTCAGGGTTTGCTGTAGATATTCAGTAGCTTCTTATGGACATCAATTTTTTTGGTTAGTTTTTTAGTGGTTATGTCACCCTGTTCAATCATGCAAAAATGTACCTCTTTTGTATTAAAGAAATACTAGAGATTAATGGTATGATCCTACAATATATGTGATGTAAAACGTATGTTGTAGTGCAGCAAATATGTACTCGAATTTGTAAGCATTCAGATATATAATCGGATTTGTAAGCAGTACGACAGATATGTATCATTAATTCTAATTTATTTATCATTGATTCTTACAGATTTGTACTCTACCTGGAAGCAGTGCAGCAAATATGTACTCGAATTTGTAATCATTCAGATATATAATCGGATTTGTAAGCAGTACGACAGATATGTACTCAGACAAATATGTACTCAAATTTGTAAGCAGTGTAACAAATATGTACTCGAATTTTTAAGCAGTGTACCAGATATGTACTCAAATTTGTAAGCAGTGTAGACACACACGTTTGGTAGTAATGGGCATTATGGACATTTCCATGTTTTAATTAATTTAATAATTTTGGACCTCCGGATAAAAAAAAATTCAGGTAGGACCCTACTATAAATAACTATATGGGCCTAGGACCAAATAAGAAATTTTCCTAGTTAAATTTGACCCCGTAGCTGGACCTGGGTCCTTCTCTAATTTTGATCCTTTATCCAAAGCTATGAATTTGGATCCTTTATCCGAAGCTATCAGTTTTGCAATCTCGCAATGCTTCATAAGCAGCTACCTTTGCAAATGCCATGTGATCATTGTCGCATTTCTCCATTTCCTCCATCTCTCAAGCTCTGAAAATATACTCCTGGGATCAAATGCACACTTTATAAAGAAATTCACCATATGAATCGCTGATAGCCTTTTTTGAGCATTACCCTCTACTACTACTCCAACATTCGAGATTTGCATACCAGATGGGATTAGAGATCTCGCGCGAGGCTCAACAATGAGGCTGTTATTCTTGCCCAGAGACATAGCCAAGCTCATGTGTGAATTGCTCTGAGTTGGTTATTCTTCTAATGCTCCTGCAACTCTCAGACAACCTCATTCATCCAACACCAATCTCCAGTTATCTGAATCTACTATGGATTTAAGACGTAGAGCAGCTCTAACTTCTTGAGTACCCAAGAGAGATTTAGAAACAGGCATACCTTGCAATGACAGGTACCACCTTAGAACAAGCCTGTTGAAGAGAAAAAGACCCAAGCAGTCGATGTTTAAGTCCTGATAATGGTGAACTTTATGTTGTCAATCTGAGCCACAATATTAGTTCCATGAACTCTAGCCAGGACTGATAAGCACTCTTTGGTATCAAACCAAACCCAAAACAACTCAAATTCTTATTTTCAAACAAAATTCATCATAAAACCCATCTTCGAATTGGTCTCAAACTCGTCAAATACTGTGAACCGACGGCATCAACTCTTCTTCTCACCTGCTTTCCCATTTCAAAGCTCAACTCAGAACTCCAATTACAGCTCGGAAAACACAATGCCTCCTTGTCTTAACCTTCTAAACCATGTTCTAACCCTTCGAATCAGCACCCAACACTCCTTAGCTAACCGGTGGCAAGAGAATTGGTTGTGAATCTGGCAGCAATAACCGGAATATCAGAGCAAGAAACAACACCATGGCAAACCGATTCAACACTCCGATTTATCATGTCAACAACATCAAATCCTTTCAACAATTCATTCGGCAACACAACTTTCTCAGGTTTTACTCCATTCGTTGAGTTTAACAGCACCGATACATCCCTTGAAATAAAAACCAAAATAAATCATAATTTCACAGTAAATCGAAATCGAAATTACACTAAAATCAAAATCAAAAGCATAGTTAAGTGAAGTGAGGAATCCATGGATTATTACCTTATTGAAGCAACCATGGAAGAGTAATCGAACAATGGCGGGAGCAATAGTAGATTCATTGCTATCGAGTTGAAGAACAGTAGATCTCATGGGAGATGAAGTGAGGTAGAAATCAAATCGAAGAGATTGATTCACAGAAAAAGTGAATGTCGGCTCTCCAATCATGGAATTAGGATCTTCTGTAATCATGTAAAGAATTATAGATACAGCGAACCTCCATTTTTTCTTAAGATTCAACATATTGTTGGCTCTCTCTCGTTTCGTTTGTTCTTTTTGTTTGCAGAATAGAAGAAACTTGAAAGGTTTTTTCCTCCTGGGACGAAAATGCCCTCCACCTTCATGATGTACGGAGGGTGTTTCTCTTTCTCATTTTTTCTCCCGCCTCTGTGAGAGGTGATGGATGTGTGACACGTGAATTAGCTCCTGATTTTCTTATTTATTAGTATTTGTTTTTTAACTGGATAAGAGAGGCGTAAAAAGATGACCGAGTCGAAACCGGTTTATCTCATCAAAGTTTCTACATCGGCCGGTATTAAAATATCTCCACATACATGCAAAGAGAAAACTGCTATTACAACCAACGTAGTTAATTTCAGATTTCGGTCCGTCTTGGACCGACACACTGAGACAACTTCATCTCAGAAAGATTCTTGATTGAAATCTCGGAGCAACTGACGAAATTCCGGTTTCGAAATTTATACATATAGTATATCAAACATTTTTCACATATAGATATAATAAAACATCACCAACTTTTATAAAAAGAAACAAATTTTTTTTTTTGAGCAAAGAAGGAGAATATTATTGATACTGGAACACAAACAAAGACAACAACTAGCCAGAACAACAAAGCAACTAACAACAACCTGGTACTTCCTTTCTGCATCTAGAATACTTGCAATGACATTTGGAGGTTCTTCTAACCACATCTGAAATCTAATACTATTTCTAGCAAGTTTTACAAGCTTATCTGCTGCAATATTACAAGACCTTTTTTGAAAGATAACTTGACAAGACTCTAACTTTTGAAGAAAATGTTGACACTCTAGGATTATGTTTTGATCTTCCCATTTAAAGCCTTCAACACTACCCAAACAACTACTAATGACTGACCTATTATCTCCTTCTATGATGACCCGCTGAAACTGCATTTCTTTAATCCAGTGAAGAGCTCTGAGTAACACCAAAGCTTCAGCTTGATTCACATCTCTGGCTCTTGTTGAGAAGGCCATTGCTGCCATGAATTTTCCTGTATAATCACGAGCAATCAGAGCAAAACCAGCATTAGTATTTTCAGATAAAAAGAAAGCATCAATGTTAATTTTTATCCAATTTTCAGGGGTTTTTTTCCAAGTGTCCTGAGAATTATTGCCAGAACTAGTTTGATTTTCCTCTTACATATCAGGATTATTCAAATGGATGCCATTAACATAAGCAATAAGTCTTTGCACTATATTCCTGGGATGATAAGATTTTTTTCCTGCACTTTTTCACATCTAGCTTTCCAAAGGTGCCATAGAGTGCAGGCTTCTAAACAAGTTAAATTGTTGTTGGTAGCTTCTAGAGAATGAGCATCTGCAAACCAAGAAATTATCCAGTTTTTAGTAGAGGTGTACATGCTCTTAGAGTGTTGAAGGGCTACTGAACTGCATCTGAGTATCTACAGCTACGAAGTAGGTGAGTGCTTGTTTCTTCTTCCTCATTGTAGAAAGTGCAAAGGCTGCTAACTTCTTTTTTGTATTTGTTAACTTTCATGTTAACTGGGAGAGCATCATGGAAGCATTTCCATAAGAATTGTTGAACTTTATAAGGAACTTGAAGATGCCATAGCTTGAGCCATTGAGATTCTTGTAGGGGATTTGATTGTTGATGAAGTTGTTGGTTCTCAATCTTCATAATGTGGTTGTGGAGAGAATTTGAAGTGAATCTACCACAGTAAGTAAGTTTCCATATCAACTTGTGTTTTCCATTAGTGGGAATTCTAATGAGAAGAATTTTCCTTATATGCTCAGCTGTGAATTGATCTTGAAGTCTGTTTAAACTCCAACTTTTTGTATCTTGATCTATGAGATCTGAGACTTTTAAATTTAAGTTGATTGAAGAACTTGTAGATGCACCTGAGACTTATGAAATATTAAACCATCTGTGTTTGTGAGCATAAACTAAAGAGCCATCTCCAATTTCCCAAATGTAGTGAGACTTTATGAACTGAAGCCCCCTTTGTATACTTTTCCTATCCTAGTCCGAGACTTAGATAATAAGCTAGAAATTAAGACTTATAATTTTGATCACTAACATTGACAACACATGCTTGATATAGCAACGCATGCAAGGTCGACCGAGCTATGCTCTAACATCCTTATCCCTCAAATGTATGGAAAAACTAAAAACCCAACCACTATGATCCCCCATATCCCTGCATAAATAGGAATACCCCTTCTCTACTTGGAAAACTGGATCAGATCTGATCCAGGTAGTAGGGAAGGGAAATCAGACGGAAACTGAGTTTCCGTGTTAAAAGCTACTTACGGATACTCAGTTTCCGTTTTTCAGTTGAAACGAATACTTAGTATTCGTGACTTTTTACACGGAAACTAAGTATCCTTTTTTGGTTTTTTTTAGTTTTACCCTAAAACTTTTCGTTTTTACTAAAACCCTTTTTTTATCTATGATATCTATTTTTTACCTATTATATCTCTTTTTTTTTACTCTATGTTATCTTTCTTTACCTAAACAAATATATTCCAATGACAAAAAAAAATGGGGAAAAAAAAAGACGGAAACTAAGTTTCCGTTTAACGTTATTTACACGGAAACTGTCATGTAGGGAAGGGATAAAAGTACACCATAGTGAGACTTGCTTTTCACCCATTTGAGGGATAAGGAAGGGATGCCTTGCACCATAGTGCTTGGCCTAAGCAGTCACCGAAATAACGAGACCCATCTCTGTACATACGATCACCACGACAATAAGCTCTTATCTTCTTGTTGTAATTAATCTCAATTCCATTTACATTGAAGTCCCAATTGCATTTGTAATTTCCCAAAATTTGTTTCCCGTTGTAAAATAAATCCACTACAAACCATAACTTCAGTCCAAATGGAGAAACCCCAAATCTGTCGAACTTGGGATTGAGAATAACCACCACTTACTGAAATTCTTCAACCATTACAACAGTCGACACACAGTATCTTCAAGTATTCTTTTTGCTGATTTTGGAAAGAGAACTCACACTCCATATACCTAGAGGAGAAGAAGAAGACGACGATAAAAAATGTTTTTTGTAGTTCTCTGTGCTGTCTTAATCTCTGTAATCGAAGACCAGATTATGGTGAGGATTTTCTGAAGCATAAATTGGATAATCAAAGAGGGGATGCGGGAACGAATTTGGGGAGACCACTATTCGGGGATACCAAATAAAAAAAACTTACCCCCTAGACAAAATCCAACCCCATATAATGGAGAATACCTTCCAATTTGTGAGAGTATCCCATAATTGTGCCTTCTTTATAGAACTAGTGAGTTTTTCAACTATAATTATCATAACTAGTTATTAAATTTTTTAAAAAATACTCATATATGGAAGGATCCCCTCACATTGTTATTTTCACACAATCTCATACGTTTAAAGATATTTTTTTCAATCAAAATTAAACGGTAACTTATTTGAAATTAATGTTTTTGGAAAATGTTTACAAAGATCTACATACTCACAAAAAATGATTTCATTCTGAAACGTATAACTCTACCATCTACTACTTTGAAAATTGACCGTCGAAAGTCGACTAAGTTTCAAACGTTAAAATAAAGATTGATAACCGGTGAAGTTTGGTATTTCAAATACGTTAATGTTTGATTTTGATTAAGAAAATATTTCTCGATGTGTGAGATAATTTGGAAATAAGAGTATGCAAGAATCCTCCCGCCACTCATATAATAGATAACTAATTATTATGAGCTCATAATCTACTATAAGGCTAACCCCTATGATCTTCTAATCTAGCCGCTAGATTAGCAGTCCACGTCATCTAGGACAACCTCCTAAGTCCTATGGGAATGCTAATCTAGCAGCTAGATTAGCAGTCCGCGTCATCTGGGACCACTGCCCAGCGTTGTTTGGTTCAACGCTTTAAATTTTAGACGTCAGATCAAATTTGTGATTTTTGTGATCCGTGTGATTTTTGTGAGTGCTGAATGGTTCAGCCCTAAGGTCACTTTTTAAACGATAAACTATTCAGGGCTTCAATCTCGCTGCTAGTTGAACTGCGATCACTTGGTAGGAGAGAGAAGTAGTGTTAACTTTTAAACCACTTTTTTTTTTTTTTTGATTTGCAACACTTTTTGGCCAATCTAGCAGCTCAATCTAGCCCATGGGGTTTAACGATTAGGCTAAGTCCTATGGTCTTCTAATCTAGCAGCTAGATTAGAAGTCCACGTCAGCTAGGACAACCTCCTAATTCATATGGGATGGCTAATCTAGCATCTAGATTAGCAGTCCACTTCATCTGGGACCATTGCCCAGCGCTGTTTGGTTCAACACTTTAAATCTCAGCCGTTAGATCAAATTTTGTGATTTTTGTGGTTCGTGTGATTTTTGTGAGCGATGAACTATTCAGCGTAAAGGTCACTTTTTGAGTGCTGGACCGTTCAACGCTTCAATCTCTGACCTTAGATCAAATTTTGTTATTTTTGTGGCCCATGTGATTTTTTTGAGCGTTGAACCATTTAACGTTAGGGTAACTTTTTCAGCGCTGAATCATTCAGCGTTTCAATCTCGCTACTAGTTGAACTGCGAGCAAATGCTAGGAGAGAGAACTAGCAAATGCTAGTGTTAACTTTTAGACCACACTTTTTTTTTGAATTGCAACATTTAACTGCCAATCTAGCAGCTTAATAATCTAGTCCATAAGATTTAACCTTAGGCTAAGTCCTATGATCTTCTAACCTAGCAGCTAGATTAGCATTCCACGTCAGTTAGAAAAATCTCCTAAGTCCTATGATATTGTTAATCTAGCAGCGAGTCGCGGAACCAAACAGCGCCTAGCGCTGAACCAAACATCGTTTGACCAACAAATTGGTTGACTGGATGATATTATTACTGTAAACATCACATTTTGTTATTAATTAATTATTTTCTCCTTTGTCCGTATTAAGAATTTAATGTTCAGAGTCTTCAGACTGCATGAAAGCTCACCTTTATTGTTTGTTTTGGCGACCACTTCCCTTGATGGGTGGATATGTTTACACGTGTAATTTGGATAGTGAAAATCTCAAGTACTAATTGTACTAGGTACCAAATGTTTAATAAATGTCAAGAGAGGGTACGTATTTGTCGGAAACATTTGCTTTAAAATCATCCAGCGGTGAATCGTTCAGCGTTGGAACCACTTTTTCAGCGCTGAATCATTTAGCGGTTCAATCTCGTTGCTAGTTGAACTGCGAGCAAATGCTAGGAGAGAGAACTAGCAAGTACAAGTGTTAACTTTTATACCACACATTTTTTTTGGATTTGCAACACTTTTTGACCAATCTAGCAGCTCAATCTAGCCCATAGGAGTTAGCCTTCGCCTTAGTCCTATGAGCTAGATATCTAGCTGCTAGATTAGCCATCCACGTCAGCATGGGAAACCTTCTAAGTCCTATGGGATGGCTAATCTAGCAGCTAGATTGTCAGCGGGACCACCATCTAATGCCGAACGGTTCAACGCTTTAAATCTCAGCCGTTAGATCAAAAAAAATTCTCCCGCGCTGAATGGTTCAGCGTTTATACCACTTTTTTAGCGCTGAACGGTTCAGCATTTCAAATTCGCTGATAGTTGAACTGCCAGCAATTGCTAGGAGAGAGAAGTAACCAGATAGAGTGTTAACTTTTTTCTTGAGTTGCAATACTTTTTGGCCAATTTAGCAGTCCAATCTAGCCCATTGGGGTTAGCCTTATAACAAATAGCCCTAATGTGGTCATCTTCCACGTGGGTTTTTGTTTGACACACATCCCATGCGTAAGACTAGGGCTGCACATGGGTCGGGTTGGGTCGGGTTTGGCCTCACCCGTCACCCAACCCACTGATGGTGGGTAACAGAAGTTGTCACCCACAACCAACCCAACATTACAATGGGTCGATTTTCACCCGACCCACATTACGGTGGGTTGGATCGGGTGGGTGGTGGGTTATCCACCATAAAATACAATGAACATTACATTAAGAACCCAATTGAAATAAGCCAACCCAAAATCAATCTTAGGAAACAAAACCCTAATTAGTATTTACAAATTACAATGATTCCTAGTCTCACCTTTGGTTGTTGGTTTACTGGTGACGATGTTGATTGATTGCTGCTGGTGATGCTGTGATTTGATTTACAAAGCGAAGAGAAAATGAAAAAATAAACTGAGCCTCTGAGACTGCCGTTGAAGGGAACTGATTGAAGACTCTTCAGTGAAGAGAAGCTACCGATGATTAGGTTTAGGCATTATATATTATCACTTCAATGGATGTGGTTCATCTAGGATAGGTAATCTAAGGGTTAGCATTAATTTAGAAATATTTAGGTGGGTGGGTGGGTTGGGTCGGGTGAGGGAAATTGTCACCCACAGTCGACCCACCATACGATGGGTTTTGAAGTTGTGACTCATAGTCGACCCGCTCCTAAGAGGGTTGGGTTGGGTGCGGGTAATTTCAGACGGGTGTGGGTTGGGTTGGTGGGTTGAGTCGGTTTTGTGCAGCCCTACGTAAGACAACCCGTCTCACATGCCGTTTGAACACATTAACCTTTTTGTCAATTTTTTTGAATTTTTTTCTTTTCTAAGGAATTATCTCAAAATTTAATTAGGTCTAAAAACGTGTGCGAAACCAAGTTCACAGAATCCCCATGAATACTCCAAAGTGTTAACCCCAGAACTTTCTGTTTTAGAGAAAAACTAGAACCTTCTGTTTGATCACTCGTTGAGATTAAATCCCCAATTTTAGAAAATCCCAAAAATAGAGGAGTTTAAGAAACCTTAATTTAAGATTTGCGTCGTAAATGTCTGCAGCAATTAATACAGTAATCTTCACCACCACCACCAGATTATCATCAGCGGTCTTAAAACCTTGTAACCGGTTTCTCTTCACATCTTCATCTTCTTCTCTCATTAAAACCACTTCATTACCGATCTCTGCAACATCCATTCCGTGTTACAATTCTGGAATCTGTCTGAATCGGAGTATTTTCCGTGCCTTCTCATCATCATCGTCTGCTGTTAATAATACAATGACTGATGTCTCCGATTCTTCTATGGATGCTGTTCAGAGACGTCTTATGTTCGAAGATGAGTAAGTTTTTATTTCTATTTGTTTTTCGAGAATCAGAACCAAAATTAACGAATTAGGTTTTGTAGATGAAATGAGTTGTTAATAGATTGTTAATTGTAATTAGTGAGGTATAATTCTAATTGGCCGTTTGGTATGAATTCATTTCGTTAAGTTGGGAGTATGGTATAAATTCGATTATTCAAGATCTTGGATTTGTGCTGCTTGTTGTGCTTAATTCGTATGGCAGATTAGTATATCTAAGATTGTTGTTTTCTCGTATAAGAGATGAAATTGTTATGATGTTATGCTTCTGGATGAATTTCGATGCCTTGCGTATGCAGTAGGTAGTGATTGCATGTAATGGAGGAGGATGAGGTTCTAGGTAGGTTAATAGAAATCCCGAGCAGAAGGAAAAAGACCACAGATACATTGTTGTCGGAATGGGAGATGAGAATTGTGATGTTTTCAGTACCTATTAATTGAGACTCTGACTTGGTTACCAATGGAATCTCTTTCATTGATTCTTCCGGGGATCATGCAAAGATTGGACAATCTGACCTTTGTTTGCAGCAAGAACTTATTGAGAAGCTTGTGCCACATGATCTTTAATGTGGAAACATCTTCAAGTTTCTCCCCAACAACATCCACATAAAGAAACCTTGTTCCCTTAACTCCCTGAAATACACTTTTAGCAGACATGAATTTTGATAGGTGTTAAAAAATATTTTTTGCGCTTCACCTACAAAAATTAGAAAACTAAATTTAGATTTTCGATGATAATTATAAGGTTTAGAAACAAATATGCACTAACCAATAACAGGATCATGCATAACTATTACACATACCTTGATTGCATTAACATCTATCTTGCCATTATGGTTTGGTTATGTAGAGGCCATCTTAATTGCTTTCCATTGGCAAGGTAGATGTTGATGCAATCAAGTTACATGTAATAATTATGTATGATTTTGTTCTGATTAGTATATAATTGTTTTCAAACTCTATAAGTTTCATGGAGGACGTGGATTTAGTTTCCTGATTTTGGTAGGTGAAGCGCAAAAAATGTTCTTACCACCTATTTCAGGAAGTTAAGGGAACATGGTTTCTTTATGTGGATGCTGTTTGAGAGAAAACTTAAGATGTTTGCAAGAACATTAAAGGTCCCGCGGGAGAAGCTTCTCAACAAGCTCTTGCTGCAAACAAAGATCAGATTCCATTGGGCAATGAAAAAGACGATGGAATCACTTTCATTGTTCGCTCAAGTTTTTAGGATAAGGATAGTTGGTTTTGGTACTTTGGTATAGTTCTCAGTACTTGTTGTCATTTTTATAGTTCTTGTGGTATCTGCGGATTCCCTTCTCACTAATTATTTTTCTACATTTTCTCTGCTTAAGAATTGGTATGGTTACAAACCATTTTTTAGTCTTACCATTTATCGTCTTCTTGGCAGATGTATTTTAGTGGATGAGAATGACAATGTTGTTGGCCATGATTCTAAATACAACTGTAAGTGACAGTATTACTTTTATATATCACAACTTCTTTTAAAATTTCTTTAAAGTTACAGCTTACATGCTAAATCGGTGTGCACGTGCACTCAGGTGACCTGTAAAATGTTGTTTAATGTTTAAGATTAAGACATAGTCTAGAAATAAATCCTTATAGCTTAGAATGTGGAACAAGGGCATACCATGAATTTGGAATTAATTTTGCACCCTCCGCTTCCCATTTGTTCAAGGCATACGACATTATATTTGTTCATTTTTCCAATATAAATTTCTTCTCAAACTCCCTGTAACTCTGTCAACGTCATAAATATAAAGTCTCACATTATATATCTTTCTGTTTAGCAGACTACCCATTTGGCTTGGCACATCAGTGCCTAACTATTTCCATATTGTGCAGGCCATTTAATGGAAAAAATAGAATCCGAAAATCTGCTGCATAGAGCTTTCAGTGTTTTCCTATTCAACCCCAAATATGAGTTGCTACTTCAGGTATGTCAAATTTATTGGCATGATCAACGCAAACTTTAAACTATTTTAATAAGATTATATTTTCCTTCTGGTCTTAGTAAGTTCACAGTGGAATTATCACTGAGAAAAGACAGATATTGAAAGAGGGCCTGTTATATACTCAAGCAAAGACAACCAAAGAGCCCGAGTCAGCACCTGGGTCATTTGACTCTCTAAAATCATCTAGTACCGTCTTAATGAAGTGGGACTAGACTTATCTGGACTTTGTTCTGTACCAGAATGTGGGTAAAGAGCCACCTCCCATAAACAATGGTGTCAAGTAATAAGAATAAAAGACCAAGTAAGATGGGTTTAAGAAAACTCACCCTCTTTCATTCATTGAGTTGAAGAAAACTCACCCTCTTTCATTCATATCAGCATTAACAAATGAAGTTATAGTATCATAGCTTGGGCGTAAAGCAAAGGTCGGTCCAAAACCTAAACTTATTGTGCCAGGGATGCCACAAGCAGAAAATTACAGAATACTACTGTAGTTTAGTTTCACAAAAGAAGGTAGCCAGTACATCACTACCCTAGGTGAAAAACAGACACGACACAATAACCTAAAATAAGTGGTCTCAGACAGCTCCCTGATGGTTGTAAATTTAGTATTTAACTTAAATGTGTGTGGAGCTAAGTTATGTTATTTTTGTTATTGGGAAGTGATTTTGAATGCTTATGATGACATAAGTCTGTCTATTCCTTGGCCAGCAACGATCTGCTACAAAGGTAACCTTCCCCTTGGTTTGGACAAATGCGTGCTGCAGCCATCCCCTTTATCGTGAATCTGAGCTTATAGAAGAGAACTACTTAGGTATGTATCTTGTGTTAAAGTAATTTCTTTACTTCAATTAAAGGGCTGATTTCTGATTAATTTTGGTTCGTGTTTCTTTTACAGGGGTTAGGAACGCTGCACAAAGGAAGCTGTTAGACGAATTGGGTATTCCTGCAGAAGACGTGCCTGTCGATGAGTTCACACCTCTAGGTCGAATTCTGTACAAGGCTCCATCAGATGGCAAGTGGGGGGAGCATGAATGTAAGAATTACTAACTTAGATAAATGACTTGGTTTTTCTCTATGCTGTTTTTTAGATATGTGCATTTCAAATCAGAGATCCCAAATATTTATATCTGTGTCACTGCACAGAAGAGAGAATTTCGTCTGTTCTCTAAATTGGTCTGAACCAAATATGGACACCCGAAGCACCCAGCCATGGTGACTAACTTGTGGCCAAGGGTCAGCATAAACTAGAGCAAGAAGTTTACTGGCTCGGGATGTTTTCAGTGACCTTGGTAACAGTATGCTAGTGTGTTTGTAGTTCGCGCAGCAGCTTCATTTCTGACTCTGACTTTCTGTTTTCTTGTTGATGTAGTGGATTATCTACTCTTCATTGTCCGAGATGTGAAAATGCATCCAAACCCTGACGAAGTTGCTGATGTTAAGTATGTAAATCGTGAAGAACTGAAAGATTTAGTAAAGAAAGCTGATGCAGGTGAAGTAAAGCTATCCCCTTGGTTCAGACTAGTTGTCGACAATTTCTTATTCAAATGGTGGGACCAAGTTGAACAAGGTACACTTCAAGAAGCTGTTGACATGAAAACCATTCACAAGTTAACCTAGAAGTACAAGCACCAGTATTATACATATACAAAAAAACCAAGTGTAATCCCCACATGCACGCTCGCACCGCAAACTTAAATCTTCCATATCCTGTCATGCTCATGATATATGTACGTAGGCAGAAGACAGATATATTGCGCTCATGGTTTGGAGAGAGTGTATGCTTGGGTCAGATAATGCCAAGTTGCTTCATGGCACGAAATGTGCAAAAAGTTGCTTTTGTTCAATTTGATCTTTTAATAAGGTTTGAAATTGTAGAACACTGTTATCATTACCTGTATGTAATTATGTATCATATTAAAACTAGCAAAATAAGCAGAGATTCTGCACGTTACTATTTTTCTTTTTTTGGGAATGGAAATAAGTAGAATTTCTGTCGGTTGAGGCACTTTTTAGGAAGACCTCCGTTTGGAACGCTTGGTCTTAAAAGTGATGTGAACTTTTATAGAACGTCTCTTTAAGTTGGTTGGGAAAGTCTTACTGGATTCCGGCTTTCACAGTTAACCGGCCAGATTTATCTCGGTGGATTGGTGATTTCCCGTTACCCCAGCCCAAAAGGTCCAGCTCCACCATTTTGACAAAATTTCTTCCTCAAATGATGGGAGTCTGGCGAAGATGAGCTTAAGTACTAGAGCACTCATAAAAGCTCCATCACACCTTTGGCATTTTTATTAGTTTTTGTGTCGGTAAAACAATAGAGATAATACTAAAATAACAAATGCTATTCAGCACTCCACTTAGAGCTCTATTAACTCTCAACCTGGTTGTTTTTCTAACTAGATTTGATCGATCTGAAGAGAAATAACCCCAGTGCAATGTTGCTTCCACATCTCTTCTTGAGTTTCATCATCATTTTCTATCATTCATCAGTTATTGATGCTGTGTCAGTTCCTCCATCCAAAACTTTCAAGTTTGTAAACGAAGGAGTAATCCGTGAACTTGATGCCGTCTCAAATAATCCTTTTTCCCTTCAGTTTTACACCAGCACCGCTAATAAGTACACTCTTGCTCTTGGAATGGGCACAGGTGCCTCAATTGGATCGGGCATAGATATCCCAAGTTCGCGTATCATCTGGGTTTGGGCAGCTAACCGGGGAAGACCGGTCGGCGAGAATGCTGTACTCAGCTTCGGGCGCAACGGTAACCTAGTCTTGGTTGATGCTGATGGTCGTGTAGCTTGGCAGACAAGAACTGCTAACAAAGGGGTGGTAGATATCAAGTTGTTGCCAAATGGTAACTTGGTTCTACTAAATAAAAATGGTGGGTTTGTTTGGCAGAGTTTTGATTATCCCGGTGACACGCTCCTGAACGGTCAGGGTCTCCGACCAGGCGGTGCCAACAAGTTAGTCAGCCGCTTGTCTGAGACAGATGATTCTCCAGGGCCTTACAGTCTGGTTATCAACGGCGAGGGAAAATCTGGAATTCCTATGTTCTACAAGAGCAAATTTTCTTCCGAGCCACTGAAATACGCTGACGTTTTGCTTGATTACTATGAAGAACGATTGGACAATCTTACGTTTTACGTAAACCCGCCTACTAGTGATTGGGGTCCTGATTACACTAATCAGTTGGGACTTCATTTGCAAGGAGAAACCAATATCGAAGGCCTTTGGGTACAACCGAAGTACAATAGTACATTGTCACTCCTTCAATTGGGTTGGGATGGTAACCTCCATGTCTATACTTATTACGAGAAAGGGTACTGGAATGACCCATGGGATGAAACCTTCACCTATTTTAAGAGTGATCCAAATTTTAGTGAATGTAGGCTGCCTGAGAAGTGTGGGTCATTTGGAATCTGTTCGAAGAGCCAGTGTGTTGCTTGTCCTACACCTAAAGGCCTGTCAATTTGGAGCGAAGATTGCAAGCCGCCAACTTTACCTTCCTGCAGTACTAGTACTGTAAATGCTAGTTACTATCAGATTGACGGTGTTGATCACCTCTTGAGTATGTCTAACGAAGGAGAAGGACCGATGAAGATTGATGATTGTAAGAAGAAATGCAGCAAGGATTGCAAGTGTGCTGCTTTCTTTTACAGAAAGGATTTATCCAAGTGTTTGCTCACCAACGAACTCGGTACACTTACTAAAGTTATCGGTTCTTCGAGTAAAGAACACGTAGCCTTTATCAAGTACTGAAAAAATGTATCAACCAGAGACAAGTAACTGCAATTCTCTTGTCTCGTGTGTTTATTCCTTCTTGTTCTTGTACTTGAAAATCAAATAGTAAACCAGATCGAAACCCTGTGGTATGCACATGATATGGTTTTTTTGCTATCTTTGAAACTTCATCTGGAAAATTGAACAAATCCTTATGTGGCCATGACTAATAATAATAAATGCTGCACATGTTGTCATTGCAATGCATCTTCAAGTCATGATATCGTGGAAATTTTTTTGCTCTAGCGCTGCTACATCAATTATGATCTAGCAACACCTTTGCCTACCATTTGGCATCTTATGATGTCATCTAACTATTGGTTAAACCATGGTTATCCCCAATTTGCTGTATTAGCAGCTCCCCTAGTAGCCATTATTATCTTCATTATACTGCGATCCTCTTGAAAAATGCGAGTCGAAAATTATCAAGATAAATTGATGACCATTAAGGATGAAGAAAGCTTCATTGTCTACGAGTACTGATTACATGAGTGTTATTAAGCTACAAGCATGAGAAGATAGTTATAGACTGATTCTTGTTCCTGGTGTTTTTTTAGGTTACGGGGTTTATAGCTAAGGATTGTTAACGATGCCTTGAGTCTAACTTACTGATTTCATGAGAAGCTACGGAACAAGCCCTTTAAATGATTCCTCGAATCGTGAGTATGCTATGACAGCACCAGGCACAAAAACATTGTGTTTGTTATCTATAAATTTGAGTTGCAACTCGCTGCAGATCACGGGCGTACTTTATCTTTCGATCAAAAATGTAGTCCAGAGAAGGACATGTGTGATTTTTTGGTGCATATGTAGTAGATGAGTTCCTTTTATGCTTTCTGCTATTTGTATGTAGTTGTTGAATGGTGAAGTAGCTTTGATCAATAATACTTTGGATCTCGTTTTAGTTTTCTAAGTTTCGTGATTTAATGGCTTTATGCCGGAAAAACAGATAAACATAGATTATACGGCTAATGATAATGGATGATAGCATCTTACCCATGAGATAAACCATGGTTTGAAACTATAGTTTGATGACCTCATAAAATGCCAAATGGTAACTGCTAGGTCAATTATGATCTAGGAGCGCTAGAGCAAAATATTTTCTTTCTTTTTTTTTGGTGGTGGTGATACCTAGTAAAAGAGAGAAAAATATTTTTAATATTTTAATATTTTTAAATAAATAAGAACCAAATTAAACTTTTGTTTTGAAATTTTCCCTTGTGGCTGGGATTTGTAATTGGGTCTTCACCACCAATGCATGTGTGAGTTAGGTTTAATCTCGTGAGTTCTGAATGTTAAAACATGCTCATGTGGTCATTGACTTGCAAAGATGTAAATATTAACAGAACTGTAAGAAATCTTGATAGAAAAACCAACTCAAATGTGGGAAATAATAACACTCAATTTTTTCTTTCAAATGTGTGTAAAATATTGTACAAGCCCTAAGGTTCGCATGTGTGTTTTCCGCTCCAAATCAATCAGTATCGGGCTGTATATCGGTCACCAAAGGTCGATAAGGCACTGATACTGCAGCATGTATCAATATAGGTCAATAAGGAACTGATACGGCAGCATGTATCGGTGGATACAAATACGTCACAGCCCAGCCAATACAGCAACCCACAGTCAGTTGCCTGATATCAAGATTTTGAAACAGACTTGCCGATTCAAGGGATCAGGCAACTGATAAAAACAAAAACAAAAAAACCCGCAAACATTCAATGAGTTCTTGTAAATACACCGCAGGAGATATTTATGAGTGACATGAAGATCGGAAAAAGTATGATGATGGTTCCTTCATCAGAATCGATCAGGGAACTCATCAAAAGTATGATTAATGAATATCTAACTTTTATTACCATAGGATAAAATAAATTCAAAATAAGCAGCATATTAATTTCTTCCACTCTTGAAAAGAGAGTTCATTCGTTAAGCAACCGGACTTAAATGGAGTGTCTAGAGAAGTGATAGCTGCTTATTACAAATAGAGGTTCAGAGGGCCTTGAGTATTTCATCTGCACCACTAACAGTGAATGCTCCACCTTCTTCGATGTTTGCAACTTTGACTTTCAGATCATCAACTAACAAGGAAAATCTGCGAGAACGAATTCCAAGCCCCTTTTCACCAAGGTCAAGTTCGAGACCTAGAGCGTGGGTGTAGGCTGCTGATCCATCTGCTAGGAACTTAACGTGCTTGTTCTCAGTGTATGTCTTTGCCCATGCCTTCATCACGAATGGGTCGTTGACTGCAACAACCATACAAAATTATGACAATAAAGGCCAGATGAGCATACCATTCAAATATATAATATTAGAAACTTGAAAATAAGGCGAAAGATAAAAATATCAAAAATAGTAAAACGGAAGAGAAACTGAGAAACATTACCACTAACAAGCAAAATTTCAGCAACACCCTTCGACTTTAATTCTTCAGCGTTGGTAATGAAACTTGGTACATGCTGCATGCTGCAACCAAGTATACAGGTATTAAACGAAAAGGAAGAGAAAAAGGTAAAATTTACATACTACCTTAGATCCTTAGCACCTTACTCTTGTTCCAAATGAAAAATCAATAAATGTAACACATAAAAACACTAAACAAGTAACAATAATGAGTGTTTCTGCCTTTCACTTAAAGATAAACTGAAACCGCGTTCAAGGGCGCCCTTTACTAATAGGGGATAAGCAACACATTCTAATATCTACTTTTCAAGCACAGAACCATACTGTTAATGCTTTATCTAATATGTGCTTTCCATGTTAATGCTTTCTATGTGATCCTTACCTAATATTTGCTGAGATTGCATTAATCTATGATCCGCAGGTAAATTCTTTGCTGTCACATCATACCCTATCAACGTCAGAGACGTTAGTCAAGTGTTCGAGGCACCATCATGGGCAAAGAAGCTAGCATTCACAAGAATTCAAGTAAACGGGAAGACAAGTGGGTCTTAAGGAACAAATGTGGATCTATGTTTCTTATAATGTTTTGGGGATATGAAAATATGTAAGAAGGGATAAAAGTAACTTGGGCGACAGTTTAGAACTTTAGATGATAGTCTATAACTACTCCATGAACATACACTCCTGACACCTGTTCTAAGTAAACTTTAGTACTCATGCTAATGTGTACATCGCTACTACTTTATGTTGTCAAAGGCGAGCCTAGGTGTGCCATTCACTGCTAGAGCGCCTTGCACCAGGCTCAATTCCTCAGGGTGATGCAAGTTTTATGGTGAGAGAGAGAGAGAGAGAGAGATCAGGAAAGTAAATCAAACAGACATTAAAGCGAACTCATACAAGGATGTTTAACAATTGCTTCATACACATTAAAGCTTAATCAAACAGACATTAAAGCGAACTCATACACAAGAGAATAAACCATAGCTTAATTAGAAAATATCACAAGATATTACTACATCTCATCTTCAAGCCCTAGATCAAGGCGTCAGTCTCCAATAGACGAGTGCTAAGAGGTTAATAATTGAAACCAACTACAGTAATTAATTTGAAAATCAAACTGAACTGTACCTTCTAACTTCTATCAATCCTTTGATGACCATAAAATGCACATGAATCAAAATTAATCTTAAGATTTTACCCTAACCTGAAAATAAAATTCAAATCAAGGGATAAAAGAAACATAGGATTTATACCTGCAAGTAGGGGTAAAAGCACCGGGGACACCAAAGATGATAACCTTTTTACCGGCAGCAAGTGAGTGAATTGAAAGTTGCTGGAGTTGATCCTCAGAGTCGAATTGACCTAAAGTTCCGTCAGGAATAACATCACCAACTTTGATTGGGGCCATTGATTTGATTTCAAGAAAGAACAAGGACGGAGGATTATAAACAAAGAGACGAAGAAGAAGAAGAAGAAGAAGAAGAAGAAGAAGAAGATTCTTAATAAAAGGGTTTAGACAAAAATCTAAAATGTTTCTTGGTCCATATATAAAGAGACTGAACAGCTCAAGTGGGGGTAATTTAGGGAAGGCAGCTAATTGCGATGATAAATGTACCCGTGTGTATTGTTTTTTTTTTTTGTTTTTTTGAACAAAGGAACTTACTTATATTAAACATCCAAATATCTTAGATCATGAGTTATATGAGGAACTAACATAGCAGGTGGAATCCACCAATTCCCACATAAATTATGTTTGCGGGCTGCCTTACCTAAAGTATCTGCAGTCTTATTACAGTTTATGTATACAAACACACAAGACCAAACCGGGTTATTGTTACAAATATTTACACATTTTCGAAGTAAAGGCATACTTTGCCAGTGAGAAAGAACAGATTGTTGTTGCAAATAAGAACTTACAACAAGATTATCCGTTTCATATATTACATGAGGCCAACCATTAACTGTCTCCATTTCCATTGCTTCCAGTAAAGTCCAAGCTTCTGCCTGATGTATATTGATAGCTCTCCTTACTATTTCCCTTCCCAGAACATATGCTCCTGCATGATTTCGAATTATAATTCCAATACCAGCTAGCAAAGAATTAACGTTATAAGAAGCATCAATGTTTATCTTCAAAAAATTCAGAGGAGGTGGTTTTCAGTGAAGATCGAACTTAGAACAAGTTGTAAGAGAACTATTATGACTCACAACAGAATTGCCTAAATGATGATGAGGAATGTAAGACTTTATATGATGAATGACTGTGTTGGTATTGAGAGAAATATTATCAAACACAATTCTACACCTATGCTTCCAGATGAAATGCATTATGCAAATAATAAGGTGGATAAAATCAACTGACTGGTGGATACTAATAGAAGAATTCTTGAGCTGCCAAGTCTGAATCCAAGCAAGAAAAGAAGACTGCTGCAGTAAAGAAGAATACATTTGAGGATAGAAATAATTCCATATTGCTTGAGCAAATGGACAATGCAGCAACATATGATCCAAGTCTTCAACCTGACTAGTGGTGCACATAACACAGTGTTGATGAGAAGCACCCATATGTTTAAACAACTTAGCTTTGATAGGGAGAGCATTATGAATACCTCTCCAGAAAAAGAGCTGAAACTTGTAAGGTATTTTCAGTTTCCAAAATTTTAACCAAAATTGAGGAGTTAGTCCCTAGAAGCATCAGGAGGCATATCATTTTCACATAGCAACTTGTATGTTGAAGCAGTGGTAAAAACACCAATGGCAGTAAAAGGCCAGACTAAAGTATCTTGCTGATTTAATTGAACAGGAATAGTTATAATTGCATTAACCTGGTCTGGTTGAAACAGTTGTCAAAGCATAGGAATATCCCATTGTTGAGTATGTGAATCAATAAGCTCAGAAACCCATTGATGATTATGAATATTCAGCTCATCCCACTCTTGGATAGAAGATTGCATATTAGGGAACCAATTAAATTTCCAAATATTGATACGAGTTCCATCCCCTTGCCATTTAGCATACTTCAAAACAATATTTAGACCAAGACAAATACTTTGTCAAATCCAGCTATAATTAGTAGTAGTTGGAGAAGGAAAGAATTGCAAATCATTAAAAGGAAAATATTTACCTTTTAATATTTTAGCCCACATATCCTCTTGATTGTGAATTATCTTCCATGCTAATTTTATAAGAAAGGCTAAATTATAATTGCTCAATTTTTTGAGACCCAGACCACCAAGTATTTTCGGCAAATAAGCAGTTCCCCAAGAAAACAATTGTTGAGACTTGTGATTGCTGAAGTTGTTTCGTCAACAAGATCTTTGGATTTTATCCATTTCATGAATATTAGTCTCCGGCAACTTAAATACATGCATCTGATACATTCCCATAGTACTTAAAACAACATTTACCTGAGTAGTTCTACCTGCCTGATTGACAATTTTACTGTGCCAACCTTGTAATCTATTATTCATGTTATCTAAAATACCTTGATAGTTCATATGCCTTGATCTATGCATCAAAAGAGGGATTCCTAAATTTTTTTCTCCAAGAACCATCACTTTCATATTAAGCATGCCAGAAATATTAGACTTTTGAGCAGTTGAAGTGTGCTTACCAAAGAAAATAGTCGATTTTTGCATGTTAATAACCTGACTAGAAGCTTGTCCAAAAATATGAAGTAGATGTTGAAGATGACCAATATGAGAAGGAGTAGCTTGGAAAAACAATAAGCAGTCATCTGCAAAAAATAGATGATTAATTGCAGGACAATGCCTATTAATTTTAATCCCATGAAGCTGACCAGAATCAATATTTTGCTGTAAAAGACGAGAAAAAGCTTCCATAACAAACAAGAACAAATAAGGGGACAAAGGGCCACCCTGCCGAATACCATGAGTAGGGGAAAAAGTAGTACTAGGTATTCCATTGATGAGTAGAGAGACATTTGTAGTAGAGATGCACTGATCAATCAAAGTAATCCAATCTTCATGAAAACCTAACTGACGAAAACTCGAAAGTAAAAAAGACCACTCCACCCTGTCGAAAGCTTTCGACATGTCTAATTTCAAACCAACCGGGGCTTGATTAACCTTTTTGAGTTTCATGCTGTGAAGAATCTCATGAGCAAGATGACATTGTCATGGATATGTCTCCCTGGTACATAGGCAAATTGGGTAGGGGAGATAATGTTTGGAAGTAAAGGTTTTAAAAGGTTAATTAGCTAAAATTTTGAGACGAATTTTATAGCTAACATTACACAGACTAATAGGCATATAGTCTGCAGGGGAAACGAGGTGCTATCCATTGAAGAAGCTGTTAGGTTGCAAGTACGACGAAGGAGAGGTGTTATCCATTGAAGAGGTGCTATCCACTGAAGCTGTTAGGTTGCAAGTACGACGAAGGAGAGGTGATATCCGTTGAAGAAATGAAGGAAGTCATGGAGAAGCTTGATAAAATTGAAGACCCAAGTGAAAGAGATTTTTTTGGGGAAACGAGGAAGGCTCCTGTTGTCAAGAAGCAAAAGACCAAGTGATGAACTATATAGTTGTGTGAAAAAGCGGGGGTCTAACAACACCACCCAATATTTCGCTTAGCAATTTGTATGGACTAACTACGAAATACTTTGCTAGAGAATCAACTAGACAGTCAGACTCAATCTAGATAAAAGTATCTCAAGGAGTTAATATCTCTCTCTTTATTTGATTTTTACTCAAGCTAGAATCAATAGCGAGTCTTTATCAAATACAAGGAATAACTTGGACGGTACCAAAGACCAATGTCCAAGGATCAATCAATATCAATCAACAACCAAAGGTTGGATTTCCAATTAACGATCACGGACGCACAACCTGTATTATTTCAATTATATAAAATATAATGTGGAAAAGAAATAACACAGACACCAGAAGTTTTGTTAACGAGGAAACCGCAAATGCAGATAAACCCCGGGACCTAGTCCAGATTGAATACACACTGTATTAAGCCGCTACAGACACTTGCCTACTCCAAGCTAACTTCGGACTGGACTATAGTTGAACCCCAATCAGTCTCCCACCGATCTAAGGTATAGTTGTACTCCTACACCTCTGATCCCAGCAGGATACTTCGCACTTGATTCCCTTAGCTGATCTCACCCACAACCAAGAGTTGTTGCAACCCAAAATCGCAGACTTGATAATAAACAAATCTGTCTCACACAGAAAAGTCTATGAAAGGATAAATCTGTCTCCCATAGATAAACCCTAGGTTTTGTTTCGTCTTAAGATATGAAATCAAGGTGAACATGAAACAATTGATAATCCAGTCATATATTCCCGAAGAACAACCTAGATTAATCAATCACCTCTCTACAATCCTTCTTGACTACACATGTGGTTTGTCGAGGAATCACAAACAGTGAGACGAAGATGTTTGTGACTTCTTTATCTTGCCTATCGGAGAACTCTCACGATCTCAAGCCAATCAAAGATTGTACTCGTACGATAGAGGATGCAAGATCAGATCACACAACTACGATAAATGTAGTATCGGCCTGGCTTTACGATCCCAATGAAGTCTTTAAGTAGTTAACCTGGTTTTAGAGAAGAAAACCAAAGGTTAAAGGAGAATCGACTCTATCAAGCGCACTAGTATCACACAGACGTGTGGGGATTAGTTTTGCACAATGCTAGATATCTCCTTTATATAGCCTTCAAATCAGGGTTTTTCCTTAGTTACAAAGCAATTCATATTCACCGTTAGATGAAAACCTAATTTAGATTCAAGCTAATATTTATCAACCGTTAGATCGAAAACTTAGCTTGTCACACACACTTGGGTAGACGTTTACTGCGTTTGTAAAAACCATGCCCAAACGTGTACGTGTATGTTGGTTCAACATAGTAACCCAAAAGGTTAACCATATGAGCATTTCATATTAACCTTGTTCTTCTTCACCATAACTAGTTCAATTGACTCAAATGAGCTAGTTAAAGAGTTGTTCAATTGCTATGAGATCTTATGTAACTACACAAGACACAATTGAAACAAAGATGATTCGATTCAATTGAATCGGCTCATGAACTTTATAGCCACGGTTTTCATAAAGCATTCCTTAGTAATTTAAGTTTCATGTTCAGAGCACATCTTTAGATTATAACCTCTTAAGCTCACAAACAAGTTCGCGGACTTTAGACAACCGGTGGAGTTTTCCAAACTCAGCAGGAAATCTCGGCAAAGGGACTTTCGCCAGTTCGCGGACTAGGTTCGTGGACTTACACGCAAATGATTTTTTGGAAAATCCCAGCAGAAATTCTCGGTACAAGAACTTCCGTCAGTTCGCGGACTGAGTTCATGGACTGGGTTCGAGGACTTGGTAAAGCCAATTCCTCCGGTTTCTCTCAATCAACGAAGTTCGAAAACTTCGGATTAAGGAATACATGGTTATGTAATCTAAACTCTCATTCCAATCATTGAGACATTCTCAGAGGACGTTATATAGCCGTTAATCACAGACGTTTCGCGTTAGAGAAATTCTCAAAGTAATTGAAACTTTTCATGACTTTCGTCACTAGGTGAAGATAAAATTGATCAAAGCGAAACGCTTTACCAACACATGATTTCGAGATATAGATAAGCGAGATATACTCGGATCGAAATATCAAATGTGTATGATCCAGTCTATATAGCATACGACTTTTGTCTCATAAGAAGTAGGAGATAAAAGAAATTGACTTTTGAGTGATAGATAAGTTCAAGTCCCCACAAGTCTCGACCGAGCTATGCTCTAAAAATCTCCCCCTTTGTCAATTTTAATGACAAAACTATTAATACATATGGAATACAAAAAAGATAAACTTTAGTGGCTCCTATTCCATAATCTAATCTTCAACATTCCATGAAATCTTCGTCCTTCCAAGTACTCCAATGATCCCAAAGGTTGTAAGTTTAGCATCACCGTTGTTGAAGATCCGTAGCTATAACAATGAGAGAAATCGAGATTCTCGATCATTATTATACAGTGTCGTAGTATTATTATGTAACATCAAAGTCCAATTGTATCACGACTTTAACAATAGTACTATGGTGATATGTATCACTCCCCCTTAGTCAATACTCCATCTCGATCATGGAAACCACTCCCCCTTACACAATGATCCAAAAACCATATGTATTTGTAGTGTGAACTACAATATTTCTCCCCCTTTTTGTCAATAAAATTGGTAAAGGTACAAGAACGAGATCATAATGAAATTTCCACAAGAGACATTTCATAGACTAAAAGAAAAATACATACCAACTTAATTTAGATGCAATCATAAAGCCGAAGATAAATGCATTCGTCAAGGAGTTTTAAGATACAAGATAACCCCTATAAAATTCCACATCCGCACACCCCGCAAGATATTACCATTAAGCACAAGTTCAAAAGAACTCTCCCCCATTTGATGTCATTCCCTAAAGAACAGCAAGAGCGACCTTAATTTCGAAAGAAAAGAAGGATTTTTAAATTGGACACCAAAAACCATAAAAATGATTTTCTATATCCAAAACTCAACCAAATTAATCACAAGAAAACCCATGATTATTTTAATTTGAATACACAACTAAATCAAACCACAAAAGAAAACTCACGGAGTTACGACTAAGATAATCATACGGAGACTAACTTAATCGTTCACATACTCAACATAAGGAAAAACCTTACGGAATATACGACTACATCAACCAATAGAACATGATTAGTATATTCGTTCATATAATCAACACAAGAACTTGTGGAATATATGAGAAACTCAACTAGACTAATTACAAGAGAACTTATAATTAATCTAAGTGGAATACAAACAACCAAACTAATCACCGAAGTAATCAATTTAATTGTCAAAGGATTTGCTCGAAAAAAGACTTTCGGAGCAAATAACTGAATAACCAACCGAGATGATTAATTTAGTTCATAATGCTCAACATATGGCATCTTATGGAACAACCAACAAAAAAAATAAGAATAATCGACTTAGTTGTATCGTGCTCAACATAAGAAATACAATGGAGCCTTCACGGTAAAACATAACAAAATGGATCAATGAAGATCAATATCGTGGATAACATACAAGGATCTATTCTATTTTCCATCATAACGACATAATAGACTTTATCCTTGTCAAAAAAAAAGATTTTATCCTATTTTCCATCAAATACATGACTACATAGGCATAACTTTTATAATTGTCAAAAGTCCATTCGTCCTTTCATTAATACGAATATCAATTCATGAACGACTTTACTTTTGACAGCATATGGGACCTTCAAGTTCACGGACGCAAACAATACATATCCCATAATCAAATTGCAATATCACAAAATCATAACGATCAATACTGCAATAACATCATCCTTCAAATATTTTTAGAATTTAAAAACTAATAAACCTAAAAAATAACATAAGAAGATGAAAACAAAAATAGCTATGTATAGTCACAATCATCGCTATTGAAAGCACTAGTTATTCTTCCAACTAATCCAAAAATAAAACATACTAGGCATATACGAAGATGCATTACTCATCACCTTCATCATTGGACAATTTCCAAGCAGATTGAATTGAATCCAACTCTTCCTTGAGCTCGGGACACTTGGTTCCAATTAACGACACTAGATATTTTAAGCATTTTACTCTTGCATTCACCTTGCGTACACCCTTGTAAACTTTTTGAATAATCCTCAAGGTGGTAGGGTCGTCAACATCAAGAGGAGTACCTCTTTGTCGCTTGCGAACATTTTCCCTTATACGCCGAAAGGTACATGGACGAACAAGTTTGGGAACCCCAAGAGAATTTCCAATAAAGTCAAGTCCACGATCACGACAAATTTGGCTAATCAAACAAGGATATCCTAACATCTTGATGTGAGAAGTCATCGTCATCATTTGAGAGATGATAAAACCACAAATATCAAGATTTCTATTGCCGGATGCAAGGAAGAAGACCAATTCTGCAAACTCATAACTCCACCAAGAATTCTCAATTATGGAGGGACAAAGGTTAGAGATACCGAGTTTTCCAAACGCCATTAAAGCAATACTAAGATCATTAGTAGGAAACTTTCCTTGACTCCAAACAACCTTCTTTCCACAAAGTCCAATAGAGATATCATCCTATGATGGACGTTCATCACTTGGTCTAGGTAACCGTACGTTGACCAACGGTATTTCGGTGACCCTTGAAATAAGCTATCTATTAACAAGAAACCTTTCTCTAGTTATCATGGATTTGAATTCCATCTTCTTAAAATCAACATCATGAATGTTGGCATAGAAAATCCTTGTTAGAGAATCAAAACCTTCACTAAGGTTATTAAAGATATTCCCAAGATTGAACTTTTTGAAGCAAGCTAAATCCTCTTCATGTCCACTAAAAGCTTCCAATTTATTTTCTAGAATAAAACCTTTGGAAGCAATCCTATCAAAATTTCTAGCAAAAGAATCATTCACAAAGCTAATTCTAAGAGAATTTTGATCACAAGGAGGATTCAAGCTAGAGGATTTTGAGCTTTTAGAACTCCTTATCATGCTTCTAGAAATCATCATAAAGAGATATACAAGAGGAAATTACTTATTTGAATAGAACCTCAAACACCCTTCCTTTTGATTTCTTAAAAAAAAGGCTTTAATGGTGGAGAAGCACAATCCTAGTTCACGTACGCGGACGGAAGATGAGAAAGGAGGAGGTACGCGAACCACCAACATATATAAATCCCTCATTCATGGGCTTGGGTTGTACACGAACCGTAACTCACAAGAATTAAGGAAAAATCTTAACCCTTTCCATATTAGAGGTAAACAACCAACATAAGTGTGGAAGATAACAGAAGCAATAGGAAGTTAATCAATCAACAACATAACTGTAAACAACTCAAGCCATTTCTTGTCCCACTTCAAGATATGTACAAATGGGAAAATCCAGTGTTGTTACCAAGAGGCATAATGCGTATAGGAGTTCTCATGCGACACGTCTGGTTGATAAGTGTGAACAGTCCATGTAGTATAATCAAAATGATGATAGTCAGGGAAGCTGGAGCTTTCTATCCTTCGTTGGTTCGGGCTAGAAGAAGGTTGTTCCCGATTTCTGGGCTGTTCAGTATTAACAGTTTTAACATGACCAACACCCTTTCTGGAAAGATTCTTAGACTTAACAGAATTAAGTTTTTCTAAGAATTTAAAAACGCCTTCGAATGCCTTAAACATATCTTTATCAATTGATCAATCATGATAGTATTCCTCATAGAGATCAAGAGTTAATCTAGTGAGGTTCCATATCCTTGAGCGTATTGAACGTTTTCCCAATTTCCCTTGTTTTTATTTTTTCCTTCAGATTGCTTCTTACCATCTAAATCTCCCTTTTTAGATGAAGTAAGATTATCATGAGAACCCAGAGGTTTTAACCATAACAATCTCTGAAAAATCTTTAAGGAATTCTGGCGTGCGTTACAGAAGTCAGGAGCAAGTTTTCCAAAGAAATTTCCCATAGGGAAATTTATATGGAACGAACAAACACAAACTTATTAGGTTTACCGTGTTTGACTGCTCTGATACCAATTGAAAAAGCGGGGGTCTAACAACACCACCCAATATTTCGCTTAGCAATTTGTATGGACTAAATCCGAAATACTTTGCTAGAGAATCAACTAGACAGTCAGACTCAATCTAGATAAAAGTATCTCAAGGAGTTGATATCTCTCTCTTGATTTGATTTTTACTCAAGCTAAAATCAATAGCGAGTCTCTATCAAATACAAGGAATAAGTTGGACGGTACCAAAGACCAATGTCCAAGAATAAATCAATATCAATCAACAACCAAAGGTTAGATTTCCAATTGATGATCACACAACCTGTATTATTTCAATTATATAAAATATAATGCGGAAAAGAAATAACACATACACCAGAAGTTTTGTTAACGAGGAAACCGCAAATGCAGAAAAATTCCGGGACCTAGTCCAGATGGAATACACACTGTATTAAGCCGCTACAGACACTTGCCTACTCCAAGCTAACTTCGGACTAGACTATAGTTGAACCCCAATCAGTCTCCCATTGATCCAAGGTATAGTTGTACTCCTACGCCTCTGATCCCAGCAGGATACTGTGCACTTGATTCCCTTAGCTGATCTCACCCACAACCAAGAGTTGCTGCAACCCAAAATCGCAGACTTGATAATAAACAAATCTGTCTCACACAGAAAAGTCTATCAAAGGATAAATCTGTCTTCCATAGATAAAGCCTAGGTTTTGTTCCGACTTAAGATATGAAATCAAGGTGAACAGGAACCAATTGATAATCCGGTCTTATATTCCCGAAGAACAGCCTAGATTAATCAATCACCTCTATACAATCCTTCCTGACTACACAGGCGGTTTGTTGAGGAATCACAAACAGTGAGACGAAGATGTTTGTGACTTCTTTATCTTACCTATCGGGGAACTCTCACGATCTCAAGCCAATCAAATATTGTACTCGTACGATAGAAGATGCAAGATCAGATCACACAACTACGATAAAAGTAGTATCGGTCTGGCTTCACAATCCCAATGAAGTCTTTAAGTGGTTAACCTGGTTTTAGAGAAGAAAACCAAAGGTTAAAGGAGAATCGACTCTAGCGAGCGCACTAATATCACACAGACGTGTGGGGATTAGTTTTGCACAATGCTAGATATCTCCTTTATATAGCCTTCAAATCAGAGTTTTTCCTTTGTTACAAAGCAATCCATATTCACCGTTAGATGAAAACCTGATTTAGATTCAAGCTAATATTTCTCAACTGTTAGATTGAAAACTTAGCTTGTCACACACACTTGGGTAGACGTTTTTACTGGGTTTGTGAAAACCATGCCCAAACGTGTACGTGTATGTTGGTTCAACATAGTAACCCAAAAGGTTAACCATATGAGCATTTCATATTAACCTTGTTCTTCTTCACCATAACTAGTTCAATTGAATCAAATGAACTAGTTAGAGAGTTGTTCAATTGCTATGAGATCTTATGTAACTACACAAGACACAATTGAAACAAAGATGATTCGATTCGATTGAATCGGATCATGAACTTTATAGCCACCGTTTGCATAAATCATTCCTTAGTAATTTAAGTTTCATGTTCAGAGCACATATTTAGATCATAACCTCTTAAGAACAGAAACAAGTTCGCGGACTTAAGACAACCGATGGAGTTTTCCAAACTCAACAGAAAATCTCGGCAAAGAGACTTTTGCCAGTTCGCGGACTAGAGTTCGTGGACTTGCATGCAAACGGGTTTTTGGAAAATCCCAGCAGAAATTCTCAGTACAAGAACTTCCGTCAGTTCGCGGACTTGGCAAAGCCAATTCCTCCGGTTTCTCTCAATCAACAAAGTTCGAAAACTTCGGATTAAGGAATACATGGTTATGTAATCTAAACTCTCATTCCAATCATTGAGACATTCTCAGAGGACGTTATATAGCCGTTATTCACAGACCGTTTCGCGTCAGAGTAATTCTCAAAGTAATTGAAACTTTTCATGACTTTCGTCATCAGGTGAAGATAAACTTGATCAAAGCGAAACACTTTCCGAACACATGATTTCGAGATATAGATAGGAGAGATATACTCGGCTCGAAATATCAAATATGTATGATCCAGTCTATATAGCATACGACTTTTGTCTCATAAGAAGTAGGATATAGAAGATATAGACTTTTGAGTGATAGATAAGTTCAAGTCTCCACATATCTTTTTGTTGATGAAGTTCCACGGTTCCTTGAGTAGATCTTCGTCGTTGTATGATGAATCGCCATGAAGTCCTTGAGCTCAAATACATCTATCCTAGTCCGAGACTTAGATATGTAGGCTAGAAATCAAGACTTATAGTTTTGATCACTAACATTGACAAACATGCTTGAGATAGCAACGCATGCGAGGTCGACCGAGCTATGCTCTAACATTGTGTTTCGTTATTTGGATGGTGGTTGTTATGTTTTGAACAATTTCTAATTTGTTTTTGGTTAAACTCTTTAGTTGTTTGGTTTACTTTTGGTTTATGATACCGTGATGAAGAACATTTAAGCACGGTTCAGTTTTTGGGTTTATGTTGAACATGTTTACAACAGAGTTCCCGGCATTGGAACATCTAGGTTTTAGAGTGTCGGGACTGCTTCCGGCGTGTAACAGTAATTATAATTCTATGCCTCCACTGGTACCGGCATTAAAATATTTTCCTAAAACCATACCGGAACAAAGGGATGAAAGGCTTCAACTTCCTGTCTAGAATTTGCCCAGTACCGGCATGGAACTATTTCTTGAATCTATGCCGGAAATATGTGTTTTTCTAACACTTTGTTAGTTTTTCTTGAAAACCGGCATTGGAATATTTATTGAATCTATGCCGGAATTCTGATTTTCTTACACTTTGATAGTTATTCCATAAAACCGGCATTGGTTTGGATAAAACTACAATGCCGCTATTGATTATAAATCCGTTCTGAATGCTATTTTATTTCGTTCCTAAGTAATCTATTACATTGGATTTTAAAGTTTAATTAAAACATACTAAAAAACCTGGAATGGAGCAACTTTGATTAAAGATGATCTCATAATCTATTTCCATCCCTTTTCAACAATTGCGGATCCTTTGGGCCTTTCGCAAATATCTTCGAAGACATCGTCTGGAATGGGGGTGTCAAGGACAATCTTCATTGGTTCGTCTTCTCTTTCAATATATTCCTTTCCCTTCATATAACACCCATCACACCCATCAATAGGCTTGCATTGGCCCTTGTGGTTTTCTCTTGATTCTACTAGTGCAACAGCTTTGTCAAACCATTGAAACTCATCGCACTTTGGGTAATTCAAACACCTTAGAAACATTCTTCCATTTTCAGCATCATCAGTTTTAGCAATCCAAAACCGGCGTGTCCCATCACAGCTTCCACACTTTGAATAAATAAAAGTACAGTCCATTGCTAGATGAGAAGGTGACTTGCAAATTTGACAACTGCAATGATTACTCTGTAAGAGAAGATTATATTAGTGATACGTCATAGTAGAGAAGATTTTAATTGTCCATATATAGTTAATAATGTTGAATCTACTTACTTTGCAGTTAGAGCTTGATGATGAATCTCCCATCGGTTGTGAAGCTTTAACCGTGCTAGATTGATCTATTTTTTGGTGCTTGCTTTCTTGAGAGAAGTATTTTTGTTATTTGGTGCGTGGTTTGTGTAGATTTTTCCAAAGGAATGGGGGGTATTATATAGAAATGAATCTCCAACGGTCTTATTTTTCAAAAAACTAGCCATTTTTTTTTAAATTCAAAGGTACTGGCATGGTCGCAATTATGTATTCAATCCGGTATTACGTATCGGCGCTGAACCATGTTGTTCAACCATGCCGGTAATAGTTGCATATTTCTCTGTGTTGAAATTCACTTGTACCGGCATAAACATATAACGGTAAACTATACCGGAACCGGGTGACGACATTCTATGTCACATTTACTTCAATGTCGGAGTTTGGGTGATTTCAAAAAAACTAGTCATTTGAGTTTTTTCTCTATATAAAGAGAGCTAATACTTGGACCCAAAAGCCCAAAACTCGTGTGTTCTTATATATCTCCTTAAGCCTCTTAACTTAGAAACCCTAAACCCTAGAATAATCATCTATAAATAGCTTAGTATAGTACCTAATCCCACATACAACAAATGGCATCGTTCGACTCCGAGGAAGATTTAGCAATCACCCAAGCATGGTACGCCGAAACTCGTCCTTCAACTATAGATAACAACACGCGGGATTCGATGTGGTTGAAGATTTTTAACAAGTTTATTCATGATTACGGTAACCCGAAAGGAAGAAGTGCTCAACAAATCGAGCAACGACACGACATCATCTTAAATGCGGTGGTTGAGTATCTAAAAATGAAACACCAGATCGAGCACGCCACCCACAATAGATTGTCCCCTCAACAACTTGTAAGTATCTTTATGATTAATTCGACACAATCCACTCTTTTTCAATTTTTAAGTAACAAACTAAGTTTTTTTGTTGTTTTTGTAGCATGAAGCCGTGAAAACGCGTTACTTACAGGAAAAGGGAGAAATATTCATGTTTGATGCCAACGTGAACCACATTGTAAGCAAAGTCACGGAGTACCACCAGCTGGGTGAATCGGAGACGAATTCTTCCTAAGAAGATTGATAAGTTTAGCGGTATTTGGTTAGGTTTTTAGGGTAGTTTTTGGTAAGGTTTTGTGGGTACATCTATGTAAACCCTCGAGAGACTGTGACTCGTCCACTTGGGTCACCAAGTGGTTTAAAGGCTTGATGCACGTGCTCAAGGATTACATTTGAAATAAATTATAGTTTCGGTTTGTTAATATAACTCAATACCATTAAGTTTCCGGCATGAATACTATATACTATCATATGCCGGAATTTAGTACCAAATTTTTGTGTGCAATAAACCATGTTCCGGCTTTAAACTCATATACATTAAAGTGCCGGTAACCGGTACCGGCATGGTCGAACATCTTCCGTACACTGCCGGAATGGAACATTCAATGCATAACGATTATTTTTTTTAAACCATAAACCAGTAAAAACCATTTCCGATGTGGGATCTAAGTTACTGACAATGCCGAAATGATAAAGTGGAAAAGAGCCGTTGTGTCCTCATCTATTTAAAGGTGAGCTCCAACACCTATTGCAGTTGATACCTCAAAAAAAAAAGGTGAGATCCAACACATTTCTCTGATGGAAAATCAATCACCAACTACCGATTTCAGAGAATTTTTATACGAAAAAATTATCCACTCCGATAGGGAATCAATCATCATCCACCACCAACTCAGTTCCCATGATACTAGAAAAACTTAGAAGGAAGGAGCAAACTACCAAGTCACTTGCCGCAATGGAAGAAGAGATACTTAGAAGGAAAAGAGTAGAAGAAGAGGAAGCAATACAAGAAAAATATCGCAAATAAACTAAAGAGATAATCGAACGTGTAAAACAAGCGAAGATAGAAGCAGATGTTGAGGAAGAAACCGAATGGATTAAGAATTACTTCATAGTATCGGATTTGCCGGAAGATCACCGCCCTTCAAACCTTTTTTGGGGTCTTGTTGCCGATGGTCCTTATATGTCGAGGTTATATGACGGTAATTGCAAGAAACGCAAAATGGATTACGGGGATGAGTTTGTAGCGAATCAGACAATTGCCCTCATAAAATTATGTTGCAAATACAACGAGTTCCTCGCAAGATACAGAGAGAGTAGGTGGCAAGCTCAGGAAGCATATACCAAGTGGAGAAAAGAGCCTTTTAGGCATTTCGAAGCCGCTTTGTTTGTTGAATCTCGTTACAAGAAATAATGTTAGTTGCAATTAACTTAAGACCTTTCATTTTATGTGGGACGTTGTTTATGTGTTTAATGTTTTTTAGTTTATTTCCTTAGTATTAATACGAAGTCCAATTTGGGTCAGTTTGCTTGCTTAAACCTTTTGGTGGTGCGTTAATAATGAATCAAGAATCATTACCGGCGTAGATTGTTAATAACAAATCAACACCGGCACAGTATAAATAAATTCAGTTAAATTCGTCAGACTTCCGACATATATTGTGATAGTTCGACCACACCGGAATTATGAAGGTTTGTTACCATTGTAACTGTCGCCCCAATTATCCTTATTCTTTTCCATTGTAACTGTTGCTCCAATTATCCCCCATTGTAACCGTTACAAACTCCCTCATTCTATTTATGTGACGGTTACAAACTCCATAGTTGCATAAAATTGACGGTTATAGAATGGGAGCGATTCCATCTTTCTATTTCTTTGTTTTCACTTCGCAATTCGAAAAGAACTTCCAAAACCACTAAACTCCATCCCCTGAACCAAATTCATCCAATTCTTCAAATCCAAAGAAGAATGGGTCCTCACAAACCTCCTGAAAAACCAAAACCTATTCCTAGTGGTGAATCGAAATCAGAAGCATCTATTGAACAAGATGATGATGAGGAAATAACAGAGATGATGAGGTAATTGATGTTTATGTTTATCGAATCATTGTTAGGGTTTATTTCATAATATAAAAAACACAAATTGAAACTTGCATGATTATTGTTTGTACTAGGTAAAAGGAAATTTGAAATTGAATTTAGTGAATTGAAATTCCAATTTAGTTTCGGCGTAAAAGTAAATTACAATACAATGTCGGTTTATATGTATTGTGTCCCCCTTTTATTGCATGCAAGTTGTTAGAATACCGGCATAGAAACCCTCTAAGTTTAAACGGTGGCACTCCTGCCTGCAGTAGCGTAATGTTTGCTAGCCATGCCGGGTTTGATTACCTTATTTTGTTAAATCTGTGTAGACAATTCCTATATTACCGGCATGGAATTTTATTTACATACAATGTTTTTATCGCTAAACCGGCTTGGAAGTTCTTTAGAGTACAATGCCGGTAGATATGCCGGCAGTATCGTTATGTTCACCTACCATGCCGATTTTGATTACCTTATTTTGTTAAATCTCTGTAGACAATTCACACATTACCGACATAGGATTTTATTTACATACAATGCCGGTACCTTTAAACCGGCGTAGAATTCCTTTAGACCACAATGCCGGAACGCGTGCCGGCAGAATCGTTATTGTCATCGACCATGCCGGGTTTGATTTCCTTATTTTGTTAAATCTCATTCTGTACATAGGTCCAAAGCTGCAAAATTGAAGAAAGGAAAGGGAAAAGCTGTTGATTAAGGAAAACCTAAGTCTTCTCGGCCTCGACGTAGTCGAGATGATCCAGAACGTGGTAAGGTCATGATTCGGGAGATTCCCCCGGAGGGAGACACAAGCAGCGATGATGATGCTGACTGGGAGAAATTTGTACCTCCTGATCCCGCAGGTGGCTCATCCTCACATGGCTTAGGACAACCTGAAGTTGAATCCGGTGAGAAAAAGGAAAAGGACCCACCAAAGCACCTCACAAAACCATATGACATGCTTCCAGAACGCAATGATGGCAAACACTGGGGTCAGCCGAGAGATCCGAAACTCTTATTTGACTACAAGGACTCTTGGGCTCGTTGGATCTATTCAACTTATGTAAGACGTTTGCATCTTGTTTTTATATTATTTATATATGATCAAGTGAATTGAAGTTTGTTTGGTGTGTTTTTATAGGACCACAAGAAAGCCTTCCGTGTTTGCCGCCATCATCAAATGGATACATGGGATTTGGAAGGGGAGTATGGGGCTGTTCAAGCGGCAGTAAGAGCATCTGGGTTGTATCCCGCGGTAGAAAACTATGTGGCCACTGATCAAGTGACGGTGAATTGCTTCTTGGAGAGGTTTTTTGCTTCAACTGATACCATGCATCTTCCTTTTGGCGAGATGAACATTATCCCTGAAGATGTCCAAAGAATATTAGGTCTAGAGATCCTTAGAAAAGCCGTTAAGAAAGAAGATGACGGTAAGACCCTAGAATGGTCCAAGATCTATGAGCTGACTAAAAAGTTGTTTGGTTGGGACGAGGTAACGACAAAAGCAAATATGTACGTGTCAAAGAAAACCATGACAAAGACTATTAAAGTCGTCAAGCTCAGAGATTTGTTTGGGAATACGATGGGCAAGGAATTGAATGTTGAACAAATTCAGCAAACTGTCGCTGCTTATCTTTTGTTCCTCTTGGGCATCCTAATATTCCCTGAACCTAACGGTAACATGGTGCATATGAACCACTTACAATACTTGGATCCCTTGGATAAGGTTCATGAGTATTCATGGGGCACTTCTTTCTTGGCACATTTTTTTGCCGAGATGCGTAGATCTTCTAAGGCGACTGCCTGTCAATTTAATGGGAATTTCACTGTATTACAGGTAACGTGAACTAGTTATTTTGTTTTCCAATTAGTTCTTTTCTTATACATTTCATTGGAACGATCTTTCATTTGTATAGGTGTGGGCTTATGAACGCTTCCCAACATTGTTCAAGGAGAACAAATATTTGGAGTCGTCAACTCATGGTTTGGACCCAAGGGATCCTGTAGATAAGAAATACTTTTTCGACAATAAACCGAAGCCCAATAACAGAACTCGGTTATTCGCCATGAGAGAGGATTTGGACTTTATCGTTGTCGAAGATGTTGTGTTTGACCCATATAGGAACGAAAGAGGAGTTCACTTTGCAAGGCATGACAATGTAGCATTTTATAATGGACCATTGTTTCATCCAAAAGGATTTGTTATGCATAACCCTCGCCGTGTGATGCGCCAACTTGGGTACAAACAGAAAAAACTTACGGGTAAATCTAATGCCAAATTCTCTCATGACTTTCTTCAATGCATATCAGATAAACAACATACGCTGGTAGTGTACATTGGAATGAAAGGGAAGAACAACAACTAGTGCTGGATAGGGTTGGTTGGGAATTGGCGGAAAACGGTTATGAGTCGGAACGAAGCTTCCTCAGAGGCCATTCGAGGTACTCCCATCCTTGTATTGTACGCCCGCCACCGAAACAGTGCCTCCACAAGAAGAACCTCCCTCCACAACTCCTGAAAAAGTTATTTTACCCGTACTTCAAAAGACCCTCACGTTGTTGGTACATAAGTCTGATTCACTTCCTATTATTTGAATGTATATCTATAAACTTATAAAAGTTAACATACTAATGGAAAAATATGACAACAACGTTCGCGGCTAGGAAAATTGGGAAACTGGTTTCAATGCAAGAACAAGGAAGGAGAGGTGCTGACCCCCGCAGAAATGAAGACAGTCGAGGAAAAGATAGACAAAATTGAAGATCCAAATGCAAAGGACTTGTGGAAGGAAACAAAGAAGAGGGTTCACAAGAAGCCAAAGACCGAGTGATCTAAGATGTTTGTTAATGTTTCTTTTATAGTACTAGTTATGTCTTTGAAAAATCTACTGTCGGTTTATGTTTGTTTGTGTGTCTTGCTAAACTTTGAACATCTTTGTTTCATTTGTTTTCGGTTTGGAACATCTTAACTTTACATATGGTTTGTTAAACAATCTAGTCTTTTCTTATGTTATTTTGTGTGTCTTGCTAAACTTTGGAGATGTTGATTTAATTTTTTTTTGGCTTAGAACATATTATATTGGTTAATCTATGTCAAACATTTCAATTTTTATGTTTTTTTTCAGAACCGGCACGGTCGAAATTATAACAACAATGCCGGTATACTGATTTCTTTTCCGGACCAAAGGAATTTAGAATTCCGGCATGGATTCACTTTTCCAGACTATGCCGATACTCTTTCTTTTCCTCACACATAAGTGATATGTGTATACTTCCGGCATTATTAGGAAGTTAATTTCGACGCCGGCACTAAACCTGATATCTTTGTGTACTTATGGCGCTTTTCCGGCGTAAAAGAAAAAAAACTTTCTAATCCGGGATTAGTTCCCGGCATTGTAAAGTTTGAACTAAATCATGTCATCATGTCCATATCATACGGTTTAATGATTACAATTCAAACTTCCAATAAAACAAAATGTTGCGTAGTAGTGAACCACACATTGGTAAATTACTCTTTATCACTTTCTATTTTATGAATAGGAATTTCTCCCTTCTCCGGGATAATTGATAGCTTCAACGCATCCCACAATTGGTGGTTCTCCTCATACAATTTCATCCATTCCTCTGAGTGATTGGGGACTATATCCTTGTTTTTAGTCAACGGAAAAACCGGTGGCAATGGATAATTTTCCTTTAGCTTCAGAATAATGAAATGATTCACGTTCACGAACTCCAAGACAACTCTTCTCTTCTTAAGAGATCCTTCGCACTTTTGACACTGTGGCGTATAAGTTGTTTGTTCGGTGAGGGAAAACTAATGAACAACACAGTTAAATGTATCTGCTACAAGATGCCCACAAACCGGCATTTTAATCCAATATTCAGTAGGAAGAAACTTCATCTCGTGCTCTAGCCTTAACACCCGAGCATGTAAACTATCAAACCCTTCCTCATCATATACCAATTGTTCATAACAACTCTTCTTTTTCATAAGTTGTTTGGCCATCCTATTTCTAGCGTATCGGCATGGTGTCATCCCTTTACTGACCGTCGTCTCAAAGATTCCTAATTTTTCGGTCACGGTATGATAGCCACAATTCCCATCTCCATCGACATCATCTGTATATACAATATACTCGCGAATAACCTCTGGAAGTTGCAGTACATAAGACTCTATTTTGGTATGGTAATGTCTATAAGTCTTACCTGTTTGGGAATCCTTAAACATCTTCATATTACCAACTTTTAGTTTAAGTATATCCAATCCATCCTCTGCAATCTCTATATTTCCAACTTCTTCAGTATGTGATGGGAGTTCGTACTTCCTTGGCCTACCCCTTCACCTTTTAAAAGAGACTATGTCACCAGCGTGTTGTTGATGACTAGGCATTGGTCGCTTACCTTTTCCATCACTTATATTTGGCGTGGCTTCGGAATTTTCAGCTTGATGTAATTGACTTGATGTAGGTTCCTTATTCGGCCTTTCAGTTTTGATATGCAAAGTCGCCCCTTCACCTATGGGTGTGACTTCAGAATGCTCCCCCTGTTCAATCATTGTTGGTAACTTCCTAGGCCTACCCCTTTTCTTTGTAACCTCGACTATATGCGTGGCATCCGCTTCCTCGGCTTGTTGTTCTTGTTCCATCGATGCGGGTACCTTCGTCGTCCTACCCCTTTTCTTTGGAACCGACACTTCATCGGCTTGTGGTGTGGATACGGAATTCCCCGTTTTTTGTTGACTTGATGGCGGTTCCTTCCTCGGCCTAACCCTTTTCCTTGGAATCGGCGCTTCCGCGAACCTTGCTTCTGAAAGCTCACATCCAGTTGGGTCTCGTTTCTTACTTGCCTCGTCTTCACATTCGCGTTGACTCATTGATTTCAATTATTTCCTTTGTTTTCTCCTAGTATTTTTAGTTTGTGGTATACCGGGAGGATCTCCCTTTCTTGGCTCTTCACTTTGTGCTATCCATGGGTGTGTAATTAGCCTTAGTTGGCTCAACAATACTTGTCGGCTAGCCGAGTCGCCACGTGAGTAAGCTTCATAGAATTCCTTGGCCTCCTTTGTATCCCATGGTTATTGTCCGGGAGCTTCCGAAAGGGGAGGGTCGAAAGATAGTTGCTTCCAAAATGGATCAATAACCTCAATAGGTATAACTTCTTCATACTTCACAAGCATATGACGACACGGAAGCCCCAATGAAGACATGTCGGGACAAATACACACATCACCCGGCTTGTCGTAGTTTATCTCTTTTTCCATTTCTCTAATCATATGTTTTATTTCCCAATGCGAGATGTTGAATTCTATTACTTGGAGCAATTACCAAATCGTGTAGGATCAGAATCTCGCAACAATGATGTCTTAGCGAAATTATCAACAACACAACACAACAGCTTCGCAGAACAATTTCAGAAATGATATAATAAACGACGTCAGCTAAAATCATGAGATAGATGTGATGGTCCTGCGAAAATTAGAGAGTTTGCGAGATTAAGATTTGTAAGGTTGCGAGAATATCGCAAGTCATTTCCGAAAAAAAAGGACAGATTAGCTGTCATCCACTATGTATTTCCCTATAAATAGTTGTTCAGTTGTAAAGAAAAGGGAGAGATCTTTTTTTAGTAAGAAACAAGTAAATAGGAGAGAGAAAATCTAGAGGATAGGTCATTCTTGATTCCTTTATCTTTTCTTGTAAGAACATTCGAAGATTGATCAATAAAATTAAGAGTGTAAACCTAAAAATGAGTTTAGTAATAATGAAATCATATGAGGGGTGTAGTGTAGGATTTCCTGTAACTACATAATGGCGCTAGATACAGGGACGTATTGAAGATTATTCTAGAAAAAATTGAAGATTAATATTGAGATTTGTGAAGATTTAGAGTGATTGATTAAGAATTTTACATAATTTCTTGCAATATTGTTAACATTGAAGAAATGGCTAGAAGAAGAAATACATCCGAACAACCGACTACTGTTAGAAGAAGCAAGAGAATTGCTGGGAGATAAAGAAGTGATGGGAGAATCTACTAGAATGAGAAGTAATAGAGAAAATCAAATTCAACCACCAATTCAACAAACACTAGTAAAAGGGAGGAATACAGATTATGATAGGGCGAGTATACACACTTGGCAATCAAATTCGGCAGAAGAAGTAGAAGAAGAGCTACAAAACAGAAACCATAGATATGTAGAGAGAAATCAAGAAGCAGATGAAGGAATAATTCATGGAGATGAGGAAATTGGAGCGTTAGAAACGCTGAGACGAAGAATACATGAAGAAAGAAGAGTTGAGGCAGAAGAACGTGCAAATCTAACAAGGAAAAATCACGAATTAAGGATGGAGAATATAAGACTACAGAATAGAAGATCGAGAAGTATTACAAAATCATATTCAAGATCGACTAGAAGAGAAATGAGGCGAAACTCACCCATAATCAATGTTGTAAAGAATATTCAAGAAGAAATATCAAATCCTAATGAAGAATATCGCGAAAATAGAGAAAGAGCTGATGATCGTTAAATTCCACAAAATGAACTTTTGATGATGGGCAAAATGGTAGAAATCAAGAGAATGGACAACGTCAGGGACGAAATGACCAAGATGGCGAAGGAAATCGAGAGGAAGGAAGAAGAATTTTACATGAAAGAGAAACTCAAAGAAATCAACAAACGATTGAAGAAGAAATTGAAAGACATTAAGCTGAACAAGCACGTTTAATCTGCGAACGTTAAAGATTGAGAGCGGAAATGAAAGAACAAGAGCTTCAGGAGACAATTCGCCAGAACAATCACGACAATCGAGAAAGAAGACGTATACAAAACCGGAATAACGGTAATCTCAATGAAGAGTGTGATAGAGTACAGAGGATGGTTGAAAGACAGCAAATGGAATTGATAAGAAATGAACAAAATCATGAAGGGGAAAATGAGAGACATAATCATTTGCGAATTCAAGATAGAGATGAAGAAGAAACTCGCAGAAGAAGACGAGATGAGAATAATGAAGAAGAAATGCAAAATTTCGCGAGAGAAGAAAGACATGAATGCATAAGAAGAGAGGAGAAATTAAAAAGACCAATGGACCAAAATTCAGGTGTAAATAAACAAATCTTGAAAGAGTTAGAAGAAATGAGAGGAATGCTAAATAATAGAGGAGAAGTAGGCAGAAGGTAATTGGATGAAGCAATAGAAGAAGCTCCGAAAACTCCATTTACAAGGGAAGTACAATTAGGAGGAATACCACCGAAATGCAATTTGCCCACATTAACCAGCATTTTTGATGGAACAACTTGTGCAATTCAACACATTAAAGTCTATGTGAGGCGCATGTTGCAATGGGAAAATGATGATGCCGTATTGTGCAAATATTTCGCATCCAGCTTAACAGGAGAGGCGTTAAAATGGTTTGAATGTCTTCCAAAGAATACAATAACATCCTTCAATCATTTGCAGACTACCTTCCTAAGGGCATATATAAGTAATAATTCTTCACGACCTGGTATAGAAGATGCGTTTGGATTAAAACAGAGGATTGGCGAAATTTGAAACACTTGACTAAAAGATGGATAACTATGTGTAGCGAAATGACTGGCCGTGTAGATGAAAGATATCTTATATTATCATTTATCAATTCTATGATTGCAACAAACCTTTATGTCCAAATTTTCCGAGTCAAGAATACGATCACAATGACTGAATTGCGAGAACTTCAAGAAGAATACATTTGTCTAGAGGAAAGGCAAAATGAAATGGAATCATATCCAGTTGCGAACAACAACTCACAAACAGCGAATGCAAGCTTATTACCCAAGCTAATAAATACAGTAGCGAATACTTCGCAAGTACAACAAGAGAAGGTGACCGGTAACAGTCAACATAAACTAGTGGCTATGGGAAGACGAGATCAAGAGGAGTATGAAAGAGAAAGAAATTTCTACAATCTTGGTGGAAATAACAAGATTCAAAGACTCGATCAACCACAAGAAACTTATGGAGGTCACAGACAATACTATACTAGAGGACAAGGAGGTCACAAGGTAGTATGGGAAGAAATCAAGATGCCACCTCTAAATGCATGTGTGGAGAAAATATGGGAAGCTACAATTTTGATGGAGAATATACCAATACCATGGAACATGGGAACGGAACCTCCTCCAAACCACAAAAGCCCTGAGTTTTGTTCTTATCATCATTTTCATGGACATACAACAAATGATTGCAGAAATGTAAAAAGAATTATTTTGAGAATGATAGATCAAGGAAAACTAAACCAATTTTTGGTAGGGCACCCACAATCTCAACCACTGCACCACCACCAGAGCATCACAAAGTGAACGCGATGAAAAAGAAGGAAATATTCTTCACAGAAGCTGGTGCAAAAGCAAAAAATCTATTCTGTCACTCTATCGTACATTCATATAAGACAATTGAAGATTTTCATGACAATGTTTTAATTAGAGTGTTCGCAAGAGATAACGATGGAAGAGAAATTATGAATATTGCGAAAATCTCGCCACTAGAGGAATGGTAGAAACAGATCATTTTTTTACCGCGGAAGAAATTCCCGAAGGAGAAGAGGTGCATGACAATCCATTGGTAGTAAAATTAGAAATTAATCCAAAACCGAAAGAAGATGAGGATGATGAAGCTGAAGATTCATGGGCAATTAATAGAATTCTAATCGATACTGGAAGCTCTGTGAACATCTTATTTTATCATACTTATAAAACCATGGGTGGAAGAGATGATGATCTTATACCATCAACATATAAGATATATGGTTTTAATGGTACTGCTAACAAGCCTAAAGGGGAGGTTACTATGCGAATTCCATTGAAGGGAATATCTTCCGAAATATTATTCTGTGTCGTTGATGTAGAATCACCATACAATGCGTTAATTTGTCGACCTTGGCTACATGGGATTCTAGGTGTAGCTTCAAGTTTCCACCAGTGCATCAAATTCCCTCACCCCAGTGGTGTAGGAATCATAAATGAAGATTGGGTTGAAGGAAAGAGGTGTTACGAAACTGAGATAGAATCTTGCGAAGGAAGAGCAAACAAGAAGGAAAATTGGCGGCATAAAATCAAAGATACACAGAGAAGTGAGAGGTTGATGGTGGATGTAATCGAAAGAAAAGAAGAAGAGGTGTTGCGAAACTAATGCTAGCTCAGAATAAAAATGATGAACATACCACTACCAAGGAAGCAGTAGTAGAAAGTAATAAAGAAGCAGAGGATGGCAAAGGTAATAAAAACAGGAAATATATGAATGATTAAGTTGTTGCGACACTCTCGCAATAAGTAAAATTCTCAAGAATACATTTTATTGAATGACAAAATTGAGATTGCGAAATCCAAATACAATATGATGATGTGCGAGACTCTCGCAGAGATAATGAATTTTACAGAAGACAATCAGAGAAAAATGACAAAAGAGAAAGGGGCAAACCTTTATGGGTACACCCTAGTTCGCGAATGCAATTTCGCAAGAGGCAAATGTAAGACCTAAAGTACGTCATATAAGGGGGTACCTGTTGCATGGCTCAGGGAAAGGCTACACCACCACCGGAACCTGAGTCATGGAGATTTGGGGTCAATAAAGCCCATCCGGGAGAGGCACCTTGGATTCTCAGTTTAAGCATATGACTTAGGTTGGGAGACTAAGGTAATAAGGACTCTCCCAAGGAGTGCAGATCTGATCAAGGCGCCGAGGTACACGGTTGAGTCAAGAGTTCCAGGGACGTTTGAAGCGTACTTTGCCATTCTTGACAAGTCTTGGCTTATACTGCACTCGGCCTGAAGAAAACCCCACTTAGGGTGCAGTCTCGTAACCATAAGCCCTAAGGTAAAAGGGATAAGAGGATGCGAAAACAACTGGTTGTTGTTAAGACTGGATGGGAGGAGCTAACCTTGTATGGTATAAGTACGCCTCCTTGAAGGGGCAACCAGGGGGAGATAAGGGCGACACCCTCCATTAGGAGCTGATAAGTGTCTTAAGACGCAAATGTCATGAGGCTTTTTCTTCGCAAGGGTATTAAGGCTTTTCATATTTGTGCAACAATCCTGAAGAGGAAATAATACAAAAGAAAAAGATAAGACGAGATCAATGGGTTTTCGCATGAAAGTGCGAAGACGTCCTGCGATTTCGTCGCAAGATGGCAATGTCATGGGGCTTTATTTTCGCAAGAATATTTAGGCCTGTCATATTGTCGCAACATTCCTGAAGAGGCCACAATACAAAATAAAAAGTTAAGGCAAGATCAATGGGTTTTTGCATGAAAGTGCAAGGACGTTCTGCGATTTTGTCGCAATGACAAGAGGTGGCATAATAAGACCTTTAATTAGGAAGGCAAAATAAGACCACACAGAAATGAAATTTTGAAAAGAATCAAAATTCACTTCGCATAAGATAGCGAAATATACATAATTAACTGTGAAATTGAGGCATAAAATAAGAAAAATTTATAAAATCTCTCATTTGGATACAAATAACAGAGGCAAGTATGGGAATGAATGAAATTAGAAAATGTTATTTGTCTCCATATGATAGATTTACTGAAAGATTCAAAAATTAATGATTATATTGATTAACTGTATTGCAAGGAAGAATTGTTTTAATGAATGCAGGTCAAAATGAAAGAAACACAAATATACAGAAAGAAGGAATAAATGTACAAGTATTATAGAGAATCAAAAGAGAAACAAAGACTACTTCTTAGTTGATCCTTCATTATCTTCATCAGACTTGTTCCCTTCTTCGTCTGCGTCAAAATCTTCATCACCATCAGAACCTTCATCACCACCAGAACCTTCATCACCATCAGATTCTTCATCATCAGCTTCGCTATCAGAGATACTCAGACTGGGAGTATTTTGTGGGATTTCTTCCAAGAGACAAGGATAATCAGAATGTGGTATATTATGACCGTCACAAACCATTTGGATAGTTTGATTGCGAAAGTGAATAGCATCATTCTTAAAATTCGCAACAATGATCTTGATTTGATTCTTTAATCTAGAATACTTGTCGTTGAAAGAAGAAAGATTCTTTGCGAGTTCCTCCTTTTCAGCTTCGAGTTCCTCAATCTTTTCACGATATTGATTAAAGATTTAATGTGGGTTGTAGTTGAAAAAATTAAAAATTAAATCCTAAAATTGTCCTTTTTTTCTTCTCTTTTCGCTTTAAGATTTTTCCTCTCCAAGTCCTTAGTTTTCACTTTGAACCTGCAAAATAAAGACAAAAAGAAACGTATAAAGGAACAAACAATTCTAAAAAAAAAAATAATAAACCTAAAAAAAAAAAAATCAATCTATATACAAGTCCGCGTCGGCGGCGCCATTTTGTTATAGTTTTGAAAGTGGTAGTAAAAGTTCGTTGCTCGGACTTGTAAAGATTTAAAAATAAAAATATATACACAATAGGTACTGGGACTAATGATTCGGCCAATTTTCATAACATAGGGCTCAATGATTTATTCTCAACAATAATCGCTCAAAACATAAATTATATGGACTCTTATTTTGCCAAAGTATATTTTCAAAACATTGATTGTAAGTCCTAAGCATGATGTATCAAAACACCTAAGCCAAGCATACATCATCAAATTAAATAACAACCAATTAATTCAAATCATATTTCAATTTTAAATTAATGCAAAAGTCTTAAAAAGAATTAATGAAATTACCCAGAGTATGAAGTTTGGCCTCCTCCGTCGTCCCAGTGTTGGGTTTTAGCTCATCATAGTAAAAATGCTCTCAAAATAATTATTTATTGCTCAAAAAGTGGTTTACAAATGATGAAAAGGTGTAAAACAATTGAACAGAAAAATCGCAACAGAAATAACTGTTGCAAAGGCGCTGTTCAGATGTTACAAGAAGAACGATAAATGATAACACCTGTTGTACGACTAACTACGACCCACGAGTGTGCGTCTTAGACACTGTTGATAAACGACTGCTGCTGCGAGTCCGTTCTTCGTGTTCTTCATCTTCATCAATGGCGGCAGCAGCAGCAGAGAGAAATCATGGTTCTCGATTCTGCAGCGTTCCTTCTCTCCTCCCAACTCTCGACACCTCTCTACTAAACCCAAGGGGTCCTTTTATACCCAACAGGTGCGTTTAATCTCGCCATAACTCGAGATAATCTTCATTATTTCCGCTGTCCAAAAATACGGAATAATTGCCAAAAATAGAAGATTCTTACGTAATCTTGCTTCCTGCACACTCCCAATTTCCTTCTCCACGCCTCAGCACTCGTCCAATGCTAGTAGAACTCCTCCATGCACACAAGAACTTCAATTTTGCTCGTGTTACAGTACACGTGCTCTGTTTTGGGTGTGTGAATCATCACGCGTTTTCCAGCCAATTCCGATCAAACACACTGCCCAAAATGTGTTCCTTAACCTATATCACATCTCTCTATCAAATTTCAGCCATTGAATCGACCTACAACTCCTTCATTTTCTCGATCGAAATCTCTTCTGAACTGTGAACATTTTCCCGCCAATTTTCAGAATTTGAATTTTGAAGAAGGGTGTCCCCCTATCCAGTTCTGGGGTGAGAATAGCAGATGCCTTGGGGGTGACCTGGGGGTGCCCCTTAGTAATTAGGTTACCCCTTATCCAAACTTGGGAGTCCGAACAACACGTGTCCTCCGGGTGCCAAAATCAACTTTTCGAGCCGAATTTTCCAAAAATATTTATTTCCAAAAAATACCTACAAATACATAAAATAACAAAATTAGTACAAAATCGAGTGCCAACAATATATAGTATTGATATCAAATTAGACACAAAAATGTGTCTATCAAATACCCCCAAACTTATTATTTGCTAGTCCTCGAGCAAAATTTATTCTTGAAAAGTGACCGAGTTAATCTCGGGTGGGTTTATCAGAGGTGTACCCACAAAAACCAATACTCCAGACCCTAACTATCTACGAAAAATCTTGGAAAGCACTAAAGAACCTCCTTGGTTGGCATACTTATTAATTACAGGAGGAAGTACCCTGACGCGAAATTCCAATTGATGTATACGAGTTTGCACTCAAGCATACTAAAATTCATATAAGTGACAGAGCTCTACTAAGATAGTTTCACGATGGACATCATACTCGGAGTCAGACTAATCACATGAAAAGATTAAGAAGATGGAAAAAGAAAAATGTAGATGGTTGAAAAGTGAACGGTGTTTCCCATATCTGTCTGAAGGCCTCTGCCAAGTGAACCTAACCTAAATGACTGAGATACCGGTCTGACTAATATTAACACACTGGCATATACAAGGGAACCAGTGGTCAATAACTTAAATCTAGATCAACAAACTGGCAAATACAAGGGAACCAGCAGTTGACTACACATAACAATAACCATTTTTTTTTAACTTAACGGCATGAATAGATCTTTTGATCCAAGCGCATGCTTCTTGTCAGCAGATTACACGATAGTTCCCACGGGTCCTGCATTCCACGCTTGCTTAGGCGACGGAAACAGGGAGAACACACGCATATTGCTATCCAAGTGTTAATACTTATTCCGATTGGTCTAACTGGTCCGGTCTTTTTTTTTTTTTTTGGGTAACTCAGTCACTCTATTTCACCCTAGCAAAGGTAACAACTTGAATCGTGTGCCCCACCAAATCACTTGAAACAAAAGAAAACTAAAAATAGAAAGTGAAAAGGACTCGACGAGATATGGCGAAACTATCATGTTATTTCTAACACCTGAGCTCTGTGCTTTTATGAATAGACTCTATAGATGTTTCCATCTAGTCAGATTGGTTCCTCAGCTCCTAAAACAAAAATGTTTCCATCCACTTAGATTGGTTAGTGCTATCCTTAATAGGCGTAAATTTCTAGGCTCTGGAGTTTATTTATTGCAACTAAAAAGTTTCTCCCATACCCCCAAACTTAAATCTAACATTGTCCTCAATGTTCTAAAGATGAAACTAAAAGCATGAACAAGGAGAAAGTTACCATTTGAAGCGAAAGAGTTAAGGAAGATATTACCGTGTTGCATGAGATTGGGTTACCTCCCAAGAAGTGCTAAGTTTAAAGTCTTCAGCCAGACTTAGGAAAGGTTTAGTCAACTCGAACCGTATAACAGTAGCCGGAATAACTGTGGGTCTTTAAAACCAAAAAGAGCTGACAAAAGGAAACTACAGTGAACCAACGAAATGAACAACACTAGCATGCCCTTACCTAGTTTCCTGATAACTATCGCTAATTGTGGTTCAGGTTCAGGTTCTATGAAAGGGTCTAAATAGAATATTTTCATTGGTTGCGTTTCTTCATAGGTTGGATCCAAATTATTAGGTCCTAGAGTCTGGAAAAACTCAAATAAGAACTTGGAATCACAAAGTAATAACCTAAATAATTGCGGATCCTCTAAGTCAATCAGATATGACTTACAAAATTGACCACAGTGAGAATAGTGGTCATTCTTAAGCAAATGTATCGATTCTAATTTCCTAAGGCATTTAGGTTTAGTCTCACAACTTAATATTCGACACATTTGGAATATAAACGTTCCCACAGTTGGAAGAAAACTATTTGGTGGGAAAACAAAGTCAATCTGGGTATCATAGCCTGGGCAAACCACATCAACCAGAGGATGGGTTTCTAACGACTGAACTTCTTCCTGGACATCATTAGGTTCGGGAAAACGAGTATGAAGGTAATCTTGTAAAATGGTTGAGGCACATATGTCAAGTCCCAAGTGAGGGACCTTTCTAAGAGTTAAAGGTAAGGCACTAGGAAGGTGATAATCACCCCCAAACTTAGAGTTTTCAGTGTCTCTAGCTAGACTAGTCACAATCTCCCTAATTTCTGGATCATTAGATTCTTGAAAATGGTCAATTGATTCTTCTAAGTTATTATCAGGTGGTGCATCTTTACTCATATTTAAAATCTCTACGAGTTCATGTTCTTCGTCTAAGACTAATGTTTCTAAATCGCTAGACTCTAAAACAATATTCTCAGAATAAACTCGTTCCTCTAGACCATTATCAGCTTCGTAATCCTCGTCTAAAACTGTGGTATCTCTAGTAAAATCCTCGTCCTTTTGAATAGGTGAATAATTATTAAAATTATTTGGACTTGAACTAGAAATAACATTATCATTATAAGGCTCAATTGGAGAAACAAATTCCTGATTACTCTGCTTATATATTTCAGATTCTTCATCATCACTATCCTCATCATCATGATACAATTTTTGAAATTCAAGAATTCTCAATCTTTGTTCCAAACTACATGGTCTATGTTTATAATATTTCTCATAGATCGTTAGAGGTGATTCCTCAATAAAAGTTGGAGTACCCATATATCGCTGCCCACGCATATATTCACCAAGAGTCATTTCCGAAGACGTCTCTTGATAACGAGAATTTCTAGACATATATTATCGCAACGTCATCGCAGGTGGCGTCTCCTCAAAAGGATTCATCACCAAAGAAATATAAACTACAGAGGGATTCTATACAATCACAAACAAGGCTGACTCGACTCCACCAAAGCAAACCTAAAGATTTCTAGCAAACAAAAAGAATGATGGCTCCACTTAGATTGTTTCTAGACCAACTTCTATCTTTCGAAAAGGAATTCGTTGCAATTTGAGCAAACCCCTCTGGAATCAATCCGAGTCAAAGTAAGTTGAATTGAGGCGAGGGAAGCTCAGTGGAGCTTTGATACCCAAGGCCTCACCGCTATCACAAGGCGGCGCAGTCACGCATTCAACTCACAGAAACCATCATGAACTTTGGAGTGTGCTTAAAGAGAAACCAATATTTTTCGAACGAGTTTCCTATTAAGCTCGTTACCCTATCAGCCTCGTTCTATTCCAAATTTTAAGCTTGGGTTCGCGTAAGGTTTCGTTTTCCTAAGGCGGGCAAGAAGGGAGCGGTGATGAAATCCAAACCCTTATCTTGTATTGGCCAGGCCTTGCCCTTTACTAGGAATTTAAAAACAGTCCAAATTCGTCCTCAATCAATGAATCACCTTAAGGAATACAGTAACCCGCTTGCAGGAGATTCGCAGGTGTTTCGATTGGACTTACCTCCCGTACCAGACGGGCGATGAACCGTTGTCGTCGACTCGGGCCACGACTCTTATGCCGTGTGCGAACCCGAGGGGCCGAGACGATATAGTAATCGTCGTCCTTCCCTGCACACAGTTTATATAATAATTTTTTTTTTAATAATAATACCCTTCCGTAGGGTTAAAAAAAATAAAGTCCAATTGTTTAAAGTCCAGAGTCCAAAATAAATAAATAAAAAAAAAATAAAAAAAATTACAGTTTTCCTCACACACTCTAAAAAAATTAAAAATTAAATCCTAAAATTGTCTTTTTTTTCTTCTCTTTTCGCTTTAAGATTTTTCCTCTCCAAGTCCTTAGTTTTCACTTTGAACCTGCAAAATAAAGACAAAAAGAAACGTAAAAAGGAACAAACAATTCTAAAAAAAAAAATAATAAACCTAAAAAAAAAAATCAATCTATATACAAGTCCGCGTCGGCGGCGCCATTTTGTTATAGTTTTGAAAGTGGTAGTAAAAGTTCGTTGCTCGGACTTGTAAAGATTTAAAAATAAAAATATATACACAATAGGTACTGGGACTAATGATTCGGCCAATTTTCATAACATAGGGCTCAATGATTTATTCTCAACAATAATCGCTCAAAACATAAATTATATGGACTCTTATTTTGCCAAAGTATATTTTCAAAACATTGATTGTAAGTCCTAAGCATGATGTATCAAAACACCTAAGCCAAGCATACATCATCAAATTAAATAACAACCAATTAATTCAAATCATATTTCAATTTTAAATTAATGCAAAAGTCTTAAAAAGAATTAATGAAATTACCCCAAGTATGAAGTTTGGCCTCCTTCGTCGTCCCAGTGTTGGGTTTTAGCTCATCATAGTAAAAATGCTCTCAAAATAATTATTTATTGCTCAAAAAGTGGTTTACAAATGATGAAAAGGTGTAAAACAATTGAACATAAAAATCGCAACAGAAATAACTGTTGCAAAGGCGCTGTTCAGCTGTTACAAGAAGAACGATAAATGATAACTGCTGTTGTACGACTAACTACGACCCACGAGTGTGCGTCTTAGACACTGTTGATAAACGACTGCTGCTGCGAGTCCGTTCTTCGTGTTCTTCATCTTCATCAATGGCGGCAGCAGCAGCAGAGAGAAATCATGGTTCTCGATTCTGCAGCGTTCCTTCTCTCCTCCCAACTCTCGACACCTCTCTACTAAACCCAAGGGGTCCTTTTATACCCAACAGGTGCGTTTAATCTCGCCATAACTCGAGATAATCTTCATTATTGCCGCTGTCCAAAGATACGGAATAATTGCCAAAAATAGAAGATTCTTACGTAATCTTGCTTCCTGCACACTCCCAATTGCCTTCTCCACGCCTCAACACTCGTCCAATGCTAGTAGAACTCCTCCATGCACACAAGAACTTCAATTTTGCTCGTGTTACAGTACACGTGCTCTGTTTTGGGTGTGTGAATCATCACGCGTTTTCCAGCCAATTCCGATCAAACACACTGCCCAAAATGTGTTCCTTAACCTATATCACATCTCTCTATCAAATTTCAGCCATTGAATCGACCTACAACTCCTTCATTTTCTCGATCGAAATCTCTCCTGAACTGTGAACATTTTCCCGCCAATTTTCAGAATTTGAATTTTGAAGAAGGGTGTCCCCCTATCCAGTTCTGGGGTGAGAATAGCAGATGCCTTGGGGGTGACCTGGGGGTGCCCCTTAGTAATTAGGTTACCCCTTATCCAAACTTGGGAGTCCGAACAACACGTGTCCTCCGGGTGCCAAAATCAACTTTTCGAGCCGAATTTTCCAAAAATATTTATTTCCAAAAAATACCTACAAATACATAAAATAACAAAATTAGTACAAAATCGAGTGCCAACAATATATAGTATTGAGATCAAATTAGACACAAAAATGTGTCTATCAGATATCTACTTTCAAAATCTGCGAGCAAAAGACAATCAATTATTAACTTGATAAAAATTCATAAGAAGCAAAAGATTAGTAAAGAAGAGCAGTTAGTAACCTTCTCTGTCAGAAATCATATCTCTAATCAAGGCTGTATGCTCAACTTGGAGACTAAAATTTACACCTAAATCTTTTCTGGCATCATCTAAGATTTTCGCAGCCCAAACAAATTCGTCCTCATTACTTATAAGAAGACGAGAACGAATTTGATTTTACCTTTCGCAGAGTTCGATGTTCTTGCGGCTAGCTTCATCTCGTTCAAGTTGAACTTCAAGAAGAGTCTCTTGGAATTTCTCCAAAGCCTTAGCACCTTGATCAGAGATGTGATCCTTATCATCTATGAGACCGCTAATTTTGGTTCTTAACTCATTGGTTTTCTCTTTAGAATCAAGAAAGAGACGCTTAAATCGGTTGGCTAAGCCTAAACTAGATCTATGGTCAATTTCTAAGAGGCGAAATTTAGATCTAAGCTCATTTAGAGAAATAGATGAAATTCTATCATTTGAGAAACTATTTAAAGAATTATTAAGATGCTCAAGAAGAGTATCATTATCCGAGGCATTAGGAAATGAACGAAGAAGGGTAGCTTCATCAGAAAGACCATAAATGTCTGCAAAAAGAATCATTTAAATAAGATAAAACAACAGGAGGAATGAATGAAGGGAAAAGAGAAAAGTAACATACCGTAAAGCTGATTATTAGCTTGCTGAAGACTAGAGATTTTGTTCTTATACGAAGAAGAATCAATTTCTAGTTGTCTATTTTTCTCGAGAAGACCCTTAACTTGAGCTTCCAATTCTTCATTTTTTTGTGCGAAATTGAAGATTCTTCTTTTCGAGATTTTCGCGTCTCCTCTCTAGATCTGAGGCAACAGCGAAAAAAGATTTTCCATCCTGCGAGAAAATCTAAAAAATATTAATATAGAAGGAAATTTTGAGTTATGACAATGAAGAAATAAAAGGATAAAAATATACCAGACTATTGAGGGAATGCAAGAAGTCGGGAGTCACTGATCTAGAAACTCCACGAAGAGAACTATCACCATCCAGCAAAGGGACATCGCAAATTGTAGTGAGAGCCTTGCAGGTGTTAGCGAATTGGCTATCTCTCATTCCTTGCAGAGAATCAGAAAAGAGGCCAGAGAGCTTAGCCATAGAAGATTCAGGTGGAAAGTCTTCACTTGCGGCAAGATCATTATTGTCCTCATCATCCTTGTCACTTTCAGAATTTTCATGAGGAGGAATATTTGAAGGAGAAGAAGAACGAACTTTCCTTTTCTTTGAAGGAGGAGCGGTTGATTTTTCTCAGCGAAGAGCACCTTTACCTTTATCCCCAATCTTTGCAACATCAGCAGGCTCTTCTATTTCAACAATAATCTTCACACACAGATAGAAATAAGAAATGGAAGCAACAATATACTGTTTAAAATCATAAGAGAAAATTTCTTACCTCATCTGTGTATGAGCGAAGAGCTAACAAAGTACTAGCTTTCCCAGTCCTGTTATAACTATCTTTCAGTTTTTGGATCTGCAAAATGTCGCAAGAGTTAGTGAACAAAATAATAAAGACAAATAAAGAAGTATAAAGTGAGATAAACGGGAAGAAACATACCTCTTTATCCTTCTCGGGCCAAGAGAAAACCCAAGGTTGATAAGCAGCGAGATTCGCAGGAAGAACATTTGACCCAGCAATGTAAGGTCGTTTCAGCATTAAAGGAAAAACACACCATTTATCATCTTTGGATTGGCGAGGAGTTGTGTTTTTACCAGAATGCCAGTCAATATCTTGCATGAGAATTTTAGCTTCATCAATGTTATCTTTCCTTTTTAAGCGAATACCCCAGCGAGTATTCTCTTTCTTCATGGATATAAGTTCATAGTTCTCAAAGAAAATCGCTACTGTGTATTTCTCAGAAATTATCTCTAGGTCTGCGAATTTAGGATCCCTAAGTTCTTTGGAGTACAGAGATCCTTTACCAGCACCACGGTTAGCGAACTCTAGCATCAGACGGATGCAGTCCCCACTCAGTTGGAAGATAGCTCGCGAAAATCCCGAGTGAGCGAGAATTTCATAGAATAAAGGAAGATCTGGGTCATAAAGAGGAATAGGGAGACCTGCGAGAATCTGACCTAGCGAAATTATGATTTATTGATCATCACAGTACTAATCAGAGAAAAGTTTGACAGAAAGAATTGACTTGGCATTTTCACCAGGAATGGTAGAGAGTATGAAACCTTTATCAGCAAGATCTTTTTGGACATCTTTTAAATTTTTCTCATGTCTATGACCACTTGGACCCATATTTGAATATAGAGTATGGGAATGAATAAAAAGTAAGAAGATTGAAGGGGGGGGGGGGAAATTACAGTAGCAGAACTTGCAGAAGAATAACAGAGTTGCAGAGATGAGAGAATAAAAAGAGAAGAGAAAGTAAAAAGAAAGTGGAAAGAAGAGTATATAAAGGAGATTTTTTTTACTCGAAGAAATAAACACCATTAAGACGAAAATATGTGAGCGGTTGAAAAGCAGCGGTTACAGAAGACGTGTCAAGAAACAGATGGAAGAAAGAATACGTGTGATAAATGCAGAATATTAAGAGATGAACAACTGCGGAATTTCTCACATCATTCTCTACTTCGTAGAAAAGATATGAGAAGAGGCAAGATGTAGGATCAGAATCTCGAAACAATGATGTCTTAGCGAAATTATCAACAACACAACAGCGTCGCAGAATAATTTCAGAAATGATATAATAAACGACGTCAGCTAAAATCATGAGAAAGATGTGATGGTCCTGCGAAAATTAGAGAGTTTGCGAGATTAATATTTGTAAGGTTGCGAGAATATCGCAAGTCATTTCCGAAAATAAAGGACAGATTAGCTGTCATCCACTATGTATTTCCCTATAAATAGTTGTTCAGTTGTAAAGAAAAGGGAGAGACTTTTTTGAGTAAGGAACAAGTAAATAGGAGAGATAAAGTCTAGAGTAGAGGTCATTATTGATTCCTTTATCTTTTCTTGTAACAACATTCGAAGATTGATCAATAAAATTAAGAGTGTAAACCTAAAAATGAGTTGAGTAATAATGAAATCATATGAGGGGTGTAGTGTAGGATTTCCTGCAACTACATATCGAAAATGTGATGTCATCCTTTCCATTGATCTTTTCTGAAAGGCCTTCTTGATCCTATCGACATCAGCCTTAAAGTATTGCTCCATTGCCTCGGTGACCGTAACCACGTTTCCTTGGCCAGACTGGATGAGATCTTTATGTTAGATCATAGCTCGGTCGACCTCGCATGCGTTGCTATATCAAGCATGTTTGTCAATGTTAGTGATCAAAACTATGAGTTTTGATTTCTAGTCTATTATAGCTAAGTCTCGGACTAGGATAGAAAAGTGTAATTGAGCTCAAGGACGTCATGGCGATTAATCATACAACGACGAAGATCTACTCAAGAAACCGTGGAACTTCATCAACAAAAAGGTATGTGGAGACTTGAACTTATCTATCACTCAAAAGTCTATCTATTTTATCTCCTACTTCTTATAAGACAAAAAGTCGTATGCTATATAGACTGGATCATACACATTTGACATTTCGAGCTGAGTATTCACTACTTATCTTTTTCTCGAAATCGTGTGTTGGTAAAGCGTTTCGCTTTGATCAAGTTTATCTTCACCTAGTGACGAAAGTCATGAAAAGTTTCAATTACTTTGAGAATTGCTCTGACGTGAAACGGTCTGTGAATAGCGGCTATATAACGTCCTCTGAGAATGTCTTAATGATTGGAATGAGAGTTTAGATTACATAACCATGTATTCCTTAATCCAAAGTTTTCAAACTTTGTTGATTGAGAGAAACCGTAGGAATGGCCTTACCAAGTCCGCGAACTCGGTTTGCGAACTCAGTCCGCGAACTGACGGAAGTTCTCTTGCCGAGAATTTCTACTGATATTTTCTAAAAACTCGTTTGCGTGTTTAGTCCGCGAACCTAGTCCGCGAACTGGCGGAAGTCTCTTTGCCGAGATTTTCTGCTGAGTTTGGAAAATCTGCCGGTTGCCTTAAGTCCGCAAACTTGTTTGTGAGCTTAAGTGGTTATGATCTAAAGATGTGCTCTGAACATGAAACTTAAGATACTAAGGAATGCTTTATGCAAACCGTGGCTATAAAGTTCATGAGCCGATTCATCGAATCGAATCATCTTTGTTTCAATTGTGTCTTTTGTAGTTACACAAGATCTCATAGCAATTGAACAACTCTCTAACTAGTTCATTTGAGTCATTTGAACTAGTTATGGTGAAGAATAACTAGGTTAATATGAATTGTCATATGGTTAACCTTTTGGGTTACTATGTTGAACCAACATACACGTACACGTTTGGGCAAGGTTTTCCAAACCCAGTAAACGTCTACCCAAGTGTGTGTGACAAGCTAAGTATTCGATCTAACGGTTGAGAAATATTATCTTGAATCTAAATCAGGTTTTCATCTAACGGTGAATATGGATTGCTTTGTAACTAAGGCAAAACCCTGATTTGAAGGCTATATAAAGGAGATATCTAGCATTGTGTAAAACTAATCCCCACACGTGTGTGTGATACTAGTGCGCTCGCTAGAGTCGATTCTCCTTTAACCTTTGGTTTTCTTCTCTAAAACCAGGTTAACGACTTAAGGACTTCATTGGGATTGTAAAGCCAGACCGATACTACTTTTATCGTAGTTGTGTGATCATCTTGCATCTTCTATCGTACGAGTACAATCTTTGATTGGATTGATATCATGAGAGTTCTCCGATAGGGAAGATAAAGAAGTCACAAACATCTCCGTCTCACTGTTTGTGATTCCTCGACAAACCGCTTGTATAGTCAAGAAGGATTGTTGAGAGGTGATTGATTAATCTAGGCTGTTCTTCGGGAATATAAGACCGGATTATCAATTGGTTCCTGTTCACCTTGATTTTATATCTTAAGACGGAACAAAACCTAGGGTTTTTCTGTGGGAGACAAATTTATCCTTTGATAGACTTTTCTGTGTGAGACAGATTTGTTTATTATCAAGTCTGCGATTTTGGGTTGCAGCAACTCTTAGTTGTGGGTTAGATCATCTAAGGGAATCAAGTGCGCAGTATGCTGCTAGGATCAGAGGCATATGAGTACAACTGTACCTTGAATTAGTGGGAGACTAATTGGGGTTCAACTATAGTCCAGTCCGAAGTTAGCTTGTAGTAGGTGATTAATGTTTTTGAGAGTCGTTGTAGTAAATAGGATTCGTTTCAGACTTGTTAAGGAAATGGAATTTTTATATTTAATAAAAATATATATACAAAAATATTAACGATGGGCGATAGGTACTGGGACTAAGGGTTTGACCGAATTCACTACACATGGTTCATTCATATATTCTTTGACAAATAAAACTCAATAAAATTAACATAGACTCTGATTTTGCCAAGATAGATTCTCAAAACATCGATTGTAATTCCTAAGCATGATCTATCAAAACACCTAAGCTAAGCATGCATCATCAAATGAAATAACAACCAATTAATTCAAATCATATTTCAATTTTAGATTAATGCAAAAGTCATAAAAAAGAATAAAATAAATTTACCCGTGTATGAAATTCACCCTCCTTCATCGTCCCAGTGTTGGGTTTTAGCTCATCATGATAAAAACACGCTCAAAATATTTATTTATTGCTCAAATGGTCTTTAAAATGAAGAGAAGAAGAGACAATGGTGAAAAACTGTAATCTGCGACGCACAAAAAGCGTCACAGAATGAACGATAAAAAACAAGTGCTGCTGCTGTTTAGACTGAACTGCGACCCACGTCTGTGCGTCTCAGACACTGTTGATAAACCACTGTCCTTGCGAGTCTGTTCTTCGTGTTCTTGGTGTTCTTCATCATCATCAGCAGCAGAAACAGAGTTTCATCAACTCTTGATTTCTGCTTCTCTGGACCTTCTCTCGATCCCAAACTCTCGACACTCATTCTCTGTGATACCAGAAATCTATTTATACTCCTCAGCCTCATTTAATCACGCCATAACTCAAGATAATTCTCTCTTTACCCGGCTTAAAGAGAAAATATTTTTTGGATATTTTCTTCCTTTAATTAGCTCTCCACGCGCTGAAATGATGTATAAACACTCCAAACATGATCTTACACGCTGTAGAATTGATTCAACACTCTCCAAACACATGAGTACACGTCTAAATTTGATGTGATCGTGTGATATTCATTTCTTGAACGTGCTTCCTGATTTCTTGATTGCGATGATTCCAGCCAATTATGATCGATCCTAACACCCAAAATGTCGTCCTCTATCCATATCACAAATACCCATTGAAAATCAGAGGTTTAATCGAACTCTAACCCCTCCAAAAATTGATCGACCCAACTGCCAGTGAGAAGAAATATTTTCCCGCCTTTTTCCAAAATTTGAATTATAAGAAGAAAAGTGTCATCCCCCTAATCCTGTACGGGTGTCCCTTTAGCAATTGGGCTGGAAATAGTAATTTTGGGGTGGAAATAGTAATTTTTCAGGGTTCCTACGGTACATTTCTGGGACGCTTCCGTTGCATTTCTGAGGTGCCTCCGGTACATTATCCTGGGGTGTAAAACACTACTTTTCGAGCTCATTTCGCCGCAAAGGCTTATTTCTCTAAAAACATCTACAAAAACATAAAATAACACAATAAGTACTTAATCGAGTCTAACAATACAGAATATTGAGAACAAAATAGACACATAAATGCGTCTATCAAATACCCCCAAACTTATTATTTGCTAGTCCCGAGCAAATCAAAACTACAAAATAAAATCCTAACTCACTTTCGCAGGCATCATCGATTGCATTTAGCATATGCAATAAGCCTTTAAACCCCTAGGTGGCCCTAGTGGCCGAGTTATAGTCTCGGGAGGGATTACCAGCCCACAAAATCATTACTCCATACCCTAACTATCTACGCAAAATCTTGGAGAGCACTAAAGAACCTCCTTGGTTGGAATACTTATTAATTTACAGGAGGAAGTTCCCTGATGCGAAATTCCAATTGTTGTATACGAGTTTGCACCCAAGTATACTAAAATTCATATAAGTGACAGAGATCTACTAAGTTAGTTTCACGATGGACATCATACTCGGAGTCAGACTAATCATATGGATATATTAAGAGATGGATATAGAAAAAAAATAGATAGTTTTGATGTTAACTAGGTGAACGATGTTTCTCATATCTGTCTGAAAGCCACTGCCAAAATAAACCTATCCTAAATGACTGAGATAGTCTGACTAATATCAAATCACTGGCATATACAAGGGAACCAGTGTTCGATAATCCTAACTCTAGGTCAACACAAGTGGCATATACAAGGGTTCCAGTGGCCGACTTTATTGAATTTTATTCCATTTGGTCAAATGGTCTGGTCTAAAACTTTTTTAAAATTTTTTTTTTTCATAACTTTTTTTTCTTCATTTTTTCATTTTTTTTTTTGATAAAAACACAGTCACTCTATTTTACCCTAGCAGTGGTAACAATTTGAATCGTGAGCCCCACCTAATCATCTAGAGAAACATAGTTTAAAAATAAAAATAGAAACATAAATGAAAAGGACTCAAGGAGATATGGCGAAACTATCATGTTATTTCTAACACCTGAGCTCTGTGCTTTTATGAATAGACTCTTTAGATGTTTCCATCTAGTCAGATTGGTCCCTCAACTCCTAAAACCAAAATGCTTCCATCCACTTAGATTGGTTAGTGCCATCCTAAATAAGCATAAATTTCTAGGCTCTGGAGTTTATTTATTATGCAACTAAAAAGTTTCTCCCATACCCCCAAACTTAAACCTAACATTGTCCTCAATGTTCTAAAGATAAAATTAAAAACATGAACAAGGAGAAACTGTTACCAATGAAGCAAAAGAGATAAGGAAAGATATTACCGTGTCGCATGAATATTGGGTTACCTCCCAAAAAGTGCTAAGTTTAAAGTCTTCAACCAGACTTAGGAAAGGTTTAGTCAACTCGAACCGTATAACAGTAATCGGAATAGCTGTGGGTCTTCAAAACCAAAAATAGCTGACAAAAGGAGACTGCCACAAGCCAGAGAGTGATAGTCTTCCTTAAACAGATGTGTCGACCCTAATCTCCTAAAATAATTAGGTTTAGTCTCAAAACTTAAAAATTGACACATTTTAAACTCATATGTTCCCACAATTGGTAGAAAAGTTTTTGGTGGGAAAACAAAATCGATCTTGGAATCATAGCCTGGGTAAACCACATCAACCAGAGGATGGGTTTCTAACGACTGAATTTCCTTATGGACACCATTAGATTCAGGAAAACGTGTATGAAGATAATCTTTTAGAATAGTCGAGGCATTGATGTCAAGTCCCAAGTGAGGGACCTTTTTAAGAGTTAAAGCACACGGAGAACGATAATCACCCCTAAACTTAGAGTTTTTTGCGTCTCTAGATAGACTGGTCACAATCTCCCTAATTTCTAGGTCATCAGATTCCTGAAAATGGGAAATTGATTCTTCTAAGTCAGGTTCATCCTCACTAATCTCTACGAGTTCATCTAAGACCACTGTTTCCAAATCGTTCGACTCGGAAACAGAATTCTCAAGATAAACCGGTTCCTCTAAACCATCATCATATAAAGGATTATAAGAGAAAGTTTCTAATAAAAGCTCATTAATTAAGGTGTTAATCAAAGTTACTTCCTCCGATCCATTAATAAGTTCATCAAATAATGGATTGTCCAATACTCTGTAGTCTAAAGGATCATGAACTACATCGTCTAAAACGGTGGTATCTCTAGTCAGATCCACATCCTTTTGAATAGGTGAATAATCATTAAAATTATTGGGATCTGAACCAGAAATAATATTATCATTATGAAGATCAAATGGAGTAACTAGTTCCGGATCACTATGCCTACAAATGTATGATTCTTCATCAATATTATCTTCATCATAATCATCATGAACCTCATCTAAAGTAGTGTCCTTTATTCTAACCTCGTCCTCTAGATTGGGCAAATATTTACTATTGATATCAAGGGTAGAATTGGAAACACTATTTTGGAAATTTAGATTATTTCGAGCAGCATTAGCTAACTGTTCATTTTCTGCCTCTAAACGTGCTTGAATTTCACTGAGCGTAACACTTATACGTTCACAAGTCTCATTGAATATCTTAGACCGTTGTGTACTCTCTTCTCTTGAACTAACTGCACGTTCATAGTCCCTTCGAACTTGTTGGTAGGTTTCTTCTAGAGATTGAACAGGTTTAGAAATGTCATAATCAGGACTAGTTTTTAAGTAATTTTCCAAAAACGCATGACTAGTACTATAATATTCCTGATTTTCTTGCTCGTAAGACCAATTCGTGTGTTGATAGTAATTGGGCTCACTATGGTATGAACCATAACCTTGAAAAGGTTGGCGTTCCCAACTACTATTCCCACCATGGTCATAAAACTGATGATGTCCATATTAAAATTCAGGTCGATACTCATTGTATTGGCTTTTATCATACCAGTTCGACATTCTTAATTGCAAGGGAATTCTACACAACCACAAACAAGGCCGACTCAAATCCACCAAAACAAACCTAAATATTTCTAGCAAACAAAAAGCATGATGGCTTCACTAAGATTGTTTATATACTTGCTTCTATCTCTCGAAGGGAAATTCGTTACAGTTTGAGCAAACCCCTCTGGAATCAATCCAAGCTAATATGAGGAAACTTGAGGCGAGGGAAGCTCAATGGAGCTTTGATACCCAAGGCCTCACCAACGTTACAAGGCGGTTTATTTCAACTCACAATAACCTTCTTGAACTTTGAGGTGTGCTTAAGAAAGTAACCAATATCCCTCGAAATTTTTTCCTAATAAGCGCGTTACCCTATCGGTCTCGTTCTAGTCAAGTTTTAAGCTTGGGTTCGCGTTAGGTTTCGTTTTCCTAAGGCGGGCAAGAAGGGAGCGGTGATGAAATCCGAACACTTATCTTGTATTGGCCAAGCCTTGCCCTTTACTAGGAATTTAAAAACAGTCCAAATTCGTCCTCAATCAATGAATCACCTTAAGGAATACAGTAACTCGCTTACAGGAGATTCGCGAGTGTTTCGATGGACTTACCTCCCGTACCAGACGGGGGATGAACCGTTGAAGTCGACTCGGGCCACGACTCCTATGTCATGTACGAACCCGAGGGGCCGAGACGATATAGTAATCGTCGTTCTTCCCTGCAAACAGTTTGTATTTAATTTTTTTTTTATATAACCCTTCCGTAGGGTTTAAAATTAAAATAAATTGTCCAAAGTCCAGCCCAATGAAAATAAATACAAATAATAATAATAATAATTACAAAAATAAAATAAATGCAAAGTCTCTTAAAAAAAATAAAAAATAATAATAATAATTCTCTCTCTTTTTTTTTCCTCTCTTTTTTCTTTATTTTTTTGCTTTGTCTTTTTTCCTTCTCTTTTAGCTTTAAGCTTTGATTCCAAGGTCTTTAGTATCCAACTTCAAACCTGTAATACAAAGACACAACCAAAGAGACGTAAAAAGAAAAAATGGAATAATAAAAAATAATAAAAACCTAAAAATTCTACCTAAGCACAAATCCGCGTCGGCGGCGCCAAAATGATTAATGTTTTTGAGAGTCGTTGTAGTAAATAGGATTCGTTTCAGACTTGTGAAGGAAATGGAATTTTTAGATTTAATAAAAATATATATACAAAAATATTAACAATGGGCGAGAGGTACTGGGACTAAGGGTCTGGCCGAATTCAATACACAGGGTTCATTCATATATTCTTTGACAAATAAAACTCAATAAAATTAACATAGACTCTGATTTTTCCAAGATAGATTCTCAAAACATCGATTGTAAGTCCTAAGCATGATGTATCAAAACACCTAAGCTAAGCATACATCATCAAATTAAATAACAACCAATTAATTCAAATCATATTTCAATTTTAGATTAATGCAAAAGTCATAAAAAAGAATAAAATAAATTTACCCGTGTATGAAATTCACCCTCCTTCGTCGTCCCAGTGTTGGGTTTTAGCTCATCATGATAAAAACACGCTCAAAATATTTATTTATTTCTTAAATGGTGTTTACAATGAAGAGAAGAAGAGAAAATGGTGTAAAACTGTAATCTGCGACGCACAAAAAGCGTCACAGAATGAACGACAAAAAACAAGTGTTGCTGCAGTTTAGACTGAACTGCGATCCACGGCTGTGCGTCTTAGACACTGTTGATAAACCACTGTCCTTGCGAGTCTGTTCTTCGTGTTCTTGGTGTTCTTCATCATCGGCAGCAGCAGAAACAGAGTTTCATCAACTCTTGATTTCTGCTTCTCTGGACCTTCTCTCGACCCCAAACTCTCGACACTCATTCTCTGTGATACCAGAAATCTATTTATACTCCTCAGCCTCATTTAATCACGCCATAACTCAAGATAATTCTCTCTTTACCCGGCTTAAAGAGAAAATATTTTTTGGATATTTTCTTCCTTTAATTAGCTCTCCACGCGCTGAAATGATGTATAAACACTCCAAACACGATCTTACACGCTGTAGAATTGATTCAACACTCTCCAAACACATGAGTACACGTCTAAATTTGATGTGATCGTGTGATATTCATTTCTTGAACGTGCTTCCTGATTTCTTGATTGCGATGATTCCAGCCAATTATGATCGATCCTAACACCCAAAATGGCTTCCTCTATCCATATCACAAATACCCATTGAAAATCAGAGGTTTAATCGAACTCTAACCCCTCCAAAAATCGATCGACCCAACTGCCAGTGAGAAGAAATATTTTCCCGCCTTTTTCCAAAATTTGAATTATAAGAAGAAAAGTGTCCTCCCCCTAATCCTGTACGGGGTCCCTTTAGCAATTGGGCTGGAAATAGTAATTTTGGGGTGGAAATAGTAATTTTTCTGGGTTCCTCCGGTACATTTCTGGGACGCTTCCGGTGCATTTCTGAGGTGCCTCCGGTACATTATCCTGGGGTGTAAAACACTACTTTTCGAGCTCATTTCGTCGCAAAAGCTTATTTCTCTAAAAACATCTACAAAACACAAAATAACACAATAACTACTTAATAGAGTCTAACAATACATAATATTGAAAACAAAATAGACACATCAATGCGTCTATCAGTAGGCTAGTGTCTGTAGCGGCTTAATACAGTGTGTATTCAATCTGGACTAGGTCCCGGGGTTTTTCTGCATTTGCAGTTTCCTCGTTAACAAAACTTCTGGTGTCTGTGTTATTTATTTTCCGCATTATATTTTATATAATTGAAATAATACATGTTGTGCGTTAAGATCATCAATTGAAAATCCAACCTTTGGTTGTTGATTGATATTGATTGATCCTTGGATATTGGTCTTTGGTACCGTCCAAGTTATTCCTTGTATTTGATAAAGACTCGCTATTGTTTTTAGCTTGAGTAAAAATCAAATCAAGAGAGAGATATTAACTCCTTGAGATACTTTAATCTAGATTGAGTCTGACTGTCTAGTTGCTTCTCTAACAAAGTATTTCGGAGTTAGTCCATATAGATTTCTAAGCGAAATATTGGGTGGTGTTGTTAGACCCCCGCTTTTTCAATTGGTATCAGAGCAGGAAAACACGTTAAAGACCTCACCAGTCTGTGTTTGTAGCGATCTGACTCTATGGACAAGAGTACTATCTTTGACAACGCAACATCAGTACAGGGTTGCTCAGATAAGTTTCAAAGATCTGAAACCACTGAGGAAAATTCCTTCACGTCTCCTCCAGCCGAATCTGCATTCAACTGGAGAAAATCTCTTGATGAACAGTTGGATGATCTCTCGGATGATAGTGATTCAGAAGAAGGACAAAGTCTTGATGAGGAAGTTTCTCAATACATCAAGTTGTTTAATCGTGAATTCAAAGAAACAAGGAAAACTGCTTGCTTGAGAAAGTACATGGGTCCTCTCTGTCAAGAAAACAGAAAGTTGAGAAAACTCTTCAAAGGTTATGATGGTGGATACAAACTGTTACAATCTACCGTTAAAGATCATGAAGAAGAGGTTCGCTCAAAAAAAATCTGAATGTTATAATCTTTTTCGTAACCTCTGTATGTTAAAAGAGAGACTTGCCGAAACTGAAGCAAGATGTGAATCTCAACAGAAATGTTCCAATGACAAAGAACGCAGTCTTCTTACCAAAGAGAAATCCTTGGAAACCAAACTCACTGCTGCTCTTAATAAGGTAAAATCACTAGAAGAGAATCTAAATAGGTTCGGTTCTAGCTTTACAAAACTGTCGTCTATGCTGGGAGCCTGTAAAGAACATCATGATAAACGTGGTCTGGGATATAAAGGAATAGACGCTCCTAACAGTGGTAATATTAAGTTTGTTAAAGCTGTTAATAATTCTCCATGTGAAGAATCTGTGTGAGCTTGCAAAAACAAGGATTATACTTCTTCTAAACCTGCTCAAAAGAGAACTACTGAACGTAAGTCCTTCAACTGCTATTACTGCAGAAACAAAGGACACTCTGAGCGAAGGTGTCGTCTTCGGATAAGGAATGAAAAACTTCACAACATGCTTACTTGGATGTCTAAAGAAGTTGTTAAACCTATATCACAGATTGGAATCAACCCTGCTTGGCCTCAAGGGATATACTGTGTTAAGGTTTTTCCTAATTATGTTTTCAAATCGAAGGATGCCTACAACGGTGGAAGGAAAAACAACAAAAGAATGACAGGTGCTGTAAATCAGTCTGGAAAGAGAAAAATAAATAGGAGAAAGAAAAACGAGTTAAGTTCCCTAATCTTCTCAAAAAGGATTGTGAATTCAAGTCTTCCAACTCAGATTTTCTACACATCAACAATAGGGTGTCTGATCTGAAGATTTGTATAAACAAACTAAGACGGAATATCAAGACAACATGGAATGCTGTTAACACAGGTACTTCTAAATCTTCTCTTGATAATGCTTCTTCAACTATACCAGGTAGCTTGATAAATACCGATGAAAAGGGAAAAGGAAAAGTAAATAATGATGAGAAAGATGCTCATCTTATTACACCCTGACATGTTCATGTTGCATCTCTTTTAATTATGTTTAGTTAAAAAGGGATGCTCATGATTCTCAGGATTGTCATCTTGAGAAAGCTGTCAGGATTGTACTGCATTTGATGTTACTTTATTCCGTTTGCTCCTCAACATCTATTTCTTTTTACATTTTGGGCTTCTTTGGTCTACCTTAGGCCCATTTCTCCATTTCACGCACCAACCCTGACGAACGACATGTTTCCTAGGGTTTGATGGAATTCCTTATATATATAATGTGTTCCAGAAGTCAAAAAGATTTTCTAAAAGTCTTTTTGGTGCACAATGGAGGGAAGCAACAAGGTTGATGATGTTGAGCTTTATCATATTGATATCTCGTGCTTTCATGCTCTTGATCATGAAAATGAAGACCAACTACCAGTTCAGATTTCTTCACAACTGGTAGGAAATCTCCTTGGAGACTTTAAGGTCGTTCGAGAACAACTCAGTATTGCAACAAGGAAACTTGACTACCTAAAAGGCAAACTAAGGTAGGCAACTGAGGAATTCATTCTTGTTGAATCCCTGGTTGCAGACATGATTTAGTTTTTCGTCTGATCTTGGTTCAAGTTTGTTGCCTAGTATGTCTTCTTTTTGGATTAGTTGGAAGAATAACTAGTGCTTTGATAGAGAAGATTGTGACTACACATAGCTATTTTTGTTTTCATCTTCCTATGCTTATTTTTTTTAGGTTTATTGGTTTTAAATTCTAAAAATATTTGGAGGATGATATTATTGCAGTATTAATCTGTTTTGAAGTATTGCAATATTTTTATGGGATATGTATAGTTTGCGTCCGTGAACTTGAAGGTCCCATATTGTGTCAAAAGTAAAGTCGTTCATAAATTGATATTTGTGTTGATGAAAGGACGAATGGACTTTTGACAATTACAAAAGTTATGCCTATGCAGTCATTTATTTGATGGAAAATAGGATGAAATCTTTTGTTTGACAAGGATAAAGTCTATTATGTCGTTATGCAAACAGTGATGGAAAATATAATAGATCCTTGTATGTTATCCACGGTATTGATCTTCATTGATCCATTATGTTATGTTTTACCGTGAAGGCTCCATTGTGTATCTTATGTTGAGCACCTTACAACTATGTCGATTAATACTGGCCTTGTTGGTTGTTCCATGAGATGCTATATGTTGAGCATTCTTGAACTAAATTAATCACCTTGATTGGTTATTTAGTTATTTGCTAAGAAAGTCTTCTTTTGTCGAGCAAAATCATTTGACAATTAAATTGATTGCTTCGGTGATTAGTTTGGTTGTGTATTCCAATTAGATTAATTATAGGTTCTCTTGTAATTAATCTAGTTGAGTTTTTTCATATATTCCACAAGTTCTTGTGTTGAGTATATGAACGTCTATACTAACCATGTTCTATTGGTTGATGTAGTCGTATATTCCGTAAGGTTTTCCTTATGTTGAGTATTTGAACGATTAAGGTAGTCCTCTCCGTGTGGTTATCTTAGTCGTAGCTCCGGGAGTTTTCTTATGTTGAGCACAATCAATTAATTTGATCACTTTTGTGGTTTGATTTAGTTGCGTATTCCGATTAAATTAATCATGGGTTTACTTGTGATTAATTTGGTTGAGTTTTGGATATAGAAAATCATTTCCATGGTTTTTGGTATCCAATTAAATCCTTATTTTCTTTCGAAATTAAGGTCGCTCTTGTTGTTCTTTCGGGAATGACATCAAATGGGGGAGAGTTCTTTTGAACTTGTGCTTAATGGTAATATCTTGCGGGGTGTGCAGATGTGGAATTTTATAAGGGTTATCTTGTATCTTAAAACTCCTTGATGAATGCACTTAGCTTCGACTTTATGATTGCATCTAAATTAAGTTAGTATGTATTTTTCTTTTAGTCTATGAAATGTCTCTTGTGGAAATTTCATTATGATCCCGTTCTTTTACCTTTGCGAATTTTATTGACAAAAAGGGGGAGAAATAATGTAGTTCACACTACAAATACATATGGTTTTCGGATCATTGTGTAAGGGGGAGTGGTTTCCATGATCGAGATGGTATCACCATAGTATTGTTGTTAAAGTCGTGATGCAATTGGACTTTGATGTTACATAATGATACTATGACATTGTATAATAATGATCGAGAATCTCGATTTCTCTCATTGTTATAGCTACGGATCTTCGACAACGATGGTGCTAAACTTACAACCTTTGGGATCATTGGAGTACATGGAAGGACGAAGATTTCAAGGAACATTGAAGATTAGACTACGGAATATGAGCCACTAAAGTTTATATTTTTTGTATTCCATATGTATTAATAGTTATGTCACTAAAATTGACAAAGGGGAAAATTGTTAGAGCATAGCTCGGTCCGCGAACCTAGTCCGCAAAATGGCGGAAGTCTCTTTGCCGAGATTTTCTGCTGAGTTTGGAAAACTCTGCCGGTTGCCTTAAGTCCGCGAACTTGTTTGTGAGCTTAAGTGGTTATGATCTAAAGATGTGCTCTGAACATGAAACTTAAATTACGAATGAATGCCTTATGCAAACCGTGGCAATAAAGTTCCTGAGCCGATTCATCGAATCGAATCATCTTTGTTTCAATTGTGTCTTGTGTAGTTACAAAAGATCTCATAGCAATTGAAAAACTCTCTAACTAGTTCATTTGAGTTAATTGAACTAGTTATGGTGAAGAAGAACTAGGTTAATATGAATTGCTCATATGGTTAACCTTTTGGGTTACTATGTAAACCAACATACACGTACACGTTTGGGCACTATTTTCACAAACCAGTAAACGTTTACCCAAATGTGTGTGAAAAGCTAAGTTTTCGATCTAACGGTTGATAAATATTAGCTTGAATCTAAATCAGGTTTTCATCTAACGGTGAATATGGATTGCTTTGTAACTAAGGCAAAACCCTGATTTGAAGGCTATATAAAGGAGAAATCTAGCATTGTGAAAAACTAATCCCCACACGTCTGTGTGATACTAGTGTGCTCGCTAGAGTCGATTCTCCTTTAACCTTTAGTTTTTCTTCTCTAAAACCAGGTTAACGACTTAAAGACTTCATTGGGATTGTGAAGCCAGACCGATACTACTTTTATCGTAGTTGTGTGATCTGATCTTGCATCTTCTATGGTACGAGTACAATCTTTGATTGGCTTGAGATCGTGAGAGTTCTCCGATAGGAAAGATAAAGAAGTCACAAACATCTTCATCTCACTGTTTGTGATTCCTCGACAAACCGCTTGTGTAGTCAAGAAGGATTGTTGAGAGGTGATTGACTAATCTAGGCTGTTCTTCGGGAATATAAGATCGAATTATCAATTGGTTCCTGTTCACATTGATTTTATATCTTAAGACGGAACAAAACCTAGGGTTTTTCTGTGGGAGACAGATTTATCATTTGATAGACTTTTCTCTGTGAGACAGATTTGTTTATTATCAATTCTGCGATTTTGGGTTGCAGCAACTCTTAGTTGTGGGTGAGATCAACTAAGGGAATTAAGTGCGCAATATCCTGATGGGATCAGAGGCGTAGGAGTACAACTGTACCTTGAATTAGTGGGAGACTGATTGGGTTTCAACTATAGTCCAGTCCGAAGTTAGCTTGTAGTAGGATAGTGTCTATAGCGGCTTAATACAGTGTGTATTCAATCTGGACTAGGTCCCGGGGTTTTTCTGCATTTGCGGTTTCCTCGTTAACAAAACTTCTGGTGTCTATGTTATTTCTTTTCTGCATTATATTTTATATAATTGAAATAATACAGGTTGTGCGTTAAGATCATCAATTGGAAATCCAAACTTTGGTTGTTGATTGATCCTTGGATATTGGTCTTTGGTACCGTACAAGTTATTCCTTGTATTTGATAAAGACTCGCTATTGTTTTTAGCTTGAGTAAAAATCAAATCAAGAGAGAGATATTAACTCCTCGAGATACTTTAATCTAGATTGGGTCTGACTGTCTAGTTGATTATCAAGCAAAGTATTCCGAACTTAGTCCATACATATTGCTAAGCGAAAAATTGGGTGGTGTTTTTAGACCCCCGCTTTTTCACTTTAAATCTCCCATGAGCGGACTCCGCTATACTAGTTGCTTCATTCCCGTAGTGTCTATACTGATTTTTAGACGCACGAACAAATTTTTCCTTGAACTTATCCAACAATTTATCCCGACAATATGAGACGACACTTAGATACATTTCGTTATATTTGACAATAAACATGTTCAATCTCTTTTCATATATATCCTCGGTAAGAGACCAATAAACTTTCTCCCAATCCTTTAGAAATTCCAACCACCTTGTATGATTTTCATCGTGTTCTTTATCCACTCGCTCTTTAATCTTTCCTCTTTCATCTTCTTCTTCTTCGGGTGATAGTTTCTTCTTGCGAACATCTTCCTCTATTTAACCAACCATTATCTTCTTAATATCCGCCTTAGAGGGTTCAAATAAAGCATGACAATGTTTCATCACATTTTTACCTATATGATATATACATAGGAAATTTTTTGCATCCGGAAATACGTCAGATATAGCATTCATCAGTGCGTCATCTTGATCGGTTATGATGACCCTCGGAAATTGATTTTCCCGGAACAATAATTTCAATTGTCGTAATGCCCAATGATAATTCTGATCCCTCTCGTTTTCCATTAAACACCAAGCCAGTATGAATGATACCTTGTACGATGTTTGCCCTACGATGTTGAACAACGACATGTTGTATTTGTTTGTCTTGTAAGTGCAATCCATCATAAGAATACCACAACATGTATGAGCCAATTGTGAAAGCAAAGGATGCGCAATGAATATTTGAATGGGCTTTTCGTCCGGCCCTCTTTTAATGATACGCGTGTAGTTGTGATCCCAAACTATCTTCTCAAATTCTTGCATAACGATCCTCCCTTCCCATTCCACCCTTTTTTAATGATACGCGTGTAGTTGTGAATATTTGAAGGGGATTTTCGTCCGGCCCTCTTTTAATGATACGCGTGTAGTTGTGAATATTTGAAGTGGCTTTTCGTCCGACCCTCTTTTAATGATACGCGCGTGTAGTCTGGAGTATTCTCAAGATTTTATTTTACTGTTTTAAATTGGAAATTCGTATTCATTTATTTTCTATGTTTGAATTAAATCTCAGGGTTCAAATTCAAGAAGTAAGAGCAGAAAAACTCACTTCGCTTTCTATAACTTACGTGCATTCGATCTGCATTGGGCTGTCCAGTATTTAATTATACATCTCTTAGTTTCAATTATCTTTGTTTCAGTCTGAATTGGATTATTTACAGTTTTCTTTCTTCATTATTTGGATTTTGTATATGTTAAGATGAATTTTAAAGGTACGTTAAAGCGACCACCCTGTCTATTTTATGAACTGAGTTATTTCTCTATCCATATTAACACCACCTTGATGTCTTGCCAGACACTCTACGAATCCTATTCCTGATCTGGGAGGTACTTTACAATTATCTCTTGCTCTGTCTGTGTAATATCATTTATGGACAGGTTGTAAATTTTTGTTACATAAAGGTAATGAGTTTGATAAAATGATCCCACTCTTTGACTTGCTATTAGGATGAAAATCAATTAAAACAAAAATTAGATTTGTGAAAATGTTTTACTTAATTAATGTATTAAATGGAATTCATCAGGGAGAAGTGCCAGGGTCTTTAGCTTAGTTGGTGTTTACATCTTATTTTTCGGATGCAGAACTGTAGAAGTTATTTACCAATTCCGAATTACAGACTTTGTATTTGTAGAATTGTTCCTTAAAAATGATTATTCAATCAATCATTGCTAGGTGTAGAAATGGCCACAGCAAGTCTGAAGTAGGGTGTAAAGATGAATATTGTTCACGACTATATCCTTAATCTACTTTATATTACTTCATGTTAAATACCACTTAAATCGCAAATAGTATCTGCTGTCTTAGCTCAAATGGAAGAGCATGTGGTTTTTAACCATGTAGTTGTGGGTTCGACTCCTACAAATGGCATTATTATTTGAGTAGGCTAAAATGTTACATGTTTCCAATGTCAAAAACAATGATTCTGTTATTTGAAGCTCACATAATGGGAATCTGACAGAGAATATGGAGTTGGACCAAGGTCTTGGAGAAGCTTTTAGGAAATATGCTTGCTTATGAGATTCCTTCAATCGTATTGGGTGCCAGAGGCTATCACGATTTGAAGAAGCCATCTCCTCATTCTCGTTTGATAGGTAAAACCTCAAGTGATTGCCGCAAACTGCAAAAATTGTATTACTGTATATCCAAATATCTCAAATTTACTCTTGGGAAATTTAACCATGAAAAAATGAATAAAATGGCTGCAGTTATCCTAGGTTGATTTAATATTGCACATGCTGCAAATCAGTAGTTATATTTGAACACAAGATAAAGGTTCTCCCAGTATAGATGCTTTCGTCTAGAACGATTCATCGTACATTAATTGCAAGCACGTAGATGTGAAAGGTGGATATGGTTATTATATTATAATTTACTAGAGGTCTTTCAATATATGATTATATGAAAAAATATAAGTGCACTGTGATGTTGGATTCTCCTAATGCAGATGTATTCACCTAATGATTCCGTGTACCATAGTTGCAGCGGGTAAACATTAGTAGCTGCATTTTAATCTTTTAAATGCTACTGCATGTTAAGAACGTATGAATTTTTATGCAGATTGGTAATCTTTCTAAAATTTTATTGTGAGCATCCTGTAAAATTTTGACTACTTAATAGAAAGTACAAATGCAAACTCTTAACATGCTTTTATGTTTTGAAAACATTATGCAGATCAACATTACTCAGTATGAATCTGCAAGTCCTGCATCTAGTGCAACTCCCAGAGGTTTATGTGTCTCGATTAGCCTTCTGAAGGAAACTTAAGGAACTGTAGCAAGGTGCAGTCTGACCTATCATAATATGACAGGTTAATTCTCATGGTTCTGAGTTACTTTCCCATGAATTTTTATTAAGGTCTTAGTATTATTAGAAAGTTGAATGGAAAAAATTTTGAAGTAAATTGAGGACTTTCGTTGACATCATTAGCTAGTAGGTGTGTTATTTCACTTTTAAATAGGCCCTTCAACTACTTAACTCCAGCATATAAACGATATCCAAGCAAAAGAGACTGTAAGGTACATGCCACAAGGATAACTTCATGAACAAAATGATTTTACCTCTGGAGAATGTTATTCATTCCAGTCTTAAAAGGTTCCAGAATGCATGAGGCATCAAGCATGTCATGAGAATACTCGTCGAACATCCATATAAGAGAAGTTTTGACCTTGGGTTCTTATAAAATCCTGACTCCATTGAGGATATTTTCGCAGAAGATCTTTCACAAACACCTTGCAATTGCAAAGAGCGTCAGATCTGCTATCATATGAATCCCTTCATTTTGCCAGACTTATCAATTACGTTGTATCGTCTGATTGATATTTACAGTTGGTATTTCAACACAGATGTGTACCAGAGTTTCGGCGGACACATAGTCCTTTCCATATCAATAAACTAAAAAAGCCTGTCAATAATAACATTATCATGTTATTGTTGTGTTCCCAACAACTTGCACTGACTCTTTTGCAATTGGTTTTCCTCTCTTTCTGCAGGAAAACAAGTTCCTTTAGAAGGAAAGTGGATATAGAAGAAACTGTAATGCGATCTATCATATAGAAGAAGAGGAATGCATGAATCTCAACTGAATAAACAAGACAAATTATAAGTGATGACAGGTAAAAAATCTCTCAAATGACCCAATGTTCTATCACTGACGATTAATCAGTAGTGCAGTCATCCGACAGATTCGTCAGGAGTCCAACTAAAAAGACTTTAAACCGAACCTCTGTTTCCTTTATATGGATAAATTCATTTCACCGGATCTCATGAATTTCTAAACTTTGATGCAGGACCTGAAGCTACATTCGTGTTCAATTGTGTTAGAATATTGCCCTGCATTGTATAGTTTGAGTTCAAGAAATTGAATAGACATCAGAATCAAAGTGGTATCCGGTGAGTCACACCATAGCAAATGATAAAATAAATGAGGTACAACTGCAACTCTATATTCTTTTTCATATTCTTAATAAAAATTTTTATCTCACAATATAGATTGCAAATTCTTCATTAAGTTGAGATTTACTTTTACTTGCTTTCTAACTATCTATACTACTGTTAGGACCATCTAAGAATATATTTACAAACCCATGATTTTTCTAAGCCTTGATGTCCTGAATTTCTTGGTTTCTTTAAAGGAGAAATTAAGCTTAGCAGTTTTTACATTGGTTACCGGAATCTATGAGCCTAAAAGATCAGGTATGTGTTGATGGAGATGGAGTTACTAAAATCAAGTATCAACGGTCCCTGAAAAAGGTAGTTTTCGGTTTCATCAATTTTAGATAATGATTTTTTTAGTTGTTTCACTTTGAGTTTTTTTTTTCTAATCAGGGAACATAGTTGGTGGGTGTACTGAGCTTTGTAGAAAAGATGAGGATTTACAACAATTAGACATAATAACAATTACTACATCACCAATTCACCGTTGCATTATCAGATAAAGGAAATTCGATCCTTTCAGGTGGCACATGAGAAGTTCTTTTGAATCAGATATTAGTAAAGGACGCGAAGAGACGAAGATTATAAAGGTTGAGAGGCTTCTGAGTTCTGAAATCTTCAGATCCTCACAATCTTCTTATTGTTATTAAAAATAAATGTACATGAGACCATTGCGTCAAATGAGATCTTGGAGGCGAAATTTTTCTGAAACGAGTAGAATTTAAACGTTTGAAAGGACGACTTGGGTTCAAAATTAGCTGGCCTCCCAGTTATTGTTTCTACTGGGTATACATAACTCTTATGGAAATCGTGCACTTTCTTAAAGCGAATATCGTCGAGTTATTTATGATTTTTATGGAATAAATTGCATAGAAATGAAATATTGCATTAAGATGGGCCAAAATGCAGAACAAAATAACTGAAAGTAACTATGTGGGTGGGTGAAGCCCGTGTGGGCAAAGGAAGGTAAAAAATTTGGACCTATTTACTTCGAGTCTTCGAAAAATATCTAAGTTTCGTAATTTAATTTCCTAACGTTAACCGACCTAATCAACTTTGTTTTTGAATTATGACAATTAAGTATCGTTCTTATAAATCATCCTATAACACCTGTAAATTTGATTATAGATATTAGCATTTTGAATATAGCTATAAGCATTAGATAATTTTACTTTTAGTCACTAATCAATTAGCTTATTCTGATTATTATCTTGAAAGATAATTTTCAGTAATATAAGGAACACGTTTAAAGGAATCAAGTTGAGGAGTATGAAATTAACATATTAAATTAACATTGTCAGAGAATATCAAGTAATTTTTTTTTAAAATTTACAACATACACGATCCAGGGCACAAAAGCACACTGTAAAATTCTAATTCTTAACTATAGTAATATTATTAGCTCATTATTACATAGTGCAACACATGAATTAAGAGGGGTACTTGGGAAACATCTAAATGGAACAAGATATTTCAAATTCTTAGTGACGTCTTTCAAAGCGATGATATTAATGTGTGCATGGTAGAGAAGTCCACAAGTGAATGATATTTTGGGACTTGGGAGTATAACAGGTCCAGACTCTTTCCATTTTTCTCCAATATTCTGTAGAGTCGGGACTGGGTTCTTTAAGAGCTATCACTATGGTGGAGGGCATCCCTTCCCTATCCCTCATTTGTATGGAAGGGATATCACAAGGAAACCAATCTCACTATGATGCCTTTTCATAACTCCCTACATGATACGGAAACTGAGTAGTCATATGAATAGTGCCAAACGGCTACTCAGTAGCCGTATTCTTTTTTGCAGTTTTTTTTTCCAATGGGAATATATTTGTGAGGTAAAAAAATATATTTTAGAGTAAAAAATATATATATAATAGGTAAAAAAGAGATATAATAGGTAAAAAAAGATTTTTAGTAAAAAAAAGAGTGAAAAAGTAAAGTTTTGAGGTAAAACTATAAAAACCAGAAACGGTTACTCAATAGCCGTGTAAAATGCTACGGCTACCGAGTAGCCGTAAAGTGTAAAAAAAATACGGCAACTGAGTAGCCGTGTGATTTCCCTTCCCTACAATCGGGATCAGATGTGATCCTCCATGTAGGGATCCCTGTGAATATCCCTATATGAGTAGGGATTTGGGAGACCATATCACTTGCTTTTTTGTGTTTTTAAGGGATAGTGACGGATAGGGAGGGGATGAACCCCTCCATAGTGCTAGATCTAATTGATTTGGAAAGGAATCAAGTTAAGGTTATGTTTACAATACCCATCACATCTCTCCTGTTTATGGGTTATTTGATTGATGGACAACATCAACTTATTAAGAAAACTTTTAACTAATGCCATTCACAAGTTTTTCAATGCGTCCTTCAATGCAATCTAAACATCAAATTATGGTAGTGGTGGACTAGATAAGGAACCGTGGACTGCAAATTCATCTTATTTGAATTTCATATTTTAGAAAATTATGTCTTTGAATTTTGCAATAATATTACATAGATATAACAACTCTCATTTGAGCACCATGTTTGTCCAATGGAGTCAAACTAATTTGGTTAAGCATCGGTCGAGGCATGGAAAATGATTCTCATTGATAACCAAAAACATATTGCACATCGACCGTCGTTGAGCGTTAAATGTCATTACATGTTGATCGTCAGTTTGCTTGCCCATAAACAAGTATTTTTCTTAGCCCTTTGTACTGAAATATTTACCTAGAAATGAAGAAACTAAACTTTAAAATCAAGTAAATATATTTAATTAAGAACCCATGTATTAGATAACCACAAACATGTTACAAAGTACCAAAGTTATTGTTTGAGAATGTAACAAGTAACAACATGTTGAATTTTCTCTTCCAAATTAAATGGGCTTATTGCGGATTATTGTTGAAAATATAAATGTGAACATAGAATTATTAAGTATTGAATTAATAAACCGTATGTTGAATAACCATGGATAAAACAAAATATACAATGATGAAACATTAAGCCAGGAACATTAGGCAGAGTGATGATGGAGACACAAGAAAATACAATCATTGCTTGAAAACAGAGTAATTAGACTTTGTGAAGGATTAAGATCTTTGATAGCGATGTTGGGAAAGAAAAATAACACATTATGCAACAAAAGAAAGAGAAATCAATTCTTGCGGGATTCTTATTGGTCCTTAATCAAAGCCGAAAAATTCTAATAACGAAGAAAAACTGAAGAACTAATTGAAGTATCTAAACCCATTGAGTCATTAGAATATAAAAGCAAATGTTTAAACATGAATTTGAAACAAAAAAGTGTGTGGAAGTTTATGGAAAAAAACCAAAACAAGAGTATGCGCCCCAAAAATTTAAACAATATAGAAAATAAAAAAAGTTTAAAAAGGTGTTGCATTTTTTAAGTATGAGATGTTGTACGATTTTGATCAAGTTAAGAGTGACAAGAATTATTATTGCAACGTTGACATCTTACTATCACATGCAAGATATCGAGGCTTATTTGAAGAATGAAGGTTCGATTGAATATGGGGAAAATAAAAGCGATTCAACAATTAAAGAAATCGTCAAGAACATGGTTACATTTTTAGGAGATCGGGTCATAGAAACAGTGCTTAAAAACACAAGCACATATTGGTCTTTTTCTACAAGGTGGGTTTGAACAGATCATTTACAAATACATGACATCAATCCATGAAAATTTAAAGAAATCAAAATCGAAACAGAAATACAATCTACACTGATTCAACCAATATCTAGAAAGCATACTCAGTTCCCGGCATAGATAATTTTTTACTCGAAAAATAATACAACTGTACAAGAATAATGGAACGCCCAAAAAGATATGCTTGGACAAGTCAAAGTCATATTCACTCACGTTTTGGAGTAGTTTTTAATAGATCTAAGGTAAGTATGCTATAACTCCAGTTTATATGTTCACTTTATCGTGTGCATAGTTCACCAGGTTTTGGTCGTGTCGAAGGCATTACCTTTGAACAACAATTTCAATAGCTTTTGCATTATTCACCTTATTATTATTTTGGTAATTTAATTTTTTATTGATATCAAATTGTTTTCTCTTCGGAATAGATTTCTAGATTGCTTTATTAAAATTTATACTTACTGCTCCAAAATTCTTAGATTTTTTTTCTTCTGAATAATTTACTGAATCAAATACTGGAATTGTTCATTTGTTCGTTCTAAGTAAGCAATTCAATTTTGTTCAAACCACGCTTAAGCTTAATTTGTTAGATAAAAACGCTCAACATCATCCACTTAAAGTCACATAATACTTTGACTTCCATGTTTCCTAGGTGATATTCATATTTAATCGATGACCACCATTTAGTTATCCATGAATCAACGAACTGGCAATATGAAGGTCTTTTTTTTTTTTTTTTCTTTTTTTTTGAAATCAGCAACAGTGATACTTAGATAATATAAACCGGACAATATCAATAGAGATGTCTGGATAACAACCATATTATTGATATTTTACCATATTTTTACGGGACGTATCAAGTTAAAAATCATGTAACGGATGCCGAAGATTACGTGACGCTTAATGCTAATGAGAGATTGAGCCGAGGCCGCAAGGCCCCGATGATACCTAGTATGGTATAAAAAAGCATTGCCTAGTCGGAGGACGGATGAGATTGGCTGGTGCCTTATGATAACCCAAAGGACGGATGAAATTAACCTGGTGTCTTTATACGGTTTAGTTTATGCCTCGGCCCAGTTGCCTTTGGTTTATATAAGAAAACGTCTATAGCTAACTCAATACAAGAAAATAGCTAACCTCTGTCATGGCCCCTCTATAATTAATTTCTTAAACTAACCGGTTGACTAAATAATCTAACCGAGACATGTAGTAGCGTTTTCTTCTTTCTAAAATTGCAAGGCAAAGATGAGTTTACTAAGCATTAACAACCTTGGGAAGTTCAAGTTCAAAAATTACATTATATTGACAGAAAATAAATCAGGAGGTACTGCATCTTATAATTAGGGATATACTCGACACAAACTAACGATGGTCTTTCTTGTACAGCTCAGGATGCTCAACCATACCAACTTCTCAAAGAAAACATGAAGGATTAATTAAGAGAAGAAGTTCCTCTGGGAAATTTGTACCGTGTACGTTAAAATTGCAGACTACCAAAGCTAATCATAACCAATCTCTTTAGATTTGGATGGTTGATATTATGCCTCGGCACAATCACTAATCTCGCTCTTCCCATCAACCGATCCTGGCTCTGTTTGACTAGCCATTAATCTTGGCATTGTTGTCCTAAGATCAACTCTAATTAAGTTAACAATTAGTAAGGGTGTAACAACAAAGGGGCCAAAGGCCCCACTCTGAACAAAGGTTGAGTCCCGACCGTAGGCCGGGCTGATACGTAGTGTATTTATTAAAACTAGCAAAATAAGTAGAGATTTTGCAGGGCACTAATTTTTCTTTTGGATTTGGAAATGGAAACGCGTAGAATTTTTGATGGAGACCTCTGGTCCAGTTTCCCCACAAATCCTTTTACACACCCCGTTTGAACTCCTTTGAGGTGTCGTTTTAAGTTAGTTGCCTATGAAAATAATGTCTCAATTAAGCTCCGCTTTCACACAACTAACGGTCAGATTTATCTCACCGGTTAAAATCATTTTTGTTTTCTCACCCCAAATGGCCCAGCTCCATCACTTTGGCAATTTCTTTTTCAAGACGATAGAGATAGCAGTAACCACTACTCAACCAAGCACCCGTCTCTGAAAAAAAGTGTCAGCACACTTTTTGAAAGGCTAAATTTGTCAGAATTGAAAACGTGGTTCAAAATTGAATCAACCATGCTATATGGCACCCATATTTTGTGCACCCAGTGCACCCAACATTAGGTGGCATCAAAAGGGACCCACCCATAGAAAACACTTCGTTTACCTATTTATCTTTTGGTTTTCCATCTTTAAAATGATTATCTACCTGCACGAAGTAAATTAATATTGTGAATCAAAGAAACATGACCGCTCTCTAATTCCTAATTCGCAAAGTCTTGCTGTTGGTCGTATTAATCACCTAGTAAAGTACATTTGGAACTTGATATTATACATAATCATGATTAAACCTAGCAACTCCTTTTTTATAATTTGCTTATTGTTTTCAATCAAGCATCTTCATGTCCAATCGAATTGGCAATGAAACTCAACGACAAAAAGAAAAACAACTGCGACTTTGTAAAGTGTTGATTTCTGATCAAGACTGGTTAATGATGATTCCTTTCCCCAAAATTCAAGATCAATGTCTAAGAAGATATAAGAACCAGCCTTACATTCTGTCTTTCTTTACACAACCCTTATAATCCCCAAAACAATAAGGAGTCTTATACTGCAATACATTGAATATTATTTAAAGGGACTGATCTTTTTATTATCAATCAAATCTGATCATGTATTATTGTTTTCAGGTTTTAGTACTGATGCCACAATGAAAAATTCTTATTTGATTTTCGTTTAGCTGTATTATTGAGAAAAAGTAAATAAGAGAGGAAAAGAATAGGTAAAGGAAGGGATGACGAGTTGGCTTCCAATATGGACACCTAATGTTGGGTGCATTGGGTGCATGAATATGGATACCATATATCATTTTCGAAATTAAATAGTGTTATAAAATCTGTAGTAAACACGTAAGTCCATCACAGTCGGCCACTAGGCTATAAGTAGTTGTTCTTGGAATTTGGAATGTGTGAACAGGGAAATCTAACCATAAGCCAGGAGCGAGAATGGGGGTTTCGAGGAATAATCGAGGTCACCATCAGTGGAATCGGGGAGATCATCAATGGAAATGGGGTCATCATCAGTCGAGTCGGGGTCATCATCAGTGGGATCGGGGTCATCATGAGGAACGATGCTATGTGGATGGGGTGCCCCAATGGCGGGGTGCCCGGAAGAGATAACTAGTGGTGCCTAAGTACTCCCAAGTGTGATAGTACATGTGTACGACTAATAAAATGAAAGACTTACTAAGAAAGGTATCAAAGTACACGTGTACGGTACTTACATGTCAGGCTTTGTCTATATAAGGAGGAATTCCTCCCAAAAAGAGTCAGATTTCTCTAGACAATTATATTGTGTTCTGGGATTAGTCTCCTCATTACCCTATGATAATTTAAGGGTGTTTACATTTGGCGACTTCATGGGGACTAGTCCTCTGAACCAATACCCAAACTCGAAACACAAACTCGGAATCGAAACTCAAGCTTAAAACATGAACTCGGAAATGTTGCGACGTCGGGTGGACGAAGGAAAGACGAAAACAAACATACTCATTGATCACCTGATCAAATCTCATCAGATAGCATTCTTAGAGCGTCAACAAAGAGGGCAGAATCTAGATTCTGATGATAACCAAGGAAAAGCGGAAATGGAGTCCCCGTCTAGAGAAGACCCGGAGGATGGGGCCGTGCGAGAGGAGTGTCGGAAGGTTTTCTCCCAATTCTTTGAAGAGATCAGATTCACCGAGCACCAGCGGGAGCTAGCTTGCATGCACATTCTGAACATTTTTTCCGGGGAAGACCCTCAAGAGTACATGGAAAAACTTTTCCCGAAACAAATCACGTTCTCGGAAGAAGATCGAATGGTGGACATTGAACACCTGCGTCCTCTATTTATCACAGTCGAAGTAGGAAAGAACCGTCTTAACAGGGCTTTCGTGGATACGGGCGCTTCTCTGAACTTAATCTCCCAAGAGACCATTCGTTGTCTGCGCATACCCCCAATAGCGATCCGACGTTTCAATACCAAAGTGCAAGACTTCAGTGGAACACGACAGAGAACGATTGGAACAATACAAGTAGAAATCACTGTTGGACCGTTCAAGAATATCGAACTTTTCTATGTGACTGAAGCAGATCTAACGTGTCATATCATCTTGGGGCAACCTTGGTTACGAAAACATGGGATAGTGTCATCCACATACCATCAGTGCCTTAAATTCTTGCTTAAGGGTAAAGAGTGGCATGTGGCAGCCACGAAGAACCCGTTCACAAACGAAGAAAAGACCTTTTCCCCCGAGGCATCCTTTTACGACATAAGGAATACGGATGATGCCAGAAGAAAACTTGGAAAAGAAGAACAACACAAAGGGGAGTCCAGTAAACGGAAAGGGTATCTCCAAAGTTGTGTCCTGCCCAATGGGAAGAAGGTGTATTAGTATATTGTTGAGGAAGATGTCATAGCAGAAGAGGAACAAGTTATGCACGCAATGGAAAACCTGACTATTAAAGAAGCCGAGCATGATTGGGAACACACGGCCCAAACATCGAAAAAAAAGTTTAGAACCGACTATCTCACTCAACTTAGGGACCTCGGAAAATCCGAAACTAATCCAAATTGGCAGTGGACTAACTTTGGAAGAAAGGGAGGAGCTAAAGAACCTGCTGGTGGAATTACAAGATGTATTCGCGTGGACATATGAAGACATGCCAGGGCTAAACCCATCTCTTGTTTCACATGAACTCAAAATCTCACCAACATTCAGACCAGTAAAACAGCCCCGGCGGAAATTCTCTCATGAAATTGAGAAGGGAATTAAGGAGGAGGTGTCAAAATTACTAGAAGCGGGATACATCAAATCCATACACCACCCGACGTGGTTAGCAAACATTGTGCCAGTAGAAAAGAAGAATGGTCAGATACGATGTTGCGTTGATTTCCGCGACCTCAATTGAGCTTGTCCTAAGGATGATTTCCCGCTACCTTTCATCGACCTTGTAATCGACTCAACAGATGACAATGAGCTACTAGCTTTTATGGATGGTTATAGCGGATATAACCAAGTCAAGATGAAGGAGTCTGACACACCGAAAACAGCATTCTCGACACCGGTGGGAAACTTCTATTATGTGGTAATGTCTTTTGGTCTAAAAAATGCCGGCGTCACATATCAACGAGCAATGACTCTTATCTTTCACGACCTTTACCATAAGGAGATGGAAGTTTATGTGGATGACATCATCATTAAAGCAAAGAAAAGAGCTGACCTTATACCCAATGTCAGACGAGTCTTGTACCGATGCCGAAGCTACGGCCTCAAAATGAACCCAGCTAAATGTACTTTTGGGGTAATGTCGGGGAAAGTTTTGGGTTTCAAAGTCACTAAAGCTGGGATCGAGATGGACGAAGATAAAGCAAATGCCATCATAACAATGGCAGCACCGAAAGACAAGGACGAACTCCAGGCGTTGACAGGAAAATTGTCATATGTCCGTCGCTTCATACCAGTTTTGGGGACCAGCATGGTGAGTCTTTTTCCCCTACTCAAGAAAGGAGTTAAATGGCAGTGGGGTGACGAACATCAGACAACACTCGATAAAATCAAAGAGTGCATCACTCACCCACACGTAATGCGACCACCCATCCCGGGAGAACCTCTATATCTCTATGTCGCCAACACGAACAAAGAAATGGGCGCAGTACTAGTCCAAGACATGGGAAATGACAAGTTGTCCCCGATATATTACATCAGCAGGGCTTTGAGAGAGGCGGAGTTACGGTACTGCCCAGCAGAAAAGGCATGCTTACCGCTAGTACTAGCAGCACATAAATTACGACATTACCTATTCGCGCACCAAACATTTGTGGTAGGATCGGGAAATCCAATAGCCTACTTCTCTGCAACAACCATTCCTTCTGGACGAATGGCCCGATGGTCAGTACAGCTTTTCGAATTCTCCCTCCAACCAGCGAAACCAAAAGGAATCCGGGGCCAAGCCATTGCGGACTTACTAGCGGCTTTTCCGGGGTGTCACACCACCATACTCCACGACGACATACCGGGCAAAGTAGCAATGGCAGACGAAATAAAACCATGGTTCCTATATTTTGACGGATCATCCCATGTAACCAACGGAGGGGCCGGGGTAGTCTTAATAACCCCGAATGATGAATTAATATCCAAAGCATTCAAAATGGACTTCCCTTGCACGAACAAATCCGCTGAGTATGAGGCTTTTCTTTTAGGACTAAAAATTGCCAAGGAACTCGGAGGCAGGAACATTGAAGTTAAATGCGATTCTCATCTACTAATACAACAAATGTTAGGAGAATTCAGCGTCAAAGAACCAAGCTTAGCCGCATATAGGGACAAAGCTCAGAGACTGATTGGCGAATTTGACAGTGTCTCTTTGGCGCATACGGGCAGAACGACTAACAAACATGCTGACGCTCTAGCCACGTTAGCCTCGAGTCTACAAATGTAAATGTGGTCGAAGAAACCATCACAGTGATCAAGAGCGTATTACCATCGACTTGGTTCGAGGACGTCATTTTTGAAACCAAAGACGACTGGAGACGACCGATCCTGCAAGACCTCAAAAGCTCACCCGAGGATCGTCAATTACCATGGAAAACACTTTGCAAATACAAAATCATCGATGGAAGCTAATATTTCGTTACCACTGGGGGGATCTTATGTCGATGTGTGGGAAACGAGGAGGCGAAGAAATTATTACACAGACTCCACGAACGCACTTGTGGTCTCGGACTGGATATACCTTTGCAGAGACGAATCCAACGAGTTGGATTTCATTGGCCGGACATGGTGCAACAAGCGCAGACTCTTCAAGATAATTGTGCAATCTGCCAAGCTGCCCGCAGCATGAGGAAGCATTCATGGTCGAGGAGGAAGATTGGAGTACCCCCTATGTCGACTACTTGACAAAGGGAACTTTACCTGATAACAACAAAACAGCCAGAAAATTGGAAAAGAGAGCCCGTAAATTCTTTGTCATTGACGGGGAACTTTTCCGCCGTAGCTTCAATCAAAAGACACTGAAATGTGTAGATAAAGAACACGCTATACGGATAATGGAGGTAAGTCATGACGGGGAACACCAGGTCAAAGCAAGACTCTTTGTGCAAATCCACGATGCAGGGTACTATTGGCCGACAATGGAAAGCGATATTACTTCGCAGTACAAAATGCGAGCAATGCCAGATCCATGGAAATCTAATCCACGCGCCACACACTATGCTACAAGACACCTGCACCCCATGGCCCTCCCATAGCTGGGGGCTGGACATCATTGGACCAATTAACCCAAAATCATGTAAACAACACGAGTACATCATCACCGCAACAGAGTGTTTCACTAAGTGGCTAGAAGCTATACCTCTTAAAGGGACCACCGTGGAGGTGATCTCGGCTTTTATCAAAGAACATATCATTTGTAGTTTTGGAATCCCTATGTAAATCATTTCCGACAATGGTTTACCTTTTGTGAATAGTGATGTGAAAAAACTTCGGGAGGCTTTCAGGATCCGACAAAAGGTATCAACCCCTACTACCCGCAGGGAAACGGGCAAGCAGAATCTTCGAATAAAACACTGCTTCGCATCTTGAGCAGGAGCCTCTATGACAACAACAGAACATGGCATGAAGAACTACCACTTGCATTAATGGCTTATAGGATTGCCAAGCGTACTTCAACCTGATCCTCCCCATATAGCTTGGTGTATGGTGAAGATGCTATTATACCAGCGGAAGTCATTATAGCTTCAACAAGAATACTGTCATCTAGCGGTGTCGACCTCGACAGCCAGCGTATTCGATCGCTCGACATGATAGATGAGCGCCGAGATATCGCGGAAAGAAAACATCAGCAGTACCGAGATCGTCGCGCAAGATCGTACAACCAACATGTCAAAGAAAGACCCTTTGAAAATGAGGAACTTGTACTCACTGTAGCCCCGCATGTCCAAAGAGAAGGAAGTGCCCGCAAATTCACACCAAACTGGGAAGGACCTTTCAGAATTCGCAAAGTTGGGGGGTCTGGCTATTATAAGCTCGAACATGCTGATGGTTCCAAAATCAAAGGCAAACGCAACTCCAAGATCAACAGAATGTAGCTATAAAAATTTCATGCCTAAGCATCTTTTGGATGTCACAAGAAAACAGTCATTTTCCTTACTACTCTCTTTGTTTTCTGAATAAAACAATGCTATCCGCACTTTAGTTAAGTCTCTCCGACTTTCGCATACTCTGAATACTCATCATTATTGATGCAACCACGATCCAAGACAAACTCTGCACAAAAGGTACCAGGATCAAACCCCGGACATGCCAACTACGAGTTTGTTTCACATACTCTAAACTCATACACATGCCAGATATGTGTCTCTTTCCTCTACTTCTACGAGACCACCTTTAGCAGCATCGGCCAATCAACATCCTATCTCCTAAGTAACCCTATACTTGAAACACTAAAAGTTACCAGATGTTCATACCAGACCAACCCGAAAAGACTCAAATTCGTCTCTCACAAAAGAGAAACCAAGCGATAAGAACCAACATCAACTCATAAGTAACACTCCCACCCCGACATTTCGAATAAAAGGGGGGGGGGGGGGGGGGGGGGGGGGGGGGGGGGGGGGGGGAGGGGATACATAGAATGAAATAACACAACGATAAGCAATCACACCCACAATACCAATAATAAAGACATACAAAATAGAAATGTCATAAATAAAGCCAGCCACTTTCATTGCATCCGAAACAAAGAAGCAACAAACGAAACATCTGTAGAATAACATTAACTACATTCCTATCTTGAAAAACCGAAAACAACTGGGAAAAACAATACTATAATGGAAGCGGAACCTGAAGAGGTGAAATACCCCTTTACTAAGTTACATAGGCTATTGCCTGATCCACCTCCACCAAGAAAGCACGAGCTTCCTCCAGTAAACGACGCGCCATTACACAATCAGTATTCATGTCCGATAAAAGCTGGTAAGCACGACTTAATACTTCTGGGGAAGCACCTGCCTGAAGGGCTATTTCGTGGATCCTTGATTGTTCCTTCCAATCAGCCCAAAGGCGAGCATGCACATCCTGACGATGAGTCACCAAACATTCCACCTCCCCCCGAACCAAAATAGACAGCGAACCTCTTCTAAATCATCTTTGATCACCAAGCCCGGGGTTGACCACAAGAACACCGAAAGCCCCTTTTGAGGATGCGACATCACGATTACAAGAACGACAAAGAAAGAGTAAAGGAAGAGAGATGGAGAAAATACCAAGAAGATGAGTATTTATACTATCATAGAGGGAAGCAAAAAGGTGTGAGACACGTGGAGGTGACAGACGCCTTATCAGACCATGAGAAAAGGGAAAAGATTCTACTAAAAAACAATACAACTTTTAAACAAGACCGATTAACGCGACCCCAACGATTCAAGTTCACATGATCAACAAGGGGCTCTCAAGATAAAGAAAAACATGACTCAAAGTCACAACCGAACGAAGAACTTCTGAAAGAAAGAGATAACAAAAAGGAGTACCCCGATACGAGCTATGACTGCTTGCCGAGACTGCAACCCTCGACAAGACAGTCAGGGGGCTAATGTGAACAGGGGAAAATCTAACCATAAGCCAGGAACGAGAATGGGGGCTTCGAGGAATAACTGAGGTCACCGTCAGTGGAACTGGGGCCATCATCAATGGAAACGGGGTCATCATCAGTCGAGCCGGGGTCATCATCAGTGGGATCGGGATCATCATGAGCAATGATGCTATGTGGATGGGTGCCCCAATGGCGGGGTGCCCGAAAGAGATAACTAGTGGGTGCCTAAATACCCCCAAGTGTGATAATACATGTGTACGGCTAATAATGAAAGATTTATTAAGAAATGTATCAAAGTACACATGTACGGTACTTACATGTCAGGCTTTGCCTATAAAAGGAGGAATTCCTCCCAGAAAGAGTCAGATTTCTCTAGACAATTGTATTGTGTTCTCGGATTAGTCTCGTCATTACTCTATGATAATTTAAGAGTGTTTACAGAACGCTAACTCTCAAACTAATTGTTTATCACTAGATTTGAAAGATATGAAGAGAAATAACCCCAGTGCAATGCTGTTTCCACATCTCTTCTTGAGTTTCATGATCATTTTTTATCTTTCATCATCAGTTGTTGATGCTGTATCAGTTCCTTCATCCAAAACTTACAAGTTTGTAAAGGGAGGAGCTATCCGTAAACTTGATGCTATCACAAACCGACCTTTCTCTCTCAGTATTACAACAACACCGCTAATAAGTACACTCTTGCTCTTGGAATGGGCATAGGTACCGAAAACTCGCGTATGGTTTGGGTTTGGGCAGCTAACCGGGAAAGACCCGTTGGTGAGAATGCCGTACTCAGCTTCGGGCGCAATGGTAATCTAGTCTTGGTGGATACTGATGGTCGTGTAGCTTGGCAGACAAGAACTGCTGACAAAGGGGTCGTAGATATCAAGTTGTTGCCAAACGGTAACTTAGTTCTCCTTAATGAACATGGTGGGTTCGTATGGCAGAGTTTCGATCATCCCAGTGATACGCTCTTGAATGGTCAGGGTCTCCGTCCAGGTGGTGCCAACAATAAGTTAGTCAGCCGCTTGTCAGAGACGGATGATTCTCCAGGGCCTTACAGTATGGTTATCAACGGCGAGGGAAAATCTGGAATTCCTATGTTTTACAAGAGCAAATTTTCTTCTGAGCCTTTGAAGTACAATGATGTTTTACTTGATTACAATGAAGAACGATTAGATAATCTTACGTTTTACGTAAACCCGCCTACTAGTGATTGGGGTCCTGGTTATACTAATCAGCTGGGACTTCATTTATAAGGTGAAACCAATATCGAAGGCCTTTGGGTACAACCTAAGTACAATAGTACATTGTCACTCCTTCAATTAGGTTCGGATGGCAACCTCCTTGTCTACACTTATTATGGATTGCAAGTGCGCTGCTGTCTTTTACAGGAAGGATACATCGAAGTGTTTGCTCACTAACCAACTCAATACCCTTACTAAAGTTATCGGTTCTTCGAGTAAAGAACATATAGTCTTTATCAAGTATGCGAACGATGTATTATCCAGAGACATGTAACTGCTGTGTGTGTGTGTGTGTTTTTTTTTTTTGTTCCTACTCTTTTACCTATGTACTTGAAAATTAAATAAAACAGATCGAAACCCTGTGCTATGCACATGATATGGTTTCCTTGTGATCTTTCCAACTTCATCTGGAAATCCTTGGTGGCCATGCCTAATAAATGCTGCACTTGTTGTCATTGCAACGCAACTTAAAATCATGATACTGTTTAGTCTAAAATTTAAGTTGGTTGAGTCTTAAGGTGATGCATTTATTTTTCCCAATTAAATTGGGGTCTTAGTTTTGCTGGTGGCTGGCCGTGGCTGCTGCTTGGTGCTTTTCTGTTGATGAATAATAGAGATATATAGTTGAATATGTACGGACCAGAAAATGTGAATTCAAATCTTAGTCAGCAAAACCCAGTCTTCTGGAATGAACCAGCTGCGACGGCTGTGAAATTGTTTTCTTCTGTCTTTCCATTTTTTTTCACTTTCCTGGCAGTTTTTTCTCTCCTGTTGAAAAATTGATAACATAGACCATTTTTTTCCCCACGCAATGGGACTAATCTCTTCCAACAATAAGTAGGTAATTTTTGGAAGATATATCATAGAGCCACATAATATGTCTTAAGTTCAAAGATGAAAAAAGTATTCCTCATCAGGACTTTTGAAGAGATTTTTCTTGACTACATAGTTGATTCTTGGACTTTTTATTCTTCAAAATTCTAAACTATTCAAAAGTGGAGGAAGTTAGAAGAAAGTAATGCTCACCCCTCAAAGTGTATAAAGCTCCTACTTTCTGGAACACTAAACAACTCATTCTTCTTTTCTCTTCTTCCTGCTCAAAAAAGTATACCAACAATGGTGCAGACACCACAAGTTGCCATTGAAACTGTGTTAGTGTTTTCTATATTGGCTTTTTCATCTTCAAATTTCATTCTTTTCGCTTCTGGTTTTTCGAATACTTCCACTGATGCAAAACAAGTAAATGAAGAAGTAGAAGCTTTGCTGAAATGGAAAACAACTCTTGTCAATGAAACTCACTCTATCCTGCCTTCTTGGAGTACTGGGATAAACCCATGCAATTGGGATGGGATAACCTGCAACGGAAAAGGAAGCGTAACGAAGCTGAATATCTCGGGCTTGGGTTTGCAAGGTACACTCCATGATTTCAACTTCACATGTTTCTCAAACGTTGTTAGTCTTGACTTGAGTCAGAATGAACTCTATGGATTCATTCCATCTCAAATTAGTAATCTTTCTAAACTTACACCTTGATCTTTCCATCAACCATTTTTACGGATACATTCCGCAAGAAATAGGAAAACTAAATTCTCTTAGTACCTTGCACTTGAACAACAATAGCCTCTCCGGCTCAATCCCTGTTTCTATATCCAATTTGACCACCTTAACTAGCTTAGCACTTAACAGAAACCAACTCTCCGGTAGAATTCCGCAAGAAATAGGAGCGTTAATGCATCTTGCGGACTTAGATTTATCCACCAATAATCTCACTGGTTCCATCCCTGCTTCTTTGGGCAATTTGAGCAATTTAGTTACCTTGATCCTATTCAGAAACCAACTCTCTGGATCAGTACCTCTTGAAATAAACAATATAACCCGGTTGCAGAAACTTGATTTCTGCATTAACAATCTTTCGGGTTATTTACCTCAAGATATATGTCAAAGTGGGAAACTAGAAGAATTTGCAGCAGTCAGCAACAAATTTACTGGTCCTATACCGAGAAGCTTGAGGCACTGTACTAGCTTAAGAAGACTTCGTCTGGACAGCAACAAATTAGTTGATAACATATCGGAAGCTTTTCATGTGTATCCGGAACTATTCAGGTTCGGCGTGGGTAACAATATGCTGTATGGCGAAATCTCGAAAAACTGGGGGGAGTGTCAAAATTTACAGTGGTTGTACCTATCTGGTAATAAGATTACGGGCAGAATACCTGCGGAACTTGGCAAGCTGAAGAAGTTGAATCTACTTTATCTGGACTCAAATCATTTATCAGGCGAAATTCCAAGCAGTTTGTTTCAACTGTCTTCGTTGATCAACGTAAACTTGAGTCACAACCAGCTTTCGGGGAAACTGCCGCTGACAGTTGGAGAGTTATTCAACTTACAATTTCTCGACCTGTCAAACAATAAGCTAGTCGGAACGATACCGGAACGACTTGGAGAATGTACGAGCTTGCTCTACTTGAATTTAAGAACTAACAATTTGAGTGGAAGCATTCCTTTTCAAATTGGAAACTTAGATTCATTATCAGTTGCATTGGATCTTAGCGGAAATGAGATTACCGGAGAGATACCACCAGAACTCGGAAAGCTAACCAAGTTGGAATCGTTCAATCTATCTCACAACAAGCTTTCCGGTTCCATTCCGTTATCATTCGACAGTATGCTTAGCTTGACGGCCGTTGATGTTTCGTCCAATGAGTTAAGTGGCTATGTCCCGAACATTGCTGCTTTTGAGGCAGCTCCTATTGATGCACTGAAGAACAACAAAGCTCTATGCGGCGAGAAATTTAAAACCTTAAATCCATGCAATTCTGTGGTGAACAAGAGAAGGAAAGCGTCTGACAACCGTTTCACCGTAATCATCGTACTTTGCTTTTTTCTCACATTATTTCTTTTACTAGCCTTGCTTGCGATTGTTTTTTACTTCCGGAAGAAGGTTGTGAGAAATGCAGATACTGTTACTGACAAAGAAGGGAAAAGTGAAAGGAGAAACTTATTCTCGGTATGCAGTTTCAATGGAAGAATAGTATTTGAAGATATCATTGAAGCAACAAAGTATTTTGACGCTAAATATTGCCTCGGGACGGGCGGTTCCGGGAGTGTTTATAAAGCAGAGTTGTCAACAGGTCAGGTTGTTGCTGTGAAGAAACTTCATTCATCTGACGCTGATTCTGAAGTAGCTGATGTCAAGTCTTTCGAAAGTGAGATTCGTGCATTAACAAAAATTCGACACCGGAATATAGTGAAGCTTTACGGGTATTTTTTTACACAGAAAAACAACTTTCATTTCTAGTATATGAGTATTTAGAGAGGGGGAGTTTGGCAAAGATTTTAAGAGACAGCGAACAAGTGGCGAGCTTTGACTGGAGCAAGAGGGTGAAATTTATCAAGGGTATGGCCAATGCATTATCATACATGCACCATGACTGCACACCCCCGGTAGTTCACAGAGATATATCAAGCAACAACATCTTGTTGGATTGTGATTATGAAGCTTGTGTCTCCGACTTTGGTATCGCGAGGATTTTGAAACCTGATTCATCGAATTGGACTTCACTTGCAGGAACTTATGGTTACGTTGCGCCAGGTACAATTGTTTGCAGTAACTCATTTCGCCATTTTCAAGTTTGTTTTTTTCGTTTGATTGTTAACTTTTTAATGATTTTCGATCAGAGCTAGCCTATACAATGAAGGTGACAGAGAAGTGCGACGTATATAGTTTTGGAGTGGTAACATTGGAAGTACTATTTGGAGCGCATCCAACCGAATTCATCTCATCATCAATCACTCTTTCATCTGCATCATCATTATCTTCGCCTCCGGAAGTTTTCATTGACCGGAATATGCTATTAAAAGATGTACTTGATCCACGTCCTGAAGCACCAGAGGATATTATCGCGAACGAAATCATGCACATTGTGAAGTTTGCGTTTTTGTGTGTGCATAAGGATCCACAAACTCGGCCATCTATGCAAGAAGTATCCACAGAGCTATCATCAGCTCGTAGTAGACCGAACTTCCCATCGCCTTTCCAGACGATCACATTAGGCCAACTAGTATTGTAATTATATATTCCTATATACCCAGTTCTGTTGCATGTAATTAAATAGTAAAGAGATAAAATAAAATAAAACCCTTGTTTATAAAATAATAAAATTCTTGTATTGGGATGAAAATTTAAGAATTCATATCTTGCAAACTATATTTCGTATCTTGCAAACTTTATAATAATCGAAAAGTTCCTAGAATTATCTAGGCAACGAACATAAATAATAATGTGAAATTTATAGGGAAAAACAAAAACTAGGGTTTGCAAACATGCAAACCATGATGATGCAATCTTTTTTTTTATATAAAATAATTTAAAAAATAAAAACTAGCAACAAATTTTGGTGCTTTTAAATCCTTAAATTGCATCAAATTATTAATCACTTTCCTCCACTACCACCACAGCACCGCCAGCAGCAGAGCCGCTACCGCCAACACTATGCTAGAGAAGCAACAGCAACGAGACCAGTAGAAAAACAAGGATTCTTTACCCCTGTTAATATACAAGAGATGCAGCGGCAACAAGATCTGTATGGATAGAACCGCCGCCAGCACAAACAGGATAATCAACAGCAACTGTAGTAACTCTACCACTTCATCAGCACCTAGCAGTTCCACCAGCAAAGCCGGCTTCGACAAAAACATCTGTTGCAACACCATGATTCACCTTCCTTGCTTGCTTCCGTGAGATTTGAGAGAGAGAGAGTTGTATGAATAAAAAGGAGGTTCCTAGACAATATATACTGTGAGTGTCACATATTCACACGCGGTTTAGGTTTATGATGAATTGTTAGCAAGAGATCTACTTCCTGTCGACTTCCTAAAACAAACACAATTCCGTGGAGTTTCCGGCGGTGGTTTTGGGTCACTCCAGTATGTGAGTTGACAATTTTAATCCACACAAATAACTGGCCAAAAGGGTCATGAACCACCAGTGATGTATTTTAATCTTACACCCTAACTACACCGTTATTTCCTAGACGTTTAGGACTCGTGGTCGTGGGATTCCACTGTGCTCAAGTTTCATTCGCTCCTATCCCTTCACTGTTTTGATGTATTTTCCCTTTGTAGATTAACAAGGGGTTAGTCAATTGAGATTTATAGAGATCTCAAGAGACTTTTTGTGCAAGAGATTTGAAAAACTCCCTGCGATTTTATAGATTTTGGAGATTCCCTGAGTGATTTTTAAGGAATCTTGGCGACTCTTAAAAACAAAAATAAATAGAACTTCCATGTTACATACACCACTTTTTATATTTTATTTCTTTTTACTGGAAAAACCGGAAAGAAAAAAACAACAACATAAAAATCAATTAAGAAAGTGTATAATCAAATAATTAAGTGATAAAATACAATTATATATATGCATTTTTCTAACATAATTTTTTTGTTTGGAGTATAAATTTATATGCCTATTGTTATTTATTATCAAATTTAATCCTTATAATTAGAAGAAGAAAAAAACAAGTCTCTCAAAATATCACCTATCTTGGAGAGACTTTTTTTAAGCCTTTTATGGTATCTTTTAATACAAAAGTCTCTATAAATCTCTGAAAGCCTCAAATCATTGATTTAAAAATCTAAGTCGAATAACAGAGAATGATAAATACTTTAAAAAAGTCTCTATCCAATAACAGAAACTTTCAGAGATTTTCAGAAACTCTCTATCGACTAACGAGAAATTTGGGATATCTCTATAATTCCCTATAAATCCAAATTCACTAACCCCTGTAAATTTTAATTTCTTGTTGATAAATTATCTAAAATCTTAGGCTTACGCAAATACTTAAGTTACTTTGTGAGTTTATATACGGTGGAAGGACACACGAGAAGAGTACAATGACAAGGGACCTAAAATTTGTGAATTTGTCCATAGGAAGATGAAAAAGGAGGCTTCAACTTCTTAATTAAGATCCTCTAATCTTGGTTGAGATAATAATATCTTTCCGTTGAATATCTCATTGTTGAGGTTAATGCATTTTCTAGATTTATGTAGGATTGTAAAACAATTAGTTTTTGTCGAAGACGGTTTTGCAACAGATAATTAGTTTGCTTTTTATTCTAAAACAATTTCTTTTGTATACCGTTTAGCCTCCATGTTGGCTTTTTTGGCATGGGAAAAACTATTTAACCTATCCATCCCGTTAGCCTTTTTGGTATGGGAAAAATTGTTGAAGCTATCGGTTAGCTTTTTTGGCATGGGAAAAACAACTAGGTGATGTGAGGCTAATGTTCCTAACACATTTAGTGTCGTGACAGTTCTACCTGGTTTATTAAGTGGCCTACTCTTCCAAGTTGCAAGCCAATCATATCACATATAAGCAAATGTTAAATATCTACTGATGTTTCGAATTAGAGTTTTGACCTGAAACTTTTCAAATAAAACGAAATAAGTAAGAAAAGTTCTATGAACTTTACGTACGACAAACCCTATTTAACGAATTCGCGAACCAAATCAAATCTGGAAGTTCCTGAACCTTGGATTCACTTTGAGTTCCGGAGCCTACTTTAGTGACTCCGTAAACGAACTGAAACTCAAAGTATCTGAACTCGGAATTTACTTTGTTCACGAATCTACCTTGGTAAGTTCGCAAACCCAACGAAAAACTAATCCAAAGTTCATGAACTCGGAACTCACTTTGAGTTTGCGAACTTACTTAGGCGAGTTCGTAAAACAAATTGATATATAAGACTTGTTATTTATTTGCATGAAAATTTTTAGTTCTTTCTAATAATTGATCCAACTCGAGAGACACTATTTTAAATATTTTTCAGGCACATCGTTGTACATCGTCTATTCTTAGTAGTTTGTAGTCATATTCAGATTAATTCATTTATGGAATTTACTTGAGGTTAATGCGCCTCGTAATGGGTTCCTTTCATTTGAGAAGTTTGCTCTTTATAGGTTGTGACATATAAAATGACAATGAGGTGGCTCAACCACAGGTTATAATAATTGGGGTACCGCAATGTTAGGCCGAAGGATTCTCCTTTATATACTCTTGTACATTTTATCAAAATATTGAACTTTATTTTAAATATTCTTTTTGACACCAAAATTATTTTCGTAACTAATTTATCAAAAGAACGGGCCCCTAGCTCAGTTGGTCATCCCCGTTTTCAAAAGTTTCATGCGCTCCAGGAGGTTCCAGGTTCGAGTCCCCAATGGTGTAATATTGCAGGAATTAACATGGACGGTAGAGTTAGCTTGCCCCCCTTGTGACACAATCTCAGCTCCCTCTCGCTTCGGCTCGCTGGTAGGTTAGCACGGCAACCTGTTCAATTCGTGTAGTAGTGCGTTGTTGGAGCTTACCTTGTTAGACTTCCAACTAGTTAATGTAATACTCTTTATCCAGTTATTAGTCTATTTAGTATTGATACATATAATATATTTTATTATTATCAAATGTCGAAATCTTAAAATATCATTTGAAAAGCTTGTTTTAATGTTTCAGGCATATCCTCAAAACCCGCAGTACTAGAATCAGAAGTTGATAAATACATTGTTAACATTATTGAAGATGGTTTTGTTCTCGAGATCTAAGTTCTGGAAGTATCTGCCTTCCTCACCACCCTTCTTTTTCTTCTTAGAGGGGTGTATGTATCCTTATAATATGTCAAGTACATAGCAAGCGCCAACACCCTTTCCCATCTTTGATCATGAGTCTGGGTCTGTTAGAAACAAATTTGGCACATTCAATATGTCAAGTCACCATTCTTGGAATTTCATATCAATTAAAACTACCTGCTTAAAGACTTTGGATGAAGCTGTGGAGAAAAAAGCAGATCCAACCCCAAAAAATTGAAGAAACTTTAAAACACTTATATATTATATTAAACCACCATGTTCATTACATAACCAGACTGACAGCAAAAGAAATCATCGTAGAAACAAGATAGGAGATGCTAATGAAATTACTAGAAAAGGAAACTGCTAAGATAACAAACTACTAGGAAAGACATGACAAGATAAAAGAAATTAACAGCATACTTCATAACCTCCACCACTTCCACCTTCATCATCAGCACTCTCTTCTTAACGACGTCCACCACCACCACGTCCACCTCCATTATTATAAAAAATCGTCTCTTGCGATGAGTTCCTGATAAGTCTAGCAGGTGATACCTAATCGCACAAATATTGCGATTCAATTTAAACATGTGTTTTGAATACAATAAACATTTTCGTAATTAAATTAGTATTGATGCATGTAATAAATTATACTATTAGGATAATATTGATACCTTTAATATAGATTATATTTGTAATTAAAAGTATAAGTAAGAGGTACGTTGATCAACCATTTTGATTCAAAATCTCTTTCAGAGATTATCCATGGAAAATCTTTATTTGTGCTTAGATATGATTAACCTTCAATAAGGATTTGTCTATAGGTTCCAAAACTTAAAAATTGGTGGTGAAATTGGTACCTCCGTCTTTCCAACTTTAGCTTCAAAAGCTAGTTTTCAAGGGTCTTGTAAAGGGTTTCACTATATTAATTCATCTTCCTTTTGTGGAGAAAAAATTGTATATTATGCACGATCATTATTCTTACTAGTGTTAATTACAATTTTATGAAGGTGTCACTTAACTTTTAAGGTAAATAAGAGAACAAACTCATTATATATATATATATATATATAATTCAATTATTTCTTTAATTTGGTTGGTTTCTTTTATTCGATTTTTTCCATTGAATTTGGTTCCGAGAAAGAAAGTTAAACTATTTTTTCACGGAAGACCTAGTGACCTATTATGTTGACTAGTAACCGGGGGAAGCCCTATAGTTCTCATTTATCCAGATCTTCAAATCGATTCTCACCTATACCTCTCTATTTAATCATTATGATAAATATCTCACAAGTTCATGCTCCAATATATAAAAAACAAAGTAACTTGAAAAGTAAAGAATATCAATCATGAGTTTCTAGTTGAGTTATTAGAGAAACGTTTTAGGCTAAAAGACTCGGATAAGGAAACCAAATTGTTGTAGCAAATCCTACTGAGAAACTGTTGTTGGAAAGTGATTTTAAGGTTTCTCTTGTGGACTCTGAAGGAACAATATTTTTCTTAAATGGTGTTCCAGTTTGTTTTGGGAGTGGGGGTGATTTCACCCGATATTTTATAAACCAAGGCTAGAGAATGTTCACATCCAAAACCAGGATGAAATAGTCGATTTGTTCAAGAATATCTTATATTTTGTTTCATAAAATAAAAAGAGAGTCGGGAGTATGGTGGTGGTCATAGTAACTTGTGTCGAAAGTGTTAGAGCATTGCTCGGTTGAACCCATTAGCGTTGGTTTGTCAAGTTAGTTGTCAAATTTAGTTGCCAAAACACATTTTTGATTTCGTATACTAAAGTTAGTTTCAGACTATATTAGGTCTAAAAGTATAGTTAACTTGGAATCGAAACTACCCTTGAAGAATGAAGGTTGAAGACTACAAGAAGACATCCATGAAGAAATCCATTAAAGGTTAGTAAAAATCAGAGCCGACCCTCCTAGTAAATATCTAAAATCTTAGGCTTACACAAATACTTAAGTTATTATATGAGTTTATATACGGTGGAAGGACACACGAAAAGGGTACGATGACAAGGGACCTAAAATTTGTGAATTTGTCCATAGGAAGATGAAAAAGGAGGCTTCAACTTCTTAATAAAGATCCTCTAATCTTGATTGAGATAATAATATCTTTCTGTTGATTATCTCATTGTTGAGGTTAATGCATTTTCCAAATTTATATAGGATTGTAAAACAATTAGTTTTTGTCGAAGCCGGTTTTGCAACAGATAATTAGTTTGCTTTTTACTGTAAAACAATTTCCTTTGTATACTGTTTAACCTACCGGTTAGCCTTTTTGGCATGGGAAAAACTGTTTAACCGGCCAGTTAGCCTTTTTGGCATGGGAAAAACAACTAGGTGATGTGAGGCTAATGTTCCTAACACATCTTGTGTCATGACAGTTCTACCTAGTTAATTTATTAAGTGGCTTACACTTCCAAGTTGCAAGCCAATCATGAAATTTTTCCTGCAAATTCCAAATTTTTCCATCTTATTCCTGTGAATTAGAAGAGGGGTACCAATGTATTTTTCTTGAAGTGCTAGTCTCTTAGTTACTATAGTATTGGTAATCCGTACTTTATTATCATTATTCATTTTGGGAGTAAAAGCAATCCCAGACTTGTCAAAATTTATTGACTGTCCAGAATACTTACCGAAGTTCTTTATAATATCGTCTAATTTTTTAGCACACCTTTTATTAGCTCTAGTGAATAGGAGACAGTCATCAACACAAAATAGATAAATGATTGATGGACTATCTCTTGTCACATTTATTTTTTTGAATATTAGTTATAGTAGAAATAATAAGCTTCCAGAAAATCTCCATGCATATAGTAGATAGGTATGGAGAAAAGGAGTCTCTTTGTCTGAAAAATTTCGTGTGGGATAAAAAATTTCACCGAGAGAGCCATGCAGAATGACTGACATTGAAACAGTAGACTTGTCAAATCGATGTCAATCATCATGAAAACCTAGTTTTTTAAGAACATTAATCAGAAAATCCTACTAAATCCTATCAAAGGACTTACATATATCAAGTTTAATAGCAATAGGGCCTTTGATTTTTGCTTTACACTTTTTCATGTTATCTACAACTTCATGGGCATGAACTATATTATCAGTAATCTTCCTAAAAGAAAGAAAGGCAGCTTGGTGAGGATTAATAAACTTATATATCCATGATTTCTTAAGTCTACAAGCTAACAGTTTGCTTATTATTTTATAGTGAAAAAGCGGGGGTCTAACAACTTCACCCAATATTTTTCTTAGCAATCTTTATGGACTAACTACAATATACTTTCAAGAGAATCAACTAGACATGTTAGACTCAATCTTAAAATATATCAAAGAGTTATATCTCAATCTCTCAATTCAATCCGCAATCAAACAAATAAGAATTTGCGAGCCTGATTAAATACAAGAGAAATAACTTGAACGGCACCAAAGACCAATGTTCAAGGATCAATCAATTTCAATCAATAACCAAAGGTTGGATTTACTAATTGATCGATTCAACGCACAAACTGTGATATTTCAATTATATAACAAAATATAATGCGGAAAATAAATAACACAGACACCAGAAATTTTATCAACGAGGAAACCGCAAATGCAGAAAAACCCCGGGACCTAGTCCATATTTGAACACCACACTGTATTAAGTCGCTACAGACACTAGCCTACTACAAATCTAACTTCGGTCTGGAATGTAGTTGAGCCCTAATCAATATCACACTGATCAAGGTACAGTCGTGTTCCTTACGCCTCTTGAACCACGCCGGATTCTGCGCACTTGATTCCCTTAGCTGATCTCACCCACAACTAACAGTTGCTACAACCCAAAGTCGAAGACTTGATAAACAAATCTGTATTACATAGAAAAGTCTATTGAATAGATAAATCTGTCTCCCACAGATATACCTACGAGTTTTTGTTCTGTCTTTTGATAAATGAAGGTGAATAAGAACCAATTGATAACCCGGACTTATATTCCCGAAGAACAGCCTAGTATTATCAATCACCTCACAATAATCTTAATCGATTAATGAAACAAGATATTGTGGAATCACAAACGATGAGACGAAAGTGTTTGTGACTACTTTTCAATCTTGCCTATCGGAGATATAAATCTCAAGCCAATCTTACGATTGTACTTAATCACGATAGAAAACAACAAGATCAGATCACGCAACTACAGGGAAAATAGTTGGGTTTGTCTTCACAATCCCAATGAAATCATTAAGTCGTTAACCTACATGGTTTCGTGACGAACCAGCTGATGATGAGAGAACTCTGTCTGATAGAGAGAAGAATGACGAAGACACTGATGATGATGAAGAATCTGAGCTCAAAGTCACGAATGATAAATCTTCAATTTATTAGAAGACACCTGGTGGATCTTCTTCTTCGGAAAATCCTCTTAATCAATCTCATGATGCTGGTACTGTCAAAATTGAGACTTCTAGAGCTGGTGGTAGTACTGTCGAAGAAGAAGCCATTGGAGATGTTCCTATTCAACTATCCCTTCAGTCTTGATCTCTTTGTTCTTGTTGGTCCTTTTACTCTCGACATTTCACTTCTCCTAACATTTTCTCTTGAACTGAGTGCTCCCAAGATTGGGGGGCATAACACTTTGGATCTTTTTCTTTAATATATCATCTTTTACCTTCTACATGTCTCAGAATACTTATCGTGCATTTAAGATAATCATAGTTAGCATGGTTAAAATATATTTCGTGTTATTATGATTTGACACCCGAAGTGGCTTATATACTATGACTTATCTATGTGATCTGGAATTAAGTCTGCAAAATTAATCTCGTTTTTGAAATTAAAAAACATTCAACTTATTTTTAACATCTTCCTGCCTCTAGAATATGAACTCACTATATTCATGTTCAGTATATACTTGCCTTTGTTTTTTCTTTCAAAGACGAAGAGTTTGTGCGAAGAAAATACTCAAAAGAATTAAAAAATATAAAATTATATATTTGCCTCTTATTCTTTTGTGGAGTTCCGAAGCATACCCGTGTTTCTTCGTGTATTATTTTATTGCCTTAGTGCGATATTAAATTGGTAATCTTGCCTCTTGCTCGCGGTTCTGAGCTTGCTCTTCTCAATTCGTCATTTCGACTACCCTGTACTTCGTTGTGTATTACTTATCTTTCCTTGCTTCAGTTCAATGTTAGTTTGAGTACTTTGCCCTTTACATATGATGTTTGTCTTTTGTAATTCGGCATTTCCCTTGTTGCCTTAGCTCGACGTTAAGTGGATAATTTTGCACTCTGCTCATGGCTCTAGAATTCGCCTCTTGTAATTTTCCATTTTGATTTCCCTATCTTAGGTTGCCTTTACATTCATCTTTTGTAATTCATCATTTTCATGCAATATTAGTTGCTATAATAATAATTCATCATGCATAAAAGTTTGCCTCTTGCTTTTGTTTCATGGATTTTCCTTCTGTTATTTATTTTTGGATGTTGCCTCTTGTTTCATTTTATTGATAGCATTGTTATTTCGAGGTCTTATTGCGCCTCCTAGTTAAGGTCTTATTGCGCCTCACCTTGTTTTTCAAGGCCTTAGTTTTTCGACATAGTCTCAGGCGCTCACTATTCTCGCGAATAATGATCCATCAACCTCTCCTTAGCTCTTGTATTTTTACCTTGTCAGGTTATTTTGCGACAATACACGGGCCTAATTATTCCCGTGAATAATAACCCCATGATATTGTCGTCTGGTTTGGTCACACAACTCCCTAATCTGAAGGGTGTCGTCCCTTTATATTCCCCTGACTGCCCCTTCAAGGAGGTTAAACCTAACATGCATGTTGCTCTCCTCCCATCCGGTTATTACGACAATCAGTTTTTTATCGTGACTTCTTATCCCTTTGCTGATATGGCTCATGGTTACGAAGTCACACCCTAAGTGGGGTTTCTTTGGGACCGAGTGAATCGTAGCCAGGACTTGCCATACGGTCATGGCCGGTAATGCTCCAGACGTCCCAGGAACCCGCAGCTCAACCGAATACGTCGGCGCCCTGGTCATATTTATGCACCCCTTATCGAAGCCCATCATAAAAGGGACCCTCAGCGGATAGGTCTTATCATTGCCCCTATTTAATATCTCTGGAAGTTGTTCACGATGTGCATTAGGTCTTATCATGCCTCTTACACTCTCGTGCGAACTAGGGTGCACGCCGTGGATTCCCAACCTTCCAAGATGAAGGGTTTAAGTTTCCATAGAAACTGTTTTATTTCGTGGGTCTTATCAGCCTCCTAGTGAGGTCTTACTTGCCTGTTGTTGAGGTCTTATTTTGCGCAATTGTATTTTCTTCGTGAATTTACGAAAAGATATTTCATTAAGTATTTGATCTGCCATTGAGTACATATCTATTTTTTTTTTTATTCGCTAGTACATTGCATAAATATGGATAATATTTTTTGATGTAAACTGGATTCCAGGGATGATCCAATATGCGATCTTGTCTTTCGATTTCGCCATACATTATATTTCCTTCGTCATCTGTATCTTTCCCTTCGCAATATGCGAGTTCATAAGCCGTGTTACCTACTATTCTCTTCAGGATATACGGACCTTCCAAGGTGGGCTCCAACTTTCCTCCTGAACCTTTCTGATATGGTGGTATTTCTCGCAGCACCAAATCTCCTGGCACGAAGCTTCTTTTTTTAACCAGTTTATGATACTCTCGAGATAATCTTTGGTGATAGTTTGTCATATATCGAAGTGTTGTTTCTATATTCTCTTCCAGATCATCCAACTTTGCGAGAATCAAATCTGAATTTAAACCCTTTCTCCATGCTTCTCTCTTAGTTGTGGGGATAATGATCTCAGTGGGTAATACTGCCTCTACTCCATATGTCAAGCATAAGGGTGACATTCCCGTGACATCTCGCCTCGTGGTCCTATATGACCATAGCACGTTTGGAACTTGATCGCACCATCCTTTATGGTGTCCTTCTATTGATGGTGGATTTTAGTTCAGGGCTAAAATTGTAAAATCAGTATTTAATATGCTGACATCCTGCAAAGGGTAAAGCCGTTTGATAAGTGATGAGTGCATCTTCACTATATTTATTCTAAGCAACTCAATAAATATACAAAATTCACCCAGAATGGTGCATGTAGAAACAATCCCAAATATTCTGTGAATTTTAGCATTATTAATTAATGCATGATTTGCCTAGTATTTCCTGTGTTATTCCTCGCCGAACTCTCATTGTTAGCATGACATGACGACTGAGTGTTCACTCTCAGCAGAGTAACATGAATCTCCAAGTGCCAATTATGAGACATGTACGAAATACCCGTACAGGCTACATCACTCTCTGACAAAAGAGAATTTTGAATCGATGCACTCTCAGCTCGATCGAACGTATTTAATTTCCTTAAGGAAAATCTGGACTGTCCATATCAGTCTCAGAAACGATCGCAGCCATACAAGTTGGCCGAGCAATTTACAAGCCTAGCCAAAACTTCGCAAGAATGGGCGATTGACGTAATGACCACCGGCGGGCCCACTTGTGCCCTAGCCGGTCGAACATCACACGAACACCTCCCTGCAACGTTAAACGCCAACCCTAAGTAGGGTGGCCGTACTGCTTTGTAGAGGTTCAATCGAACATAGACTGTCCAGGCAGTCTTAAAACCATCGCAACCGTCCAACTTCGCCAGCCTGGTTGGACGGATTAGATCATCCCGTGAATGATCAGGGAAGCGCTAATGCACACGTTGGCGGGCCCACTTCTCCCTCACCCGATCGATTTTCTCACGGAAAAGCTATGGAGCAATGAACGTTTGCTCGAAACATGGCTGGCGTGATGCTTTAAAGGGTCATGGAAATTCCACTAGCGTCTTAAAACGATCACAACTATCCAACTTAGCCAGCATATTTGGACGTCTTAGATCGCGCCTAGGACCATCAGGAAGGTGCACACATGTTCACTGTCAGTCGAACGTGGGCCCCACACGATCGGTCTCTCCAAAGGAGAAGCATAGATCGCCAAACCGTTTGGCCAAAGTCACGCATGGGTGACTATTTAAAAACCCTAATTAGGGTTTGCGGAAATGCATATCTGTCGTAGTTCGATCGCGCCCATACATCTTCGCCAGCCTAAACGAAGGGTGTACATATAGAGTCAAGAGGTCCCAAGGATGTTGACGTGATCACCGCGGGCCCACCTGTGCGCATGACCGACCGGCCTAGGTGAACTATGGCCAAGCGCCTCGAAACGCACGCCCGAAGGTGGCATGCTACGCGGCTTTCAATCCTTTGCGACAATGGATTTCTGTCGCAAATCGATCACGACCAATCATCTTTGCAGGTCAAATTGAGTGGCCTAGATCGAATCTTTGTGAAACCGAGAGTTGTAGACATGCTCGCCGGCAGGCCGTCTACACGCATGCCCGGTCGGTCCTACCAAAATTAACGCCCATGCTTGAGTTCGATCAAGCCAAAGAGGTATGCTTGCGCACCTCTTAAAAACCCTAAAATTCCATCAACGGTCGCAAATATATTCCGTAAACCATCTCGTCCTTCCAACTTTGCCAGCCTGGTCGGATAGCCTAGGTTAAAAGTTAGGCGACTAATGAGGCACTTCGATGATCACCGTCTGCCACTCTTCCACAGGGAGTGATCGACCAGGGGATGGCTCACCCATGCGGCCTCCAAACGATCACTCGAAGATGGTGGGACGTGATGCTATTTTAAGACGCTTACTCCGCGACTTATTCGGTTAAGCTTTAAAGCAGCAATGCTTCATACATATTGATTGTTTTCGATGCATTACATGCATCGAGCATACACGATATTTCATAAATATGAATTTCTTAAATAACTTAGTTATTTAACTTAGCACCGTATGCTATTTCCTGCAGTGGGTCCCACGATCCGCTCATTCGAGACATCAAGCATGTCACAAACTGGGGGATACTTACTGGGGTATTGGTCTAGCGGTTTCCAACGTGCAGCGTGCAACACGCCATTACAAGAACGTGTAAGGAAAAGGTGGACGGTTAACAGTGATGAGGGAAGTGGGAAAAGGTGTGATCGTGTGATAATCACCACTCCTACACGACCCCACTACTCCATCACTTCACCTCCTCCACTTCCTACGAGATGAGGGTTGCGCTCAATGACTTGTATAAATAGGTCATTCACCTATTTCCAAACAACACACACAAAACACAGAAAAACCAAGTGTTGTCACAGTTTCCAGAAAACACCCAGAACTGATTGCTTTCATTGTGCAAGCCAGTTCATTATTCTGATACAAGTCATAAACACCCGACACCTTCACAATCTCAACACCTTCTTCGCTTCCCTTCCTAAGATCAACCCCATCTCCTTCACTTTATGACCGAAGAAAGTCTGGAACGGCCATTTTTTTGGTTTAGGCCAGAATTGTATAGATTGATCTCTCGAATAAAAAGAACTCCCGTGCAGTGCATTTGTTTAGGGTTTAGATTCGTTTCTCATCCACACACCCAAATTGACCAAAACCAGTAGAAACAGTTTTCACCCATAAACAATTGGCGACCAATGTGGGAGATTAATATCTCGGTTGTGAAGTCAATTTCTTCAATACCCATTTCAATTTTACTGATTTCAAAATGGTGGATCTTAGGTCTGGATCAGCAACCAATCCCGACGGAACTACCGCTGACAGCACTCTCGGCGTCGGTATCCCGGTCAGTGGCGTTACCGTACATACTGTCAATACGATCAATGCATCTCGTGGAATTACATCCTCTACCACTAACACCCGCGGAGCAGGAGATATTCCATTGGGCGTGACACCTCATACCACCAGAGCCAGAGCAGCTGCAAACCCCGGCATTTCTTCAAGTGTAACGCCTACATTCGTCACCAGAGCAACTACCACTCCTCCGTTAGTACGAGGAGCCGGGGGAGCCAGAGGAGGACAAACCCCTATTACAATGATAGATTTGATGGAAAGACAAGAAGTTCTTGCTAAAGCCCAAACGGACATGGCTACGACTCAGAAAGAGGTACTTACTTTTCTCAAGACATTAACCGAACGATTGCCACGAGAGTCACGACAACCCCTAGAGCCAACAAGGAGGGCAGTCAATACACCCGGAGCAGGCACCTCAACGGCGCGGGCCTACATGGAGGAAGAAGCTTGTGCTTCTCCTGAACGTCCAAGGGAAATGGACCAACAATCTAACTTCATTATGCGTGAGGACCTGGAGCGACTCCTCCAAACCCGGGGAAAAGGAAATCCATAGACATGCACCAGCATCAACCTCCATACCCTCAGGATGTAAAACGAGTTCCTCTTCCAAGAGGATACACCTCTCCTCAGTTCTCCCTTTATGATGGTACTTGTAACGCTCGTGAACACATCTCTCGGTTTTTGGAATCTTTAGAGGAACACGAATATAATCATGTTCTTCGTCTGAAAGAGTTCTCAAAGTCACTTTCTGGACGAGCGTACACCTGGTACAACAACATCGCACCTAAAAGCATACCCAATTGGAGTGAGATGGTAAGTGCTTTCTACAGGAAGTATTTCTTCGTGTCTGAGCAGATCACCTTTTCAGACTTGGGGAGAATCTTTCAACGAAACAACGAGCATCCAAACGACTTTGTTAAGAGATTCGATATTCAAGCGTTGGATTGTCATGATCCGAATATCACCGAACGCAAGTTGGTGGAGTTATGCATTAACGGAATGGTGCCCATATACCGTGCTTTGTTAGAAAATCTGGGATTTCAAACATTTTCTGAGCTCCATGAAGCCGCTAAGCGCTCAGCCACAACGGCCCCGACATTGCTGGAAAGAACCAGAATTGCTCGAAACGAAGATGCACGTGAGAGTCGAGGAAGCATGCGTCTCATCAACAAGCAATATAACACTGGTCCTTCTGTGAGCGTGGTAGGAGAAGGAGGAAAAAGGAAAGCTTTAGCAACGGAACAACAACCCAAGCGTGCGGCTCCAGCGCAGAAAAATTCATCTCGAAAGGGAGCGGGCAAGACTCCTGTACAAGAAGCTGAAGATGCGGTTCCAGAATTCCCATTTTCCATGGTAAAAGTCATAGAACTCTTGGAGGTGTGGATTCAAGATAACTTGATCAAACTCCCCCCCCCCCCCCCCCCTCAGACGTCCGCCGACCGAGGAAGAGATGGCAAATCCGAAATATTGTCGTTACCATAGGTTCGTCCATCACCCGACCAAGGATTGCAACAAATTGAAGCACATTTTTAGAGGAAAAAAAAGAGGCAGGAGAGCTTCAGTTAGGAAACGAAGGTGTTCATAGAGATCCTCTTCCTATCAGGAGCTGCATGATTTCTGGGAATTCTGTTCGCAAGACTGTACAGTCTACGATGGAGCATTTATGTGAAATCTTGTATTTCTCCAAGACACAGCGTCAAGATATATTTGCATCCCTCAACCGCATTGTGTCAGGCAGGCGTTTGTGTTCAGAAGAGGAAGCAATTTCGAAACCTCAGTCTTTCCTGGAAGATGCAACTAGCAAGGGGAACTGGGGACTCTTGACCGTCACTCGTTTGAAGGATGTCGAGTTCGATAGCACATTGATTGATGCGGCCTCTGAATTCAAAATCATTACTGTCAAGACCTTGAAAGCAGCAAAGATCTCAAAGCAGGAAACTATTCGCAGCCCCAACCGTAATTAAGAATTCAGAAGGAGAATTCAAAGATGTCTATGGATACATTGAACTTGATGTTAAAGTTGGTGATGCCCTGACGCATGCAAAATTCTACATAATCAAGGAATATCCGAATTATGACATGGTCCTGGGACGCTCGTGGATATACGACAACAAGGAAACGCTGGGAACATGTCCTTTGCCGATTTCAGTACCTGAAAGAATCTCCAACAAGCCATTCAATCCCGAAGACTACCTATTGTCGTATCAACAGCTTGCAGATGTGACACAACTTCCCGGAGAGGGACCCGTCAGCATAACTTAAAAGGTTCCGAGCTCAAGTAAGTCTCATCGAACAACCTTTTTTGCAACCAGTCACTCCTCCTTCTGATAAGTCCCGGGGACTCGCTCCAATCAACAACCCAACCACCACTAGGAGATGTGAATGGGATGCTGAGCCTTTCAAACGCTTTGTCAAAAGTTTAGAAGATGTCTCTGAAAAAGCGGCGGACTAATAACACCACCCAATAATTCGATTAGCAATCTGTATGGACAAACTCCGAAATACTTTGCTAGAGAATCAACTAGACAGTCAGACTCAATCTAGATTAAAGTATCTCAAGGAGTCAATATCTCTCACTTGTTTTGATTTATTCAAGCTAAAACAATAGTGAGTCTTTAATCAAACACAAGGAATAACTTGGACGGTACCAAAGACCAATATCCAAGGATCAATCAATATCAATCAACAAATAGAGGTTGGATTTCCAATTGACGATCTTAACGCACAAACTGTATTATTTCAATTATATAAAATATAATGCGGAAAAGAAATAACACAGACACCAGAAGTTTTGTTAACAAGGAAACCGCGAATGCAAAAAAAACCCGGGACCTAGTCCATATTGAATACATAACTGTGTTAAGCCGCTACAGACACTAGCCTACTACAAGTTAACTTCGGACTGGACTATAGTTGAACCCCAATCAGTCTCCCACTAATTCAAGGTACAGTTATACTCCTACGCCTCTGATCCCAGCAGGATACTGCGCACTTGATTCCCTTAGCTGATCTCACCCACAACTAAGAGTTGCTGCAACCCAAAATTGCATACTTGATAATAAACAAATTTGTCTCACACATAAAAGTTTATCAAAGGATAAATCTGTCTCCCACAGAAAAACCCTAGGTTTTGTTCCGTCTTAAGATATAAAATCAAGGTGAACATGAACCAATTGATAATCCGGTCTTATATTCCCGAAGAACAGCCTAGATTAATCAATCACCTCTCAATAATCCTTCTTGACTACACAAGCGGTTTGTCGAGGAATCACAAACAGTGAGACGAAGATGTTTGTGACTTCTTTATCTTGCCTATCGGAGAACTCTCACGATCTCAAGCCAATCAATAGATTGTACTCGTACGATAGAAGATGCAAGATCAGATCACACAACTACGATAAAAGTAGTATCGGTCTGGCTTCACAATCCCAATGAAGTCTTTAAGTCGTTAACCTGGTTTTAGAGAAGAAAACCAAAGGTTAAAGGAGAATCGACTCTAGCGAGCGCACTAGTATCACACAGACGTGTGGGGATTAGTTTTGCACAATGCTAGATGTCTCCTTTATATATCCTTCAAATCAGGGTTTTGCCTTAGTTACAAAGCAATCCATATTCACCGTTAGATGAAAACCTGATTTAGATTCAAGCTAATATTTCTCAACCGTTAGATCGAAAACTTAGCTTGTCACACACACTTGGGTAGACGTTTACTGGGTTTGAAAACCATGCCCAAACGTGTACGTGTATGTTGGTTCAACATAGTAACCCAAAAGGTTAACCATATGAGCATTCATATTAACCTAGTTCTTCTTCTTCACCATAACTAGTTCAATTGACTCAAATGAACTAGTTAGAGAGTTGTTCAATTGCTATGAGATCTTATGTAACTACACAAGACACAATTGAAACAAAGATGATTCGATTCGATGAATCGGCTCATGAACTTTATAGCCACGGTTTGCATAAAGCATTCCTTAGTAATTTAAGTTTCATGTTCAGAGCACATCTTTAGATCATAACCACTTAAGCTCACAAACAAGTTCGCGGACTTAAGGCAACCGGCAGAGTTTTCCAAACTCAGCAGAAAATCTCGGCAAAGAGACTTCCGCCAGTTCGCGGACTAGGTTCGCGGACTGAGTTCGCGGACTACACGCAAACGAGTTTTTGGAAAATCCCAGCAGAAATTCTCGGCAAGAGAACTTCCGTCAGTTCGCGGACTGAGTTCGCAACTGGTTCGCGGACTTGGCAAAGCCAATTCCTCCGGTTTCTCTCAATCAACAAAGTTCGAAAACTTCGGATTAAGGAATACATGGTTATGTAATCTAAACTCTCATTCCAATCATTGAGACATTCTCAGAGGACGTATATAGCCGTTATTCACAGACCGTTTCACGTCAGAGCAATTCTCAAAGTAATTGAAACTTTTCATGACTTTCGTCACTAGGTGAAGATAAACTTGATCAAAGCGAAACTTTACCAACACACGATTTCGAGAAAAGATAAGTAGTGAATACTCAGCTCGAAATGTCAAATGTGTATGATCCAGTCTATATAGCATACGACTTTTTGTCTCATAAGAAGTAGGAGATAGAATAGATAGACTTTTGAGTGATAGATAAGTTCAAGTCTCCACATACCTTTTTGTTGATGAAGTTCCACGGTTCCTTGAGTAGATCTTCGTCGTTGTATGATGAATCGCCATGAAGTCCTTGAGCTCAACTACACTTTTCTATCCTAGTCCGAGACTTAGCTATAATAGACTAGAAATCAAGACTCATAGTTTTGATCACTAACATTGACAAACATGCTTGATATAGCAACGCATGCGAGGTCGACCGAGCTATGCTCTAACAATCTCCCCCTTTGTCAATTTTAGTGACAAAACTATTAATACATATGGAATACAAAAAAGATAAACTTTAGTGGCTCCTATTCCATAGTCTAATCTTCAACGTTCCTTGAAATCTTCGTCCTTCCAAGTACTCCAATGATCCCAAAGGTTGTAAGTTTAGCACCACCGTTGTTGAAGATCCGTAGCTATAACAATGAGAGAAATCGAGATTCTCGATCATTATTATACAGTGTCATAGTATCATTATGTAACATCAAAGTCCAATTGCATCACGACTTTAACAACAATACTATGGTGATATGTATCACTCCCCCTTAGTCAATACTCCATCTCGATCATGGAAACCACTCCCCCTTACACAATGATCCAAAACCATATGTATTTGTAGTGTGAACTACATTATTTCTCCCCCTTTTTGTCAATAAAATTGGCAAAGGTAAAAGAACGGATCATAATGAAATTTCCACAAGAGACATTTCATAGACTAAAAAAAAAATACATACCAACTTAATTTAGATGCAATCATAAAGCCGAAGCTAAATGCATTCATCAAGGAGTTTTAAGATACAAGATAACCCCTATAAAATTCCACAGCCGCACACCCCGCAAGATATTACCATTAAGCACAAGTTCAAAAGAACTCTCCCATTTGATGTCATTCCCGAAAGAACAACAAGAGCGACCTTAATTTCGAAAGAAAAGAAGGATTTTTTAATTGGACACAAAAACCATGGAAATGATTTTCTATATCCAAAACTCAACCAAATTAATCACAAGTAAACCCATGATTAATTTAATCGGAATACGCAACTAAATCAAACCAAAAAGTGATCAATTTAATTGATTGTGCTCAACATAAGAAAACTCACGGAGCTACGACTAAGATAACCACACGGAGATGACTACCTTAATCGTTCAAATACTCAACATAAGGAAAACCTTACGGAATATACGACTACATCAACCAATAGAACATGATTAGTATGTTCATATACTCAACACAAGAACTTGTGGAATATATGAAAAACTCAACTAGATTAATTACAAGAGAACCTATAATTAATCTAATTGGAATACACAACCAAACTAATCACGAAGCAATCAATTTAATTGTCAAAAGATTTTGCTCGACAAAAGAAGACTTTCGGAGCAAATAACTAAATAACCAATCAAGATGATTAATTTAGTTCAAGAATGCTCAACATATAGCATCTCATGGAACAACCAACAAGGCCAATTAATCGACATAGTTGTAAGGTGCTCAACATAAGATACAATGGAGCCTTCACGGTAAAACTAACAAAATGGATCAATGAAGATCAATACCGTGGATAACATACAAGGATCTATTCTATTTTCCATCACTATTTGCATAATGACATAATAGACTTTATCCTTGTCAAACAAAAGATTTATCCTATTTTCCATCAAATAAATGACTGCATAGGCATAACTTTTGTATTGTCAAAAGCCATTCGTCCTTTCATCAATACGAATATCAATTTATGAACGACTTTACTTTTGACACAATATGGGACCTTCAAGTTCACGGACGCAAACAATACATATCCCATTGCAATACTTCAAAACAGATTAATACTGCAATAAAAATCTTTATCCTTAGAAGGTAGAATCAATCTTTTTCGCACGGATTTATACCAAGAGTGGTTACCAAAAGCGTATACAAAGATTTCCTTAACAAAGAAGAACATACAAAGTCATTGACGACTATGCACCATAGTTCACATGAGATGATTGTGAACGCTCAAGAATATATAGCAATGTGAACTACTACCCATTCTCGAACTTCCTTATTTGTAATTCACCAACATCACTCTTGTAACAGCCACAAAATAGCGTAGAATAGGATTTCTCCAAGAATCCCAGTGCCCAAGTCCAAGAGAATAGAACAAGTGCAACAAAACGGAGCAAACACTAAAAAACAAGAGACATGAAAAATACCAATATTAACTCATCCAATTTCACCAATTCTCATCTCCCTTTTGAAGAGAATTCAATAAGGAAGAGAATTCAAAAAGAATGAGGTAAATCCGAGTTCGGACGAAGAAGTTACGGCCAAAACAAGTTTACCGAATGTCGACGTCAAGTATGCATACGGGTTTGCGAACTTAAACCCTTGGATTTTGAATGTAAATGCTGTTATGCATACTTGGTATGTGTACCATGTAGTCCAAACTTCCCGAACTATTATTTTCAAATCTAAACATTTAAGAACCTTAAATACAGATCAAGTTAGGTAGAAATGAACGATAAGCAAGATTATTATAAGTATTCTAAGCAAATAAAAGTACAAATCTTGATCAAGTTTATAGACATACCTTTTTAGATGAATCCAATCGAATTCTACCGCCTTACCGAACATAATCTGTGTGCCCAAATTCTTGTGCTTCCCTCACCATATACAAAGCAGGGCATTCCTTGGTGAGGATGCACTTCCAACACAATCAAGTTGCGTTGGGGTGAACAAAGTCTTTCTCACCACAAGTGACCTTTGGATTATCATGAAAGAGATCACTTTTGGAACCTTTCACATCCAATTCCATTTTTCCAAAAAACTTGTTAAGTTCCAGCATCATGGATACTGCCTTTTTCCATAATCATGGAGTTTTATGGAAGATCATTCCTTTTCACACTCAAAACATCATTGTCTTTCTTTGGTATCCACTTCTGAGTGCGTTTAGGAATAGTTGGAACCTTCTTCCCATCACTCTCTTCTAGAATTCTTGGAAGAGAATTGGATTGACTATTCTTTTGCAAGTTAATCTTTATCCAATTGGGAGCATCGGATCTTGTCTTCGTCTTTACGAAGTTATCCTTTTGATAACCATTACGATTATGAAAAGGATTCATACGAAGTTTATAGTCAAAGCTAGGTCTATCATAGCACTGATTCCTTTGCCTAAAGGTTGGACAATTACAACCTGTAACGTTAAGAGGATCAGTCTTAACGTATGATCTTGGTTTCACAACTTCTTGTGATGCCCAAACAAGAACATCATGAAGTTTCTCATTCCTTATACGGAAACGACATCTCCTTTCCAGGTGACCTTTATTTTCGCAATAGTGGAAAACATAAGGAATGTTCTTACCTCGATCCGTGTGTGCTAACTTTGGAGGTTGATAAACTTTTCTCTTTAGAACCTTAACTGCCGGAGAAGTATTTCACTTTTTCCATCAGTGAAAACCTTTTGTTAAGAAGAATCACTAGCCTTGACAAATTTTACCTCTTTGCTAGTACTTGGAGCATTTATTCCCTTATAGCCCAATCCTCGTGTATCACGATGATTTTTACTTGCTCCTAGCATAGTGGTTAATTTTCTTGAACTAGTATTGAACTTTTTCAAGTCATCTTCCAACATCTTGATTTTATCAAGAGCAGTAGCTAAATCATCCTCAAAGCGTTTTTCTCGAGTGAGATAAGCGCTTTCTCTGTCGTCAAAACTTGTTTGCTGGGAATTAAACCTTGTTTCAGATTCTGCAAGTTTCTCTTCCAACAAAAAGTAATTTTGATAAATATTATCACATTCAAATGACTTCATACGTAGGTTTTCCTCAGAATCCTTGAGGATCGATTCGGTAGAACGGTTCGAAAAATAAACACATGCGTAACATCTTCTCAATTTCTTGTTTTATCGAAAAAGAGGAGTCAGAAGAGGTGTGACATGAGATGTTGTAATATTCTTCATATTCCACGAATCCAAAAACTTAACATACTCTGAGACTTCCTCATCAACATCTCTATCAATATCTAAATTACCTTCATCAGATAGTTCATCCAACTGTTCTTCTAGGAGAGTTTCCCAATCAACAATTTTTACATCAAGAGAATGTTTGGATATTGACTTATATGTGACATTTCTCTCAGGTGAATCCAAGCTTTTAGAATCATCTGGTAATTTCTGAACTGGTACGTTATTAGAGATAGACTCGTCCATAATCAGATCGCTACAAACACAGACTTATAAGGTCTTTAACGTGTTTGCCTGCACTGATACCAATTGAAAAAGCGGGGGTCTAACAACACCACCCAATAATTCGATTAGCAATCTGTATGGACAAACTCCGAAATACTTTGCTAGAGAATCAACTAGACAGTCAGACTCAATCTAGATTAAAGTATCTCAGGGAGTCAATATCTCTCACTTGTTTTGATTTACTCAAGCTAAAACAATAGCGAGTCTTTAATCAAACACAAGGAATAACTTGGATGGTACCAAAGACCAATATCCAAGGATCAATCAATATCAATCAACAACCAAACGTTGGATTTCCAATTGATGATCTTAACGCACAAACTGTATTATTTCAATTATATAAAATATAATGCGGAAAAGAATAGCACAGACACCAGAAGTTTTGTTAACGAGGAAACCGCAAATGCAGAAAAACCCGGGACCTAGTCCAGATTGAATACACACTGTATTAAGCTGCTACAGACACTAACCTACTACAAGCTAACTTCGGACTGGACTATAGTAGAACCCCAATCAGTCTCCCACTAATTCAAGGTACAGTTGTACTCTTACGCCTCTAATCCCAGCAGGATTCCCTTAGATGATCTCACCCACAACTAAGAGTTGCTGCAAACCAAAATCGCAGACTTGATAATAAACAAATCTGTCTCACACAGAAAAGTCTATCAAAGGATAAATTCGTCTTCCACAGAAAAACCCTAGGTTTTGTTCCATCTTAAGATATAAAATCAAGGTGAACAAGAACCAATTCATAATCCGGTCTTATATTCCCTAAGAACATCCTAGATTAATCAATCACCTCTCAACAATCCTTATTGACTACACAAGCGGTTTGTCGAGGAATCACAAACAGTGAGACGAAGATGTTTGTGAGTTCTTTATCTTGCCTATCGGAGAACTCTCACGATCTCAATCCAATCAATAGATTGTACTCGTACGATAGAAGATGCAAGATCAGATCACACAACTACGACAAAAGTAGTATCGGTCTGGCTTCACAATCCCAATGAAGTCTTTAAGTCGTTAACCTGGTTTTAGAGAAGAAAACCAAAGGTTAAAGGAGAATCGACTCTAGCGAGCGCACTAGTATCACACAGACGTGTAGGGATTAGTTTTGCACAATGCTAGATGTCTCCTTTATATATCCTTCAAATCAGGGTTTTGCCTTAGTTACAAAGCAATCCATATTCACTGTTAGATGAAAACCTGATTTAGATTCAAGCTAATATTTCTCAACCGTTAGATAGAAAACTTAGCTTGTCACACACACTTGGGTAGACGTTTACTGGGTTTATAAAAACCATGCCCAAACGTGTACGTGTATGTTGGTTCAACATAGTAACCCAAAAGGTTAACCATATGGGCAATTCATATTAACCTAGTTCTTCTTCACCATAACTAGTTCAATTGACTCAAATGAACTAGTTAGAGTGTTGTTCAATTGCTATGAGATCTTATGTAACTACACAAGAAACAATTGAAACAAATATGATTCGATTCGATGAATCGGCTCATGAACTTTATAGCACACAGACGTGTAGGGATTAGTTTTGCACAATGCTAGATGTCTCCTTTATATATCCTTCAAATCAGGGTTTTGCCTTAGTTACAAAGCAATCCATATTCACTGTTAGATGAAAACCTGATTTAGATTCAAGCTAATATTTCTCAACCGTTAGATAGAAAACTTAGCTTGTCACACACACTTGGGTAGACGTTTACTGGGTTTATAAAAACCATGCCCAAACGTGTACGTGTATGTTGGTTCAACATAGTAACCCAAAAGGTTAACCATATGGGCAATTCATATTAACCTAGTTCTTCTTCACCATAACTAGTTCAATTGACTCAAATGAACTAGTTAGAGTGTTGTTCAATTGCTATGAGATCTTATGTAACTACACAAGAAACAATTGAAACAAATATGATTCGATTCGATGAATCGGCTCATGAACTTTATAGCCACGGTTTGCATAAAGCATTCCTTAGTAATTTAAGTTTCATGTTCAGAGCACATCTTTAGATCATAACCACTTAAGCTCACAAACAAGTTCGCGGACTTAAGGCAACTGGCAGAGTTTTCCAAACTCAGCAAAAAATCTCGGCAAAGAGACTTCCGCCAGTTCGCGGACTAGGTTCGCGGACTGAGTTCGCTGACTAAACACGCAAACGATTTTTTGGAAAATCCCAGCAGAAATTCTCGGCAAGAGAACTTCCATCAGTTCGCGGACTGAGTTCGCGGACTTGGAAAAGCCAATTCCTCTGGTTTCTCTCAATCAACAAAGTTCGAAAACTTCGGATTAAGGAATACATGGTTATGTAATCTAAACTCTCATTCCAATCATTGAGACATTCTCAGAGGACGTTATATAGCCTTTATTCACAGTATGTTTCACGTCAGAGCAATTCTCAAAGTAATTGAAACTTTTCATGACTTTCGTCACTAGGTGAAGATAAACTTGATCAAAGCGAAACGCTTTACCAACACACGATTTCGAGAAAAAGATAAGTAGTGAATACTCAATTCGAAATGTCAAATGTGTATGATCCAATCTATATAACATACGACTTTTTGTCTCATAAGAAGTAGGAGATAGAATAGATAGACTTTTGAGTGATAGATAAGTTCAAGTCTCCACATACCTTTTTGTTGATGAAGTTCCACGGTTCCTTGTGTATATATTCGTCGTTGTATGATGAATCTCCATGAAGTCCTTGAGCTCAACTACATTTTTCTATCCTAGTCCGAGACTTAGCTATAATAGACTAGAAATCAAGACTCATAGTTTTGATCACTAACATTGACAAACATGCTTGATATAGCAACGCATGCGAGGTCGACCGAGCTATGCTCTAACAGTCTCGATTAAAGATAATGAGTCCAAGAACCAAGTAGTTGTGCAACGCCCAAACCCATTTCAAATTGGAGATTTGGTAACAAAGGCGACCGCGTTTCAAGTTGTGGATGTGACAGTGAAAGTGACCGCTCAGTATGATTCACCTACAGAAAGGGAAGATGAGCCATACCTAGTGGTGGATGTTATCTTAGGCGGTTACTGCAAGCTCATCAATGCCGACAAACTAGAAGGCGTGACGATTCACTCACGATGGCTCGAACCCTACAGTACCTAGACGTTGTGCTACCACTTCCTCCAGCCTTCTCCATACCTAAAACAATGTGCTATCTTTTCCTCCAGCGTTCTCTTTAGTATTTCTCCCAACAATTTCCTTTTTCATGCAATATTTGTAATTCCTCCAAAATGATTGCACTGCTTGCATTCATAATTAGGGTTTCAACTTTCAAATTAATCAAAGTATTATTTCTTTTTAGGAATTTCTTTACCCCTTAAAGATGGCACAAAATTCTGAGTCAGCATAAATCATCGTTACCCACTAGATTAAACCAGAAAGAAAACCCTAAACGAAACATTTCATATCCTTTGGAAAGCGTTGGAGGAATGGAATATGTGCAAAGGAAAAGAGGGAAAGCGCTTTGAGCAGTCTACTCCAACAGAATCAGGAAAACCTCACGATAGGAGCACGGACAGGTTCGTGGTGTTTCATTATGGCATTACTTTTTCATCACAAGAATAACATGCGATCACATGAAGGAGGATCATTGCCTGAGAAGGTTCTGATATAACCATATTAGAAGACTTATCTCAAAACAATTTGAAACTCTTGTTCAAACAAGCAAGCAAAAAAGAAGAAGACCTTGAACTCATCCGCCACTGAGTACAAGGAGGAAGTGTACACAAATTACGATAAATTACTCATCCAAAAAAAAAGAGAAGAAAAGGAACCGGGAGATTTATTCATCAAGGAAATCAATCGTGTCTTCACCGGAGTCTACTTCAACACTGTCGTCATAGGACGCCACTGCTTATTCCTTTAGGTATGCCTCAAATTTCCTTTCGGATGTTTCTGGGACGTTAACAACGTTCTCCGCTTCAACATCCTCAGTAGGAACAGCTTCCATATCTTCCTCAAGGGCCAATGTAGTCGTGGAGATTGTGCTGACAACCTTTGGGCGCTCGGGTTCATCCGTATCGGAATCGAGAATTATCAAGCCATCGTGGATCGTATAATCACACTTATCTTCACTCGGAGGGCGTTCATGTTCAAATCTTCGCCTATTAATCCAAGCCGCAAACCTCTCATCCCTCGCGCTTACTGGTGATTGTGACGCTTCATCATATCTCCACTTTTCCTCCATGTCGATTGAAGCCAAAATAGTTTGAGTGCGCATTCGAGCGATGCGCAGATGCAGAATCGACATGCCCTGTATAGCATAACCAGCCTCGCGAAGTTGAAGATCGATTTTAGCCATCACCTCCTCAAACGCATCAGCCTCAGGTTTGTTGACTTCGAAGCTTCTTTCCGGAGAAGTACCAGAATAGTCATCACCAGCAGCCTTCATGAGATTATGCAGGAAGAGATTATGATTATATCAACATATATAAAAAAAATCATGATTAATCAGAAGATCAAGTCGTATAATAAGTCTGGAGCAATACCTGGAACAGAGAAGGAAGCAATTCTACGATGTGAGGAGTCTCAGAGCCTTCTTTATATTTCGCAAGTTAACGGGATCCTGGGAAGAAAATGAATCTCTACTTGCCGTGTATAGAGGCTACAGATGCGGGATAGCAATCAGCGGATGCTTATCAAACCTGAATATTTGAAGTCAGGTACCGTACGATAAGAAGAAATACATCCAATCCAAGAAACGGACCAGATTACATCCGGGTAACACGAACTGAAACTTTTCATGTGAATTTATTTTACTATCACCATCTAATGCCTACCCCGCAATAATGCAACCATTACGTGCTAGGCAGCGGACTTAATATTGATGGTGGATTTTAGTTCAGGGATAAAATTGTAAAATCAGTATTTAATATGCTGACATCCTGCAAAGGGTAAAGCCGTTTGATAAGTGATGAGTGCATCTTCACTTTATTTATTCGAAGCAACTCAATAAATATACAAAATTCACCCAGAATGGTGCATGTAGAAACAATCCCAAATATTCTGTGAATTTTAGCATTATTAATTAATGCATGATTTGCCTAGTATTTCATGTGTTGTTCCTCGCCGAACTCTCATTGTTAGCATGACATGAAGACTGAGTGTTCACTCTCAGCAGAGTAACATGAATCTCCAAGTGCCAATTATGAGACATGTACGAAATACCCGTACAGGCTACATCACTCTCTGACAAAAGAGAATTTTGAATCGATGCACTCTCAGCTCGATCGAACGTATTTAATTTCCTTAAGGAAAATCTGGACTGTCCATATCAGTCTCAGAAACGATCGCAGCCATACAAGTTGGTCGCGCAATTTACAAGCCTAGCCAAAACTTGGCAAGAATGGGCGATTGACGTGATGACCACCGGCGGTCCCACTTGTTCCCTAGCTGGTCGAACATCACACGAACACCTCCCTGCAACGTCAAACGCCAACCCTAATTAGGGTGTCCGTACTGCTTTGTAGAGGTTCGATCGAACATAGACTGTCCAGGGCAGTCTTAAAACCGTCGCAACCGTCCAAGGATGTTGACGTGATCACCGCAGGCCCACCTGTGCGTGTGACCGACCGGCCTAGGCGAACTATGGCCAAGTGCCTCGAAACGCACGCTCGAAGGTGGCATGCCACGCGGCCTTCAATCCTTTGTGGCAATGGATTTCTGCCGCAAATCGATCACAACCACTCATCTTTGCCGCTCAAATTGAGCGGCCTAGATCGAATCTTTGTGAAACCGAGAGGCGTAGACATGCTCTCCAGCAGGCCGTCTACACGCATGACCGGTCGATCCCACCAAAATTAACGCCCATGCTTGAGTTAGATCAAGCCAAAGAGGTATGCTTGCGCACCTCTTAAAAACCCTCAAATTCCATAAACGGTCACAAATATATGTCTTAAACCATCTCGTCCGTCCAACTTTTCCATCCTGGTCGGACAGCCTGGGTTAAAAGTTAGGCGACTAATGAAGCACCTCGATGATCACCGTCTGCCACTCTTCCACGGGGAGTGATCGACCAGGGGATGGCTCACCCATGCGGCCTCCAAACGATCACTCGAAGATGGTTGGATGTGATGTTATTTTAAGACGCTTAATCCTCGACTTATTCGGTTAAGCTTTGAAACAACAATGCTTCATACATATTGATTGTTTTCGATGCATTACATGCATCGAGCATACACGATATTTCATAGATATCAATTTCTTAAATAACCTAGTTATTTAACTTAGCACCGTATGTTATTTCCTACAGTGGGTCCCACGATCCGCTCATTCGAGACATCAAGCATGTCACAAACTGGGGTATTGGTCTGGCGGTTTACAGTATGCAGCGTGCAACACGCCATTACAAGAACGTGTCAGGAAAAGGTGGACGGTTAATAGTTATGAGGGAAGTGGGAAAAGGTGTGATCGTGTGATAATCACCACTCCTACACGACCCCACTACTCCATCACTTCAACTCCTCCACTTTCTACGAGATGAGGGTTGCACTCAATGACTTGTATAAATAGGTCCTTCACCTATTTCCAAACAACACACACAAAACACAGAAAAATCAAGTGTTGTCACAGTATCCAGAAACACCAAGAACTGATTGCTTTCATTGTGCAAGCCAGATCATTATTCTGTTACAAGTCATAAACATCTGATACCTTCACAATCTCAACACCTTCTTCGCTTCCCTCCCTAAGATCAACCCCATCTCCTTCACTTTGTGACCGACGCAAGTTTGGAACGGCCATTTCTTGGTTTAGTCCAGAATTGAATAGATTGATCTCTCGAATCAAAAGCACTCCCGTGCAGTGCATTTGTTTAGGGTTTAGATTCGTTTCTGATCCACACACCCAAATTTACCAAAACGAGTAGAAACAGTTTTCACCCATAAACACCTTCTAACTTCTTTTTCAATGTGGTTGTTATCGTCTTGTTCGTCGCCTCTTCTTGCCTATTACTTTGTGGGTATAGCGGAGTTGACTTTCCCGATTGAATTTTGAACGCATTAAATAGCATTGTCACATTCTCTCCTTCAAAGTGCTTCCCATTATCAGAGACGATTTGTACTAGAACCCCAAATCTGCATATGATGTGCTCAAGAATGAAATCGTATATATCTCCATCTCGAGTATGCTGCATGCTTTAGCTTCTGCCCACTTCGTGAAATAATCTGTTGCTACTATTAAATATCTTCGTTTCTTAGTCCCAGTCACGAATGGTCCAACTATATTTATGCCCCACATGGCGAACGGCCAAACACTTAATATTGAATTCAGACTCGTGGTTGGTGCATGTATCCGCTTCCCAAACCTTTGACATTCTTCGCATCTTGTGGCAATATTCTTCGCATCTTTATGCATGTGTGGCCAAAAGTATCCTTGTTCCTTAGTTTTATGAGTCAAGGACCTGGTACCGATGTGATTACCTGCACCACCATGGTGTATTTCCTTCATTATTTCGATCCCCTCCTTTTGTGATAAACATTTCAGCAACGGACCCAGGAATGATCTGCGATATAATACTCCTTCTCGCAATTCGTAATTCGTCGCTTTGCTTTTAATTTTATTTTCTTCAAACCTGTCACGAGGTAAATTTCCCCTCCTCAAATATTGGTATACAGGAGTCCGCCAATCATCTTCATCTAGTTTTATTTCTGCTTCTCCATTTTCCACGAGCATGATCACTGCATCTTCGATTTCTTTGCTCAGTGATCTCTGAATTAATCGCTCGATACGAATATGTTTGACTGAAGAGTCGATAATCATTGAGGCTATGAAATCTAAAGAATCAGCATGTCTATTGTTTCCTATGCACACGTGCCTCCAGATTATATTGGTTATCCGCGAAGAATATTCTTTTACAAGTTGCAGATATTTGTGCATTATGGGGTCCCTTGCATTGTATATTACTTCAATTTTTCGAACCACCAATTGTGAATCACTGGTTATTCTTACTTCGCCTAGATCCATTTCGTTAGCTATCCTTAAAGCCTGCACCACTGCCTCATATTCTGTCTCGTTATTAGTTTCCTTATATTCAAATCGAAAGCAATAGACTATTATGTCCCCACCTAGCAAAGTAATTACGATTCCCATACCTCCACATGAGTTGTTTGAAGATCCATCTACGAATATCTCCCATCTCCTCGGATGATTTTATTTGAGTAAGTCCTCTGGGTCCAACCGATCTTCTTCCATATCCATTATTTCCTATACTTCTTCATCTTCTTCTGAGGGAAATTCAGCTAGAAATTCTGCACTTATATGTGACTTCGTGGAAGTTTGAACTTCGTACTTCAGCCCGAATTGATCAATTTTAGTGTTCCATCTTTCAATTTCCCTACTCTCTTCGTGTTATTTAGGGAAGATTCTATTAGGACCCTAGTTAGCACTTCAGTTTTGTGAGTTTGAAAATAAGTTCGCAACTTCTGTGCTGCATATACCAAGGCTAGTATTAACTTTTCAATCTTCGGATAATTTCTCTTGGCAGAATTAAAAGTTTTGCTAACATAAAAGATTTTTTTTCTAATCCTAATCGGAACGAAGTAAGACTGCACTAAGAGCATTTGGTGTTGCTGCGAGGCAAATTAATGCTATAATATTCGAGTACGTAATTTGACTAATTTGTATCCCCAAGTTCTGCAAAATTAAAATTCAAGAACATGTTAAACAATGCAAACACAAGCTTAATTGTTTTTAAGGTTTTGGCTTGAATCATCTACGTACCGAGGTAGGACATCCTTCGATACCAGGACAGTAATTTTGATCGATGACAATTGGAAATAGAACGTTGTTCATTATAGCATTCTTTAATACAAATCCTTTATTGGGTCTTGCCCAAGATTTGATCCTCATCACACTTTGCGTTCCAGTGAATACTACGCTTTTCACCGTCACATTCTGCACGCCTTCTTCCTCTAGTTGATGTCCCAGACTCCCAATGTTGTTACAATAACACAAGTTAGTTTTCAGTCCGGAGTCTCATATGCTTAAGAGAAGGTCATTCTAAAGCCTTACCTTATACCATGTACAGGTCCACAAGCAACGCGCTGAATCTTGGTATCATAGCCTGGGTTAACCACATCAACCAGAGGATGGGTTTCTAACAACTGAGCTTCTCTATGGACATCATTAGGTTCGGGAAAACATGTATGAAGATAATCTTGTAAGATGGTTGAGGCATAAATGTCAAGTCCTACACGAGGGAACTTTCTAAGAGTTAAAGCACATGGAGAATGATAATCACCCCCAAACTTAGAGTTTTCTGTGTCTCTAGAAAGACTAGTCACAACTTCTCTAATTTCTAGGTCATCAGATTCCTGGAAATGGTCAATTGATTCTTCTAAGTTGGCTTCATCCTCACTCATTTCTACGAGTTTATCATCTTCTAAGACTAGTGTTTCTAAATCGCTAGATTCTAAAACAGTATTCTCAGGATAAACTCTTTCCTCTAAATCATCATCACAATTATATAAAGGATTATCAGCGGAATTTTCTATTAAAGGCTCATTAACTAAGGTGTTAATCATAATAACTTCCTCTGATTCACTGATAGGCACATCAAATAATGGATTATCCAACACACTGCAGGCTAAAGGATCATAAACTGCATCGTCTAAAACGGTGGTATCTCTAGTCAAATCCTCATCCTTTTGAATAGGTGAATAATTATTAAAATTATTTGTATTTGAACTAGAAACAACACTATCATTATAAAGCTCAATCGGAGTAACAAATTCCTGATCACTATGCCTACATATTTCATGTTCTTCATCAATACTATCCTCATCATAATCATATTTATAATAACATGAAAAAGATCGAACCTCATCAAAACAGGTAGTGTTACCAATTATAACCTCGTCATCTCGAATATGTGAATAAAAACTATCCTTATTTTCAAGGGTGGTATTGGGAACACTATACTGGAATTTAAGACTATCCTGAGCAAGTTTTTCCAAAATCCTATTTTTACTCTCAGTAAATTGCTTGAGGGTCTCTTCTAGAGATAACTTAGTTGACCACTCTATGGACTCTTCTGGGAGAAGAATATTATAAGTCTCTTTCATAAATAACTTCCGTGTTGACTCATTGAAACTCCTGAGAGACTCTTCTAGAGAAATAGAAGGATTGTTTTGCTCGTATGACCTATGGGTATGTGGATAGTAATTGGGCTCACAGTGGTATGGACCATAACCTTCAAAAGTTTCGCGTTCCCAATCATTATTCACACTATGGTCATAAAAAGGATAATGTCCAAGCTGCTCAGTCGGATACTCATTGTATTGGCTATTATAATACCAGTTCGACATCCTAACTGCAAGGGAATTCTAAACAAACACAAAAAAGGCTGACTCGACCACAACAAGCCTATTTTATCTAGCAAACAAAAAGCATGATGGCTCCACTTAGATTGTTTCTAGACCAGCTTTTAATTCTTCGAAAGGGAATTCGTTACAATTTGAGCAAACCCCTATGGAATCAATCTAAGTCAAAGTAATTTGAATAGAGGCGAGGGAAGCTGCGTAGAGCTTTGATACCCAAGGCCTCACCGCATTACAAGGCGGCGCAGTCACGCATTCAACTCATAGAAACCATCATGAACTTCGAAGTATGCTTAAAAGAGTAACCCATATATTTCGAATGACTTTCCTATTAAGCTCGTTACCCTATCGGTCTCGTTCTAGTCAGTATTTTAAGCTTAGGTTCGCGTAAGGTTACGTGTTCCTAAGACGGGCAAGAAGGAAACGGTGATGAAATCCGAGTCCTTATCTTGATCTGTCTAGGCCTTGCCCTGTACTAGAAAATTAAATCCGATTTCAGGTCCTCAACATATATGCATACAAAATCATCCAGTAAACTCGCTGACAGGGGATTCGCTATAGTTTAGTATTCTTACCTCCCGTTCCAGACGGGAGATGAACCATTGAAGTCGACTGGGGCCACATCTCCAATGTCGTCTACAAACCCGAGGGGCCGAGACGATATCGTAATCGGCGTCCTTCTCTGCACACAGTTTATATTTAAAACTACCCTTCCGTAGGGTTTAAAAAAAAAATAAGTCCCAAAGTTCAATGTCCGAAAATAAAAAAAATGTCAAAAAATAAAAGATTACAAAAATAAAAACCTTAACTACAGTTTCTAAAAAAATAAAATAGAATATCTATATACAAAAAATTTCTTCTTCACTCCTTTTGGATTCCTCCTTCTTTTTTCTTCTTTGGCTTCGCTTTTATTTTCAGCCCTTTCTCCCCTTTTCTTTAGCTCAGTTCCAAATATGAAAGCAAACAAGAAATACCAAAAGGCGTAAAAAGGAACAAATAAAAAAAACTAAAAACAAATTTATAAACAAATCCGCGTCGGCGGCGCCAAAAATTGATGTGATTTTCAATGATGTTGTAGTAAGAAGATTCGTTCACTCAGATTTGTTGAGAATTTGTTTTAAGACTTAATAAAGAAAATAAGGAAAAATATATATACACAATTTGTCAAAAGATGAAGAGACGCTGAGACGCGGGATTCCACTACTTTTCATATTGTTATGGTTCAGTCATTAACTCTAGACAATATAACTCAAACAAAAGAAGTTGTGACTCTATTTCTTTGCCAAAAATAGATTTCGTAAAATATTATTTGTAAGTTAAAAGCATGACGCATCTAAAGTATTTAGAACTAAGCATGCGGCATCTAACAAAATAACAAATAATTAATAGAAATCATAAAGCAATTAAATTTATGCAAAAAGTCAATAAAAGAATTAATTCATTTACCACAATCATGAAAAGTTGCTTCCTCCGTTGTCCCAGTGATGGGGTCTAGCTCTGCATGGTGAAAACACACTGAAAGGAATTTTTCATTGCTCAAAAAGGTGTTTACAAGGAGAAAATGGAGAAATAACTCAAAATCGGGTTTGTAACAATTATATTTGTTACAAACCAGAGAACTACTGTTGCTCTAAGACTGTCTCCTGAACTACGACCCTCGTCTGTGGGTCGTTATCACTGTAGCATAAACGACTTTCCTTAGGCGTCCAATGAGTGGGTCGATGTTCTTCGATTTCTTCACAGCAGCAGAAATGGAGTTTCTGCAGCTCGATTTTTCGACTCTGTGGTGCTCTATTCCTCTCCCAAACTCTCCATCCCTTCTATTACATCCCAGCAGTCTTTAAATACTCGACATGGCCTCATTAACTTCTCGAATCTTCTCCAAATCCTCCACATAACTTCGGCAGTAAAGAAAATATACTCTCCGGAATATCTTTCCATATTCGACTTTGTCGCGCGTCTGAATGGTGTTGACACATTCCGACAGACTCAGTCAACAGCCAGCACGAATCCAACTTCCTCCAGACACACGCAGAACTCCAAAAATACAACCGAGAATATTTTCTAGCCCTGTTTCGTTAAAACTCCTCCTTTATCGATTCTGTGACTCATCACTACCATGTTTAGATAGAACAGGCCGATACCAATTCATTTATGTGCTCGAGTCTGCCTTAAACTCCTCACAAATCCAAACAAATCATTCCGGGAATAAACTCGAGAACAGCATTCCCTGTTTTCTTCCAACGGCAATTCCGACCAATTTTAATCGAATCCAAACCCATTACCAGGCCTGTTAAGACAAATCTAGTCATCCCAACAAATATCCGCCATTGAGTCTCCTTCAATCCCGACCAAAATGCGAACCCTAATTCTGCCACTTGAGTACCCGCGAAAACTGATATTTGAATGGGGAAGATGAAGGTGCCCCTTAACCAGCAGCTTGGGGTGCGAATATCAATTAGGGTGCCCCTTATCCAAAAGAGAGAGTCCGAATAACGCGTCCTCCGGGTGCTTTAGACAACTTTTCGAGATGATTTTCCAACAATATTTATTTCCAAAAAATACCTACAAACACACAAAACACCATAATAAGGACGAAAACGAGTACTAACAATACGAAACATTGAGGAAAAAAGTAGATACATAAATGCGTCTAGCACCTATTCCGCTTGGCATTGGGAATCGGATTGCCTGATGAAAGCTTGATGCTACTCCCTTTATCCCATGCACCCAGGCCTTCCTATAAGCGCATTGTAAGTTGAATCTACATTTACCACACAAACAGTGACTTTTGTTTCCAATTCTCCTGCGAAGATCTTCACAACCAATTTTCCTTTTGGCCTCGAGCCGACTCCATTAAACCCATATATGTTGTAAGTTGATGGTACGAGATTAGAATCTTTGTATCCCATGGTCTTGAACACATGGTAGAAGATAATATCTATTGAACTTCCTGTATCCCCCAATATCCTGTCCATTGCCCAAGTCTTCCTATCTCTTGTGGGATCATCCTCCCATCTTGAGTGTTTACCAAAGGTTAAGGTTATAACCAGCGGATTTGTGTACGAAACTCCTCCTTCGGGTGCATCCAAAGCTGAGATAGATTGCTCTCTTTTGACATTCTTCCAATGGTCCTTTCTTCTCCACACTGAATATTCCGTTCTCTTCGAAGTTCCTCTTGTGTACCCTCCTCAGTACGTTATCATGAAAATTCTCGATACTCTTTGCAGAATGGATTATGGAATTGCAGTTCAACCTTTTTGCTCCTCTTTCTATTTCGGTGCGATATACAGGTGTTGCTCATTCATTTTGGATATTCTCACAATTCGGTGGTGGTGGTGGTAACGTCTGATTATCTCAGAAATGGGCTAACTTCCCCTGTTCTATTAATCGAAGTATTATTCTTCGGATGTTCCTGCAGTTGTTCATATGGTTTCCATGGAAATGATGATATCTGCAAAACTCGTGACTCATGTTTCCTGGCGGTGGTTCTATCCCTAAATTTGGTGGGATGAGAATTTCTTCAGTTAATACAATCGCCTTTCATATTTTTTCTACGGTTGTGTTGAGCCTAGGGAGTTTCACATCTTCGAATGCTGGTGAGTTTGGCCTTCGTTCTCCGAATCTTTGACCTTGGTTATTTCTTCGCTGATCTCCTGAATTATTTCCTCGTGGCTCATAATTCTTTTGCCTTGGTTCTTCGTACCCTTTGGGATGTTAATCGATCCATTATTGATCTCCACTTGATACAACTACTAGATTTTCCGGAATTGCATTTGAAGGTTCCCCTTCCTCGTACTTTGAGTCGCTTTCTATTGCATGTGTTGTTCGTGGTAAGAGACGCGAAGCCCTTTATTTTTTTGGGAATTGCGGAACTTCGTTAACTTCTCTTCGCTTCTCCTCCAGAGCTATATACTCCTCTTGATACTCCATCAATTCGTTCATTCCCAACGTGTTTCGGATTATGAATATCTGAGTATGTAGGAGATCAGTGGGAATTAAAGCATTCACGAAATCCAGAATGAAATTCTTCTCATCTACTCTTCTAGCAAGTTCGCTACAAACAGTCCTCCACCTCGTCACCAAACTTAGCAGACTTTCACCAGGTCTTCGCCTTAAATTGAACAAGGTTTCCATTCCTGGCCTTAACAGGTTATTGCTTATGTAAGTTGTCAAAAATATCCTTTGCAAATCTCTTAATGAAGTGATAGACCCCTCTGGTAATCCATCGAACCACGCCAACACCTCTGCTGTCAAACTCGCTGGAAAATGCTTACACATCACTGCATCGTTTCGTCCCCATTGCATCAATGAGAGAATGTATTGGTTTAAGTGTTGCACTGCATTTTCTGTTCCGCTGAAGATGCTTCCAAAAGATGGTAATGCACACCTCGCGGAAATCCTAGCATGAAAAATTTCATAAGTGAATGGAGATTTATCTGCCTCTTCGATTGCTTCTGCCAATTGTACCCGTCCTCCCCTTCGTGAACTATTTGTCAGCGTCCTCATGTCTCGTAATTCATTCAGAACTTCCTGGTTTAAGTTTTCTCTTCCTTCTTCGTGTACATTTCTTCTCTCTTCTTCGTGTCTCCTTTCATCTCTACGCCTCCTTTCTTCTTCGTATGCTCTTTCATTCTCGCATCTACTTTCTTCTTCGCGTCTTCTCTTTTCTTCGTATACTATTTCTTCCTCGCGTCTCCTTTCTTCTTCGTTCATTCTTTCATCTTCGCGTCTCCTTTCTTCATCGAATCTTCGCTTTTGATCCTCCCATCTGGTTTCTTCCAACGCTCTTCTTAACTCCCTTTCTTCACTATTCTCTCTTCGTCGCGCGTCTTCTTCGTCGTTCTCTTCTTTATTCGTCTTCGTCATTTTCAAGTACATCATCTCTCTGACATAAATTCCTTCTTGCCGATGAGTTGGTTCTCGTCCTTGAATCTGAATCTCCTGCTCGTGAGTCATCGACTTCTCTTTCTTCATTAAGCTGACGATTTTCCTGCATCAGGGCAGCGTTTTGTCTTGCAAGTCTAGTTTGTTGCTCCACTAGATCTCTTTCTCTTTCTTGAGGAAGTGTCTCTCTTAACTGTTCCAGCGTCATGTTTTCTTCATTGACATTCTCCTCTCTTTCTTCGTGAACTGGTTCTTCTCCTACAATAGTTTCGGTATCAGTAGTATGAATTGATCCTTCTCTAAAGTTGTTCCCATTAGGACCACCATTCTGCTATTGATTCACACCACATCTTCCTCTTGCAGCTGATGTCTCTCCTCTCTCCATTCTTCCTCCTCTTTTTTCTTCTAGGCGTTTGCTTTTCCCTGATGTTATTACGTGCTTTGTTCGATTTGGTACTCTTGCCATTAACCAACTCCTGCTAGTATTTACAAATCAGCTCTTCACTCACCGAATCGTTTATGATCTCTAACAAGTGAAGTAAAGCTAACTTTTCTATGAACTTTAGGATAAACTTTCCTTTAAGATCTTGTTGACCTTTTCAAGGTAAAACTCAAATATTACTATACTCTTCAGATTTCGAACATGAACCAAACTCTTAAGATTTACGAAATCAAACTTTCAGGAAGAACAACTCGCTAGAAAATTTAAATAACAGAACTCGAGAACAATTTCAATCTCTTATCAATATCTCAGGTGAGAGTGAACTCTTAACCTAAGTTCCCTGTTTTTGGACGCCAAAATGTAACTACTGAAAATCCAGTAGTACGCCCAAATGGTAATTACGACAATTCTAGGACATGTTTAAGAGAATAAACCAAAGTTATTCTTTATTGATTGTATGATGATGATGATGATGATAATATTATAAATACAAAATCTCACAAGAACCCTAACTTACTTTCTCTCAACATGACCCCCAAAAATACCAATTATCCAACCCCCTTTACAATGGTCTAAGGTCTCTATTTATAGGCAGAACTGAGTAGTAGAATACAACTCATTTTACTTCATGGATAGTCACACAATCCATGTGATTCTGCTTTTTACTTCTCCCAAACCATTTTCAATAAAGTTTTCCCATCTTCGGTACATGTCTGTACAGCTGTCTCCATTTCTTGTTCAATAATCCATCTTCGTCCGGAGTTATTACTCACTTCGCTTCGTAAGTTGTTTTTCGCCATCTATATTCTCGCCCAGTTGTGTTTATCTCGCTTGTTGGTCATATGTGTTCATTTCTCAGATCTAATATTCGTAAAAGTAACTCCGACATTTGATTTGACTTATCACTGACATTCTTCCTCTGGGTTAATGAGAGATCTTCCGTTTAAGATATTCTCGTCTATTTCGTGCAACCTCATTCGACCACGTGGCGAGTAGGATTTCTGTACCTATACCAACATTGGAAGATTTGTGCTCAAATACATGAGCCTTGTTTGACATATCCCTTTCAGAAGACACATTCTTGTCTTGGTGCATGACAGTTCTTCCACTTGTATCTTCTTACCCAAATCAACCATACCGACCTCACCAGTTTCATGCCTCAGTCTTCGTTTGTATTCTGACCAAGAAGACGTTAATTTTTTCAATCACAACTGACACTTGAAAAGTTTCATCAATAACCATACCTTCAGAAAGAATTTGATCAACAACAGACTTATCTTTCGACATCTTATAATCCATGAACTTAGCAACCAGAAATTTCTTGCAGAAATTTCTTGCTTCCAGCAGTCTCAGCTTGGTATTTTGTTCTAATGTTGTCCACAAATCAAAAGCACTGAAGTTTTCCTTAGCATTATAAAATCATACATTGCATCATCTAAACAGATCATAATATGATTTTTAGTCATATAATTCTGTTTGTTCCAGTCATCAAGTTCAGCTTCATTTCCATCTTCATTCATGGCGTCTGTAGTTGCAGGAAATCCTACATTACACCCCTCATATGATTTCATTAACATTCAGCTCATTTTAGATTAACAATCTTAATTTTATTGATGAATCTTTGAACAATCTTACAAGAAAAGATAAAGGAATCAAGAATAACCACTGCTCTAGATTTTCTCTCTCCTATTTACTTACTTCTCACCCAGAAAAATATCTCTCCCCCTTTTCCTTTACAACTAAACGACTATTTATAGGGAAGTACATAGAGGATGACAGCTAATCTGTCCTTTATTTTCGGATATGTCTTGCGACATTCTCGCAACCTTACAAATGTTAATCTCGCAAACTCTCTTATTTTCGCAGAACCATCACATTTTTCTCATGATTTTAGCTGACGTCGTTTATTATGTCATTTCTGAAATTGTTCTGCGGCGTTGTTGTGTTGTATTGTTGATAATTTCGTTGAGGCATTATTGTTGCGAGATTCTGATCCTACATCTTGCCTCTTCTCATATCTTCTCTGCGAAGTAGAGAATGATGTGAGAAATGCCGCAGTTGTCCATCTCTTCATATTCTGCATTTATCACACTATCCTTTCTTCCATTTATTTCTTGACACGTCTTCTGTAACCGTTGCTTTTCAAACGCTCACGTCTTTTCGCATTAATGGTGTTTATCTCTTCCAGTAAAAAAAATCTTCTTTATATATTCTTCTTACTCTTCTTTCTATTTTCTTTTTATTTTCTCTTCTCTTTTTATTTTCTCATCTCTGCAACTCTATTGTTCTTCCGTAAGTTCTGCTATTGTAATTCTTCCCTCTCCAATCTTCTTACTTTTTATTCATTCTCATACTCTATATTCAGATATGCCTCCAAGTGGCTATAAACATGAGAAAAACTTAAAAGACGTCCAAAAAGATCTTGCTGAGAAAGGTTTCACACTTTCTACCATTCCTGGTGAAAGTGCCAAGTCAATTCTCTCTATCAAACTTTTCTCTGATCAATATTGTGATGATCAATCAATCATAATTTTGCTAGGTCAAATTCTCGCAGGTCTCCCCATTCCTCTTTATGACCCAAATATTCCTCTATTCTATGAAATTATCGCTCACTCGGGATTTTCGCGAGCTATCTTCCAATTGAGTGGGGATTGCATCCGTATGATGCTAGAGTTCGCTAACCGTGGTGCTGATAAAGGATCTCTGTACTTCAAAGAACTTAGGGATCCTAAATTCGCAGACTTGGAGATAATTGCTGAGAAATACACAGTAGCGAGTTTCTTTGAAAATTATGAATTGATCTCCATGAAGAAAGAGAATACTCGCTGGGGTATTCGTTTGAAAAGGAAAGATAACATTGATGAAGCTAAAATAATCATGCAAGACATTGATTGACATTCTGGTAAGAACACAACTCCTCGCCAATCCAAAGATGATAAATGGTGTGTTTTTCCCTTGATGCTAAAAGGACTTTACATTGCTGGGTTAAATGTTCTTCCTGAGAATCTCGCTACCTATCAACCTTGGGTATTATCTTGGACCGAGAAGGAGAAAGAGGTATGTTTCTTCCATTTTCGCTCACTTTACATTTCTTTATTTATCTTTATTCTTTTGTTCGCTGATTCTTGCGAAATTCTACAGATCCAGAAACTGAAAGATAGCTATCACAGAACTGGGAAGGCTAGTACCTTGTTAGCTCTTCGTTCATACACAGATGAGGTAAGAAATATTCTATTATGATTTTAAATAGTACACTGTTGCCTCTATTTCTTATTTCTATCTGTGTGTGAAGATTATTGCTGAAATAGAAGAGCCTGCCAATGTTGCGAAGACTGGAGATAAAGGCAAAGGTGCTCTTCGCAGGGAAAAACCAATTGCTCCTCCTTCAAAAAAGAGAAAAATTCGTTCTTCCTCTCCTTCAAATATTCCTTCTCATGAATATTCCGAGAGTGATGAGGATAATGAGGATAATGATGACCTTGCTGCAAATGAAGATTCTCCATCTGAATCTTCTATGGCTAAGCTCTCTGGCCTCTTTTTTGCAAGGAATGGGAGATAGTCAATTCGTTAATACCTGCAAAGCTCTCGCTACAATTTGCGATGTTCCTTTATTGGATGGTGATAATTCTCTTCATGGAGTTTCTAGATCAGTGACTCCCAACTTCCTGCATTCTCTTAATAGTCTGGTATGCTTTCATCCTTTTACTTCTTCATTATTGTAACTCAAAGTCTCTTTCTATTTTAATACTTTTTATATTTTCTCGCAGGCTGGAAAAGCTTCTTTCGGTGTTGCCTCAGATCTGGAGAGGAGACGTGAAATTCTTGAAAAGAAAAATCTTCAATTTCGTACAAAGAATGAGGAACTGGAAGCTAAAATCAAATGTTTCGCGAGAAGAACAAACAACTAGAAATTGATTCTTCTTCGTATAAGAAAAAAATCTCTAGTATTCAGCAAGCTAATAATCAACTCTATGGTATGTTACTTTTCTCCTTTCCCTTCATTCATTCATCTTGTTGTTTTATCTTATTTAATTGATCCTTTTTGCAGACATTTATGGTCTTTCTGATGAAGCTACAATTCTTCGTTCATTTCCTAATGCCTTGGATAATGATACCCTTCTTGAGCGTCTTAATAAATCTCTAAATAGTTTCTCAAATGATAAAATTTCATCTCTTTCTCTGAATGGACTAAGATCCAAATTTTGCCTCTTAGAAATTGACCATAGATCTAGTTTAGGCTTAGCCAACCGATTTAAGCGTCTCCTTCTTAATTCTAAAGAGAAAATCAATGAGTTGAGAACCAAAATTAGCGGTCTCATAGATGATAAGGATCGCATCTCTGATCAAGGTGCTAAGGCTTTGGCGAAATTCCAAGAGACCCTTCTTGAAGTTCAACTTGAACGAGATGAAGCTAACCGCAAGAACATCGAGCTCTGCGAAAGAGAAAATCAAATTCATTCTCGTCTTCTTATAAGTAATGAGGATGAATTCGCTTGGGCTGCGAAAATTTTAGACGATGCCAGAAAATATTTAGGTGTAAACGTTAGTATCCAAGTTGAGCATATAGCCTTGATTAGAGATATGATTTCTGACAGAGAAGGTTATTAACTGTTCTTCTTCACTAATCTTTTGTTTCTTATGAATTCTCATCAACTTATTAATTGATTGCCTTTTTCCCGCAGATTCTGAAAGTAGATATCGCGAAAGAATTGAGGAACTTGAAGCTGAAAAAGAGGAACTCGCAAAGAATCTTTCTTCTCACAATGACAAGTATTCTAGATTAAAGAATCAAATCAAGATCACTGTTGCGAACTTTAAGAATGATGCTATGCATTTTCGCAATCAAACTATTCAAATGGTTTGTGATGACCATAGTATTCCTCATTGATTATCCTTGTCTCTTGGAGGAGATCCCAAAGAACATTCCCAGTCTGACTATTTCTGATAGCGAAGCTGATGATGAAGAATCTGATGGTGATGAAGGTTCTGATGGAGAAAGTTCTGATGCAGACGAAGAAGGGAACAAGTCTGATGAAGATGATGAAGGATCAACTAAGAAGTAGTCTTTGTTTCTTTCTTTGATCTTCTGTAATACTTGTACATTTATTCCTTCTTTCTGTATATTTGCGAATTCTTTTGGTTCCCATATTCCTTAATATATGAGTTTCTTTCATTTTGACCTGCATTCATTAAAACAATTCTTCCTTGCAATAGTTAATCAATATAATCATTAATTTTTGAATTTTTGCGTAAATCTATATGGAGACAAATAACATTTTCTAATTTCATTCATTCCCATACTTGCCTCTGTTATTTGTATCCAAATGAGAGATTTTGCAGATTTTTCTTATTTTGTGCCTCAACTTCGCAGTTGTTTATGTATAATTTCGCAATCTATGCGAAGTGAATTTTGATTCTTTTCAAAATCTCATTCCTGTGTGGTCTTATTTTGCCTTCCTAATTAAAGGTCTTATTATGCCACCTCTTGTCATTGCGACAAAATCGCAGGACGTTCTTGCACTTTCATGCAAAAACCCATTGATCTTGCCTTAACTTTTTCTTTTGTATTATGGCCTCTTCAGGAATGTTGCGACAATATGACAGGCCTAAATATTCTTGCGAAAATAAAGCCCCATGACATTGCCGTCTTGCGACGAAATCGCAGGACGTCTTCGCACTTTCATGCGAAAACCCATTGATCTCGTCTTATCTTTTTCTTTTGTATTATTGCCTCTTCAGGATTGTCGCACAAATATGACAAGCCTTAATACCCTTGCGAGTAAAAACCTCATGACATTTGCGTCTTAAGACACTTATCAGCTCCCTAATGGAGGGTGCCGCCCTTATCTTCCCCCTGGTTGCCCCTTCAAGGAGGCGTACCTCTACCATACAAGGTTGGTCCTCCCATCCGTCTTAAAACAACCAGTTGTTTTCGCAGCCTCTTATCCCTTTTACCTATAGGGTTTATGGTTACGAGACTGCACCCTAAGTGGGGTTTTCTTCGGGCCGAGTGCAGTATAAGCCAAGACTTGTCAAGAATGGCAAGGTACGCTTCAAACGCCCCTGGCACTCTTGACTCAACCGTGTACCTCGGCGCCTTGATCAGATTCTGCACTCCTTGGGAGAGTCCTTATTACCTTAGTCGCCCAACCTAAGTCATATGCTTAAGCTGAGAATCCAAGGTGCCTCTCCCGGATGGGCTTTATTGACCCCAAATCTCCATGACTCAGGTTCCGGTGGCGGTGTAGCCTTTCCCTGAGCCATGCAACAGGTACCCCCTTATATGACGTACTTTAGGTCTTACATTTGCCTCTTGCGAAATTGTATTCGCGAACTAGGGTGTACGCCATAAAGGTTCGCCCCTTTCTCTTTTGTCATTGTTCTCTGATTGTCTTTGTAAACATTATCTCTGCGAGATTCTCACATCATCATATCGTATTTGCATTTCGCAATCTCAATTTTGTCATTCAATAAAATGTATTTTTGAGAATTTTATTATTGCGAGAGTGTCGCAACAAATTAATCATTCATACATTTCTTTTTTTATTACCTTTGCCATCCTCTGCTTCTTTGTTATTTTCTGCTACTGCTTCCTTGGTAGTGGTATGTTCATCATTTTTATTCTGAGCTAGCATTAGTTTCGCAACATCTTCTTCTTCTTCATTCGATTGCATCCACCATCAATTTCTCACTTCTTTGTGTCTCTTTGATTTTTGTCGCCAATTCGCCTTCTTGTTTGCTCTTCCTTCGCAGGATTCCACCTCAGTTTCGTAACACCTCTTTCCTTCAACCCAATCTCCCTTATGATTCCTACATCCTTAACCGCTGGGGTGAGGAATTTGATGCACTGGTGAAAGTTGAAGCTACACCTAGAATCCCATGTAGCCAAGGTCGACCAATTAATGCATTGTAGGGTGATTCTACATCAACGACACAGAATAGGATTTCAGAAGATATTCCCTTCAATGGAATTCGCATAGTAACTCCCCTTTAGGCTTGTTGGCAGTACCATTAAAACCATATATCTTATATGTTGATGGTATAAGATCATCATCTCTTCCTCCCATAGTTTTATAAGTATGATAAAATAAGATGTTCACAGAGCTTCCAGTATCGATTAGAATCCTATTAATTGCCCATGAATCTTCAGCTTCATCATCCTCATCTTCTTTCGTTTTGGATTAATTTCTAATTTTACTACAATGGATTATCATGTACCTCTTCACCTTCGGGGATTTCTTCTGCGGTAAAAGAAATAATCTGTTTCTGCCATTCCTCTAGTGGCGAGATTTTCGCAATATTCATAATTTCTCTTCCATCATTATCTCTTGCGAACACTCTACTCAAAACATTGTCATGAAAATCTTCAATTGTCTTGTATGAATGTACGATAGAGTGACAAAATAGATTCTTTGCTTTTGCACCAACTTCTATGAAGAATGTTTCCTTCTTTTTCATCGTGTTTACTTTGTGATGCTCTGGTGGTGGTGGCAATGGTTGAGATTGTGGGTGCCCTACCAAAAAGTGGTTTAGTTTTTCTTGATCTATCATTCTCAGAATAATTCTTTTTACATTTCTGCAATCATTTGTAGTATGTCCATGAAAATGATGATAAGAACAAAACTCATGACTTCTGTGGTTTGGAGGTGGTTCCGTTTCCATGTTCCATGGTGTTGGTATATTCTCCATCAAAATTATAGCTTCCCATATTTTCTCCACACTTGCATTTAGAGGTGGCATCTTGGTTTCTTCCCATACTACCTTGTGACCTCCTTGTCCTCTATTATAGTTTTGTCTTTGACCTCCATAAGTTTCTTGTGACTGATCGAGTCTTTGAATTTTGTTATTTCCACCACGATTGTAGAAATTTCTTTCTCTTTCATACTCTTCTTGATCTCGGCTTCCCATAGCCACCAGTTTCTGTTGATTGTTACCCGTCATCTTCTCTTGTTGTACTTGCGAAATGTTCGCCACTATGTTTATTAGTTTGGGTAATAAGCTTGCATTCGTTGTTTGTGAACTGGTGTTCACAACTGGGTATGATTCCATTTCATTTTGCCTTTCCTCTAGAGAAATATATTCTTCTTGAAGTTCTCGAAATTCAGTCATTGTGATCGTATTCTTGACTCTGAAAATTTGGATGTACAATAGGTTGGTTGCAAACATAGCATTGCTAAATGATAAGATAAGATATCTCTCATCCACACGGCCATCCATTTCGCTACACATAATCCTCCATCTTTTAGTTAGATGCTTCAAACTTTCGCCAATCCTTTCTTTTAATCCAAACACGTCTTCAATACCAGGTCGCGAAGAATTATTACTTATATATGCCCCCAGGAATGTAGTCTGCAAATGATTGAAGGATGTTATTGTATTCTTTGGTAGACCTTCGAACCATTTTAACGCCTCCCCTGTTAAGATGGATGCAAAATATTTTCATAATACGGCATCATGATTTTCCCATTGGAACATACACCTCACGTAGGCTTTAATGTGTTGAATTGCACAAGTTGTTCCGTCAAAAATGCTGGTTAATGCGGGAAAATTGCATTTCGGAGGTATTCCTCCTAGTTGTACTTCCCTTGTAAATGGAGTTTTCGCAGCTTCTTCTATAGCTTCATCCAATTGTCTTCTGCCTACTTCTCCTCTATTATTTAGCATTCCTCTCATTTCTTCTAATTCTTTCAAGATTTGTTTATTTACACCTGAATTTTGATTCATTGGTCTTTTTAATTTCGCCTCCCTTCTTCTGCGTTCATGTCTTTCTTCTCTCGCGAAATTTTGCATTTCTTCTTCATTATCCTCATCTCGTCTTCTTCTGCGAGTCTCTTCTTCATCTCTATCTTGAATTCGCATATGATGATGTCTCTCATTTTACCCTTCATGATTTTGTTCATTTCTTATTAATTCCATTCGCTATCTTTCATCCATCCTCTGTACTCTATCATACTCTTCATTGATATTACCGTTATCCCGGTTTGGTGTACGCCTTCTTTCTCGATTGTCGTGATTGTTCTGGCGAATTGTCTCCTGAAGCTCTTGTTCTTCCATTTCCGCTCTCAATCTTTCACGTTCGCAAATTAAACGTGCTTGTTCAGCATAATGTCTTTCAATTTCTTCTTCAATCGTTTGTTGATTTCTTTGAGTTTCTCTCTCATGTAAAATTCTCCTTCCTTCCTCTCGATTTCCTTCGCCATCTTGATCATTTCGTCCCTGACGTTGTCCATTCTCTTGATTTCTACCATTTTGCCTATCATCAAAAGTTTCATTTTGTGGAACGTAACAATCATCAGTTCTTTCTCTATTTTCGCGATATTCTTCATTAGGATTTGATATTTCTTCTTGAATATTGTTTCCAACATTAGTTGTAGGTGAGTTTCGCCTCATCTCTCTTCTAGTCGAACTTGAATATGATTTTGTAATACTTCTTGATCTTCTACTCTGTAGTCTCATATTTTCCATCCTCAATTCGTAATTTTGCCTTGTTAGATTTGCACGTTCTTCTGCATCAGCTCTTCTTTCTTCATGTATTTTTCGTCTCAACATTTCTAACGCTCCAATTTCCTCATCTCCATGAATTATTCCTTCATCTGCTTCTTGATTTCTCTCTACCTGTCTATGGTTTCTGGTTTGCTGCTCTTCTTCTACTTCTTCTGCGGAATTTGATTGCCAAGTGTGTATACTCACCCTATCATAATCTATATTCCTTCCTTGTACTAGTGTTTGTTGAACTGGTGGTTGAATTTGATTTTCTCTTCCAGCAATTCTCTTGCTTCTTCTAACAGTAGTTGGTTGTTCTGATGTATTTCTTCTTCTAGCCATTTCTTCAATGTTAACGAATTGCAAGAAATTATGTAAAATTCTTAATCAATCACTCCAAATCTTCACAAATTTCAATATTAATCTTCAATTTTTTCTAAAATAATCTTCAATGTTCCATGTTTCTAGCGCCATTATGTAGTTGCAGGAAATCCTACACTACACCCCTCATATGATTTCATTAACATTCAGCTCATTTTAGATTAACAATCTTAATTTTATTGATGAATATTTGAACAATCTTACAAGAAAAGATAAAGGAATCAAGAATAACCACTGCTCTAGATTTTCTCTCTCCTATTTACTTGCTTCTCACCCAGAAAAAGATCTATCCCCCTTTTCCTTTACAATTAAACGACTATTTATAGGGAAGTACATAGTGGATGACAGCTAATCTGTCCTTTATTTTCGGATATGTCTTGCGACATTCTCGCAACCTTACAAATGTTAATCTCGTAAACTCTCTTATTTTCGCAGAACAATCACATTTTTCTCATGATTTTAGCTGACGTCGTTTATTATGTCATTTCTGAAATTGTTCTGCGACGTTGTTGTGTTGTGTTGTTGATAATTTCACTGAGGCATTATTGTTGCGAGATTCTGATCCTACATCGTCATCAAAAGGGGTCACAACATAATGATCTAACTCATGATAACTCTGCAAAAACAACATCTTAGATTGCCATCTCTTAAAATCCTTTCCGTTGAACTTTTGTGGTCTTTCAACATCATTTTTTCCCATTGTTACAAAAATACTATCGTGTTAAGATTGTTGGAACCGCAACAATGAAATGATGAAAAATGATGTTAAAACTAAATTTCTGGAAATGAAATAAAACAATCAAATATTTAACAACACATTAAGGACGGAGTCACTTGATCATCAAGCCGTCAAGGATAAAACTGCTCGTTGCAAGTAATATAAGCACTACAGCACTTGGAGATTTTTTCCGAAAAAAGACTTAAAAAATCGTCCAATTCCGCGTATATGGTCAACGTACTACTGAATTCCAAAAACAGCATACATGACCAAAAGGGCAAAATATAACAAAAAAAAATGAAGCCGATGTCCCTATACATGACTGCATGAAGAATGTAGTGGGAACATTTTTTGGAGTGCACTAATAGTGTTCGAAATATTGACCAGTCGACTAAACTCATGTTCATGGTCAACAACACTCGACAATATTTAGTCAACGGTCAACATTACAATTTTCGAGTGTCCAGCAGGAGTGCACCCGAGTACTGGGGTCAGTCAACTGTAATAGTCAACGTTCAATGGTACATTCGTAGTATATTTGTGGGACTCAAAGAGTCCTCGTTTGACCAAAATAGTTGCTAAAAGTCTATTTTCGAGGGTAAAAAAGATATAAAACGGTTGCTAAAAGTCCAAAATGTTAATTTTGGAATTTCCGATCAGAAACAAGCAAGTGAGAGAATTTCACCTTTTTTTAAGTCATGTTCCGGTAAACAGTTCCAGCACTTGCCCACTTACGAACTCAACAGCAAAGTTTAGGAATGTAAAAACCACACAGATGGAGAAAGACGAAAACAAGAAGATAGTCGCTTCTTCTGAACACACTTGAAAATGAAGAAATCCATTTCTTTTTATGGGGAGTGAAAATGAATTTGACATATATAAATGTTTCATAACTCCCCTCATAAACCATTTAAAAAATTTAAAATTTGTCTTAATTTTGATAAAATAGTTTAAAGAATCAAAAAATTGTTTTAAGTATTCAGTTCAGGAATTAAAAGCTTGTTTAAATAATCGCTTTAAAAATTAAAAAGTTTCCGTTTAGAAATTAAAGCTTGTTTTAATTTCAACTTGGTTAACTCATGCATGTGGATACATGCAATAGGCATGGCAAATGTCCCATGGCCAGGGACGGAGGGAATGGCCACTTGCACTCATTAGATTTTGGATCTCAGCGATAATTAGATTGGAATCGTTTTAGTTGCAGTGTCTTGTGGGTGCAAAATCTCTTTATAGACTAAAACTAAAGAAAAAATGACCATGTTTGCTGATGATATTGATCACATATCACTTGAATTTGAAGCCTATATACATATATATGGATAATGAAAAAACAAATCGGAGCAATATTTTCGGACCCCATGGTATATAAGTCCTGGCTCTGTCCCTGCCCATGACTACCCATATTCGCATTTCATTCGTTCATAAAAAATAAGTGAGTATCCTTACACTTTTAGGTTATTAGATCAATTCCAACCAAAACCAAAAAACTAAAACATATTAAAAAAGACTCATTTTCTTCACCATTTATATACAGTGGAAGGACACACGAGAAGAGCACGACCACAAGGGACCTAAAATTTGTGAATTTGTCAATAGGAAGATGAAAAAGGAGGCTTCAACTTCTTACTAAAGATTCTCTAATCCTGATATTATCTTTCTGTCGATTATCTCATTGGTGAGATTAATGCATTTTCTAGGTTTATGTAGAATTGTAAAACAGTCAAATAAAGTTACATAGCAAGTAGATTTTCTAGGTAGAGCTTGTGTGTGAGTCTTAATACACTAAGTTTTTACTTGCATATATACTGTGCTTGTGTTTCACTTAGACATACCCACTAAGCTCCTCGAATACTAACACTAGTCGTCAATAACATTTAAACATTGCAGAGTTCTTTTTTTTTTCTTTCCCGACAGGCAAACATAAATAGATAATATATTTATATAGATAGCCTACCAGAAGTAGGAGATATTTTTAGACAACAAATAAACCCAAAAACAAACTTCAAGAAAAGAGATACAAGCACCAACAGGGGTGGAACATTTTCACCAAGAACTTCTCCATGATGATAACTATTATTAGATAGCAAGTAGTTTCGGATCCTTATATATATTAATCATCACATATGTCTACAAATCCGAAGTGATCCACTACAAAAAAAGAAGGCTTCTAGGGACAACCACTTCAAAAAAACGTCCCTAAACGTTAGTTGTTGGGACACTCCGCTTTAGCCATCCCTAGAACTGTCTATTTGGGACGCATCCCTCTGACCGTCACTACTGGTCCAATGATAAGAACGCATTATTTTAGCCGTCCCCAATAAATAGGTTTTCAACGGTTGTGATTGAGTCATCAGTAGTTTAATTATCTTATGCCTGAAAACACAAGAAAACATTTTCTTTTTTCTTTTTCTTGGTTATATCGTCCTTCTTTCAGTTTCTCTTCACCTTCTTCCTCTTCTGCTGAAAGAATCTTGTTAAGTTACACCTCCTCCGTTCGTGATTTTCCCCTGTGAGATCTCAAATTCGTTCGCAGTGAAGCGACACTTGATTCTCAGGTTATATTTCTTCCTCCATCTCTTTCAATCTTACGTTGATTTGATTTTAGGTTTTGCGAATTTTGTTTTGAAAATCTCACGTTGTTGTTTTTTGATTTTAGGGTTTACAAATTACAAGAGCACACTTTCCGCATCTCCATCGATTTTGGGTTTGAATTCAGGTAAAGTTTTATATCAAATCTCAGTTACTGATTTGTTCAAAAAATTAATGATGTGCTTTATTTTATTTTGCTTGATATGTCTGCTCATAGTTTATACTTTGTCATATTCTGTAATTGATTCGATTTAGATTACTGATTCTAGGAGTTCTTCTTTAATACAGAGAATGAATTAGGGATTTAAATGCTGCCAGAGTTAGGTTTAAGGGCTCCAATTTCACTTGCATTGTGATTCCAATTAGCTAGAATATTGCGTCATGCCCCTTTCTCATTTTTATTACGGAATCTAGAATTTTCTTTAATACCGAGAATGAATCAGGGATTCAATCCCACTTGAAATTGAGTTAGTTGAGTGCTTGGTAGTTGTACCAAAAGGCGTATTGTGGGGGTTCCAATCCCATTTACATTGGGTAGTATCAACTGAGTGCTTATCTGTCTTTTGATTTGGATTAGCTGAAATGTTGCGTCAAGCTTTCATTATATCTGTTAGATGTCAATTTTAGTTACTATATCCCACGTCCAAGATTACGTTTCCATTTCCATTGGAAAATGAGTTTTGCTTAAAAAGTGAATAAATGGCATAATATATATAATATATAACTTCTAACAACCAGCATGTTGGAGGTGCACTGAGGTTACTACAAGTGCTATTATTGATCCTATTACTGTACTATATATTTATCGCTAAATGTGACCCTATAGACTGTTTATTTTTATCCTTAATCTAGCAACACATTTGGTTATTTCAGGATTAGCTGAATAGCAGAATGAGTGAAGAAAAGAATAAGAAGCATGAAGGAGTTGGGGAAGATAACCTTGATGCTCCAAAACGTGTTGCTAGGAAGGTAATGTTTCATTTTTGTTGGATTTTCGAAATGTTAGTTAATGTTTCCAATATTAGATACTTACCTGAATGTGCATGACAAAGTTCTTATTTGTTATGGTGTAAGTGAGGTTTCAACCGAAAGTTCCTGCTTGGAAATTGCCGAAACCAGTCGTCCCTAAAATATACTAAAAAGTTTTTGTTTGATTGTTTGTTGTGTATAGCGTTACTGCTAATTTTATTACTTGACATGGCCTTGTTAACTGTTTCGTTTATTTGCAGTGATGTTCCTTCAGAAGCTGGATTGGAGGAGAAGATGAGATTTTTCAATGTACCCACGTCTTCTTTTCTTTTTCTAATCTAGATTTCTCGACATAGTTCTTCAGTTGTTTTCTTGATTGAACATCATTCTTTTTTTGCAGAAGAATTTGGGGTTGGAAAGAAAGCCTAAGACTGAGAAGAAATGTAAGTTGTTGCGTAGTTGAACGATGTTGATTATTCTGAGATTTAAATGCGCAGTGTTGATTTTTTCAACCTGTTTTCAATAATTTTAACACACGGCTGAAGATGCGGAGTCGGACTTAACTAAGAAACCTACATCAACAACCATCAGGTCGTTTGGTGTGAGAAGTTGTACTAGTGAAAGCAGTGAAGTGAAATTTCTAGATATTGTCTCATTTGATGGTAAACAATGCCTAACTTAACTAATATTTGAATTATGAGGAAAATGGCTAAATGATATTGCGAATTTCAGGCGTTTACCTCACATGATTCCACTTCTAGGGCTCTTGTTGAACCAAAGAAAATCAAACAATACAAGGAACCATGGGTAAGTAATATGACACTGTTCTTATTGATTTCATTGAATTGTATTGTACTGCTATAAAATTTCCTAATTCATTTTTTGTTTACGCAGAGCTAGTATAGTAACTATCCAGTTACCCTTCCTCTAAGGAGGCCCTATGTCGGTGACCCAAGTAAGCCTTTTTGATTTATTCTATCAATACTAACTTCCATCATGAAATTTTCTCGTTATCAAATTATGGATTAGCGTCAGTTCCATGTCAATAAGTAACAACTGAGGTTCCTTTCAGAAATTCTGGATGAGGAGGAATTTGGGAAGGCAGGGGATAAGAAGGAATATGACGAAACACAAATAAATGTTGCTGCAGAGCATTACTAATTTCTGATGGATTGTGATTGACAGGAGGAAAGTAATGAAACAAACATGATATTTCTTCGACTACCTCCTTCTTTAGATGCTGGGTCGGACGAGAACACATCAATTGAAGTCAGGTATCCATCTGTACTCTTCAAGCAGCAATTAGTTGCATGTGTAGAGAAGATTTTTGGCATGATTCGAGATCTTTCAAAGAAAAAGATAGGGTCACTTCTTAAACTTTGCAACCAGGTGACATTGATTATCTCATATCTGTTTTTAGTTTGTATCCATCTTATAAAACTAAACATAACCAGGCATCGAGTTTGTCAATCTCATATTGACCAATTGTCTGGCAGGCACCAAAAGTTGTGCGAGGAAATGTTGTGAAATGATCTAAGTCGCCTGGGAGTGGTTCTAAGAAGTCACCTAACAACAACTGAGAATGTACTATAAAATTCTTGGATTCGTTGATGACCCGCTTATGCGAAAATCATGTGAGTTTTATTATTTATTTTTATCAATGTGATACTGTATACAACTTATTCTAGCAGATTTTCTGTTATTCTTTCCGTCTCTCTTTGTTATGAGCATGCCATGTGAGAGAATATGTTTCTTAACCTTTTCGTGCAAAGAACAGTTCTAGATCTTCTTTTGAGGGAATTGGTCAAAGATTTTTCTATTTTTTTACTTCAGAAGTATACCACCTTACTAATATTGTTGTTTCTTTTGGTTTCCCTCAATTTAGGTTCCTTCATTTTTAATCTGCAAGCTCAATTCCTCAAGTATTTTCGTCCATCAATATACAACTATTTAATAGGTGAGTCCAGTTCTACCATGTGAAGCTGCTCAAACTGTTCATTCCCATTTTCTCTTATGAGCAAACATGAACTGAGTATATAACTTAAGATACAATTTGTTTAGTTAATTTCAGGAGCTATAAAGGGTTGTTCTGGAGCAGAAGCACTCAAATACATTTCCAGTGCAGATGGTGCACCATCTATGTCCAAGTTGTGTGTACAACTATGGTAGTCTGAAGATATCACCTTTGGGTTGTTTTTCAGATTTTTTGTTTTTTTTTTGTATGAGACTTGGTAGTGTAAATGACTGAATCTTTTTTGTCAACAACTTGATTTCATCAATGAGAATCTATGTTGGGATAAAATGCAGTTTGAATGAATGTTTAACAGGGTAAAGGGAAAGGCATCCTGCCAAAGAAGACTGAAAAAAGAACTCACATGTTTTCAAACTTTAGCAACGCTTTTAAGGTATTGCTATTAGTCATTATATGACCGTTAGAAATACATCTGGGACGGATTTAAAACCGTCCCTACATCTCCATATCCGTCCCAAAAAGTATTAGGGACGCTTTTATAAATCCGTCCCTACAGCTCCAAGCCGTCCCCAGAAGTATTAGCGACGGTGGATCTTGGGACGCAGCAACAAACGTCCCTAATACCTTTTTGGGACGGCTTTCTGGTTCTTGGGAAGTTTTTCTGACCGTCCCTAGAGGCCTTCTATTTGGTAGTGATCATTACTTTCCTCTACTACCACCACCGCCAGCAACAGCAGCCACACCCGCAGCAATATTAGCAGCAAAAAAAGAGACAGTAGGAGAAACAAGTGCAGCAGCAGCAGAAGCAGTACCTACACTAGCATCAGTGCTAACTTTTAAGTTGGGGACATCACTTGTGCCGGCACTTCCTGATACTCCAACGGTTGCTCCACCTGTTGTACCATCAGCATTTTGTCCTTGTATGTTTCCGACTAACAACATCACAATCGCTATTAACATCAAACCGAAAACACTAACATAATTCTTCAAAAACCTCCCATAATAATTAATCTCTCTCTGAGTGTGCTTACTCCTAACTAGTGAATTAGGTGTATATGAGTATCAAGTATATAAGTTGTCTATTTATAGATAAAATTCATATATACTGTATTACTTGATTAATTGCCTCCAGCAACTCGAATTGGAGAAGGCACTCAAGATAGTATATTGAAAACAAAGCACAGTGGAATAACGGACTAAAGCACCTAATCTCGTGTCACTCAAATTTGAAGGGGCAAGTAACAAGCGCACAAAATTCTTTGTCCTCGTCAGATAAATTACAAAACAAGTTTCGGATTGCATTTGTTAACCTGATATACTTATGGTACTTCTACTTCTTTTAGTTTCAAATTTAGTTCGTATCCCCTAGACGGCAAGTGTTAGGAGCAGATCAAGGTGACGCGTGCTGACGTGGATTCAAGTTTCTGCTTGAACTTGAATCACCATAAGCCATAGCCTCAATATGATCAGAAAACAACTAGCATTAATTAAATTGTTCAGGAAAAAAAGATAGTTTTGATGCAATATCTAGACCGAGCAATCATCCCAAGATTCTCTAGGAGTTGGTCCCAAGGAAACTTTTCAGTGCCTCCAGAGAACACCTGGGAAGAGGAAATGAATTACCATTAGTTCGACCATGCGGTATTTAGCATGAAAGATTATATCGATTTTAGCAGGTTGATTTGATTGGATCCCTTTTGAATTAATCGATATATTCGCTTACAGTATACTGTGACACGGCAAACTGATGATAACAGAGCATCTGGTCTGGGAATTTGAATTTGCATTATGAACTAATGTATCTTATTAGTATTGTGGATCTCATGTAATAATTAATTTATGAAGCATTGTAAGCATTGTATTGTTTAATGCATCTATATAACCCCCCCTTGTGCCCGGTACCAAAACTCAAACTCATCAGCTTTTCTATTCATCACTTATCAGTACTTTCTTTAGAGAGTGCAAACTGAGAAAATGGCAGCAGCGTTCAAGTTGGCATGTGTGGTTCTTGCTTTTATGGTTGTGGCTGCACCCTATGCAGCTGAAGGTACACTTTCATGTGATCAGGTGACTGGTACGGTGAGACCATGCCTTGGCTACTTGTTGGGAGGTGATCTCTCACCTGATTGTTGTCCAGGAGTCATCGATCTTCATGACATGGCTGAAACCACTGCTGATCGTCAAGCTGCTTGCGTTTGCTTGAAGAAGGCCGCCATGTTTTTTATGACTAGAATCAAAAAGGCTAATGCTTTCGCACTCCCTGGCAAATGTGGTGTTACCATCCCTTACAAGTTCACCCCTGACTTTGATTGTACCAAGTACGTATTGTTTTCTGCAGTTTCCTTCTGCGGTTATATTTGTTTCAGTTCCCCGGATTTGTCTTAGTTTTGTTCTAATCTTTGTCCATGTATTGTTTGTTGCTGCAGGGTAAAGTAAGATGTACACCATAGGAGGATCGATATGAATATAGGAATGCGAGATTGAAGAATAATTAAGATGGATGTTTGGGTGATAAAGTAGTATTGTTTGTTGCTTTTTGATTGCTTTTAGTAGTGTAGAAATAGTTCTTGTGGAGTTTGGCATATCATGTAATCAGATTGGATATCAGATCATGGTCATCCTGCTAGCCACATATCTTTAATTAATCTATGAAAATGAAGAGCAGTTATATTAAGATGATCTACAATTCCCATTGTTTCCATGTTTCTTTCATTGGTTTCTTCACCATGTGAATCCGGCAAAACATGTTACTTCATTAGGCTAGATTTAGATCTCCTGATGCCGCAGTGGGACGTTCAATACAATACCCAACCCTATTTGGTACAGTTCCCTAGTTACATCGATCTTACTAGACAATCGACCCCAGAGGCAGATCGAAAGCACTATTAAGTGGAGGAAACCCCCTAATATTTACCAATGCCTTGATATAGATTGCCATGTCTTGCCATGCCATTTTGAATATTAATGTACCCGGAAATACACATATGAGAGTCATGGAGACGGCTAAAATGTCAAACGTACTTCTGATTTGAAGCAACATTAAAACATGGAAACAGAAGTCTACGCAACCAGCATAAACAAAAGTATCAAATCTTTGCTTTTCGACATATTTCTTACTCTTTGCTTTACGTAAATACATTTTTTCCCCAAAAATTCAACAAACTTGGAGAGAAAAGTGAAAAACTAGCGTTTGCAAAACAGTGCACTCATCTATTCTATAATAATAGTAGAAGTCTTGGATAGCAACTAGTTTTGGTCCATTCGAATCCTCAAACTGTACGTATTCAATTGTTAATCATGTCACCTGCCAAACATGTATTCCCTCTGTTTCAAAAAGATAAGCTCGTTTCCTGTGTAATTTGTACAAGAAACCAGCCCATCTTTTTGAAGTGGAGGGAGTACATGTCTATATCAATAATGGCCTTCTTGATCCATGAAAGATAATCATGAGAAGTTGCAATATAACAACTCATTATTACCAATGAACCAGTTCAAGAACTACTAAGACGCACGAAGTGAAAGTTCAAAACATAATAAAAGTTTGTTCGCAGTGTTTGAAATAACAAAAACACGAACAGCAGGAGCAGTAATACCTGCAAGTTGAGCTTTTAATAAAAAAAACTCGAACATCCAGAAGGACCCTGTTGCAAGCAGCCTACAAGAAAACAAATAGACAACTTCACATCACAATGCCTCGTGAGACGCTATCACTAGGATCACTGTATGGTCAAACAAGCATAGAAAAGTGAAGTCACAGGAAACTACCTATTCGAAGTCTTAATCCAAAACTACACCTACTAGGCAATGTTTCGACAAATTGAATCAACAATTTGACCAAGATAGTGTAAAACAATGTGCCACCCAGAATGGAGCAGACCCAAAACAAAACCACCAAGCATTTGTGCAATCAAAGCTCACACAATTCCCTTCCCATTACTACCGGTCCTATGATAAATTTCACCAATTCTGTCCATTCTAATAAACCCCAAACTGGAAGAGAAAGTTCGTAACTAAAATCGTTTGGTATATTCATTGGCTTCACTAAATGACACTGTTAGGCAATTTTACAAACATCAGATGGGCACTTTCACAAACACACTCAGAATAGAGGAAACTTATAAAATCTTCCCAAACCCAATATAGATATTGATAGAACAAACCCAATTCAAGTTATCAAAAACAAATATTAACACAAAAAACAAAAAAAAAAATGAAGGAAACATCATTACCTGATTTTGAAGTGAGTCTAGGATTTTGAGAATAAGCAGCTGGGATGATTTTATTATCACTAACCAAAGAGAAAACAGAGAAAAAAAATCTCTAGGATAATTACAGTGGCGGAGCCAGGAATTCTGAATGGGGGGCTAAAAAAAAATTCGGCAAACAAAGAACAAACAACATAATATGATATTCATACCTGTGCGCGCTACCACATGTTGTCTATTTTCTGCTGATGCCTGACTAAACTACCACTAAAGTCAATTGTTGGTTGTGAAAATAACTAAGGATCACCCCTGGCCGTTCAAATGAAGAAACATATGCATTTCGACAACTTCAGGTACACATTGAGTACTCATTGCTTCAAATTCAGTTCTTTGGCCACCAACTTCTTCATGTTCGTGGTTTACAATCGGTACTTCATGATTTCTATCATTTGATGGAGATGTAAATTGAACATTACTTGTTGATCCTTCTTCTATTTGATCAGGTTTTTGAGCTTGGAAATATGCTTTCAAAGTACCTCTCCCTCGTTTAGCCCATCGACTTGACATTGTAACCTGTTACGCAAAACTTGAACAATTTAGCAATTGTTACAATAAATATTACAAACCCATGAAGTATAAATTAAAACAGGTTATAATTTAATCAAGAAATCAAAACAAAACATTGTACTTTCAAAAAAATTTATAAAACCCAAACCCTAGATACTAAATAGTTACAGACAATTATAATAACAATAATCAATAGTTCAATAGTTCAATATCATATTCATAATTCATTGTATCAATATTCATAGTTCATTGTATCGAATTCGGAATCAAACCCAAAAAAATACCAACCCTGGAAAATTTGAAGAACACTAAACATCAATCAATATTTCAAAATTTTAAGTAGCAGGAGGAAACAATTGGGTTTTTAGTTACTACTGAATGATAATAATAGATGGTATAAATGAAAAAATTCCTTAACTGAAAAAATTGGCGAACGGAAAAGAAAGAGGAAAGTGGAAGGTATAGTATAGGCTTAACTGGTGGGCTAAATTACTCTTAGATAATGGGCTAAATTATGCACCAGGTGGGCTAAATTTTTTGTTTTTGTAAGGGTGGGCTAAATTATGACCGATGTTTTGGGGACCATGGTTTTTGGTAGGCCTGTCAATGGATACCGATTTTCCGTTAGCCGATACCGATACCGATAATCCGTTAGCCGTTACTGCTACCATCCGACATAGCGATAAACGGATATCCGATGCCGATAAGCTAACGGATAATCCCTTCTTAACGTAACGGTAGTGGAACCGTGTATTTCTGTTAGGTTTAGTTCCGTTATCCGCTAACGTGCGTATTGCATAACTGGTTATGCACATTTTCTTTGTACTGCATAACTAGTTATGCACAATTTCTTTGCATCTGCAGTGATTTATGATAAGCATAACCTTTGATGCATCTGCATAACTAGTTATGCACATTGTTCTGTACTGCATAATGTCTTATGCATCTGCATAACTGGTTATGCACTTTTTTTTTGTGCCACATAACAAGTTATGCATCTGCATAACTGGTTATGCACATTTTCTTTGTACTGCATAACTAGTTATGCACATTTTTTTTGGGCCTGAAGAAATGAGATTTGAGGTTGAGAAGTCAGAATCGGAGACATACTTAGCAGAACCAGTTCTTCCTAAAGGCACAGCCACTAAAGAAATGAGGTTTGATATCTTAAGTTGGTGGAAGAATAATGCTCCTAAGTACCCAATTCTCTCAAGGATTGGAAGAGATGTATTGGCAGTTCCAGTGACAAGTGTAACATCAGAATCTATGTTTAGTATTGGTGGCAGAGTTCTCACATCTCACAGGAGTTCATTAGCTCCAGATCTTGTTGAAGCTTTGCTTTGTTTGGGTGATTGGCTGCCAGATCTCACTCTCAGTGACAGTGATAGTTGTGTTACAGGTACATCTTAATCTTTCTTTTTTTTTTTTTTGCAATTTATTGGCTTATTGCACTGACAATGACATTGCCAGCTTAAAATGTCTAACACTTTTGATTTTTCTTTTAAAATACAGAAGTTCAGGACTAAGGAGTAAGGTAAATGCATTTGCAGATGCAGTTGGCACTTGGGACTTGGCAGAGGAGAATCTGGAGATGGAGGAGGAATGCATTTGCAGTTGTTGACTCAAATGGAGATGGAGATGTCTTTTTGTTGCAAAAAAAACATGAAGATTATGAACTTGTTTTCTTGTGTGGCAATGGCATGAACATCTGTATGTCTTTTTTTGGTGTGGCATGGATTTAGAACCTGTTTTGTTGGATTTTAAAGCTGTTATGTGTACTTGTTCTGTGTTTTTAGCCTGTTTTGTGGCTGTCCTGTGACTTACCGGATGGCAGCGGAAAAATATCCGTTATCCGGTAAGTCCAACGTAACGGTAACGTTTTTGAATTTCTTATTTCCGCCGGAAATGAACGGTAAAGGATATCCGCTAAATTTTAACGGAAACGGCAGCGGCAGAGCCTATTTCCGTTACGTGAGCATCCATTGACAGGCCTAGTTTTTGGGGACCATGGTTTTTTGGGACCATGGTTTTATTTTTGGTAAAGACATTAGAAGTAAATCTAGGTCACCCATTATCTAGATATTTATATTAATACCTAAATTACCCTCCTGATTAATTTTGGGTGATGATTAGTTAGTGCTAATAATAGTTAGTGTAATGATTGAGATGATTAAGTTAAAGATAATTAGTGAGATTAAAAAATCAGATGTTTTTTTTTTAAAGAAGTAGAATTATTGAGAGAGTAAAGTTAGAGAAGATGAAGAAGGAAAACATGAAAAACGATGGATTTTACCAACCACAACCGGAGGAAGGGTATTTGGGTACCCAGGTAGGCTTCAAACTTAGATAATGTTGGTTGAATTGCTCTAAACTTTCAAAAAAAAATGAAATTTTTTATGTAGATTTGGGCCAGTTCGATTACCATATGTCAAGAACATGTAACCGAACACACCTGAAAGTGTAGTTCGGTTAAGTTTTCCAAACACGCAGGTTACCGAACTCGCTCGTTAATGGAGGTTTTGGTCGTATAGTGTAATGTTCGGTTACCTAGGATAAAATGGTAGGTAACCGAACTTTGAACTTAACAATTTATTTGGGTACATCTTGTGTGTTCGGTTAGTTCGCAAATTTCGACGCAACCAAGTTCCCAACCGAACTGCAGGTTAAAAGTAACCTAGTGTTAGAAGTTCGGTTGGTTCGCAAACTTCAACATATTTTGCGAATCAACCGAACTGGGTTTATATGTGCATATATGCAATTAGGCAAACGTTCGGTTACTACGAAATTTATTTCTTGGCGAATTAGGTAGAGTTCGGTTACGAAGTTTCAAAGGTAGAGTTCGGTTACAAAGAAAACTTAACATTTTTGCGAACGAACCAAACTTGTGGACTTATCATTATTTTCGTAAACTAAAGTTCGGTGATATCCTTATTTTGCGAAGGAACCGAACTTATGAACTTGTGTTGTTCTAATATAAGGAGTTCGGTTAAAAGTATTTTTTTGCGAATCAACCGAACTCTGAGTTCGGTTAAGAAAAAATTAATTCTTGATAACCGAACTTTTCTCTGGAAAAAAAACCGTCCATTAAACCTCTCTGCAACTTCCATTTTCAACTTATTTTAATGATTACTTCTCATTTTAATGATAATCGGAGGTGGTGGTGGTGGTAATCGGCGGTGGCGGTGGTGGTAATCGGTGGTTGGTGGTGGTGATAATCGTAGGTGGTGGTGGTGTTAATCGGCGATGGTGGGAGGTGGTGGTGGGAGGAGGTGGTGGTTATTGGGTTGGTTTTAAATTAAACTAGGTTAAGGGTAGGTTAGTCATTTCAATGCTTTAAGACATCCCTTATAACTATAGGGTAGGTGGCCTAATAGGACCATGGTCCCCCAAAAAAACCATGGTCCCCAAAAAATCATTCTAAATTATGCACCAGGTGGGCTAAATTTTTTATTTTTTTTGTTTCTGTAAGGGTCTGGTCAAGTTTTATAAAAAAAATGGGGGGGGGGGGGGGGGGGGGGGGGCTACAGCCAGGGTTAGCCCCCCTTTTCCTCCGCCACTGAGGGTAAAGAATCTCCCAAGATTTTAATTTTCTCTAGAGAAAGCAGCTGGGTTCAGTTCAAACACAATTCCATTCACTTAAACCCTTGAAGAGAAGAAATAAAGAAAAACAAACACGACTCCATATTTATTTTTATCTTATTACACTCAATTTACACCCTCAGCGTCCACCCCGTTTGGATCGTCAATTTACACCAGTTGATCCACTTATACAAATAACTTGACACTGATACCTAAAATAGACCACCCATCAAAACCTAATCAATTCAGATCCATCGGGCTATGCAACGTCACATACAAAATCATTGCAAAAATCCTAATTAATCGAATCAGACCTTTACTCCCTTTTATAATAAGCCCCTATCAAAGTGCCTTCGAACCACAGAGATCAATTCATGATAACATAGCTATCGCTGGAGAATTTTTCCATCATATAAAAACCTCAATCCTCACCAAAGATCCAAAAATAGCACTCAAACTGGATATCCAGAAAGCCTATGACAGTTTAGATTCGAGATTCATCAAAACCGCTTTCACCAAACTGGGATTTCCAACAATTTTCATAGATTACATCATGTTATGTGTCACAACTGTTACATACTCAATCAACATAAATGGTACACCACATGGATATATCAGCCCAACTAGAGGAATTAGACAAGGGGACCCTCTATCTTCTTACATCTACATAATTTGTGCGGAGATCTTATCTACGAATTTGGGGAACCTTCAATGTCAAAAGCTGGTTCAAGGTCTTAACATTTCAAAAAAAAGCACCACCCATTATTCACTTAATGTACGTTGATGACCTTCTAATCACTTACAAAGCCTCTGCTCAGAGTAATCTCCATCTCAAGAACCTGCTTCAGTCTTATGGCACATCGGCAGGCCAGGTAACCAATACTTCTAAATCAGTAATCATTCATCATCCGAGATTGGATCCGACAAAGGTTAGTAATCTTCAACAGTTTTTTGATATGCCGACAACATCAAAACCTCCAATCTATCTAGGAGTCCAATTCAAACAAGGAAGAGCATCTAACCACACCTTTGCGCCACTCCTACAAAGATTAGCTCGAAAAGCTAAAGGATGGATGAAAAAATGCCTAAACCAAGCTGGAAGATTAATACTCATTAAAACCTCCCTAATCCCCACCTCAAATCACTTTATGCAAACACAAAACCTACCTGTCAATATCCACAAACAAATAGATCGTATAACGAGGAACTTCTTCTAGGGACATGATTCGTCAGTTAAAAAGCTTCATCCTATAGGTTGGGACAAGGTAACAAAACCAATATCTGAAGGAGGATTAGGCATAAGGAAAAGAAGTGATCATAACAAGGCTCTTCTCATGAAAAGAATGTGGAATTTGCACGAACAACCTAACTCCATCTGTGGAAGTCTGTTCAGTGAAAAATATCTCGATCAACAACCAATTCTACAAGGCATCAATAACATACCATCTTCTTTCAGCGCCCAATGGAGACAACTAGCATCAATCGTCCCTACCATGCAACAGCTGATATTTTATCGTATATGAAATGGGCTATCAACACCAATAGAAGCCAACTGGATTCCACATACTCCAAACCTATATCCAACCCAATGTTACCCATTCCAAATGGTAGATGATATTATAGATCCAATCACTCATAACTGGAACCAGGAAAAAATAAATACACTCCCCTAATCTTGTAGCCCAAAAAATCATAAACATCCACCTACCACAAGATAACACCCAAGACAAAATTATCTGGCCACATTCAAAATCTGGAAAATACACTACTTCATCGGGATACAAATGTCTAACCCATAGTCAACCCAATCATACCCCCCTCCCACCCACCAAATTCATGTGGACCTTACCGTGTCCACCAAAAATTCAGCTTTTCTTGTGGAAAACAATCAATGAAGGGTTATCAACCTTCTCTATCCTCCATCACATCCATTTGACCAACTCAGACATTTTCCCCAGATGCAATTTAGCTCCGGAATCGGCAACTCACCTGCTAATTCACTGTCCAACGGCAACTACATCTTGGAACACTTTATTCTCTCAAACCCCAAACACATCAAATCCCAACAATGCACTCTCTTTTTCTTTAACACCTCATACAACCATCTCCCAGATACTTCAACAATCAGCACCAACATCAGTCATTTCCTCTTTCTGTTTTTTATTTTGGACATTACGGTTAGCTAGAAATGATCTAGTATACCAACAAAAGCTAACATCACCAACAGAAATCCTTGCTTGGGCTCAAAAACAGCAAAAAGAATATTCTGAGACGCTACAATCCTTACCTCCAGTTCTACCGGGAGATTCTCCAATACTGAACCACTCAAGAAACACCAAAAGAATCACAACAATCTCGGTAGGATGGTCCACCCCGAACATGAACTGGATGAAGATCAACTCTGATGGAGCGGCAAGGGGTCATCCCGGTTTCGCGGGTGCAGGTTTCATTTGTAGGGACTCCAACGCACGAACAATAATGGCTATAGCTCAACCTTTGGGAATTACAACTGCCTTAACTGCAGAAACTTGGGCTATGCTTTTGGCATCAAGAACAGCTACAGAAAGGCAATGGCCAAAAGTTCTCTTTGAGAGAGACTCAGAGAACTTTTTGCACCTTATCACATCTCCTTCTCCTCCCCCTTGGCATATCTCAGGGATGATTGAAGAAATAAAGAATATGATGCAACAGATTCCGCAGACTGTTATACGACACAACTACAGAGAAGAAAATCAAGCAGCAGATGGTTTGGCCAATAATGCAGCTGATGGAAGTCAAATGGGGAACTTTTCAACCAAAATTTGGGACCAGGCAATCCCAAATTTTATTAGTCAAATTGTTTTTCATGACTCCGTGGGTACTATGTACCCGCGTCAAATTGTAACCTAATTCTTCGCTTAATAAATTACATGCTTCAAAAAGAAAAAAAAAAAGAAAAAAACAAATAACTGACCAAAACGGTCATGAACCAGCCGAGACTCGTACGAACCGTTAAAACATTGACTCTGACAGCTTGTAAATTGTGCTGAATAATGTCGCAGTGTCATACAATGTGGATTGCATTGGCTAAACCTGCCAGTCCCATTTTCCTATTGCTTGTTGCTTCCAGATACAAATGCTCAACACACCAATTTTACAATGGGGCTGCAGTGCCCTAGAAAAGGAGCTATTTTGAAATGGACTTGTTCAACTAAACAGATAGATTCAACTAGAAACAGGGACGAAAGCCCGTTGTTCCGCAAAAACAACATAATTAGAAACAGGCACAGATCCAAGATTTGGGCACATAGCTAATTTTCGTAGAATTATGTTGATGGTAAGCAAAATAGGAATAGAACTTTCAGCTCCTCTAGTACTGCAGAATTGCACTACTCTTTTGCCCCTCTACTAGTGCGCAACTTAAAACAATCACAATTTGTAACATGCACTTCTCCTTTGTAAGCCATTTCATATACTTCCATAGCAGTTTATATCGACCAGACGCTTCATACATATGCGAGAGAATTTGTTTCAACGCTCCAATTTTAAACAAACATAAGGAGAATCCAGGCATAAAAAATTACAGATTTACTCATTTCATTGATACAAAAATGATAAAATTCTGTGTTCTATCTGATCGCAAAAAAAGGAAATCTTGGTCAGCTATAAGACGATATCATTGATTAAGGTTGAGAAGAGCAGGACGTGCCAAAATACCTTGAACAAAATCATCATAATCATGACTTGATCCTCCAAGTGCACAGCAAACGGAATTATCTTCAGAAACTGAATGACCAACAAACCATAAAACATTCCTTTTCTGGAAGAATTGGGCAAAGTATTTAGCTCCTACTGCTGCTTCATTTCGATCTGGCTTTTTCTCTTTTTGGAACATCGTAGAGAGAGACTCTCTTCTAGGACAGTGAAAGGTATTTTTTAAAATTGGGAGGGGTATTTTTTAAGGGGTACAATTCTAAGGATATTTAACTAATGCTCCCAAAACAAAATGGACAAGCTGATTTCATTCAGACCCATCTAATTCCTGCATATCACTCTTCTTCATCGTCTTCTTCTTCTGCCTCTTTCAACCACTGCACAACCACACACGTGCAAATCAAGTTTATGCCAAGGTTTTGATAAGGGAAAGAAGAGATTCTCAACTGTGAATACAACATGAATCAGTACAACGAAAAGTACTAACACGGAGTGTCATTACAATGAAATGTTGAGGGCAAAGGCATGACAATCTCCTTAAACTATCTATTCTCTTTTTTTGACTAAAATTTATACTATTGCAGAATTTTCTTCCAAACGCTGGTGGTTAATATGATACTCAACTCATGTGTGTGAAAAACGCAGAGTTTCGTAGTTTTGTAGAATTCATGTCTGACCTAGATTTTAAATGTTATGTGAGCCTATAAAAACATGTGCGTGGCATGAAACCGGGGTTTTTTCTAATTCATTCGAGGATTCAAATTCTTACTAAAGATCCTCTGATCTTGATTTGTTGTCCTTGAATCACTTTGCTCACTTTCGTACTACAAATTCTCCATAAGCAAATTTAAGATATAAAGGAATGCAAGTAAAAGATCTAGGAAGATGTGCATTTACCTCGATAAAGATTTGTGACTGATTAACAAAGATTTTATCAGAAGCATCTGCGCCCTCTTTTTCAGATGCCCACGAGAGAATAGCTTCTTCCGTCAGAACATCCTTATCATACAAAATGTGCAAAATCTACAAAGATTGAAAAGCTCTAAACATCAGAAAGAACAAAGGGTAACAAATATATGAATTCGCCGTTATAGTTAAATAAAGCAAGAACATAGAATTATAACCTATTTAACAATAATGATTAAAATCAATTAACTTAAACCAAGATCTTTCCCCATACAAAGTTTGGGAGTATCACATAAAACAAAACTTATCATACAAAAATTAATAACCATTAGTAATCCATCGTCTTAATTAAAATGTCTGTCGACAACAAGTAAATAGCATTCATAATCTCCAAATCTAAACACAGTTCTGGTAAACAAAGCTTCAAGGACTAATTATCAGGTCATCAATTTTTAATCTTTAGCACAGAAAACATACCTTGGCAAATACTGGAGCAAAATCTTTAGCCGACTCTAGACACATCTCTTCAAATTTCATAATGATTTCTATCTGCAATGAAGTTAAGAGAGACAAATTAACAAGAAAGCCCAGTATGAGACACACTTTAACAAGTTCTACACATATTCAACGGTAAAAGAACCAAAGATCAAACAAAACAAAAACCAGATCAAGTCAGTTAGTTGTTGAACTTGGTCCACTTCAGGCATTTCAAATTAAAATTACTACGAAACAGTCTCTACAAATCTCAAGTTCACGCTTCTTCTGTAACTCAGTTGAACTTTTTAACATGTTAAATCCGACAACATCAATATGGGGATTTAACCATAACATAATCAATTAAGTGACTAAATATTTGGTGGCTGATGCAATTCTATGACCTAAAGAATGTGTAAAGTATATGGGCATGGACCTCGTGAGCAACAGCAGCAAAACCACGCAATGGCATACACTTAGAAAGGAAAGAGCAAATTTACTGGAACATGAATCAATTTATTTAGGCATGGAGAAACATTTATTAGATTAAATAAACGAAGTAAATGGTAAGTCACATCAGTGAGGTAAGGTTCTACCACATGTTGCAAACGAAAGCTATTATTGTCTATTTTGTTGCATATCATGCATACACTAAATAAACCCCTACCAACATCTAATGGGGTTGGGACCCACGGGTTATTTTCTTTAGGTTTCCTTTTTCTAATGGAGGCATAATGAAATGAGTTGTTTTCTTGATTGAATACAGACCTCCTCGTCTATGGACTGCAGGTAATGTCGCAAAAGATCTCGCCATGTTGTGATCGCGCTGACAGCGTTTCTGAAAAGTTCACCTGAGACAAACAAATAGAAGGTTTAGACCAAAAAGGCACTTCAACTTTAGTTAACAAACCTGAATAAAATAGTAATATTATAATTCAGCAAACTGTATTTTCTCTGCTTATTATAAAATACTAACATTATAATTCAGCAAACTGTAATTTCTCTGCTTATTATTCTTACAGTTTTAAACAGTAAATTTTCTCAGGGCCGGTCCTGAAATTCTCAGGAATGGCCCTGTTTTTCTAGTGATACTGATATTAACAATGATGGAAGAGGGATGAACTAACTGAGCCACAGAATAATTTACCTTCGGTACAATGTGATGTTTCCAATGCTAACTTCATCACTGACCAAAAAATAGCACTGGCACAATCCAACGATGCCATATTGTACGATAATCTGAGCATATCAAAAAGGATCAGAAAAATAATAAAGTTCAGTGCTGGCAAAACTTCAAGACAACCTTAGTGATAAAGTGCAAAGTTCTGTTCACTGATGACACAGTGAACAATGCAAATTTCATGAGGACATATCACATATACATATTAATTGAAAGAACTAAAATAGCTTATAGAAATTTGAAAATAGGATAAAATGAATCAATCAACCAGGAGTCTAAACCATATCCCTCGTGTAAAACTGATACTTGTGGAAATTTAGTGAACCCAAGAGATATGTGCAAGTATTGGCTACAGATTTGGTAAGTATTAGATAGACTGAGATATAGCAGCTTTTAGATCACCAAATAAATTCTAGGCTGTTTAAGAAAGCAAGAGGCTTAAAATACAGCCAATAGAATCACACAAATAGATGAATGATGTAAATTCAATGAAACACTGTAAACAACTGATGCGTGCGGCATTTAGTGAACCCATAACTAAGTACATGATAGACCGAGATATAGCAGCATTAAGATCACCAAATAAACATTAGGCTGTTTAAGAGGCTTAAACAAGTTTATGAACGATGTAGTATCATACTGTAAATTCCGTGAAACTCAATTTAAAGCTAATGTCAGATTTTAATTTTTTGATAGCCTTACGCATACAAGTTTACACGTACAAGGGGGAACACATGAAAATAAAACCTTACCTCAGTGAATTCACTTCTATGATTACATGCTCTTGGTCCACACCTTCATGAACGGCCCTCAGGAATGTTGCTTCTACCTGAGGATTATAATGAGCCACATTACTATTGAATACAGAGATATATTTAAGAAAGAAAAGGGAAACAAGGTTTCAGTACTAGACCTCTTTATCAAAATCACACGGATCATCTGTAGCAGGATCATCATCAGAGTCAGAAGTCTCAACATCAGGTTTTACTCTAGCTGCTGGGAGTATTTCTAATTTTGGAGTATCTGGTTCAATGGGAGCTTTCCTAAGCTCAGCAATTTTATTAGCAGGAATAGGAGCTACTGAGTGTCTCCATTCTTCCTCGTGACCTCCTTCACAAACAGACCAAATGTAACCTACTCCTGCAACACCAACCTAAAAAAGAAGTCGAGGGTGAGACTATAAGAAAATTAAATTGCCCATCAACTGCGTAGTTCAGGCAAATAGCCATATCAAAAAATTTCAAACTAAGAAGGCGTAAAGAAGCCAGCAGAGGAGTCAAAGTTAGAATAGAATGCAAGAAGTAATAGCACTAGTAAGCAAAAATGAGAAATGAGCACAAGTAATGCACTTTTCTGGACAATATCCTGAAATATTTTTAAGCTATGAAATGGGCAAACTAAAACCAATTTGGAAAATTAAGAAGTTGAAGATTAAAGATATACCAAAACATGGAACACATGAGCATGTAGACCACCAAAAGGTCTTTTTATGTGATTCTATCCAATGCTGACTACGATATTTAGAAGTTTAGAACCTTTAAGGCCACAGATGAAATAATACCAATCGCCGTTCCCTAGAATGAAGTCACATATACATTAAAGAGATGAAAAGGCACAGTAAAAGGTTCACAACCACATGCATCAATCATTCAGTCTCGACAACTTTGATAATGTTCCTGATTAGCTAATCATTTATCCTTGGGAATACACGAGGCTGTCTTTATCAAAACTCACGCTGATTGGATACTGCAAGGTACTAAATACTTTTCTTTAGTTGGTATAGATAATGTGTACTTTTGCTCAGGTGGTATATTCTGAAACGCTGAAAATCCATATTTGTATTACTTTTTTGATATTTTCATTCACCTAAAAATGAAAACAAAAGTTAAAAAACTGAAGTTTTATTATTGTTCATTCAGTGGCCTACTGAAGAGGAAGTTAGAATCTATATCTCCACTCTTACAGTTCAAAACCACACCTTTATTTTCTTTTTTGGCTGTTAATAAATCCAGCTTTTCCATATTCATGTATTAGAACCCCAAAACACCATAAGTGTGCTCATTCCATATTCATACACTTAAATACTATAATATCTCACCAACATAACTAAAAAAACTTGTTCCAGTATACTCATTTTACAACTCTCTCTACCAATTGAAGGTTTTAAAAACATATTGAAAAGTGGAGTCGTCACCTTTTATCGCAGTTATATCTAAAGAAAATGTGTACTGTCCTTTTATCTCAAGCAAAATATAAAACAACATCCAGATGCCAGAATTAAGGTAAGATTCTCTTGTAAGCAAAATAAGAATAAATAATAAATATTGAACATTTGCCAGGCAGAGATGAGCAAAGAGAAGGAAGAGACTTGAAAAAAAAAACAGCAACAAAATCTAACCTCGGCATTGTCAGATGACCTTGATAACTCCCCATTGGGCACCTCAAGAGCCCTATTTAAGGCTGCAAAGACAATAGCATGAATTAAAACCACATTCTGAGAAGAAAAATATTCTTAGCAACGGGATAAAAATTAATGAGTCAACCACATACAAGAACGATGAGATAAATGTAACAATTAAGCTGTATTTCTAGATGAATATTAAGGAAAACATCTGGTCAAAAACACGAACGAAAGAAAAATGGGAAAACAAAATTTGGAGGCAGTAGCATCTTTCAGTAACATTATAAGCTTGACAATCTCAAGAATGATGTTCCACAAAATAGACTGGAAGCTTAATGTTGGATTGGATTTTAGGTAACAGTAAACATGCACAACTGTAACCCTACTAGAAAGAACCAATGACGTAAATCAAGTTGCCATATGTGGTATCAGGACTTTACATGTAATGTCAAGAATTCTGCTACCGCTATCAGCATATTCAAGCTCCTCATCACTGTCTTGATTTGTTGGTTGGGGAAGCAAAGATACTTTTGAATACGCTGGTACAGGAAATTGTGGTCCAACTACAACCTGGAGAAAAGAAAGAAACAGCAGACTGTGAATGATTCCCTGAACTGAGTCTTTCGTAACTCGACAAAGAAATTAGTTGACCATGTAAAAAGCATGTGTGCAGGAAATTCAAATGAAAAAATTGGGAAATTTAGATCAAAGGAATCATATGGAGGCATAAAATTAAACCTAGACAGCATCGTAATTGCAACTGTTTCATTCAGAATTACAACAATTTAATGGGAAAAGGCGTGGAAGAAATTTTGCATTATTTTATTATATAAGAAATGAGAGTAATTCATTTTTCAATATAGATGTATACTGGACTTACCTTGAATGATAAAACAACACCAGGTTCTAAGACCACTCCTGACTTTATCACCACCCCATCACAAACTAAAGCATGGTTAAGCTGACAACCATCTCTAATCGTCACGTTATCCCAAATGTAGGAACCCTCGATCGAGACGTTAGATCCAATAGAGCAACCTTCCCCAATTACTGAATTAGAGATCTTAGAGTAGTCTCCAATGCTTGTCCCACTTCCAACCAAGGTAAAAGGGCCAATTTGTGCAGAACGCGACAGCTGTATATCTGAAGAAAACTCTACACATCAGAACACATGGATTAACTTCTAATAAGAAAAAATAAACTACTGGACATTGGCATAGCTTTTCAATGTACAGTAGGGTGGATGCAATTTCAGAAAAACATGACGATGATGACATCATTGAATATGTTCATTAGGAGGCCTACTTCAATTGACATATAAATTCATATGTGAAGCACCAACCTTATGTTTAGATTTGTTGTTGATGTGCCTAAAACTGATTACGAATCTAGCATATTAAGTTCACTTACTGCTACATAGACAGATGTTATCAGCCTGCTTGAATTTAGCACTGTTTTTCTTTAAAACAAAGTATAGCTAAACTTGTTTGCATGATCTAACACAGTGGCCATTTGAAGATTTAAAGGAATATATTTCTACACTTACCTGATCCTTTGTAAATTCCCTGTCTTTCAAGTTTGATTGGGCGATTTCCAGAAAACTGAATATCAGGCACCAACGGGTATGTCCACCGTTGAATTATGTCCTTGCTAATGGTGTCATAACTTCTAAAATTATCCACTCTAGCGGCATAACTAGAATGAATTTCATGAGTGAAAATCTTGTAACCCATGATCTGAAAAGAAACCCATCAGCAATAGAAAATTATTGAATGAAACAGCACCAGTAAAACAAGAGGATATGAAATGCTTGGCAGTTAACATATGGTTTTTATTCTCTTAAATACTATATTAAAGGAAATACAGAATCAATGGGTAAGCTGCCTGTGACTATCATCAGCAGACAGTTACATAGCATAATCTTTTGACACTTTCTGGCCAAACCCTTCACGCATACATCTTTGAAAGTTGCAAAACATGTCTCACACTCCATGGGTTTTGCAGTCACCCAGATTTAACCACCTCGATGTCCAAAAGTGTTTGCAAATGTTTTTTCATCAAAAATACCTATGCAGCCTGACAAACATACACATATGAGCAAACCTTACATCATCTACGAGCAATCCTTTGACAAAATGACGACGCAGATGTTGATAATCGAAATTATCTGTGAAAAGGCTGAGCACTTCTGGAGAGCAAATATCAATATAACAATCCTGCAAACAACACGAAAAAAGGATAAGCTTAGTTCAAAGCAAAAACAAAAGTAAAAGACAGAACTGCATATGTGCAGATTTTAAAATAAGCATCTCTCATGAAATGGACAACCCAGCCTATGCTTATGTGTACATATCTAGCAGAACAGTCCACACAATCCGCGGGCTTGAATTGCTAGGACACCAAAAATTGCTTATTAATTTGAACAGATATGTGGGTAATTAGAACTGCTTACACAGCCTAAGTTCTGTTAAGTGTTAAACATATCAAGTTTTTTTACTTGTATGCATAAATATTTCAGCTTAACTGTGACAAAAATAAACCATAAGCATAAGAAAATAGGAATAAAACGAAAGAACCTCTTTATCATTGTGCACTTTGATAGCAGAATTATCAAGAAGAAATCCCTTATCAAGAGTAACCATCCCATCTGCAGCATCAACCTTATCCTCATAATATAGAAGCTCTTTTGTATGAGGATCAATAGCCATAACCAACTCATCATTACCAAGTCTAGTTTGGTGAGTCAATGAAGAAGGTTTTGACTTCTTAATCACCATTGTCATTATAGCATTACTATCTTTCTTCTTTCTGTCTTTGTGGTCTTGTAGTGCTTGTGTAAGAGACATGTTACTTACAGTATCACCACTAATTAGCACAAAGTCACCATGTATCTACAAAACCCAAAGCATAAAGCAACCAAATTATTAGAAACGCGGACCAGTGCTCATATTCACCATGCACCAAATACTATAAATACAACTACAAATCAGAACTTTTCATTCCACTTTTTTTTTTCTGTTTTGAAAAGAGTTCTGCTAGGGTGCGCATTCCACTATTCGCTGTTGGAATGGTAAACTCATTGAGGTGAATAAGGCACCACGGGCGCCAAATGAACTCACAACTCTAATATTTTTCTTCTGAGAACCAATTTTAAAATCAAAGTACACTGAATTACAATATCCAGTTAAATCTCCAAAATCAAAATTGGGTACTAAAACAAACTTACCACATTACGTTCATAGACCAATCTGAGAGCATCACCAGCACTAACAGAATCATGAGATTCAATTGTAGTCACGGTGAACTTGGGAAGAGACAACCACTCAGACTTATCTAGATAATCAATAATTTGCTTAGAGTGAGCACAGCAGAACACAAAAACTTCTTCCACACCAGCCGATTCAAGCCAAGCTAGTGAGTAATCAATCATCGGAATATTCACTAATGGCAACAGTACCTTCACAATCAAAACAAAAAACAAAAATCATAGGAAGAAGAAATTCTATAGGGGAAGGAATTTAGACAAAATTTGAAGAGATGGGAAGGAGAAAGAACCTTGGGGCGTTCCATTGTAATTGGTCTGAATTTTTGGGCGAATGAATCTGCTAAGAGCACTGCTTGTAATGGGACATGAGATAGTTCATCGGCATCTTCTCTAACTCCTTTCTTCTGCGCCATGAGAGCTGCTAGAAATTGAGAAATTAGGGATTTCTAAATGAGTCTTTCTGTGTGTGATTCAAAGACGGTAGCAGTGACTGAGTTTTTTTGAGTTTGGAAGAAGAGAATTTGAGTAGTTGATGACGAAGGATTTTGAGAGTGACGAGATTTTTGATGAAGATGGGTGTTGATTTTTTAGGGTTTTTGAGAGAGTTTTTGGGTCTGAGAGAAATTTTGGTTTGAGAGAGTGGGGGCGAGTTTGTGTGGCCTTGTAGGGGAAATTTGGTTTCGGGGGAGAATTTGGCACACATTTGGGTCACTTGGTGTGTGCTATTACTGTAGTATTATGTGGAAGGCTATTATTGAGGCGTCACATTCTATTAGAGGGCGTCACCTAATAGGACAAAAACGGGTCACCCATACGTAATATCAAAAACTCCTTATCTCAAATAATTTTGTAATAACTAAACAACCCTTATTTAGTTAATTTTAATTTAATTTAACGGTCCGCGAGTTATAACCTCAGAGGTGTCACCATCCTCCACAAAAAACCCATCAAAACAAAAGTAACACAAAAACCCCATCAAAACAAAATTTGGGGTTTTTGTATCAATTTTGTTTCCGAAGAAGTTTTAATGGATCCCAACATTTGAGTGGGGTTTTTGTACCACAAGTTTGGTCACCTTGGGTTTTTATGACTAGTTTTGTTAATTTAATTAGATAAAAATTAAATTAACGAATTTTGTTGTATACTTGGTGAATTCCAGGACAAAGTTTTTGTGTGAAGAAAAACTTACCGTAAAATAAACTTCTACTGTTGGAAATAATCCAAACCTGGACGTAAAATCACTTCTACGGTTGGAAATAATCCAAACCTAGACGTAAACTCAGATTCTATGGTTGGAATTAAAAGGAACCTAGACGTAAAATGAGCTTCTACCGTTGGAACTAATTCAAACCTGGACGTAAAACTACATGCAAATAAAATTCTACGGTTGGAATTAATCCAATCCTGGACGTAAAATCACTTCTACCGTTGGAACTTAAAGAAAACTGGACGTAAAATCGGATTCTACGGTTGGAATTAAAAGAAACCTGGACTTAAAATGAGCTTCTACGGCTGGAACTAATCCAAACCTGGACGTAAAATTACATGCAAATAAAATTATACGGTTGGAATCAAAAGAAACCTGGACGTAAAATTTCCAAACCTGGATGTAAAATCACTTCTATCGTTGGAACTTAAAGAAAACTGGACGTAAAATCGGATTCTACGGTTGGAATTAAAAGAAACCTGGACGTAAAATGAGCTTCTACGGTTGGAACTAATCCAAACCTGGACGTAAAATTACATGCAAATAAAATTATACGGTTGGAATTTAAAGAAACCTGGACGTAAAATCACTTCTAGTTAAAGGGTAATCTAGACATTTTGTATATGTGTTAGGATATCCCATAACCATTTTTCTGGACATTAAGAATCCAAATGAAGCCCCTCTATTGGAGTATGATGCCCCAATAATAGCCTTCATTATGTGACATGGTTTTACAGGGTCCATACCTATAGTTTAGTTTAAGCACATTATAAGAGCGTGTTTATACTTGAAAAGGATATTTTTCGACTTAACTGAGGGAAAAGCTAGAAGTTACGAGATTAATTTGGGAACATAATTACAGAAGACTCTTAAAAGATTTAAAAAAATATATTAACTTTAAGAAGGTGTTTGGAACTTTGTATAAACCTTAAAATGTTATTTTTAGATTTGATCACGTCCAAAAAAAAATTTTTGATTATGTCGTAAAATCAAAAATTAATTTTAAAATGACTTTTAAACACAGAAAAAATTACTTTAATATTTTAGAGTGTTCCGGCATTTCTGCTTTTCCTAAACCAGATATCAATCCCAAGAGTTATGTTACTTCTAGAATTCATTCTAAATTTGTTTCCCTACCTAATTTTTGATTGTTTTGTTTTTGAAAGCCTAAAACTTATTTATGAACTTGTATGGCAAAAGAAACTTTTACTTCCAACTTCTGAGATGACTACTTCTATGGCAAAAGAAACTTTTACTTCTAACTTGTGATTGCTTCTGTTATCCAAACACCCTCTAAATTCCAGAGCGATTGGTGGAGCAAAAGAGAAATTTAAGAAATTTTGCTTCTGATCAGTGAAGCATTACTTCTGCATCTAGAGAAGCATTCCCAAACTGGCTGTAATGCGGTAGACCACCATGTATTGAGCTAAATGAGTCAAAACCTCAATTTGGATTTGGTATGCTAAAATGGTATGCCAGAGTTGCCCAGTGTAAAACTCTCAGTACTTTTGAGATGATTATTACAGAAGATCCAATACATGGTGTGTAGCTAGAATACAACAGGTCAATGCGTACAGTGAATTACATCCATTTATGTACAATATGAAACACTGGATAACACTTTTTAGGATGACAAACACACACAAGAGAAGCATTAAGCAGGGCAGCGGCATGGCATCAATGAAATTGACCACTGATATTAACCACCTAAACAGAAGGATTCTTCATCAGCTGTAAACCCACCATAATCATCAACAACTTGATCACTAGTACTCATGTCGTCCCTGTAATAAGTAACACTGGAAGCGGAAGAACCAACCGTTTCACTGAACAATTCATCGTGACATAATGCCTTTCTTTTTCTTCTAATTCTTTCCCATCTTTCTACAAAATCTGATACAGGCACGTCCCTACCAACACCCCTTCCAGTACCACCCAAATCCTTGACTTCCACAGCAGTCGACCACCTCCTATCATAATCACGGTCACCAATTCTGGCGCCAATCCTTGATGTCGTTGACGTTCTGGTTGTTGGCAAGAATATTTGCTTACAGCAACAAAATAGTGTAATCAAGAGCATGATATAAACATATAATGAGGTCCAGACATAGAAAGTCCATTTCCAATTATGAACTAATTGCTTTGACCAAGGAAGCTGTGAATTCATTAAAATTTCTGCTGAATATAATTCTGGTAAGGCAAAAGTTCCTGCTCTTGGTTGCAATTTCGTTTTGATTGCCCATGTTGCTGGATTTCCCTCTATGTGATGTAATATTGGAATAGTTAGCTTTTGAGTTTCGCTTGAAATTCCTAGCAAAAGTGGAACGCCCATTACGAACGTTCTCGTCAATCGAATAGGAAAGCTTCGGAACCGTAACATACATGGTTGGCTTGATCTTGCCAGAATGTGACCTGTTGAGGACACGATCTCTGCTACTACCTGCGGAACGTAAAGCAATTGATTGGTTTTTAGCGGTTGGAATTAGCTTACTGCAGTATTTAAAAACCAAATTAGTGTAGTACATAATGCTGTAAACATGTTCTACTTCAAAATGTAGCCATCTGAATGTAGCATGTAGTACTTCATAACTAAGCTGAATGGTTAATGTTTCTTCTTTGAAGTATGCTGAACGGACCACAAAAGGCACATGCCTGCTCTAAGGAACCATGGTCAAAGAAAGGACGCAGCTTGTGAAGCCTAAGGGCCCAGCTAAAGAGTCAATGCAGCTCCTTGTAAGCCTAGCCTGTTAGCATTTACGCTCCCTAACTAACTAACCACAAAACCTTTCTGGTAGTCTAAAAGTGACCTCGTACAACCTAAGAGAAGTCATACGTTAACACATGACTAGTGTGCCGCCCCACTTTTTGTAATCCAGATCGAAATACACCATTTTGAGGAATCAGTATTAATCAAACCAAAGAGGTGGACTTATAAGTTCTGTGTGGGATGATTCTCAAGGTAAATGATATATAGACCGCAGATTTTCAATTTTTAATGTCGAGATATGTACACACTCAGCATATTTTACGAATCATGTTAGAATGCACGCCCTTTTTGGTGCACGCCATGCACGCTAGGCCCTAATCATCGTTGAATTGGCAACTGTTCGCCGAACATAAATTCAGCTGGGTTGAAAATCAACGATAGATAAAGGGTGGCATACATGCGTGCACCAAAAAACGTGTGCATGCTACCATTTTGGTATTTTTATCCTTGCACTAATCATGTAGGCATTGAGCACACTACTGTAGAACACCCACCGAGCACAACACTGCGGAACATGATCGTTTCATGACCAGAAACAGTTTCCTCACTCAAATGAACAACCGTACAAGTAAAGAAACTAAAGTAATCACAGAGCTTCAATTTGTAATAGCAAGATAATATACATACTCAACAAGTAGTTCTAGAATGCACGCCCTTTTTGGTGCACGCCCTGCATGTTAGGCCTTAATCAACGTTGGATAGACAACTGTTCAGTGAATATGAATTCAGTTGGGGTGAACGGTTCAAATCAACAATGGATAAAGGGTGGCGTGCATCCGCGTACCAAAAATCGCATGCATTCTATCATTTTCGCATTTTTATCCTTGCACTGATCATGTACTCATTGGGCACGCTACTGCAGAACACCCACCGAGCACAACACTGCGGAACATGATCGTTTCATGACCAGAAACAGTTTCCTCACTCAAACGAACAACCGTACAAGTAAAGACATTAAAGTAAGACATGGGTAAACTTACCTGGAAAACACCAATCTGACGGTTAAAATCAGATTCCGGCATCAACAGCACCAAAGAAACATCAAAAGTATGTCCTGCCGGAATAGCTCTTTTCATCTTCTTAGGATTCTTAGCACCACCATCAACAAAAGTCAACACAGCCGTCGGATTCACTTCAGTATAATCAAAATAAACCACTTCTTTGACAAAAACAGGTTCTTCAACCCAATATCTAACTAACCCGACTCCGAATATGACTGAAAAAACCAGTATCACAATCAACAGTAAACCCATATAAAGTGCACCTAACAGTCCAAACCCGATTTTCTTCAAGAAAAGCTCACCGGTCTCAGCTACACGAGATGGCACCTTACTCGCCGACAACACAACATCTTCCGTTTTCTCTCTTGCCGCGTCGGCACGGTGAAGTGAATCGGACGCCATTGATATGAATGAGAAAATGGGTGTAGCAAGATACGATGTACAGTAAGAGAAGAAACCTAATTGAAATGAAATCATTTTGATGAATAATGATGTGATTGGTTTGAACAAACTGAGGAGTTTGTTGTTTTCATCTTCGCCATCATAATATTCCTGATAATATGGGTATGGAGAAGAGGAGGATGAGAATGGTGGTGATGATGGTGATTTTGCTAATGTGCGCCTGGGTGTTCTCATTTTTTTTCTCCTGGTTTTTAATGGAGTTTTTGTGGGGGTTCTAGGGTTTCATTTATTTATTTTTTTGAGCTGTAGATAGAGAGAAGGGAAGGAGAGTGATGATTTCATGAATGAAGAAGATGATGATACGTGGTGGCAACTGTAAGGAGAAAGAGGACACGTGTTGAATGGTATTGTGGGAGGTGAGTTAGACTAGACTGAGGAGGGCGCGAGAGTCAAGACAAGTGGGGTTTTCTATGTTGACCTACATGCAACGGAGGTTAATCATAGGGCATCCGTTGGGTTCCTTTTACGTTTTTACCCCTGTAAGAACAGAATGCTAGCTAAAGAATTTTCAAATTTTCTGTTATCGGATACTCCCTCCGTCCTAAATTATTAGTCCGCTTGGACTAACACTATGTTTGTTTACTCCTGACTCATCTGAGTCGTCTGGATCTGAGTCATCTGGATCTGAGTGAAATCACCTGACTCATTTGGATCTGACTCAATATGTTTGTTTTTAGTAAGATCTGACTCATCTGACTTAAAAAGCGTGAGTCAGTGGTTTGGTCCCGTGAGTCAGGGGTATTTTTTTGCCTGACTCAAATGGTTCCGAGTCAGGGGTTATGTCTGAGTCATAGGTCGAGTCAGATCTGACTCAAAATGCAAAACAAACGGTCTGACTGCTGACTCGGCCCGAGTCAGAGGTTGACTCAGATCCAGACGTCGAGTCAGCTGCAAACAAACAAGAAGTAAGTCAAGATATTAAGGAGACCGGAAGAGTTTACAAAACTATCCCTACTAAATGACATATCATTACTAAAATTAAAAGGAATATATGGAATATGTAAGAAAAGTACATTGGTAATTATAATATTTATAGAAATGTTTAAATAGAAGATAAAAATAAAAATCTTTATGAATTGATTTAGTAGATTTGTTTCCTATTGAGGAAGATATCATTTAATATTTAGATCGGTGATATTTAAAATAATTTTATAATTATAAAAATTTAAAGGATACATTTGAGAGTTTGACTAAAAAATATGAGTATAAACAGAAACTGGACAGTATTTTAGGACAGACGAAAATATAATATAGAACAGAGGGAGCATTAATTTTTGAATCGAATGGATATGGAATTGGGAGTCTTTTAATCTGTTCGAAAGGGGACTCATCCCTTTTGTTTTGAGTAAACGGATCAACAAGAAGAAATAAAGGTGATTGTCTTCTAATTAAAAGCTTTGGAAGCACAAAGACAAGTTATAGCCTATAGCTATTCAAGATTATTATTTTTATTTTTTTTGATGGAAAGGTAATTTGTATTAATTAAATAATAGAGTACATGAGATTTATGAGCTCATTTTCTTTACCGATGTAGTCCGATGCATAGTTATATTTCTTATTTATATACTTTATCTGAACCTGCGGAAGATTTTCCAAAATTGAGATAATTTCCTAAATGGTATTATCCGCGCTCCAAGGAGAATCTTTACATGTCTTGTTGATCGTCCTTGTCAGTGTTTTGCAGTCTGTTGCTATCGAGACACTAGATAATATATATTTTTACTTAACCATGAGGATGCTCTTAATAAGGCTTTTGATTCTGCATGAAAAGTTGAGGAAGCCCATTCCGATCCCGCTGCAATATACATGAAAGATTCGTTGTCCACTGAGTAAAGTAGAAAGGCATATCCCATGGTTGAATCTTTTTTTTAAAAGCCGCGTCAATAAAAGTTATCCAATCCGAAGTTAAGTCAGACCATTTTTCTTTGGGGATATTTCTTCCTTTGTTCTTCATTGTTTTTTGAATCTTCCCTGAGAGTTCTGGTGCAACAATTTCTTGATTTTCTTTATGAGGTGATTCAGATTTGGATTGATTTTTTCAAAGACCACCGAAGATTTGTATTTCCAAATAAACCAAGATATAGTTGCGATTTTATCAGACCATTGCAAGAAATCTTGATCCGTGATCCACTATTTTATTTAATTTGCTACGGAATCCGAACAAATTTTATTGTTCACTTCTTTTAGAGAAAGACCAAACCAAATAGCTCTTGTAAAAGGGAAAAAGCGAAATAGGTGTTGTTCTGATTCTTAGTCCTGGGAATCGCACATTGGTGTGTTTATGTCTGTATTATGTGCTCCGAGTCATGAATTCGTTGGGAGGGATTTTTGAGCTAATTTCCTGACGAATAATTTGATTCTCTGAATTACTTGGATCTTCCATATTTTTTGCCAAGGAAAGGCATTTAAGCTATTGTTTTCTTGGTTTTGATTTATGATAAAGTTACATACATTTTTTGTCGAGAAAATTCCTGAGGGATGAGGTTGCCATCTGATTATGTCTTGTTCTTGTCTTTTTGTAGAAATGGCTAGAATCTTTGCTTTTATATCTGGGTTAAAGTATGTATTGAATTTATGATGATCTCAAGTATCTTCAGGAGTTATCAACTCATTTACCCTATGCGGAACAGGTTCTTGAATATTAATGGGTTTTTGAGTAATATTTGTATTAGGAACCCATTTGTCTTCCCAAATTTTTGTAGATGCTCCATTTTTTACTTGCCAGAAAAAATTACCTTTAATGAGATCCAGTCCTTTTTTTTATGCTAGTCCAAATCCAGGATAATTTAGAAGACCTAGAAAATTCCAGAGGATGAGAATTTGGGAAATATTTGCTTTGAGAAGTTGAGCCCAAAGTTGATCTTGATATGAAATGAGATGGCTGGCTAGTTTAGTAAAGAGAGCAATGTTAAATTGGTGTGGGTTCTTAATACCTGGACCTCCTTGGGATATAGGTTTGCATATGCTGACCCCAAGCCTTTATATAACCTCCTCTACTCTTGGGATTATTTTTGTTCTACCAAAAGTATCTTTGGATTCTATCCATTTGATCTAGCGTTTCTTTAGGAAGAGAAAGCTCATGCATCTGGTATGTTGGATAGCCTTGAAGGATGGACTTTATTAGAAACGTTCTGCCAGCTTGAGAGAGTAACTTAGATTTCCAATCTTGAAGGGTGGCACAGTAATTTTTTAACACAGGTTCAAAATTTTCTTTTCTATTTTTATCAAAGAAAAGAGGGTTTTCTAGATATCAATCATTTTTTGTCATTAAGGGAACTTTTAGAATTCTCGCAATGATTTTCCCATGCTTCGGATGAAAATTTTTTGGAGGTTGACCATCTGACCCGTAATCTTGCCAAATCTTGATAGAATGTCTAATAGGTTTTTTGCCTCTCCTAGATCAGCTTTTATGAATAAGAAGCAGTCATCTGCGAAGAAAATTTAAGAAATATTCGGAGCATATCTATTTATTTTGATGCTCGAAATTTTCTTTTCAGAAACTGCTTTTTCTAGGAGTCTAAAAAGAATCTTCATGCCAATTAAGAACATGTATGGTGAAAGCGGGGCACCTATCTTAGGCCTCTAGAGGTGGAAAAATTCGGACCCGAAGAACCATTTTGAATGATAAAAAATAAAGTGATTGATATGCACTTCATTATGAGCTTTGTTAGAGCATTGCTCGGTTGAACTCACCAAGCGTTAGTATGTCAAGTTTGGTTGTCATATTTTAGTGAACCAAAACTCAATTAAAGAGTCACTTGATTATTTACTAAATCAACTTCGTATAGGTTAGCTAGAAAGTTATTAGGATATGAGACTTACAAGTATTACTCGAAGACTTCAAGAATGTGAAGAAGTAAAGAGCTACATCGACGACAGCATCCTTCCTCTTGAGGTTAGTAATATTTTGACTTGAACTGTTTCATTCCCAACGTATCTTTCAAGTCGTGTTATATTGAAAATATAATTGCGAAGCTGTGAATGATTATACTTTTGTTAGACGTAGTATTAAGGAATTATAATACGAAGTATAACGCCTATCTTTTGAACTTAGTATAACGCCTATCTTTTGAACTTCGTATATAAGGCATCGACATAATCGTATGAATGCTATTGTGATTATGTATGGGTATGGGTGAAGATTTCATCCTAGGAACAATGTTTTACATTCGTTTAAAGGAAGTACAATTCATAAACTTGTTTTGTGAATCGAAAGTGAAATCGCTAGGCTTATTGGTATTTTTATTTATTGCAAATCTTTGGATTACCAATATGTGTGTTTAGTATAACCGCTCATAACTTGTTTATGTATCTTGGCAAAGCTATTCACAATGCCTGACTTATGCATCGGTATAACTTTTGTTAGTGAAACCAATCTTAAGTAATCACCTGACATGGTATGATCGATATTTGTAATTGGTGTGACCATTCCTAGTAATTGGGTAACCGATCCTAGAACTTGGTGGGACTAATCACAAGATGTGTAATCGATCCTTGTAGTGGGTTAACAAGTTTTAGTAATTAGTGTAACCGATCCTATAACTTGTGCAACCGATCACAAGTAATACCATGAGATAGTCGTAACCGATCCTGGTACTTAGTTAGCCATTTTATGGAAACTAGGGTAATCGATCCTAGTAGCTACTTGGAGGTAGAACCGAACTTTGTGTTTGGTAGAACCGTTAAACACATGAATGGTGATTGAATGTTTTTGATCAATCACATAGTTCTTGGAAATCAGATGAACCAATTATAAACTTGTTTGGAAGTGTGGCAAATCGGTTCCAAGATTGTAAATATGAAAAAGAATTTACAAAGTAAAGATGTCAACATACTTTGAACATATGCAATAATTCTTATCTGTTATTGTTCAAAGATATTCCTTAATAACTAAAGGAGAATCCCAGATCGAAATAAAATGAGAATCTTTTAATTAAGGTTTTGCATTTTATATGCTTTTAATTTCCAGCAATTAAATGCATATCTTTAGAAAATAAAAATTGGTAATGTGCATTTACTAATTGGAGATTTTCTACTGAGATTTCGGTCAATATTTGGACATAACATTTCCAGGAATTATGAAAATCGATTTTGGATTTATTGCATATCTTTGAGAATATTCGGTTTTGGAAATTTCTTGGTGTCCAAACTTCCTTTGTCTATAAATATTGAAGTTTGCATTTCGAGCAAACTAATCCTTAGAGCCAACAAAACTACCTAGTTGTGTTGTTACTGGTGGAGCCGTCTATTCAGAGAGGAAAGTACCCTAATTTGGAAAAATATCTTACGATTGCTCGTTTTAAAGACTTCTTTGGGATTGAGAAGCTCTACGAATACCGTTGGTGGGAAACTAGATAATTGCAGTTTATTATTAGTTTCGATTGATTTGATTGACTAACGGTTGTTGAACTTTGATTGTACCTAGTTTGTTTATGCTTGAGAATCTTTTCTTCTGATATAAGATTCACTCAAACTAAATCGAAGTATCGACGGGGATCTTTAGACTGTTTGTAGATCTAAAGACGTCTTGTGATAATCCCATTGTTAACAGACTTCGTTCTGTGTGTGCTTGATCACAAAAGATTCAACTTGTTTGTGTGCAGGTGTTTATTGAAGATTTAAGAAGATTTGAAGAGAAAAGAGATTTCTAATTTGTGTCCATAATCTTTGGTGTGCACAAAACTTGATCGGCTGGGGATCCAATTATAATCAGTTTATCTTTTGATAGATTGGATTGATTAGTTGCGTAGGTCGGCATCAATACATTTCTTTGTGATTCATAGTATTGATTGCATAGTCTAAACAATTACTTTGGTAGTTGTTAAAAAGATTGATCCAGAACCCGACAAAGGAGTTTTTTGGTTAAACGGAAGAGCCTTTTGTCAAACTCATATCACGTTATTTGAAAAGAGTTGTTACCGAATAGATTTTTTGTTCCTTTACTGTTTGGAATACGAACCAAAGGAATTGTTCCAAGTGTGTGACTTATTGCAAGTTGGAGGCGCATGGATATTGAGGGAACTAGGTGAACTATAGGATTAGTTGCTTGGTCTCAAATACGAAGTTGGTTTAGATTTTGTATAGCGGCTTAATTATGAGAGTATTCAATTCTGGACAAGGTCCCGGGATTTTTCTGCATTTGTCGTTTCCTCGTTAACAAAATCTTGATGTGTCTTTTACTTTTTTATTTCCGCAATTATAATTGATTTATTATAATTAGATGTAAAATACATAAACGTTAATTCCTAATTACTTGATAGCAATCATATAGTGTTTGGTTAAGTCCGAACCTATTATCAAGTAATCATACTTCGTTGTTGTATTGTCTCGATCTCGTATCCATAGACGGTTGCACGAAGTGTGAACTGATTCGTTGTATTGTCTTGACTCAGTCCATAGACAATCACTTTCGGAGAAAGGACTTATAGGTGGAGAAGTTTTAGATTGAGGTATATTTGGGTACCCTCGTTTTTTCAATTGGTATCAGAGCAGGAAAACACGAAAGGATCTAACAATCTGTGTTTGGTGCGATCCAACCTATAAGAAATGAACTCGAGTTCTCATGAATCGACTTCAATTAACGTACCGCCAAGATTTGACGGAACAAACTATCGATGGTGGAAATATTCTATGAGATCTTTTCTTCAATCATGAGTATTTAATACATGGATATTAGTCATCGATGGTTATAATCACCCGAAAGTAGAAAACTCAGAAACTGAGTTTAAACACTTAGTGGATTATTCAAACAAAGAAAAGGCTTTTGTTAAGCAGAATTCAGATGGTTTGAATGTAATTGTACATGCTGTAAGTCGTGATCTACAACATCATGTATCAACATGTCAAACTTCAAAAGAAGCTTGGGATAATCTTCAGATCGTATTCGAAGGAAACATATCAAAGAAATAAGCTAGACTTCAAACTCTTACGTCCTATTGGGAAAACCTACGAATGGATGACAACGACATTTTTGAAGAGTTTCATATTAAACTCTCTGAGATAATAAATGCTTATTTCTCACTTGAAAAGACTATTTCTGAAAAGGATATAGTATGCAAAATTCTCAGATCGTTGTCATCTAGATATGAATCTAAGAAGCACGCAATTATTGAAGCTAATGATCTTTCTTCTTTATCAAGAAGTTCTCTTGTTGGAAAACTAAAGATATTTGATCAGTAGTATCTGTCTGAAAAATAAGACAATCTGGCCTACAAAGCCATGAAAAAGGTTATGATTCAATGTTTGGAAAACTCCCAAGATCAGGAAGATCAAAATGTTGAAGATGAAGCTGAACTAAATCATCATTTGTCTCTTATTACTCAACGATTCAAGAAACTGTTGAGACACCGAAAAAGAGAATCGCCTGTGTCAAAAGGAAAACATATTTCTTCACATAAACATGAGGACACTTGGGATGATGATGATATAATTCCTCAATGCTACAAGTGCATAAGGTTTGGTCATATTTCTCCAGATTGTCCAACTAAGGATACACAGTGGAAGAGAAATGCAAATACTGCCACACTTGAATATTGTCCTAGTGAGAATAATCAAGTTGATGTGATAGACCATGTTGCAACCATTACAGAAGTCTATGACTCTGAAACACTTTCTATTGTGGATACTCAAGAAGAGTTCACCTCTATTTTTCAACAAGAGTTTCCTTGTGAAGATGAAATAAACTTGTTTCTTAAATTGGAAATAAATGAAATAAAATCATCGCTTGATCAAATCAAAGCAAGTTATATGGACGATAAAGTAAAACTGAACAAGCATCTTGTGAAAATCGAACTCTCTCAACATTCTGAGAAAGAACTAGTATCTACACTCATTCATGACATCAATCGTTGTCAAGATGAAATCAGAAAGTTAAAAGCAGAGTTTGAAATTGAAAGATAAACTTGCATGCTCAATGAAATCTATACTTGATATGAATATATCAAGGAACAAGAAAACAAGGTTGAATAAACCTACAAAACCTAAGGGTTGCAATCGAAGTAATTCTGGGATTTGCTTCCGATGCAGACAATGGGGGCATCATCAAAAACATTGCTCAAATGTCTCTCAGAGATCAAAATGGTCAATATCTACTAGATCAAAAATCACCTCTAAAAATCAACGTAAAAAATTGAATACAGTGATTTTTGGACATCAAGATCTTACATCAAATTTGAGCAGTGAACTGAACAGTTCAAACATAATGTCTCCTCAAATCTGTAAGAATGTTGAAATCTTCAAGGGAAGAAAATTCAACAACCGAAAAAATTGGTTATCATGGATCCTTACTTGTTACCCTCAGAAGTATACAGTAAGGATATAAATGTAAATATTTGGATAAAAATATTTCTAAAATGATTTTTCGGTTAAGAATTTAATTGAAATAAGATTCTAAAAGATTTTGAGAAAAAGTTCTTGAACTTATAAGAGGAAAGACCTCTTACTTCATTTTATAGAGATTTAAAAGAATGTCTACCTCTAGCTGCAACTCTCGCAAAACCGAAAAGGTCTGGACTATATTTTTTCCTAACAAGAAACTTCGTCTTGGATCTTCTGATGGTGATTCAGATTCATCTCCAGAACTTCATCAAGATGTTCCTAATGAAGAAATCTCTCCAATCAATGATAATCTTCTCAAGAACCTTTCACTAAAATTAGATCTAATCGTGTGTGAAGTAAGGAACATGGAAAAGGATTTGTGAAAGGAAGTCAATGACAATGTTATTAATCTTGAATCAAGATTAGTGATTATAGAAGATGATTGGAATCTTGTGAAGTCTTCTGATCCGGCTTCAACATTGAAGGAAACTCTAAAAGGATAAAATTAGAGATTCAAAATGAGAAAATAGACATCAGTTTTTGATATCTTTCAATAATTGTATAAGGTCTATGTTGAATAAAACTATCTTATTGATGAATAAAATTATTATTTTATAATTTTTCTTGTGATAGTTTTTCGTTTGCATAGCCCGTGCTTGAATGCTTTATGTTATTGCTATGTGTTTATGGATGTTTGATTTCGGTTTTCACTACCTTAATATTCGATATCATATTGTGTATGAACCCTTATGGTTTGGGTGACTTTTTGATTTAGCGGGATTGAGTTATAGCCCATGTTGGTAGGCTTTATCAAAGGATCATAAGGGGTTCCGATTGAAACTCATGTGTGAAAAAGTCACAATATGTTGAATCGTTTTTGGTTTACCATAAAAGCATATGTGTTTCGCGGTTTTCAACTTTTGCATCGCATTAGTTAAAACCGATTTTCAACCTTTCTTTGGTAAAGGTTGCCTTTTTGTTGTTGTTCTTTTGTCTTGCGAGATGATGACAACACAACGGGGGAGAGTTCTATGTGAACTTGCGCTTAATGATATATTTTTCCGGGATGAAGAGGATGCGGAGCTTGAGGTAACAAATTTGTTAGTTAATTGTTTTCCTGTTTAAGAAAAGCCTGATTTTATTGCATATATTTTGCTTTTGCTTAACAAAATTTCGGTACAATTGATGTTTATTCCATTATTTGTGTATGGATGTGTGTGTGATTCAATTGTTTCCGGTTGAGAAAAACTATTGTTATCTTGCTTTATTGTTTGGTATCAATTGTTTAGGCTTAACGAAATTTCGGTGCAATTGCGGTGCTTTAATGTCTATGTTTGTTTCAATTGCTTCCGGTTAAGATAAATAATTATGCAAGTTGATTTATTTGGTTTGTATGAATGTTTATGGCTTAACAAAAAATTTCGGGATCACTTGGTTAGTCCAATTCGATTCCGGATAAGAGAAACTAAGTTAATCATGATCTTAGTTAGACTTATCAAACTGGAGGATTTGGTTATTCAAGTCTAATCGAATGCCTTAACAAGAAATACTAGTTAACTAACCTAGTACTTGTCTTGTTTAAAGCGAAAGGTCTAAGTTATAGTTCGAATAATTAGAACCTGATGAGAAAAATAGAGTTAACTCTGATCTTTATTTTGGTCTTATCAAACAAGCAATTGTATTTGTACAATCGGTTTAGCAAAAGAACTAAGGTGCTTAGTCAATTTTTAATTTGCTAAACTATTAGGGAAAATTGCTTCGGGAAATTGTTTCCTTGATAACATATTAAAATAAAACTTTGTAGTTCCATTTTTTATTGGTTATCTAAAATGGTATGTGAAACCTTCGTGCTTAACTCTTATAGGTTATGCAAGTCTTTTAGATTTGTAAGATCCTTTTGGTTTGTCCTTTATTTGTACGTACCTTTGTCAGTGACAAAAAGTGGGAGAAATATATGGAGTAAACAAGTGATGTAATTCATTAAGGAAAGGACAATGGTGCTAAAACGTTATATCTAACGAAAGAGTAAAGCATTGACTAAGGGGGTGAAACATATCATATGATGATTTATAGTTATATAGACTATAAGAGGAAATAACAAAGATGTGCCGATTGAAAATCTACATATCTCACCTTTAGGGGGAGTATTAGCTTTGTTAATATAATGTCGACATCGACATTTATGGATTGAATATATGCAGGTTATTGTGCTGTTGAAACCTTGAATCAAGTGTATGTATAATGAATTCTTGTAATTTATTTATCCATGTGATGTAAGAGTTTTGTTACTAAAATTGATAAAGGGGGAGATTGTTAGAGAATTGCTCGGTAGAACCCACCAAGCGTTGGTATGTCAAGTTTGGTTTTCATATTTTAGTGAACCAAGACTCATTTAAAGAGTCGCCTGATTATTTACTAGAGTCAACTTCGTATATGTTAGCTAGAAAGTTATTAGGGTATGAGACTTACAAGTATTACTCGAAGACTTGAAGAATGTGAAGAAGTAAAGAGCTACATCAATGACATCATCCTTCCTCTTGAGGTTAGTAATATTTTGACTTGAACTGTTTCATTCCTAACGTATCTTTCAAGTCGTGTTATATCGAAAACATAACTGCGAAGATGTGAATGATTATACTTTAGTTAGACGTAGTATTAAGGAATTATAATACGAAGTATAACGCCTATCTTTTGAACTTCGTATATAAGACATCGACATAATCATATGAATGCTATTGTGACTATGTATGGGTATGGGTGAAGATTTCGTCCTAGGAAACAATGTTTTACATTCGTTTAAAGGAAGTACAATTCATAAACTTGTTTTGTGAATCGAAACGGAAATCGCTAGGATTATTGGTATTGCTATTCATTGCAAATCTTTGGATTACCAATATGTGTGTTTAGTGTAACCGCTCATAACTTTTTTATGTATCTTGGTAAAACTATTCACAATGCCTGACTTATGTATTGGTATGACTTTTATTAGTGAAACCAATCTTAAGTAATCACCTGAGATGGTATGATCGATATTTGTAATTGGTGTGACCATTCCTAGTAATTGGGTAACCGATCCTAGAACTTGGTGGGACTAATCACAAGATGTTTAATCGATCCTTATAGCAGGTTAACAAGTTTTAGTAATTGGTGTAACCGATCCTATAACTTTTGCAACCGATCACAAGTAATACCATGAGATATTGGTAAGCGATCCTGGTACTTAGTTAGCCATTTTTTGGAAACTAGTGTAACCGATCCTAGTAGCCACTTGGAGGTAGAACCGAACTTTGTGTTTGGTAGAACCGTTAAAAACATGAATGGTGATTGAATGTTTTTGATCAATCACATAGATCTTGGAAATCAGATGAACCAATTATAAACTCGTTTGGAAGTGTGGCAAATCGGTTCCAAGATTGTAAATATGAAAAAGAATTTACAAAGTAAAGATGTCAACATACTTTGAACATATGCAATAATTCTTATCTGTTATTGTTCAAAGATATTCCTTAATAACTAAAGGAGAATCCCAGATCGAAATAAATTGAGAATCTTTTAATTAGGGTTTTTCATTTTATATGCTTTTAATTTCGAGCAATTAAATGCATATCTTTAAAAAAATATAAATTGGTAATGTGCATTTACTAATTGGAGATTTTCTACTGAGATTTCGGTCAACATTTGGATAGAGCATTTCCAGGAATTATGAAAACCGATTTTGGCTTTATTGCATATCTTTGAGAATAGTCGGTTTTGGAAATTCCTTGGTGTCCAAACTTCCTTGGTCTATAAATATTGAAGTTTGCATTTCGAGCAAACTAATCCTCAGAGCCAGCAAAACTACCTAGTTGTGTTGTTACTTGTGGAGTCGTCTATCGGAGAGGAAAGTACCCTAATTAGGCGAAATCTCCTACGACCGCTCGTTTTAAAGACTTCTTTGGGATTGAGAAGCTCTAGGAGTACCGTTGGTGGGAAACTAGATAATTGCAGTTTATTATTAGTTTTCGATTGATTTGACTGACTAATGGTTGTTGAACTTTGATTGCACCTAGTTTGTTTATGCTTGAGAATCTTTTCTTCTGATATTAGATTCACTCAAACTAGATCGAAGTATCGACGTGGATCTTTAGACTGTTTGTAGATCTAAAGACGTTTTGTGATAATCCATCGTTAACAGACTCCATTATGTGTGTGATTGATCACAAGAGATTCAAGTTGTTTGTGTGCAGGTGTTTATTGAAGATCTAAGAAGATTTGAAGACAAAGAAGATTTCTTATTTGAGTTCATAATCTTTGGTGTGCACAAAACTTGATCGGCTGGGAATCTAACTATAATCGGTTTATCTTTTGATATATTGGATTGATTAGTTGCGCAAACCGACATGAATACATTTTTTTGTGATTCATAGTATTGATTGCATAGTCTAAATAATTACTTTGGTAGTTGTTAAAAAGATTGATCTAGAACCCGACAAAAGAGTTTATTGGTTAAACGGAAGACCCTTTTGTCAAACTCATATCACGTTGTTTGAAAAGAGTTGTTACCGAACAGATTTGTTGTTCCTTTATTGTTTGGAATATGAACCAAAGGAATTGTTCCAAGTGTGTGACTTATTGCAAGTTGGAGGCGCAGAGACACTGAGGGAACTAGGTGAACTATAGATTTAGTTGCTTGGTCTCAACTATACGAAGTTGGTTTAGATTTTGTATAACGGCTTAATTCTGAGAGTATTCAATTCTGGACAAGGTCCCGGGGTTTTTCTGCATTTGCGGTTTCCTCATTAACAAAATCTTTGATGTGTCTTTTACTTTTCTATTTCCGCAATTATAATTGATTTACTATAATTAGAAGTAAAATACACAATTGTTAATTCCTAATTACTTGATAGCAATCCTATAGTGTTTGGTTAAGTCCGAACCTATTATCAAGTAATCATACTTCGTTGTTGTATTGGCTCGATCTCGTATCCATAAACGATCACACGAAATGTGAACTGATTCGTTGTATTGTCTCGACTCAGTCCATAGACAATCACTTTCGGAGAAAGGACTTATAGGTGGAAAAGTTTTAGATTGAGGTATATTTGGGTACCCTCGTCTTTTCAATCTTTACCCACGAATCACCAAAACCAAACGCTGATAAAGCCGATTTGATGAAATTCCACTCCACTCTGTCAAAGGCTTTTGAGAGGTCTAATTTTAAAGGAAAATCTTCTTTTCTGGCTTATGAGTTTTTAATAGAGTGAATAAGCTCATGGGAAATGATAATGTTATAAGTGATTTGTCTCCCCGGAAGAAATGCAGATTGATTATAGGATATTATCTTGTTTAAGATAGTCTTCAGCCTGTTTGCTAGAATCTTGGATATGATCTTGTATATTGTATTACTCAAGATGATGGGTTTAAAATCTGCTGGGGTTTGTAGGGTGGCTATTTTAGGAATCAGGGTTATGAAGGAATAATTTAATTCCGGATTTAGGATCCCGGTTTTGAAAAAATCTTGAACTATATAGATCATATCCGGGCCCATTATATCCCAGTTGGCTTTAGAGAAGCCTGGTTGAAAACCATCTGGTCATAGAGCTTCCCACTGATTCATATTGGAAATTGTATACCAAATTTGTTCTTTCGAAGGAATAACAATTAACGAAGAATTTTCAACCTCGGAGATGCAAGGTTCAATAAAACTTGATAAGTCTTCCACCAAGTTGTTGTTCTGCGATGTGCCTATCTGAGTAAAATGTTTACCATAAGGGTATTGATTTGATATTTGTCTGTAAGCCATAGACCCGATGGTTCTCTAGGAGAGTTTATAGTATTGATTCTTTTCTTATTGGAAACTGAAGCATGGAAATATTCTGTGTTTTGGTCATATTCCTTAAAGAAAATTATCTCTTGAAATTTGATGATAGTAATCATTTTAGATTTTGTACCAATTGCCTAATTCAACTTGGAGTTTTCTAATTTTTTCTAGATTTTCGTTGAAATTTCCAGATCTATGTAGGCTTTCAATCCTATTATTCAAGGATTTTATATTTTTATGGATGTTTCCAAACACATCTGAATTCCATTGAGATAAAACCGAGGATAATAGTTTAAGCTTTGAATAGATGTTCTCGTCCTGGGTAGTGCTGGAACTCCATGAGTTGGCAATCATCAAAGCTAAGGTAGGATGTGACATACAAGATCTAATGCATCTAAATGGCTTTTGTAATTTTTATTTTTCTGGATTTGAATCAAGAAGGAGAGGGTATGATCAGAACCAACTCTCAGAAGATGACTTACCTTTGTGTCTGGAAAATTATGCATCCATTGAAAGGATGTTAAAGCTCTGTCGATTCTTACACATATATTGGCATCAACTTCTTTGTTATTATACCATGTGAATGGCGCTCCTTCGTACTCCGCATCTTGAAGCCCCAAAGAATCTATAGTCCGAACTATGAAAGATTTGCTACTCGAGCTAGTTTTATTTCCACCTTATTTTTCATCTGGGTCTAGAATAACATTTAATTTACCTATTAGTATCCATATCGTCCTACTATTAGACCTTTCTCGGGCTTTTATTCAAGATTCAATATCATGGTAATAATAGGATTCCCTAAGCACTTAGGTAACAACACAAAATAATAAAATTCAAGAATAATAGTCAAAAATACTTACATGAGAATACAAGAATTGTTAAAGAAAAATTTTCATGACTTAACAATTAGAGCAGAGGTCAAACTGATATTCATGAACAATTAGAAATCTGCTTGCAATGCATTCCTCACCTGTCAATAACGAGGATGTATATAATAACAACATTGTTAAGTTGTGTTGGGGTGAGCACTAGTGGTGGAGCCAAAATTTCTGAAATGGGGTGCAAAAATTTACTTTGGGGTGGTAAAATTTTATTAGGGGTGAAAATAAGAAACATTAGGTTAGTAAACACCAAAATTATTTTCAAATGGGTCTAAATTAGATTTTAGAGCCAGCTGGGCAGGGGGTGCAACTGCACACCCTTGCAATGGGCTGGCTCCACCCCTGGTGAGCACTCGCCACAGTTCAAATAACCCTGAAGTTTAGATCTTTGCTTGAATTTCTCTGTGTTGTCCATGTTGGAACTTGTGACTTCCTCATAAAAATGATTGTCTTCAAAATATATATGGAATTGTATTTAAAACTTTAAATGAGTTTTTTTATTTTTTACCCTTTTGAGATATTCAATCATCTTCTTGATGGAATGTTTATACCAAAATATAATATTATTTATGTTCTCTAGATGATTTATTCCTTTGGGTGGTTGCTCATAATCTTTTTTTGTGACAGTTTTACCGATACCTGAGGGGACTTGTCAATACTCTGAATCTTCTTTTTGTTAGTCATGTGATTTCTTGTCAAAGATTGACGATTATCACGGAGATTGCTCAATTTATAACTTCTACGAGGAATGAGCTTTTCCTAGTGGAAACTAGAAGATCTGGTCGAATAATGTTTAGCGTGAGAATCATCTCGATTATTGACCATTCTATTTTTGAAATTATTTTAGGGTTTGCATAACTTAAAGATCTTTTTATGGATTAGGTTCAGGTTTCTCTGAAGATTATCAACTTTTTATCTTATAACCAATAATTACAATTTGTGCTTATGCCCCTTTTTGTTACAGAAGTAGTAAAGTTTATGCTCTCTTTCAGAGAGAATTATTTGATATTCTCCCTTGGATTGAAAGAAACTTTCAAGATTACTAGAGAATATATTTTAACCTTAAAAACAAGAACCTGACTGGATCCAGAAAGTTGAGTCATAAAACAATCATTAATTGTAAAATTAAGTCTCAAATCATATCTTTAGCACATTGATGAGAAAAAGTTTTAAGACATTTAGTTTATTTTTATATTATTAACATTCTCATGAGCAATGGATAGTGAATATTTTTCTTATTCATATCTTGTGTGAAGTCTAGTGCAAATTGATTTCGAGATTGATGAAGATGAATATTCTTCATCTTAAATCCCAGGGTTTTACTAAAGGGGACAAATTTTCTATTGTAGTATCCTTGACAAGGGTTTCAAGTTGTGAATTCTTCTCCGAGGTTTCAAAAATGTTGCATGTGTCATTAATATTCAGTTGTTATTACAATACAGATACCATGTTTGTTATTACTATTCAGTTGATTATTAAGTTCTCAACGCATTCCAAATTATCTCGCAATGTTTCGAGTGTGTAGGGGGATCTATGGCAAAACAATACATCTTTCCAAATGAATATACTACCTACAATATGATTTTGTTTTATAACTCAACAAGTATGGATAATACAAAGTATTGATATAGTTAGAACCACTATGGTTATTTGGATGCTACGTATAATCATGGTTGCATCATCATAAGAAAAAGAAAAATATGAGAAAAACAAATAATTAAGGAGATTGGATAATATCTTTTACTCCACGGTCAAGATTGTATGTTGGAAGTTATGATATTTAGTGTTTGTTCGCTGACTTCTTTCCAACTAAAAAATAGTAATGTAGGTGGTTGCATATTTGGATTTGTATATATATATATCTCTAAAGTTATACTATCATATATAACTTGACAAGACTTTACAAGTATAAAAAAGAACACATCTGTATGTACAATAAAAACGGTTACTTATTAAACTGCTTGGTTTATTTTGAAATGAATATATAAACAATTTGTTGGATATTATTCTGACATGATCATACAAATTCGTTACCCAATTTGTTTGATTTATTTTGACATTTTTCTTAAAACTAATAATCAAAGAGTTGGCTATTAGACAATATCAAATGTCTTTGTTTCTTAATAGATCTAAAGCTGCTAGCTTTCAATCTTTATTGATCAAATGCAACATAAGCTCGACGGCCGGAAGGAAAAACGTATCCTCCAGGCGTGTAGAACTATTCAGATTCAGGATGTCTTAAATTGTGTAGCCTTGTATCAAATGTCGTGTTCCCCTTTACCGACAACTATTATTAAGCAATTGAATAATCTACAACTTCGTTACAGGCGAGACAACAGTCGAAGTATAAAGTTTTAAGCACTATAGCTTCTTTAATCTTGTATAACTTCTGAAACATAAGTTCATCTTGATTGATTCTTAGTGAGCATGATGATAATAGTCCTAGTGGTGAAATTGTGGCTTATTATCTTCTTTGAGAGGAGATTGTTGTCCTTACCGGACAGGGATTCTGCACTACTATACCATTAGGATTAGTTTGCTTAATCTTAGGAAGTTTTTTAAGTTTATATGATCTGAACTTTGGGAGTTTTGTAAGCACTTTGTTTCATCTTGATTGATTCTTAGTGAGCATGATGATAGTAGTCCTAGTGGTGAAATTTTGGATTATTCTCTTATTTGAGAGGAGATTCTTGTCGTTATTGGACACGGCTTCGGCAACCCTGTACCACTAGGACTAGTTTGTTTACTTTGTGAATTTTAGGAAGTTTTGTAAGTTTAAATGAACTAAAGTTAGAAAGTTTTGCAAGTCTGATTTTGATCTTGACTGATTCTCAGTGAGAAAGACGATAATTAACAGTCCTAGTGGTGATTCACAAAAGCTACTGGTAGCTCATTCTCTTCTCTTTGAGAGGATGTTTTTTTCGTTAACTTGCAGGGCTTTGGCAACCCTACCACTAGGACTAAGTGATTTTGTTTGATCTTGTAAAGTATATATTTTGAAGGGTAATATGTCATCTGATGTGAACAAAAAATGGATGAAGTGTGCCCGTAAGTCCATATAGAATACATACAAGGTGTGAAACGGATGAGAGCTTATGGACTTTGATTTCTTGCAGTACCTATTACATTGATTTCCTAGTAGAATTAACATGAAAGACAAAGAAAGTGCCAAGTTATGAAGCTTCATATTACCTAGTTGTTGTTAACTAGTTAAGTATCGTTGCCTTTCTTAATTTCATATTCTATATTGACGGAATCTAGATGAATGACTAGGAGTGAAGGTGTTAAAGATCCTGACCTGCAAATTAACATTGCAATGAATGACCATGAGTGATGTTAATGATACAGAATTTGAATTGTTGTTGCAATTGTTATACATGTGTTGTTTGACCCCGAGCTTACAATCAGAGTGAAAATGATGACAACTCTTCAAAATTTGTGGTATGGTATCTTTGCTTTGTCTACTTATAAATTTCATAAATTTGACCTTCAGTTTATACTAGTTGTACATCATTGTATGGGATGTCGTAGGCTCAACAAATTAAATAAAGATATTACCCACTAATTAACTGGCAATATAGCGGTAGTAAGAGATCGTTCCCACAGAGAGCTGTGTAATTGATAGGTTGTTTGTATTAGCAAAATAAAGTAAATAACACAAAAATGGGGTTTTGGTTGAAAGATAAATAGAAAGACAATAAATAAGAAAAAAGATGATTAAGGAAGCCATAGATGGATTAATATACTTATCTATCGGTCGTAAGAACCATGCATCACCAACCGTAGAATAACATCTAGCTCAGTGCTATCCCTAAAACTCCTTATACCAAGGATACGAAAGCTCTCCAATATCAGATTTTATTCAACTGAACCACCAAGTAGTAGCTCACTCAAGGTGTAATCCAATCGAACGCTTTAAGTTTTGTGATTTAGGTTAATCCCAGTAGTTAAACTCTTAGCTCAAGGTTTACTTGCTGGTGTTGTTTTTACACACGATTCCTCCACAGAATCTCTCTGTAAGGTCTCGTGATTTGTACTTGGTGTAGAGAGTTATTCGACGATTACTTATCTCCTAACTTCCACTAGTAATAGAATAATCAATAGACTAATCTAGTATGCATCCCAAATCAATCTAAGAATCATTCATAAACCCTAGATATGGTAAAGACAAACGATGATGATAAAAACTCTCAATAGATTTGTATTATTAATAAAGCTTCACTCTTGGAACATTGAATTCATCCTTAATCAACAAAGGTTTAGTTTCTCATGATTACACAATTACCCGGTTTCCCCCTAAAGGGGTAAACCCTAAAATATTAATGAAGAACAAAAGTATAGTATGAGATGATCGATCCCATGACCTAATACCTTTTTATAGGTTTACATTGCTTGGTCTCCAAGTATTTAGTTCGGTTCAAGAACCCGACCCGAAAATACGACATAAAGACTCCCAAACGTGACCTTAGGCTTTCCAAGGTATTAATACACGTTTTCCACTTGCTAAGTTCGCAAACTCAAGTAAATCTTTCCTCAGTTAACCATATTCTTGAGCTTTTACATAACTTTAGCTCTCGGCCTAGGCAACTCATCAATTTTGAGAAATCTTCAGTGTATTTCAGTAAGAAGACTAAACCAGAAGTTGCAACTACTCTAACTCAAATACTTGGGGTTAAAAAAATGTCTTCTAAAGAAAGGTATTTAGGTTCCCCTCTCATTTTGGGTCATTCAAAACAAGAAGCTTTTAAGAGCATTGAAGAAAACTTTCAAAACATATATACTTCTTGGTCTTTTACTTCTCTTACTCAAGTTGGCAGAGGAACTATGGTTAAACATGTGCTCAACTCAATCCCAATATACCAAATGGGAACCTTCAAGATTCCTTCACAGGTACTGGACAATCTCACAACTATTCAAAGAAACTTTTTTTGGGGTTACAAATCAAATAGAGGGTTAAATCACATTGGATGGAATAAAGTTTGTAAACCTAAGGACATGGGTGGCATGGCTTTTAGAGATTTGGAAATGCTTAACTTGGCTCTTCTTACAAAGCTTGCATGGAGATTACTCACTGAGAAAGATTCACTATGGACTCAAATTATGGACAGTAAATACTTCAAAGAAGGCAATATTCTACATCAAAAGATTGAAGCAAAGAATGGCTCATACACTTGGAATGGCATTACCAAAGGGTTGTTAATTATACAAAAGCATTATTTCATGGAATTTAATAATGGGAAAAAGACTAAAATCTGGCTTGACAGATGGATTCCAGGTAATTCTCATCCCCCAACTCCTATAAATGATCTTCACAGATTTTATCAAGATGTTGAGGAGCTTCTTCTGCCAAACTCAAACTCTTGGAATGTGGAGCTTCTAAGCAAGTTGTTTGATCCAGAAACTTCTCAGCAAATCCAAGGAATCTCCATGGATATAACCAAAGATGACATTATGATTTGGATGCCATCTAGAGATGGTAAATTCTCTGTCAAAAGTGCGTATAAACATCTGACTTTGTCTGACAGAGCTATTCAGATTAATGGTCGAGTTATTCAAGCTTCACTATGGAAATCTCTTTGGCATTGTAGTGCAGCTCACAGAATCAAGGTTTTCACATGGAAATTCATTCATGACATTCATTCAACCAAGGCAAAGCTGTCTATCTATAATGACTCCTCTGATACTCAGTGTGGGTTTTGTGGAAACCATTATGAAACCATTGAACATCTTCTTCTAGAATGTTCTTTCTAAAAAACAGTGTGGAGACATCTCAACATTAATATTGAAGAAGAACAAAACAGGTTTGGCAGTGTCTCTGAATGGGTTGAGGATTGGTTTTATAGTAACATCAATTCATCTAATGAGAAGAGACTCCACTCTCTTATGATCGGTTCTTGGATTCTGTGGAAAGATAGTTGTGATGCAGTATTTCAGGGAGTAGCTCTCAACCCACTTAATACTGTGCACAAAATCTATTTCTATTTAAACTCTCATATGAACACTAGTTCCATGCATATTTCTGATTCCATGCATAACACTAGTTCTTCATTATTAGCAGTGTCAAGATGGAAACCCCCTAGACAAGACACCTTAAAATTTAATATTGATGTTTCCTTTAGCCGTGATACTAATCAATTGGGTACTGGAATGGTACTCCATAAGTTTGCAGGTATCTGCCAAGGCATCCAAGGACACTACTCAGATGAAGTTCTAATCCCTGAAAGTGGAGAATGCATGGCGATTCGTGAAGCTTTAATATGGGCAAAAGACCTGAAGTTAAAGAGAATCCATATTGAAGTTGACGCTAAGCTGGTCATTCAATCATTACTAGATAATTCTCTCTTAATCCAATGGGAGAATAGAAACCTTCTAAAGTAAATTAAACATTTAAGTTTAAGTTTTGATTATTGTAAGTTTTCTTTTGTTAGTAGTGATGATAATCAAGTTGCAGATGTTGTTGCTAAATCTGTCAGAGAAACAACATCCAACATATATCATCTCAATGAGTTTCCTGCAGATATTTGTGAACTCTTAGACAGAGACCAATTTGCTGCTTCAGCATAATCAATAAAAAAAATTTCTTATCAAAAAAAAAAGTTCGCAAACCCAGTCTGCGAACTTCAAAATCCAGCAGAAATTTTCGAAATTAAAGTATGAAACCCGTCCGTGAACTTTAGTGTCTTCAATATTCAATAAAAGCTTGTTTTGGCCACAACTTCTTCATCCGAACTCGGTATGACCTCATTCTTTTTGAATTATTTTTATCTTTCAATTCTCTTCAAGATGATGATCAAAAATTAATTTTAATGAGTTAATCTCGGTCTTTGGCCCTTCTCTTGATTTTGAGCGTTTTGCTCATTTTCGTCGCACTTCTTCCACTTCTCTTGGACTTGGGTGGCAGGCCTCAAAGATGGGTATATAAAAATGAAGCGAAGTGAAACGCGGGCCTACAGTAATACCGCAAGTGCACGGTCGTCGGTTGTAGCTCGTGCAAGTACGGGTCGATCCACAGAGATTGGGAGTGTTTTGTGTGTTTAGCTATTTTGGGTTCTAGTTGCTATTGTTGGGCTTTGGGTTTAGTTTTGTTTGTAATGATGAAGTGCTTTAGGCCTTGGGCCTTTGAATTGAACTGAGCCTTGGACTCAGTTGGTCTTAAAATGAATTGAACTGGGCCTTAATAATGAACTTGGGCTTTGGTCTCTGAATTAGGCTTTTGATTAAGCCCATAGTTGACTGAATTGGGCTTTGAGCCTTAATGAACTGGGCTTTGGTTAAGTTCAGTGGACTGATGGGCTTTTGGTCTTAGAAACTGTGCTTGGTTTAGCTAGGCCTTTGGGCTTGCCTTAACCTAAACTGTGGCTGGGCCTAGGAGAGGAAGCAGTAGCAGCAGTAGGACTTAGGCCTTAACCAGCTGCAGCAACAGCAGCAACAGGGAAAAGGCAGCAGCAGTGGAGCAGCAGCAGACAACAACAACAGCAGCAGCACAAGGCAAAGAAAGCAATGCAGCAGTGCAAAGGGCAAGTGCACAGCAGCTGCACAAGCAGTGGAAGGGAGGCAACAAGAGAAGAAGTAGCAGCAGCACAAGGCAGTGAATGCAGCAGCAGCAGCAGTACTGCAGGGCAGTGGAAGCAGAAGCAAGGACAATGAAGCAAATGAAGAAAACAAAAGAACAGCCAAGAACTAAACAAAGCAAATACTAGACAGCAAAGAAAGATGACAATACAAACCAAGGCCTAAGGCCAAGGGCAGGGATGTGGAGATAGCTAAGGAAAATGAATAAGAAAAAGAAACAAAGCCAAGTCAATGGCTCTAGGCATTCTTCCAGAGTGGGAAGAGAACTAGCTTGCTCATTGTCACTAGTGAGCACTAGTTTCTCCCCACTACTCAATCAACTCAGTGCATCCTAAGCATACAAATGGAATGGAAAGAGAATTAGCTTGCTATGAGCACTGATTTCTCCCATTGCACAATCAAATCAATGCTTCAAAGCTCTAACCTAGCATTCCACTTCTTGACAGTGAATTAAAACAACAGTGAACTAAACATGGCACTAACAGTGAACTAACATTAAGCACAAAACTAAACATTAAACACAAAACTGACATAACAGTGAACTAACATTAAACACAAAACCAAATTGAAATTAGAAACAAACAGAAATTATAAGAACATAAATTAAATGAACATGGAATTAAACATGAAATAAAACAGAAATTGAAAATTAACTAAAATTGAAATTGAAATTTAAAATTAAACATTAACAGAACTTCACAGTCCTGGACACTGGCTAGTCCAGCATAAAGTTTTACAACAACACCCACAAGGCTATTTATACCCACAGACACAATTAGGGTTCTACCAAAAAAAATTCCCAAATTAACAGTAGACTAGGGTTTGATTTTTTTTACCTAATTTGATGTATCAACATCAAATTAAACTCGACCCATTCTTCCTCTGACTCTCCTGGTGCCTTTCCCATGCTCCTATTTCATCTCTAGGTCACCTATTTCATCAACCTCTCACGCCTAGGGTTTCATGGATGAAACGTGAGAGATAGAGGGAATAGGGGTCTAGATAGGTAGGGAGTGATGATGTGGTGTTTGGTAGTGATTTGGTGGAGGTTAGGTGGTAGAGATGGTGGTGACATGGGTTTTCTGCAGAGGAATGGGGAGATGGGGGAGAAGGAGAGCTCGACTGTTTTGGGAAGAAGGGGGTGTTTGGTTAGGTCATAGGGTTCGGGTGCTTGGGTGTTGGGCGGTTGTAGCAAATTGGATGAACAGCGAGGATGAGCCGTGGGATGTGGAACTGGTAGGTAGATCGGACGGTGATGCGGAGGCAAGCGAGGAGCGACCGTCGGATGAAGGGATACAACGAAACGAACGGTGCTAGATTAGGTTAGGTGCTGTAGTTTAAGGCGGAGATATCAAACTTTGATGCACAGCAAGGGAGCAACCGTTGGATTCAACTACCATCTAATCTGAAGGCTTGGAATTTCAGCGCTGTGGTGCTTGGCAGAGACTTCAGATTTTGATGCTCTATGAAGGAGCGACCATCGGATGCTTCTGAGAACTGATCTGATGGCTGAGAACGGAGGCGTTTTTGTGTGTAGAAAATGAGGTTGTGCGCACCATTCTTCGCGGCTTCCTTGCGTGATTTCTCCCGGCTTTTCACTACTTTTCTGCTCTTTTTGCTCCGCAAGTCATCCAGACTTTATTTATTACCTAAAAATGCAAAATTAAGTAAAAAAATATTTATTCTTGAAAACAATGAAAATACAGAATATGGGATAAAATGTAGAATTAATGCGCAAAGATGAGTTAAATGCCAACAAAAAGGGATAAATATATACAATATTTGGCACTCATCAAATACCCCCAAACCTGAATTTTACTTGTCCTCAAGTAAAACAAAACTAAGGAAATCCTAACTATACCACTGTCGCTGGTCTCTCGAATGCATTTAGCGTATGCACTAAGCCTTTTAAACCACTAAGTGTCCCTAGTGGACGAGTTGAAGTCTCGTGAAGGTTTGCTTAGAACGTACCTACAAAGTTCTAGGTCAAAATATAAGCTCAGATTCCATCAAATGTGACATGTGCAAAACAGTTTAAGCTCACAGCAAAATGGAGATGTCAATCTAGCTATGAAGGCACAATCCTAGCACTGATAACAAAAAAAAGACATGTGATAAGAGTGTAAAGTGTATCTACACATGTGTAAAGAAAGATCTGAAGTTATGACTACTAATCACCAAGAGATAGTTTCTCAGGCTAAGAACTGAGGTCGAAATCTAGCTAGCTGTCCGGACTTTACGAGAATTGTGAATGAGTTGGAGGTATTTCACAATTACTCGCGTTGTACATCAATGGCATACACCCTCCTTGCTTATTACAATGAAACAACAAAATGACTATTTACATGACTCTTATTTACATTGACTATTCTCTTTTATTTTTGGAACAAGAGATGATGGAATTGATAAATACTTGATTTTTTTGTATTTTTCTGATATTTTTTCTCTTTTTTTTTCTGAATATATACATCGTTTTTTTTTTTTTTTTTTTTTTTTTTTTTTTTTTTTGAAATCAGGAAACACTTTTGATACAAATACAAAAGGAAACAAAAATTACATGACACTTTGCAAGAGGTAGCCCTTTTTGATGCACCCAGTTAAATTCGATGGTTGTCTTTCTTAATGTAACCTCCACCTTCTATCCCAACCAACCAAAGAACAAGCTAGTCAAGTTTCGTTCAGTATTCTAAAGTGATTGGCAATCGTAACTTCCTATCAAACACCTTGAAGATCGAGGCCATACATGTATTGGTAGATCGTGCGCGTGCAAATTTCTTATCACTATGTGAATTGTGCTAGAATCAGGGTGCCTAAATATCTAGACTAAGACTCCTAATAATTACATATTTGCACAAGAGTCAACATTTCAAGGTAAATGAGCTCCATTTTTATGATTTTTTTCAATTTTTTAATTTTTTTGAATTTGATTTTTCAATTTTTTTGGAATTTTTCAATTTTTTCAAAAAAGAAGAAGGAGTTCGTTTTCAATTATGGCAAATTATCATGGTATCTACTCTATACCCCCAAACCTAAACTAAACATTGTCCTCAATGTTTCAAAATATGGAAAGAATTAAAATGCAACATATGGAAAGGGACATGCTGAGTAGAGTAAAAGGAGAGAGAATACCCGATTTCGGCGAAAGCAGAATTAAAACTCCGTTATTCAAGGCAAAAATCCAACATATTTCAGCCGAGATCATATTGGATTAGCAAAATATATACAAAAGGAAATTTAACTAACACATTATCTACAAGAAAATTTGGTTTTTTAATGGGATTGGACTTTTTGGAAAAAATTTGGTTTTGTTGGGAAAAAGACAAATTTTGGTTTTGATGGGAAAACAAAAAGAAAATTTGGTTTAAAAATGGGAGCAAAGTAGAAATTTGGTTTTAAAAATTGGGAGCAAAAGAATTTTTTTTTTTTTTTTTTTTTTTTAAAAAAAAGAAAATAAAATTTGGTTTTTGTATGGGAGCAAGCCCACTGTTGTCCTCCTAATGGAATGGAAGGAAGGCTGCGGCCCATGAAACACTAAGTTTTAATTTTGAAAGTTTAATTTGGCCCAGTGGTTAAGGCCCGACGTTTGTTTTAAAACTTGGTTTCGAGGTCCACTCTTGAGTGGAAGCAAGCCCACAATCGGTTACAAGCTCAGCTGGGTTTAAACCCAGAGTCCAAAATACAAGTCCAATGAAAGAATTTAAACAAGCCCACAAATTAAACAAACAAGCCCACAAATAAATTATTACAAACCCAACAGAAAATAAGAGAAGCCCAAAAATTGGCTTTAATATTACAAGCCCACAATTAAAAAATTGGAAGCCCACAATTCGGGTTCTCTTAAATGGGTTACCTTTTAAGCACAGCCCAGCTGCTCTGATATTGTTGCAAAAACCCAGTTGGGCTTTGGTTCTTTTCCTTGGTGGCGTCCCAGCAGAGGAAAAACAGGTTCAGAACAGCAGGTCCAACAGCAATTGAAGTGAAGCAGATGCAGATGCAAATGCTATGCAGTGAAATGCAAAAATAGCTAATAAAACAACAAGAAAAACACAGCACCAATCCCCGGCAGCGGCGCCAAAAACTTGGCAGGCCTCAAAGATGGGTATATAAAAATGAAGCGAAGTGAAACGCGGGCCTACAGTAATACCGCAAGTGCACGGTCGTCGGTTGTAGCTCGTGCAAGTACGGGTCGATCCACAGAGATTGGGAGTGTTTTGTGTGTTTAGCTATTTTGGGTTCTAGTTGCTATTGTTGGGCTTTGGGTTTAGTTTTGTTTGTAATGATGAAGTGCTTTAGGCCTTGGGCCTTTGAATTGAACTGAGCCTTGGACTCAGTTGGTCTTAAAATGAATTGAACTGGGCCTTAATAATGAACTTGGGCTTTGGTCTCTGAATTAGGCTTTTGATTAAGCCCACAGTTGACTGAATTGGGCTTTGAGCCTTAATGAACTGGGCTTTGGTTAAGTTCAGTGGACTGATGGGCTTTTGGTCTTAGAAACTGGGCTTGGTTTAGCTAGGCCTTTGGGCTTGCCTTAACCTAAACTGTGGCTGGGCCTAGGAGAGGAAGCAGTAGCAGTAGTAGGACTTAGGCCTTAACCAGCTGCAGCAACAGCAGCAACAGGGAAAAGGCAGCAGCAGTGGAGCAGCAGCAGACACACAGCAACAGCAGCAGCACAAGGCAAAGAAAGCAATGCAGCAGTGCAAAGGGCAAGTGCACAGCAGCTGCACAAGCAGTGGAAGGGAGGCACAAGAGAAGAAGTAGCAGCAGCACAAGGCAGTGAATGCAGCAGCAGCAGCAGTACTGCAGGGCAGTGGAAGCAGAAGCAAGGACAATGAAGCAAATGAAGAAAACAAAAGAACAGCCAAGAACTAAACAAAGCAAATACTAGACAGCAAAGAAAGATGACAATACAAACCAAGGCCTAAGGCCAAGGGCAGGGATGTGGAGATAGCTAAGGAAAATGAATAAGAAAAAGAAACAAAGCCAAGTCAATGGCTCTAGGCATTCTTCCAGAGTGGGAAGAGAACTAGCTTGCTCATTGTCACTAGTGAGCACTAGTTTCTCCCCACTACTCAATCAACTCAGTGCATCCTAAGCATACAAATGGAATGGAAAGAGAATTAGCTTGCTATGAGCACTAATTTCTCCCATTGCACAATCAAATCAATGCTTCAAAGCTCTAACCTAGCATTCCACTTCTTGACAGTGAATTAAAACAACAGTGAACTAAACATGGCACTAACAGTGAACTAACATTAAGCACAAAACTAAACATTAAACACAAAACTGACATAACAGTGAACTAACATTAAACACAAAACCAAATTGAAATTAGAAACAAACAGAAATTATAAGAACATAAATTAAATGAACATGGAATTAAACATGAAATAAAACAGAAATTGAAAATTAACTAAAATTGAAATTGAAATTTAAAATTAAACATTAACAGAACTTCACAGTCCTGGACACTGGCTAGTCCAGCATAAAGTTTTACAACAACACCCACAAGGCTATTTATACCCACAGACACAATTAGGGTTCTACCAAAAAAAATTCCCAAATTAACAGTAGACTAGGGTTTGATTTTTTTACCTAATTTGATGTAGCAACATCAAATTAAACTCGACCCATTCTTCCTCTGACTCTCCTGGTGCCTTTCCCATGCTCCTATTTCATCTCTAGGTCACCTATTTCATCAACCTCTCACGCCTAGGGTTTCATGGATGAAACGTGAGAGATAGAGGGAATAGGGGTCTAGATAGGTAGGGACTGATGATGTGGTGTTTGGTAGTGATTTGGTGGAGGTTAGGTGGTAGAGATGGTGGTGACATGGGTTTTCTGCAGAGGAATGGGGAGATGGGGGAGAAGGAGAGCTCGACTGTTTTGGGAAGAAGGGGGTGTTTGGTTAGGTCATAGGGTTCGGGTGCTTGGGTGTTGGGCGGTTGTAGCAAATTGGATGAACAGCGAGGATGAGCCGTGGGATGTGGAGCTGGTAGGTAGATCGGACGGTGATGCGGAGGCAAGCGAGGAGCGATCGTCGGATGAAGGGATACAACGAAACGAACGGTGCTAGATTAGGTTAGGTGTTGTAGTGTAAGGCGGAGATATCAAACTTTGATGCACAGCAAGGGAGCAACCGTTGGATTCAACTACCATCTAATCTGAAGGCTTGGAATTTCAGCGCTGTGGTGCTTGGCAGAGACTTCAGATTTTGATGCTCTATGAAGGAGCGACCATCGGATGCTTCTGAGAACTGATCTGATGGCTGAGAACGGAGGCGTTTTTGTGTGTAGAAAATGAGGTTGTGCGCACCATTCTTCGCGGCTTCCTTGCGTGATTTCTCCCGGCTTTTCACTACTTTTCTGCTCTTTTTGCTCCGCAAGTCATCCAGACTTTATTTATTACCTAAAAATGCAAAATTAAGTAAGAAAAATATTTATTCTTGAAAACAATGAAAATACAGAATATGGGATAAAATGTAGAATTAATGCGCAAAGGATGAGTTAAATGCCAACAAAAAGGGATAAATATATACAATATTTGGCACTCATCATTGGGCACTTGGAATACTTCTCTTCCTAAATCTTTTCAGCACTATGTATCTCATTTTTGGATGATTCACCTATTAGAGTCAAATAAGAGAAAACAAGAGTAATAATACGAAAATATGCAAGAATAATAGCTTAAACAAGTATGGAATGAACATTAAATTCATATGAATTATGCACTTATCAAATTACCCCACACTTAGCTTTTGCTAGTCCTCGAGAAAACTAAATAAAACTAATCCTAAATACAACAACTCCATCTCATTGAGAAAACGGTTACACTTAGCATGTATAACAAGCCTCTAAACCCCTAGGTGTCCCTAGTGGACGAGTTTTAGTCTCGTGAGGGCTTACAAGAGGTATACCCACAAAACCTACTCCAATTTCTCGCCTTGAAAGAACTACTAAGGATAGACACAAAGTAATAGCCAAATAATTAGCTTGCATAAGTTCTTTAGCTACAAACATCCCACATACATTCCAATCATCACACATAGCAATTACTTACGTGTGACATTCAACCTGATTGCAAAACTCTATCAAGATAGTCATTGTACTTGTTGCAACGTTTGTTACAACACTCGCATACTGAAATCACATGGAAAGATAAGAAAATGGAAATAAAAAGTGAAGTGTGCAAATGTTGACTAAAGTGAAAGATGTTACCCACAATACTTGTATGAATGTCGTCAAAGGATATATATTTATAGTTCAATAGTTGAGAGAAGCACCCATTTAACTCGACCACATGATTAGATACTCTAAGCACATGTTCCTTTTCAGCAAGTATATGATAGTTGCCTTGGATCCTGCGTTCCGCGCTTGCTTAGGCGACGGAGACAGGGACAACGTTTCACACACACTGATATCCAAGTGTCAATAACCTCATCAATAGTCTTTTTGACTTTCTATATAATGATGATATGATTTTTGTTTTCATCGACTATGATTAATCCGCAATTCCGGACCTATCATTTATTAGTGTTGATAAATGAAGAGGAGCCTTATTTATTTATTTATTTATTTATTTATTTTATTTTGACTCACTCTTTATGAGTGTTAGACAATTGTCTATGGGGCTTTCAAATACTCAACCAATTATTACCTTGCTACAACATCCACGGTAGTATCAGGATCCCACCAAATCACTTTAGAGAAACATATAACTGCAAAAATAAAAAGAAAGTGATTCAGTAATGATTAATTGCGAGGATGAATCTTTCAAACGACTACCATAGCTGAGTTTCGCATTCATTTATGAGCGTATATAATAAAGGATTGTAGAATGGCAAAGTGGAACTCAATCTATAGCCGTAAGAACTTGTTTCAACCTAAAAAGTTTAAGAGTGTCATCCTAAATAGCTCATGATTAACTCCAAAATATGAAGTCTCAAGAATGCAAGAAATCAAAGAGTATTATTATTTATTTTATATGCAAACCAAACATGTTTAACTACTCCCCCACACTTAAACTCAACATTGTCCTCAATGTTCAAAACCGAAAATTCTGATTTCTGACATAACATCCCTGAAAAACTCAAAACATGTACCAATAGGTAGGGAAATAGGAAAAACATCCTAAACAAAATTTGTTCACCTACATCTTTTATATAACGTGTCAAAAGGGAACAATGTTTCGATAAACAGTATGACTTTTATGGCCTCCGTACTGACGACATGCAATCTGAAAAAACATCTGGAAAAATCCAAAACTCAAATGTCCAGGCCTATATATCCAAGTTAACAGACTCCAAAATCAGATTTTCTTGTTTTAAAAGAAAGGTGAGTCTGTCCTCTTTAAAAGTTGGGGTCAACCACTCAAATCGGACTCCGTATGAAGTCTCGAGAGTTATTTTCGTGACAACTGCGCAGTCAGAATTTTCTGACGAGAATTCGTCAAAACTTTCATTATAGATATAAGACTTGTAAAATATAAGATGGGAATGCAAGATATGATATACAAAACTAAGAAAACTAAAAACAAAAGGATAGAGATACAAAACTGATGGGTTGCCTCCCATGTAGCACTTGGTTTAACGTCGTCAGCCCGACGTTATTGTTATCTTCCGTACACCAATAATCTGAAAATTTGGTAATCCTTCCAAATAAGAATCTGCAGTTCCATTAACAACTTCACAAATAACAATCTGCAGTTACATTAACAGCTTCACAAAAATATTAGCAAAAGATATAAATATTGAAACTATCACTTTATTGAAGTTTTCCCCACACTTAGTCCTTTCTACACTCGTAAGTGGATAAAGAACATAACATTCGGGAACTTCAATAGGTTCCTCAGCTTGGTGAACCTGCACAATACTCGAATCAAACACATCAAGTGGTGGATACTTAGAAGCAAAATAATCCGTTAAAACTTTTGAAGCACACAACTCCGATCCTAAGTGAGGTATTTTCTTAAAAGTTGGGTTAACAACTCTTTTGGAATCTACTTCGATTAGAGGAAAAGGATCAATAGATATAGAATTATGCAAAGGATTAGACAAACATTGTACCGGATCCTCATTCGTAATTAACAGTGAATTATTTACCTCAAGTATATCGTGGTCCTTTATCGAAATATTATTATCTAGCTCAATTGGGTCTTCCACGATTTCAATCAATGTGGTTTCATTCTCAATCTCCATCTCTTCAACACTCTCGTCATCGGAATCCTCTCCTAAAACGTCAAGTTCATTGATGCAACTCCTAATTTCTTCGTTTGAGTACGTTACACCATTTATAACAATAAATATGTCATACCCAATATCCTCCTTTTGAATAGGCGAATGGTCGTTATTATGATCCGGAGTTGGAATAATCGTATCATTGTTGCAAGGATTTTCAAGATGTGGTTCATCTTCATCGGAATCACTTTCAACCTCAGAATCATCAACATCAAAACGACGTTCGAATTCCATGTTTATGGCTTTGTTAATTCTGTCAAGAATCTCTTGTGATGCACTGGCTTTTTCTAGCTGCTCGTGTTGCTTAAAAAGTTTTCTGACATTAACACGCTTTCCACCGTTGTGCACAATCTCCTCTTTTGAAAAGACTGAAGGAAACACACGATGAAAAGGAATAGGTTTTAATTGAGTATCATAACTTTTCATATGCACATTACTAGAAAACAATTGATCAGAAGCATGATTATCCTTCCATCCTTGTGATTGTTCACTTACATGCCCGTCATAAGGTTGTTGACATGTATGAGAATATCCATAAGGTTCCGTGGGATATTGATCTTAGCCAAAAGATTGGTTTTGATTATACACATTGGATGGTTGGTAGTTGTCATATGAATGAAATTGAAAACCATATTGATTACCACTATTATATGTATAATCTTGTGCTCCGTACATGTTATTTCCGTAAGGAAACATGACGACTCACAAGAGTAAAAGAGAAAATAAAAACAAAATAAAAACAAGCTAAACAAATAACAAATCAATTAGCGACTACTCCCCGGCAGCGGCGCCAAAATTTGTATGGGCTTTCGTAGGCTCAACAAATTAAATAAAGATATTTCCCACTAATTAACTAGTAATATAGCGGTAGTAAGAGATCGTTCCCACATAGAGTTGTGTAATTGATAGGTTATTTGTATTAGCAAAATAAAGTAAATAACACAAAAATGAGGGTTTTGGTTGTAAGATAAATAGAAAGACAATAAAGAAGAAAAATAGATGATTAAGGAATCCTTCGCCGTTACCAAGCGATAGATGGATTAATATACTTATCTATCATTCGTAAGAACCATGCATCACCAACCGTAGAATAGCATCTAGCTCAGTGCTATCCCCAAAACTTCTTATACCACGTATACGGAAACTCTCCAATATCAGATTCTATTCAACTGAACCACCAAGTAGTAGCTCACTCAAGGTGTAATCCAATCGAACGCTTTAAGTTTTGTGAATTAGGCTAACCCCAGTAGTTAAACTCTTAGCTCAAGGTTTACTTGATGGTGTTGTTTTTACACACGATTCCTCCACAGAATCACTCTGTAAGGTCTCGTGATTTCTACTTGTGTAGGAGTTATTCGACGATTACTTATCTCCTAACTTCCACTAGCAATAGAACAATTAATAGACTAATCCAGTATGCATCCCAAATCAATCTAAGAATCATTCATAAATCCTAGATATGGTAAAGACAAACAATGATGATAAAAACTCTCAATAGATTTGTATTATTAATAAAGCTTCACTCTTGGAACATTGAATTCATCCTTAATCAACAAAGGTTTAGTTTCTCATGATTACACAATTACCCGGTTTACCCCTAAAGAGGTAAACCCTAAAATGTTAATGAAGAACAAAAGTATAATATGAGATGATAGATTCCATGACCTAATACCTTTTTATAGGTTTACATTGCTTGGTCTCCAAGTATTTAGTTCGGTTCAAGAACCCGACCCGAAAATACGACATAAAGACTCCCAAACGTGACCTTAGGCTTTACAAGGTATTAATACACGTTTTCCACTTGCTAAGTTCGCAAACCCAGTCCACGAACTTCAAATTCTAGCAGAAGTTTTCGGAATTAGAGTATGAAACCCGTTAAAGTATGAAACCCGTCTGCGAACTTTACTGTCTTCGGTATTCAATAAAAGCTTGTTTTGGCCACAACTTCTTCATCCGAACTCGGAATGACCTCATTCTTTTTGCATTCTTTTTATATTTCAATTATCTTAAAGATGATGATAAGGAATCCTTAATTTGAATGAATTAATCTCGGTCTTTGGCCCTTCTCTTGATTTTGAGCGTTTTGCTCCTTTTCGTCGCACTTCTTCCACTTCTCTTGGACTTGGGCACTTGGATACTTGGAATACTTCTCTTCCGAGATATTTTCAGCACTTTGTATCTTCTTTTTGGATGATTCACCTATTAGAGGCAAATAAGAGAAATCAAGAGTAATAATACTAAAATATGCAATAATAATAGCTTAAACAAGTATGGAATGGACACTAAAATCATATGAATTATGCACTTATCAATCATGCATGTCTTTGCTTACCCGTAGTTTACATGTTTATTTTCTTATAAGATGGTGTTATAAATGGTACAGTTGCAGTTGAAGCTGAATGGAAAATTTGGTACTTGATTATGTATATTGATAACTTCAAAGGCAAAGATGGTCGATCGAGGTCCAGTTTTTTCGTAAGAAACTTGTCAGACCTCGGCCGTTTTTGTCTTTGAAGACATCAATGTAAACGGGTATTCTGTTTTGTTTAATAAATTTGTTGGACATTGACACCATCATGATGCAAGCCTGCAAGAATATATAACGTAGTTGTATATTTTTGCTTGGCTAAATCTATAGTTGTAAGTTGCTCCAATTCTCTCACTTCCATGCATCAATAACTTCATAACTTCTCCCTTATAATGTGTCTTCTCATATGGGATAACTTACTTTATTGCTTACTTACAACATCTATGTGTACATGAATTTTGTGTTCGCAGATCAGAAAGACTGGAGAACAAAGCAGTCATTAGATCCATTAGCATATTCAAGTTTTGTAAGTTCTATGTAGTAAGTTTCTATGAATTTGGAACTCAGTAAAAATAAATTCCCTCAGAAATTTGATACTTAACAAAAAAAAAATGGTACTTAGAAAAATTTCAGTTCTTTTTTTATATGAATTGATTGAATTTGATATGAATTGATTGAAATATTATCGTTGAATGTGGATGATGAATGGATTGAAAAGTGTATGCAGGATATTTGGAAGCTTGTTTCTAGAAAAAAAATCGTAATGGCTTGAGGTTGTTTCAAATTGACACATAGTAAAGGATTCCGCTTGTTACTATATGCCACGTACTAACAGCTCGTATCTGTTACCATACAGTAGTTACGAAATATTTCTTAGCAGCTCATATATGTTACTACGTGTTAGATAATAATGGATTTCGCATGCTACAAATGCCGTTACAACCCAAAATTCATAACGACTACATTGCCGGTACAAAAAATTTGTTACACACTGTTTTGCAACAGGTAAAAGCCGTTACAACCCCTTTTTTTAACGGCTCCGTTCTGTTTTGAATCGAGAAATTTGGTGTAGTGTGAACTTTGATAGTTTAGTGATTAATTGAAAGCCTAGTTTTCTATAATTTTCTTCTAGTTATTTGTGTACTTCTGGTAAATATATATATTCTTCTTATCTAATCAATTATCGCTTATCATATAAACAAAAACTTAGTTTGTTGGTATTATTTTGATATGACCATACGATTGTCTAAAAGTCTAATTTGTTGATTTATTTTAACTTGACCACACAATGACCTAGTTATACTAAAAACTGGTATACATATAATACTTTTACATATATATATATATAAGAATTCTACATTTTTTGAAGTATAAAATAATCTTATTTATAATGGAATTCCACAAGGGTGTACGTACATGGTACCTACTGAGTCATTTAATACAATTCGGTTTAAAAATGATGGAACAATATAGTTTCATATCCAAAAAAATAAAATAAAAAAACATATTCCCACATGTTCGTTGAGAAAGGACATGTCTGATTTCCGTCAAAATCATGGTTCACAAATCCATTTTTCACTTGGTTTCGTTCTTTATGTTGTGGTCTATTGCAATGTGCGGTATTTGTCTCATAAGTTGACAATCCAAAGATTATGAAGAAACTTATTAGCGAAACTTGTATTGTAGAAAACTTGTTCGAGCATAATAGCCAAATCTTTATCTCAGCTTGGATGAATAGTTAAAAAAAAATCCTGAATAAATATATTTTTTGATTGGTAAAGCAAAATTTTCACTTATGAAAAAAAGTTTTGAATAAAATTTAGGTGATACACTAGTTAAGGGATAATTTGAATTACTAACAAGTAAGTTATCAGGATGGTAAGTGAGTAAGTTGGTCTCTTGATTAGCAAAATTTTGTCAACTAATAACAACCAGGGTCGGCCCCATAGGGGAAGCAGGGAAATCCCCACTTTGGGTCAAAAAGCCCCAGGGTGCAAAAAAAGGAAAAGAAAAAGAAACTATATTGTGTTTTGGGTTTACATGAAAAAATTGTATTACGTTTTGGGTTTTCATGAAAAAGGAACATTTTTAGGGGCTTATCAGTGGCACAAGTACTGGTGGACTTGTGACAGCCATGCTAACTGCACCATATGCCCCACAACCGGCCACTATTTGCAGCAAAGGAGATCCCTCCGTTCTACTTGGATCGTTACTCAAAGTTAGTTTGCTATTTTTTCTTTTGATTTCATCTGTTTTTTAATCAACTTATTCATCGACATGGATAAAGTGGAGGATTCTAGTCGTAATGATAAAACGCCACCTTCAAAACTAATCACAACTCTGTGTATTGATGGTGGAGGTGTCCGAGGAATCACTGCTAGTACGATTCTAACATTCCTTGAAGCTCAACTACAGGTAACAAGAATTCTCTGAGTAATGCATCGATTTTACTGCATGTTTTCTGTCTTGGTTTGTATACTCAATATTGATCTAATCATTTGTATCTAATCTTGGATTTTGTTGTGCAACTATCTAGGAACTGGATGGTCCGGATGCAATACTTACAGACTATTTTGATATCATATGTGGGACAAGTGCTAGTGGACTTGTGATAGCCATGCTAACCGTACTAGATGTACACAAGCGGCCTCTATTTGCAACAAAGAAAGTTCCTTAGTTCTAATTAGATCATTGCTCAAATATCTTCCTGCAACCGAATCAGTATATATTGAGCTAATAAAACCGTGCAATATAAAAAAAAATTATGGGGCAAAAATAACTCAGGACCGGCCCTGATAACAACTACCACATTTTAGTGGTTGCAAAAGATTTAGATACTAGTATAATACCTATAAAGTAACCCGCACATTGATGGTGGCCTTATATTATACCTGCATTGATGTGATAGTATTGTCTGAGAACCCATATTATGTCCAGGTTATTGGTGTTTAATCTAGTGATTTGGGTGAGGAGACCTAATTTGTTTTAGTTTTCTATCCCGTAAACACTAGCCTATGAATGATCAAATCTCACTTTTGTGCGGAGACTAAAAAGATAAAACAGAACTTGTATCTATTCGCGACCTAGAAACTTTTGTGTTGTTTTATGTTGTATGTAATATTTTTCTCATATCCTGGCTAATTCAATATTTTTATGTTATATGTAATATTTTTCTCATGATTGGTGATCCACTTGTTGTAATTGTTTCGGTATTCATCCTATATGATTGAGTGTTTTTAGGAACAAGAGATAATATTTACCAAAGATAATATTTAACATTTTCATTACACGACCTTTACTAAAGATAATATTTAACATTTACAAGAGATTCCAATTCTTTAGCTAAATCAGAACCATTGATCTAAAATACTCCAAGGAAACAAACAAACAAAAAGGGCGATAAAAATTAAAATATTTTATTCTCCAACTTGAATTTACTAATTGTCATCTGTACATTTTCAAAAAAAACATTATATTTATCTTGTTTTTAACACTTGAGACACAATTTTATAATTAAATTAATATCATCATGCATAAAATAAATACATTCAGTTTTGTAATCATATCAATCATCAATACTTATTATATAAATGAGAGTCATTTATTTTGTCAAACATATTACCTCCACATTCATTTTTATATTTTTTAAGAATTTAGAATGTCATATAATCTGTCCTTATAACTCTTATTTGTGTTTTTTTTTGATGAAAACAAGAAATATATTACTCAAGAAATACAGCACAACATGTTTAAAATCTCATTTTTATCAAAAACATTGGAAATAACACTAGATTTTAAAACCTTATGCTGAATGTGAGAGAAAATGTGCCGAAGATGCTTTACTCTAGCTTCTTTTGCTATGTGGTCCGCAGCAGAGATATATTTCCTGTTTATATACTTTACCTGGGCTTGCGGAAGTTTTTTCAGAATTGAGATCACTTCTTGTATGGTGTTATCCGCAGTCCACGGAGATTATTTGCAAGACTTGTTAATCGTCTCCGCCAAAGTTTTGCAGTCCGTTACTATTGAGACACTGGATAATATATTTTTACTTAACCATGAATATGCCTTTAGTAAAGCTTTTGATTCTGCATGAAAGGCTGAGGAGGCCCACTCTGAACCAGCTTCAACATACATAAATGTTTCGTTGTCCACAGAGTAAAGTAAAAAAGCATATCCAATGGTTAAATCTTCTTTTTTAAAAGCCGCATCAATAAATATTATCCAATCCGAAGATACGTCAGACCATTTTTCTTTGGGGTTATTTCTTCTTTCTATCTTCATTAAATTTTGGAGCCTTGCCTGAGTATTCTGATTTATAAATTTTTTGATTTGCTCTATAAGGTGAATCGGGTTCGGATTTGTTTTCTCAAAAACACCCGAACATCTGTGCTTCCAAATGAACCAGGATATAGTAGCTATTTTATCTGATAGTTGATTGAAATCTTGGTCCGTAATCCACTCTTTTATCCAATTTTCTATGGAATCCGAAGTAATTCTAGCGGTCACCGCTTCTAGAGAGATACCAAACCAAATTGCTCTTGCAAAGGGGAAAAAGCGAAAAAAGGTGTTGTTCTGATTCTTGCTCTTGGGAATTACACATTGGACACTCTGTGTTTATGTCTGAATTATGCGCCCCAAGTCTTGAGTTAGTTGGAAGTGCTTTTTGAGCTAATTTTCCAGACGAATAATTTTATTCTTGGGATTACTTGGATTTTCCATATTTTTTTCCAGGGAAAGGAGGTTATCGAATTACTCTCCTGATATTGGTTTATGAGAAAGTTATAAACATTTTTTGCCGAAAAGGTTCCTGAAGAATGATGTTGCCCTCTGACTTCGTCTTGTTCCTGTCTTTTTGGAGTAATAGCTAGAATTTTCGCTTTTATTTCTGGATCAAAATAAGTATCAAGTTTTCCTTGATCCCATGTATCCTCGGGAGTGATCAACTCATTTACCCTCTGTGGAACCGTCTCTTGAACATTAATGGGCTTCTGAATGATATATGTGCTAGGAACCCATTTGTCTTCCCAAATTTTTGTGGAAGCTCCATCTTTTACTTGCCAGATAAAATTTCCTTTAATGATATCCAAAACTTTTTTTATACTAGTCCAAATCCAAGATAATTTGGAAGATCTAGAGAATTCCAGAGATGAGAGTTTGAAAAATATTTAGCTTTGAGAAGTTGAGCCCAAAGTTGATCTTGCTCTGAGATGAGACGGCTATCTAGTTTAGTAAGGAGAGATATGTTAAACTAGTGTGGATTCTTAATTCCAAGGCCTCCTTGGGAAATAGGCTTGCAGATGCTGGCCCAAGCTCTAATATATCCTCCTTTGCTTTTGGGCTTGTCTTTTTTCCACCAGAAATCTCTTTGGATTTTGTCCATCTGATCTAGCGTTTCTTTAGGAAGAGCTAGCACTTGCATTTGGTAAGTTTGATAACCTTGAAGAATGGATTTTATTAGAACTATTCTGCCAGCTTGAGAGAGCAATTTAGATTTTCAGCCTTGAAGAGTAGCATAGTATTTTTGTAATAGAGGTTCAAAATTTTCTTTTCTATTTTTATCGAAGAAAAGAGGAGTTCCCAGATATCTATCATTTTTTGTCATTAAAGGAACTTTTAGAATTTTCGCGATGATTTTCCCATGTTTCGGATGAATTCTAGGACTGAAGTAGATACTAGATTTCTGAAGGTTGACCATCTGTCCCGTTATCTCCCCAAATCTTGATAGGATGTCTAATAAGTTTTTTGCCTCACCTAGATTAGCTTTTGTGAATAAAAAGCAATCATCTGCGAAAAAGATGAGAGATGTTCGGGGCATCTTTATTTATTTTAAGGCCCAAAATTTTCTTTTCAGAAACTGCTTTTTCTAAGAGTCTAGAAAGAATCTCCATGCAAATTAAAAATAAGTATGGTGAAAGTGGGTCACCCTGTCTTAGACCTCTCGAAGTGGTGAATTTCGGACCTGGGGAACCATTTAGGAGGATAGAAAAAGCGGTGGTTGAAATGCATTGCATTATTAGCTTTACCCACGTGTCACCAAAACCTAGTGCTGATAGAGCCGACTTGATGAAGTTCCACTCCACTCTGTCGAAAGCTTTAGAGAGATCTAACTTTAATGCAAAATAATCTTTTGTGGCTTTTGAGTTTTTCATTGAATGAATAAGCTCATGAGCGATGATAATGTTGTCCGTGATTTGTCTCCCTGGCAGAAAGGCTGATTGATTTGGGGAAATTATCTTGTTTAGGATTGGCTTTAACCGGTTTGCTAGAATCTTAGATATGATCTTATATATTGTATTACTCAGGATGATGGGTCTGAAATCTGATGGGGTTTGTGGAGTGGATATTTTAGGTATCAGAGTTACGAAGGAATGGTTCAATTCTGGATTTAGGTTTCCGGTTTTAAAAAAATCTTGAACTGCCTGAATTATGTCCGGACCCATTATATCCCAATTAGCTCTGAAGAAGCCTGGTTGAAACCCATCTGGACCTGGCGCTCCCCACTGGTTCATGTTGGAAATTGTCTTCCAAATTTCTTCTTTTGATGGGATAATTATTAGGGAAGAATTTTCCTCATCAGAGACGCAAGGTTCAATAAAGCTTGATAAATCTTCTACCAAGTTGTTGTTATTCGATGCGCCTATTTGAGTGAAGTGGTTGATCAAGAGGGTATTGATTTGGTCTCTATCTGAAATCCACAGGCCCGATGGTTCTCGAATAGAGTTTATGGCGTTGATTCTTTTTCTATTGGAAACCGTGGCATGGAAGTACTCCGTGTTCTGGTCGTATTCTTTAAAAAATTTATCTCGTGATATTTGGTGGTAGTAATCATTTTTGATTTTGTACCATTTTCCTAACTCAGCTTGGAGATTTTTTATTTTCTCTAGATTTTCGGAATATTTCCCGGTTCTATGTAGACTTTCAATCCTATTATTCAGGGATTTTATGTTTTTGTGAATGTTTCCAAACACATATGAGTTCCATTGAGATAAATCCGAGGATAATAGTTGGAGCTTCGAATAGATGTTTGTATCGAGAGTAATATTGGAGTGAAAATTCCAAGAGTTGGCAACTATTGTTGAAAATGTTGGATGAGTCAACCATGATCTAATGCATATAAACGGTTTTTGGGTATTCTGTTTTTCCGGGTTTGAATCAAAAAGGAGAGGTGTATGATCAGAACCAACTCTAGAAAGATGGCTCACCTTTGTGTCGGGAAATTTCTGCGACCATTGAAATGATGTTAATGCTCTGTCAATTCTTTCACATATATTGGCATCACCTTCTCTATTATTGGACCATGTGAATGGTGCTCCTTCATAACCCGCATCTTGAAGTCCCAACGAGTCAATTGTTCGTACTATGAAAGATTTGCTGCTTCAGCTAGTTTTATTTCCACCTTGTTTCTCATCTGGATCTAGTATCACATTTAGATCTCCTATTAGGAGCCAAGGTTTGTTGACCTGTTGAGCAATGCTAGCAATATATGACCATTGTTCAAATTTAGCTTCCGGCTCAACTGCACCATAAACACAAGTGATTAGCACCTCTTCTAGTCCGATTTTTGTTTCGAAATGGCACACATTGAGGTTTGAAGATAGGAGATTCATTTCTATGTTGTTGTGCCACGCAATCGCCAACCCTTTTGCAATTCCTACCGAAGGTACAATAAACCAGTCATCAAATTGGGATTTTTTAAAAAAAAAATTCCATTCGAGACAATAGAGCTTTTGTCTCGGCAATAAAGACTATGTCTGGCTTGTAAAAAAGATTGAGGTGATTAAAATGGTCCTGGGTAATTGGAGTACCAATACCTTGGACATTCCAAGAGAGGAGTTTCATAATGTCACTTGAAAATAAATGGAAAAGAGTAAACAAATCAACTAGGTAAAATGATGTGGATGAGCAAACAAGGTGATTTCTCTGTAGTCTACTTAATAACAAAAGATACAACCCTTAAAAAACATCAACAGAATTTGAAGTCAGACGGAGGGAGATCTGGCCAGAGAGAAAACTGGAAAGATAAAACAACCCCTATTATTGAAGATATAAGAAATGTTAAGGAACACTGGATAACCAACACAGATAAAAAGAAACTGAATATTTGAACAGTATAAGAACGATAAAAAGAAAGGGGAATTATATATAAAAAAATACTTAGCTCACCGACCCTGTAACCACTATAGGCGAACCATTAAATCAGTATAGTATTTGATAAGAGAAAAGGTGCAGGAGATATCGTTAGTTGCAGACCAAAAGGAGAAACACCACACAAAAGCTTAATCAGGGAGAGCAAACACCAAAGCTAAGAGCAAGCTGGTAAAATTCTTTTAAATGGGGACTACCATGAAAATTATGAGGGGAAACCTTCTTCTACATTAAAAGAAAAAAGATTCTCAAGATGTTGCCTGTAAGACATGGCCAACACAGAGACACTGGCATATACTAAAGCTGCGGAAGGAGCTAACCAATTTAACGGAATAAACCAAACAGGGGGGGTTATCAAATAAGAGAAAACTAAAATGAAAGGAAGAGGAAACTTCCTAGGATTGATGCAAAAGATAAACTAAAGACTGACGGTAATTGTTATGAGTTGCTGGCCACAATTTAAAAAATCACCTGAAGTAAACTATTCCACGAAAACGAAAAAACAGCACTGGACTAGAAATGCCCGACAAACAACCCCAAAATAGTTACTTAACAGTGGAAAGTTCTATGGAGATGATGACACAAGAATAATAAACCACTAGGTACTACCTATTTTACAAGAAGAAAAACGAAACCATACCTTAATTAATCCGACAGAACCCCAAAATAGATAAACCACAGTGGAAAGGCTTAAGCAAGATTAGAGAAAAAGGGGATTTTAAAGGCCAGCAACACAAAAACATGTTCTTTGAAACAATGAAACAAACAAATTAAGAACATGACATGAATAGAAGACGGAAGAACACGATTATAATTAAGATGAAAATATACAAAAATGATTAAGAAGAAACAACACGATTAAGACTACTATGAAAAAATATGAATACATTAATCGATGGATTGATCAAAGAAATTTCGTATAGATAATAAAAAATCAAAACACAAACCATGTGGCAAAAATACTGGATTGCAGCAAGGAAAGGATAGAAGGTCAATTGAAACCTCTGAACTAATAAAATTGAGGCTTATCAATATAAATCAAACATGTGTAAAAGAAACGAATCCCTGATTTTAATCAATTAGAAAAGGTAAACAACCCTAAAAAAATATGATGTGAATCTTTGAATTAAATATAAATATGCCCTGACCTGGTGAAACTGCAACTATATGACCACCATCAAGATGAGGAAAACGAGATCTCTCCATAGAGAATACAAATACTACAGTAGATTCAATGGTTGCTAATTAGGCTACATGGTTGGTAAGCCAAAAAAAATTAGCCGGACATGGAGGATTGAACTTATTCCTCAAAATCAAGATAGAAAAATTCTGAAAAACCAAGTAAGCGATAAAATTGAGAGACTAAAATCAAAACGAGAGTTTTAGAAGAGAAACACTTATCAAATCCCGGACATGCAATGATCAGGAGATCAGATTTTGTTGAGATCGATTGAAGATGAATTGACTCGGGTGGCCTCTCGATTTGCGGAGCTTTTCTCCCCCGATGGCATTGGTTCTGTTTCACTCTTATTTTTGTTGAGATTACTGAAATAGTTCGTTTATTTACATCTAGATGTCAGAATATTGCCTTCTTAGATCTTGTCAAAACAATAATCAATATTAATATTATCCTAAATATTTTATCAAAAAGTAGTAAAAGCCTTTTAAACCCATAAACCCTAAATGAAATAATATTAGGATGTTCTTATTTAAGACAAAAAATTTCTTCAAACAGACTTGGGTCAACAATGGGGGGGGGGGACAATATTGTTGATTATTCCTCAAGTTTCACCTTGGAAAACCTAAAATGGGGAGAGTTCGTACTTTAGAATCTCTATTCATGTCATGAAAAAGATGTTAAAGGATTATAATATCTTTTATGTGAATGATATATATGGAACAACAATAGGTTAAAATGCCATGTATCCGATTCTTCACACTCATCTTTAGTGAATCTATGCTTAGTGATGCATGGTTAAGTGCTCTATGGTTATTAAATAGTTCTCTGCATGTATCAAAATCACACAGGAACACTCTTGGAAGTATCTCATTTTTTCTTTGTGATCACTAAGTTCATTTTTGGTCTTGAGTTCATTTTAGCATGTAGTTCATATTTTTTATTAAAAAAATATCTCATAATTGGTAAATAATGTAAACATCTCAGACAAATTTGAATTATGTAACGTATCCATACTGTTAGAGGATTGCTCGGTCAAACTCGCAAGCGTTGCTATCTCAAGATTGTTTTTCAAGTTTAGTTGATCAAAACTATATCTTGATTTCTAGTCTACTTATATCTATGTCTTGGATTAGGATAGAAGTGTGCAGTTGAGCTTTAGACTTCATGTCGTTTACCAATTGAAGAAGAAGATCTACTGAAGAGCTTGGAGGAACTTCGTCAACAAAAGGTATGTGGATACTAAAACTTATCTATCACTCAGAATTCTATTCTATTATATCTTCTAATGAGACTAAGTCGTATAGCTCTATAGACTTTTACATTATACACATTTGATATTTCGAGCCGAGTTTATATCGTTTATATATTTATCAAAATACGTGTTGGAAGCTTTTAGCTTTAGCTAAAGTTCATCATCTACTTGACGAGTTTAGTTGGAGACAATTTATTTGTTGGAAACTAAATATTAAGTCAAGATAATCATGTAAAAATTACCTTGAACATCTTACTCCCTCCGTACCTATTATATAGGTGGAATTTCCATTTTTTCTTGTATCATTATATAGGCGCAGTCCAAATTTCAAAACGGTTTTTTACTTGTATTACCCCTATTCATTTGCTTGGGAATCATCACATTGAGTATATGTCTCTAACATTGGGAATATAATTAAGGGTAAAACAGGAAAAAGCATAGAAATGTATAAAATCAATAAAAGTTTCTTAATCTAAGAGAATTGGTCCCTCCCCCTATATATGTGGCACGGAGGGAGTACATGATTTGTGTGAGACAGTCATTTGATGTTAACATGGGAAGTTTCGTATTGATCGATTAATCACTTGAAAATTACTTGAAGCTAGTGGTATGTGTTAGATTACTATTGTTGTCTTCTAAAGATGTTTAAATTATTAAATGAGAGTTTAGAATGACTACCAATGCCTGGATATAACACAACATGTATACTTTGTATGTGCACTGTATAGCTCTAGTTCAGGTCCGGAACTCTTGTTTGCGAACTATGTTTGAGAACGGATTTACCTGTGAAAAGGTCCGGAGCTGTTGTTCGCTTACTCTATTTGCGAGCAGCACGGCAAGGCCAAAGTCCGGTACTGTTGTTCGCGTACTCTGTTTTCGAACGGCACGGCAAGGCCAAAGTACGGAACTGTTGTTCGCGTACTTTGTTTGCGAACACAGTGGTAAGATTCTAAAATCTGTAAGTATGAAATACATACTCATGAACTCAGGTTCGTTTGCGAACTCAGTTTGCGAACTAAAGTTCCTGGAACTTTAATGAAATAAGTTCTATGAACTTGTTTTACAAACCGTGGCATTATGTTTATGACTTGGTTCTTGTACAAGTACTTTGTACAATTACAAACCAAAATAATTTTGTTTCAAATGATTCATATATATTTCTATGAGATAGTGATCATTTGAACAACTGTAGCTAACTTCTAACATATCCATGCGAGATACACTTGTCAAATACAAGTGATCCATGGTTTTATATAACGAAAGACGATCTCATAAAAACGTTATTAGGCATGCAATCCTCATTTTTCGTCTCGAACACGTCCCAACTGACATCCGAAAAGACTTAATATCATGAGTTAAGCCTTAACTAGCCATGAAAATCCCGTACAAGCACAAAAATCAAGCATAAGCCACACCTAAGGCACACGCCTCATTTTCAGCTTCTCAAACACGCTCGCAGCTAGTAAATTGAGTCTGATTCATTCAATCTTTCCCAAAAACCGGATAACAATCTCTAAGATCTGCATGCTCATTAGAAGGACCCACCAACAATAATTTGTCCTCCACATCACATATTAAACCGGCTATGCATACATAGAGCTCATCCTCAAATCCTCTTGAGTTCTGCATACGGTTTCCAAAGCATTTCCCTCCCTTTCACGTGACTCATCCTATTCATGCTCACAAATCAAAAATATTCCTCTATCTCGGGCAATGCGTCTATAGAGAATATCCTACCCTGACAACACATCATTACAAGTGTTGAATCAATCATGCACAAATGAGAGAATATCAATTAGGATTTTGGTTTGGCGGTCTACGACATGTGTGAGAAATAATCGACCTATTTATCACCACAAAAGATAGTATAGGCGGTCATAAGGATTAAGAAGATAAACCCAATCTAGTTTATCCTTAATTGTATCTTAAAAGAGCATAAAAATTCTCCACACGACAAGTAATCCAGGTTTTCACCGACCTGAGATTAGAGAATTCAGCTAAAAATAAGTCATTTATTTATCAAGATAAATACAACTTTGTCAAAAACTCTCGAAACAATTCTTCTTTAAAACTTAAAATTCTCTGGTATTTCTCTTTTCTCTGTTGCCCCTCCCTAAGACCAACCATAATCTCCTTTATGACTAAAGCAACATGTACGACCATTTCTGAGGAATATTCGTGCTCAACCATCCCGATCAGAAACCCTAGAATACGCTTTTACCATTCACCGATTTTAGATAACCGCAACACCCCATACCGAACAATCTACGACATTTTTCAACACGTATTAGTTGAGATTTTTAACCATCAAAGACAAAGATGTTTGTCGAGCTTAAGTTTTTTTTTTCTTTCTTCCTAACTAGAAGTTATCAGTGTAATAAATTATATTTCCTTATTTTGGATTTTTTTAATGAGAAATCTAAAATGATCAATGCACATCAATTCAGTATATGTTCGATCTAACATTTTTGATAAATACGTCAACTAATTTATTACAATTAGAGTAACCAAAGACAAACTATCTGTGTGTTATCCATTCTATGCACGCGACTCACTGGGTATTATTGTTCTTAATTTTAAAAATGAGAAAAATCTGAAACGTATAATACTACTTATCATTTTGAAAATCAGTTATTGAAATTAATGTTTGACAATAAAATTGACAAATGGTAAATATAATATCTGTAAATGTATGATTATAGATCACTATATAAAAAAATATTATGAAATAATGTGACGATAACCATTTCCACGAATCCACTTTATCGAAAAAGAACCATATGATCGTGGTGTGTCAACTGTTGCATTTTCCATTTCGATTTACTGAGGCATTCTGAATGACTCCTGGAACATGTCCGCGAGATACACTAATTATTATGCCTCGGATTCTGTAACAGACTCATATAACATCCTTTTTAGATACACTAGCCATGTCGGCCCCGTATTATGGTTACAAACGTAACTGAATCCTACCACATCATGCTGGTCAAATACAAGTGATCCATGGTCTCGTATAACGAGATACATTTTCATAGAGACATTATTAGGCATGCAAGCCTTACTTTTCGTCTCGGACACGTCCCAACAAACTCGAAAGAGACTTAATCTCATGATCTAAGCAAAAGAGTCAGGAAAAATCCTCAAATAAGGCACAAGCCCCCCATTTTTCTTCTTTTCAAACACGCTCAGGGCTAGTAATTTGAGTCTGATTCACACAATCATTCCAAAAAACCTAGATAATCATCCATAAGCTCTGGATGCTCATCATATGTGTTAGAGCACTGCTCGGTCGAACTCGCAAGCGTTGCTATCTCAAGCTTGTTGTCAAGTTTAGTTGCCAAAACTATAAGTCTTGATTTCTAGTCTACTCATAGCTAAGTCTCGGACTAGGATAGAAAGTGCAGTTGAGCTCTAGACTCCATGGCGATCATCATACAAAGACGAAGAACTACTCAAGGAACTAGTGGAACTTCATCGATTAAAAGGTATGTGGAGACTTGAACTTCTCTATCACTCAAAAGTCTATCTACTCTATCTCCTATCTTGAGAAAAAAAGTCGTATTGCTATATAGACTATCATTATACACATTTGTTATTTCGAGCCGAGTTTATCTCTCTAATATTTTTCTCGAAAATGTGTTGGTAAGCTTTTGCTTTGGCCAAGTTCATCTTTACTAGTGACGAAAGTCATATTAGTTTCAATTACTTGAAAATCGCTTTGACGAAAAATAACTTGTGAACAACAACTATATAACGTCCTCTAAGAATGTTTCAATGATTGAAATGAGAGTTTAGAATATAACCTTGAAAGGATATAAACATTGTGTGATAACTCATACGTGTGTAAGTCCTTATTCCTTGAACCAAAGTATGCGTACTTTGCTGCTCAGGAAAACCGGAACTGAAGTCCGCGTACCAGTACGCGCACTGTCGAAAGTTCACATCCCGTGAATTTTTGCTGGAGTTTGTGAACTGAAAACAAACTTATTCCGGGTACTTAAGTCCGCGTACCAGTATGCGTACTTAAGTGGGTTAGTTTCTAAAAGCGATTATTCGTGAACTTAAACTTATATAAACTAAGGAATGCATACTTGCAAACTGTGGGTATAAAGTTCATGAATTGATTCGAGTGAAACAAATCATTTTTGCTTCAATTATGTCTTTTATACTTCTATGAGATCTAAGCAATTGAAAAACTCTCTAACTAGTTTTCTTGAGTCATTTGAACTAGTTATGGTGAATATGAATATGGTTGATATAAAAGTGCTCATATGGCTAACCATTTGGTTAACTACTGTTGAACCAACTAAGTGTACATGTTTAGGTACGGTTACACAAACCTAAATAAACATGCATTTCATTTGTGTGTAACAAGCTAAGTTTGATCTAACGGTTGAAAGATATTAGCTTGAATCTAATCAGGTTTTCATCTAACGGTGAATATTGAATGCTTTGTTACCAAGGTAACTTAGATTGCTAACCCTGATTTGAAAGACTATATAAAGGAGAACTCTAACAACTGGGAAACCTAATCCCCACACCTTCTGCGTGATACTAGTTGTATTATCTAGAGTCGATTCTCCTTTGACCTTAGGTTTCTATCGAGACCTTGTAGGTTAACGACTTGAAGATTTCATTGGGATAGTGAAGCCAGACCCAACTATTTTTTCTGTAGTTGCGTGATCTGATCTTTTTGTTTCTATCGTATTAAGTACAATCGTAAGATTGGCTTGAGATTGATTTCTCCGATAGGCAAGCTATAAAAGAAGTCACAAACATCTTCGTCTCATCATTTGTGATTTCGCAATATCTTGTTTCGCTAGTCGATTAAGATTATTGTGAGGTGATTGATAATTTTAGGTTGTTCTTCGGGAATATAAGTCCGGGTTATCAATTGGTTCTTGTTCACCTTGATTTATCAAAAAACGGAACAAAACTTGTAGGTATTTCTGTAGGAGACGGATTTATCTATTACCGTAAACTTTTCTTTGTGATACAAATTTGTTTATTAAAGTCTTCGACTTTGGGTCGTAGCAACTCTTAGTTGTGGGTGAGATCAGCTAAGGGAATCAAGTGCATAGTATCTTGCTGGGATCAGAGACGTAAAAAGCGCAACTGTACCTTGGATAAGTGTGAGATTGATTGGGGTTCAACTACAGTCCATACCGAAGTTAGTTTGTAGTAGGCTAGTGTCTGTAGCGGCTTAATACAGTGTGTGTTCAATTTGGACTAGGTCCCGGGGTTTTTCTGCATTTGCGGTTTCCTCGTTAACAAAACTTCTGGTGTCTGTGTTATTTCTTTTTCGCATTATATTTGGTTATATAATTGAAATATCACAGGTTGTGCGTTGAATCGATCAATTGGGAAATCCAACCTTTGGTTGTTGATTGAAATTGATTGATCCTTGAACATTGGACTTTGGTACCGTTCAAGTGATTTCTCTTATATTCAATTAGACTCGCTGATTTCTATTTGCTTGAGTAAGTATTGAATCGAGAAAGTGAGATATAACTCTTTTATATACTTTCATTAAGATTGAGTCTGACTGTCTAGTTGATTCTCTTAAAAGTATATTGGAGTTTGTCCATACAGATTGCTAAGCGAAATATTGGGTGTGGTTGTTAGACCCCCGCTTTTTCAATTGGTATCAGAGCAGGCAAACAAGTTTAAAGACCTTACAAGTCTGTGTTTGTAGCGATCTGACTCTATGGACAGGAATTCTTTATCCATAAACGTACCACCAGTCTTTGATGGCTCAAACTACTTATGGTGGAAAATCGCTATCCGTGCTTTTCTTCAAGCTCGTGATTTTCAAACATGGGTACATGTTGTTAATGGCTATGATCCTCCGGTTAATACATATGGCGATGTATCTATACCTAAGGATATTGGTATATATAGTCCGGAAGAAATCCTTGCTGCAAAGCAAAACTATGACGGCTTAAATGATATCATACATTCCATTACCCCAGATCTTCAGCACCATGTGTCTACGTGCACAAAGTCTAAAGAAGCCTGGGATATCTTAGAAACAGTATTTGAAGGGAATACCAGTGAGAAAGAAGCTAGGCTTCAAAACCTAAATTTTGAGTGGGAAAACCTTTGTATGGTAGATGAAGAAACATTTGATGAGTTTAATCACAAAGTGTCTGAAATTGTTAATTGATAGGTGTCTAAAACACCTTCATATTTATCTATTGTTTATGCTTTCTTTGCTAAGTTTTCTTGTAAATTATGTATCTTATGTTTGTTTTTGAGTATTTAGGTACTTTGGAGTCATTTGGAACAAAATAAGGGGAGACGTCGCTTAAAAGGCAAAAAGGTGCAAATGCGGTTGGAGGTGGATTATTTCTCATTATTTTCTTTTATTTCTTCATCTCTGTCTGAAAAGTATGTCGGCTTTAGTGATGCAATTTCTGTTTGAAAAGTATGACAACTTTAGTGATGAATAGACATTGAAGAGCAGAAGTGGATATGAGAAGTAAAATACGACTATTGTTGGTGAAAGAATTCGAAGAAGAGAAAAAGCGGAATTTCTCACATGCAGATGCTATTGGAAGCACAATGGAGCAAAAGGAGTTGTCATTCTTTAAGGGCACGTATCAACACTTAGGGTGCCTAGAGTCATCTGGGTAAACCCCTTAGCCAATTCACCTGAGTGGTTGTATCATGTCAGCTTCTCTTACCCTAAAAATCAGAGAATAGTTTATCTTCTCATTATTTCCCACTCTACCTGAAACCGAGAGAAAATGGTTGCGCCGTATTTCAGAGAGATCGAGAAATTTGAGCTGTGGATAAGACTGAAATGGTGATGTTGTTAGGAGAATGAACTGATGATGCTGTTGCGCAGAATGGTTGGCAATGAAGTTGCCAGTGAATGGAAAATAAAAGTTGCAGTGTTAATGGCGCAACATAACATATGGCCTGAGATGATGGTCTGTGATGTTCAGTGGAGTCGATGGGTTTTAGAAGATGCAGGCATGAATTAAAGCTAGTGATGTCAACAACTAAGTGGTGATACAGGTCGATATTGATATGGACAGAATGCATAGAAGAAATGGGATTGGTAGTGTTGCTGATTATGGTGAGACAGGCGCGAGATTGGCTTGAGATTGACCAAGGGTAAAAGGGAAATGATGCACGATCATTGTGCAACACTGAGAATGGCCTGTGCAAGATTGCAACAACCTTGGCCTAGACTCTACCAGTTAGCTCATTCAGCCAAGTTAGATGCTGACTCGGTATGACTCGGTGTTTGACCCGAGTTAACTCAGTTGACCTGAGGTTTGACCGGTGACCGGGTGGACTTTGCCGTCACCTGAACTACTCTTCCAGCAACTTCCGGCCATTTCCGGCGGCGATTTGGAAAAGTTTCTACATGGGTTTTTCTCACTTTTGGGTCCCGTGGATTTTCATCTAATGGACTTTGAAGACTAGACCTAATTTTGGAACAAGAGGAGCTATAAAAGAGAATACTTCTACAACTTTTAGGACGTATTCTAATTGGAGCTAAGGAGAGAGTCGCTTTTGTTTACACAACTAGAGTTTGCTTTCGTATTTATTTTTTATCTTCTTTATTTGATTATTTATTATGATGAACTCCATAGATGTGAGTAGCTAAATCTTATATTATTGGTTAAGGATATAGTCTTATATCTACAACTTGTGCTTGATTAATGCATTAGTTTTCTCTCTTGATTATCGTTCAAATCTCTATTGTTTTAATGATCACATGATTGATGTATTGTGATAGGACTTAGATGTTTGGTTAGTTAAGTGGCCAATTAATTGAGCTTGCATCCTTGTCCAAAGCTATTTTAGGGTTTTTCATCAAGCGATAACCCCGAATACAAGAGCATGATATGATTACGGTTTATAGTGATACACTCTTGTAATCATATGTAGAGTTGACCTTTGTCCGAATTTTCATGCGCAATGTATAACAATTGCATTGATTAGCCTATTTACAAAACTTAATGCTCCTGGGAATTGAACTTAATTAGCGCAAGGCGTTAGGTTATTCTTTAGGTAGAATTCACATACGCAACTCTAATGTGTATGTTGTTGAACTTAGGAAATTAATAGATTATCTTGCTCTCTTGATTCTCTAGGCTTTTGATAATAAAATATATTAAATTGTAATTCTAATCATGAATGCAAGCACTTGTTTAAGATAGAAGAGGAATTCCTTGACCAATATATTTTTCTCATTGATTACATTCTACTATTTACTTTGCTTTTAATTTAATTCATATTGCTTTATAAAATCAGAAATCCCCCTAATTGGTTACTTAGGAAATTGAATACGTATTAACTACAATTTCCTCTATGTGGAAACGAACTCTTTCTTATCATATACTTTAGAAAAGTGAAATTATTTTTGACGCATACGACAGCGATCAAATTTTGAATACATCTAGTTATTAAGTTTTTAGTTTCTTATCATCATTTCTGCTTTTTGTTTCTTGTTTCGTTTTTCTTACTTGTGTTGTGAGAATTGTTTTTCAGGTACCTATTCCCTAGCTTCTGAAGATTGGAACTATCCAAGGTGCGGGATAGCTACTCGAAGAGGCACAATACTCCAACCAAGTCAAGACACGACGGAAGAACAAGAGTTAGAAGTGGAAGAAGAGTTACAACTAGAAGAAAAACAAGAGGTTCCATTCGTAGAAGAACCACTAGTTGAAGAAGAAGAAGCAATGGGTGATGCAAATCGTACACTCAAGGACTTGGCTTCTCACAATTTGGATACACAACAATGGTGTATTCAAACAAACTCTACTTTCGAGATCAAGCCGGGGTTTCTTAGAGAATTACCAAAGTTCCATGGCATTGTGAATGAAGACCCAAACAAGCATCTTATGGACTTCCACACCATTTTCACGGCCATTCTTCCAACGGATAATGATGCGGATGGTGCAATGTTGAAAGTTTTCCGATTCTCTTTGGCGGATAGTGCTAAGGATTGGTTGTATTATTTGCCTTCCGGAAGTTTCACAACATGGAATGGGTTGAAGAAACTCTTTTTAGAGAGATATTTTCCAGCATCAAAGGCTACTCAAATTTGCAAGGATATTTGCGGGATGAAGCAAAATGTGAGAGAATCTTTATATGAATGTTGGGAACGATACAAGTGATTGGTGGAAAGCTGTCCTCACCACCAATTTAGTGACGCTATGATAATCCAATACTTCTATGAAGGACTCCAAACAAGTGATAGGAATCTTCTTGACGCTGCGGGTGGTGGTGTACTAGTGAACAAAACGGTGGCACAAGCTAGAGAGTTGATTGAGAATATGGCAGCGAACTCGCGACAATTTTCAAGTCGTGGTTCATATGTGCTTCTTAGGAGAGTAAATGAAGTGAGCGAGGTCGAGGAACTTCGTCAACAAATGGGTAACATGACGGCAATGATGAAACAAGTTGCAGCCACGGTGATACCAAGTTCTCTTCAAGGGTATGAAGACTCCAATGAACAAGCTAATGTTGTCTTTCCAAATCAACAAAGACGGTATGATCCCTACTCCAACACTTACAATCCGGGATGGAGAGATCACCCCAATTTTAGCTATGCCAACAAGCAAGGAGCGGTTCAGCAACCTACTTTCAACCGTCCGAGTGGATTTCAACCACAACAACAACAATTTCAGCAACAACAATTTCCACAACAACAACAACAACCTCAAAATCAGGGGTCAAATATGAAAGAGTTGCTGAAATCTTTTATGCAAAGAACAGAGAGTACGGTTAACGAGTTGCAAACTCAAGTTGGTTCTATGGCTATTGAGTTGAATCAGTTGAAGGAACAAAATGGTGGGAAACTCCCTTCTCAACCTATCAACCCAAAAGAGGGTGTCAATGCAATTACGTTGAGAATTGGTACACAACTTGTGCAACCCGAAGTTACTGATTCGGGCAAGGTGGAAACACCAAAGGAACCTGTTTTGGAGGAGAAAAATGAGGATTCTCCCCAAACTTCTGAGGTACCTATTTCTAACTCTAAAACTCCGGTTTCTACTTATGTTTCTCCTATACCTTTTCCTTGTAGATTTGCAAATTCCAAGAAGGCGGAACTAGAAAAGGAGATTTTAGATGTTCTCAAGAAGATCAATGTGAACATACCACTTATAGATGCAATCAAGCAAGTTCCAAAGTATGCAAAGGTGTTAAAGTACTTGTGTACCAACAATCAAAGGCTCAAAGATAATGAAGTGCTAAGTGTGGGGGAGAATGCTTCGGCAATCTTACAACACAAACTCCCACTTAAGTGCAAGGATCCCGGTAGCTTTGACATTCCCGTCACAATTGGTAACACCACATTTAACAAAGCTATGTTGGACTTAGGTGCATCCGTTAATGTTATGCCTGCATCTATGTATAACTCACTCGATCTTGGTCCTCTTAAAAAGGCTGGAATTGTATTGCAATTAGCCGATCGCTCTAATGTTTACCCAATGGGTATTGTTGAGGATGTTATTGTGCAGGTTAATCAACTAGTATTTCCAGCTGACTTTTGCATGTTAGAGATGGATGAAGGTTCACCGGACTCATCTCTTCCATTGCTACTTGGGAGTCCCTCCATGAAAACGGCAAAAACCATTATTGATGTGGACAAGGAAACGCTAACTATGGAGTTTGATGGAAAAATAATACGTTTCAACATTTTCGAGACGATGAGATATCCTAGTGATGTCCACTCTTGTTTCTCCATTGATGTGATGGATACATTGGCGCAACAAATGTTTGATTTGAATGGTGTTAATACTTTGGAAAACGTGCTCACTACACCCATTGATAATGGTTTGGAGTATGGTGATGAGATTAAAGAAACCATTGGTTCTCTTGACTCATTACCGGAAACATCAGCAATTAAGAATATTTCATATGCTTCTTTACCTTGCAATGATGAAAAGCTTGTGCCTTCTATTGTTAAATCTCCAAAGTTAGAATTGAAACCTCTTCCAAGTCACTTAAAGTACTTGTACTTGGGTGATAACGAAGAATTACCTGTGATTGTTTCTAATGAGCTTAGTGAATTACAGGAGCAAAAACTTCTAAGGGTGCTAAGGACGTACAAGATGGCCATAGGATGGAAAATTGCCGATATCAAGGGTATAAGCCATGCCGTGTGTATGCACAAGATCCGATTGGAAGACGATGCAAAGCCTACAAGGGAAGCGCAACGTCGTTTGAACCCTCCCATGATGGAAGTTGTGAAAAAGGATATACTCAAGCTTTTGGACTTGTGTGTTATCTACCCCATATCTGATAGCAAGTGGATGAGCCCGGTACAAGTGGTACCAAAGAAATCAGGTGTGACGGTGGTGGAGAATGATAAGAATGAACTTGTCCCAACTCGTGTGCAAACCGGTTGGAGGGTTTGTATTGATTATAGAAAATTGAATGCCACCACTAGGAAGGATCACTTTCCATTACCTTTTATTGGTCAAATGCTTGAACGTTTAGCTGGACACTCTTACTATTGCTTCCTTGATGGCTATTCAGGTTACAATCAGATTGTGATAGCACCGGAAGATTAAGATAAAACCACTTTCACTTTTCCTTTCGGTACTTTTGCTTATAGAAGGATTCCTTTTGGCTTATGCAATGCTCCATCTACCTTCCAAAGGTGTATGGTAAGTATTTTCTCAGAATATGTTGAAAACATAATCGAAGTCTTCATGGATGACTTTAGTGTCTTTGGTGATTCATTTGGCCTTTGCTTGCACAATTTATCATTAATCCTTGAACGATGTGTTGAAACAAACCTTGTGCTGAATTGGGAGAAGTGCCATTTCATGGTAACTCATGGCATAGTTTTAGGCCATATAATATCTTCTAAAGGCTTGGAAGTCGATAAATCTAAGATAGACCTTATTTGTGCTCTAAACCCTCCCACTACGGTGAGAGGGATACACTATTTTCTTGGTCATGCAAGTTTTTATCGTAGATTCATCAAGGACTTTTCCAAGATAGCATCACCACTTTGCAATTTATTGCAAAAAGATGTGGTTTTTAACTTTGATGATAAGTGTGTGGCGGCATTCAATCGTTTGAAAGAACTTTTGATTTCAGCCATTAAACCACCGATTGGAGAAAGCTTTTTGAGCTCATGTGTGATGCAAGTGATTATGCGGTTGGTGCGGTGCTTGGGCAGCGTGTGGGAAAGATACCTCATGCCATTTATTATTCTTCTAGGACACTCAACGAATCTCAACAAAATTACACAACCACTGAAAAAGAGTTGTTAGCCATTGTTTTTGCTTTAGAAAAGTTTCGGTCTTATCTAATTGGTACAAAAGTTGTTGTCTTTTCTGATCATGCAGCACTTAGGTACTTGCTAATGAAGAAAGAGGCGAAACCGAGGCTCATACGATGGATTTTTCTCTTGCAAGAATTTGATATAGAGATCAAAGACAAGAAAGGAATTGAGAACACCGTTTCGGATCACTTGAGCCGTCTTACTGTGGACAAGGAAGCTATCCCATTGCGTGAAAGTTTCCCGGATGAGCAACTATTCTCAATTGCCTTTGGAGAACCATGGTACGCTGATATTGTTAATTACTTAGTGTCTAAACAAATCCCAAAAAACTTGTCTCGTGATGAGAGGGACAAAATTAAGAAGTTAGGAAACCAATACATATGGGATGATCCATACTTATGGAAACATTGTAGTGACCAAGTAATAAGAAGGTGCGTTCCCGAATCAGAATTTAACTCTATCTTGTATTTTTGCCATTCATATGCTTGTGGAGGACACTTTAGGAGCAAGAGAACCGCTCTCAAAGTACTAGAATGTGGTTTCTTTTGGCCAACTTTGTTTAAGGATGCACATGAATTTTGTATCACATGTGATAGGTGCCAAAGAACAGGCAATCTAGGTGCCCGAAATCAAATGCCACAAACTATTATTCAATTTTTTGAGGTTTTTGATGTATGGGGAATTGATTTTATGGGCCCTTTTGTCAATTCTAGTGGGAATTATTATATCTTGCTTGTTGTTGATTATGTCTCGAAATGGGTGGAAGCTAAGGCCACCCCAACTAATGATTCTAAAGTTGTTTCAGATTTTGTGCAAACAAATATTTTTGCAAGGTTCGGAATTCCAAGGGCTATAATTAGCGATGGAGGCTCACACTTCAAAAACAGTTTCTTGCAAAACTTGTTAAGGAAGTATAATGTGTCGCATAGGATTGCAACACCTTACCATCCACAAACAAATGGACAAGTCGAGGTTTCCAACCGGGAGGTGAAATCCATTCTTGAGAAGACGGTGAATCCAACAAGGAAAGATTGGAGCATGCGACTTAACGATGGTTTGTGGGCGTATAGAACCGCATACATGACACCTATCGGGATGTCTCCCTTTAGGCTTGTGTATGGTAAACCTTGTCACTTACCCGTAGAAATTGAGCATAAGGCGTTTTGGGCTATTAAGCGATGCAATATGGAGTTGGATGGTGCTGGAAGGCAAAGGAAGTTACAACTCCAAGAGTTAGAGGAGATTCGCAATGATGCATTTGAAAGTTCACGGATTTACAAGGAAAATACTAAAGCATTTCATGATAGTATGATTATAAAGAAACAATTTTGCATTGGGCAGAAAGTGCTTTTGTTTAATTCTCGTTTGCAATTATTTCCGGGTAAATTAAGGTCACGTTGGATTGGACCTTTTATTGTGACTAATGTGTTTTCTCATGGTGCAGTGGAAATTCGTAGTTTAGCTACAGGAAATGAGCTTAAAATGAATGGGCACCGGCTGAAACCATATTATGAGAACTTCTCTTCGGAAGTCGTGGAAGGAGTTAACCTTGTGGAAGTACTCCCTCTGGAGGAGTGATTGGAGTTGCAAGTCGGGCTGACGACTTTAAACCAAGCGCTAAGTGGGAGGCAACCCACCGATTTTGTATCTTTATCTTTATCTTTTTATTTTAAGCATTTTATCTTTGTTTTTGCATATCATTTGCGGAATTTCCCACCTTGAACTTTACTTTGAATGACTTGATTTATATTGAGGACAATGTAAAGTTTAAGTGTGGGGGAGCATTTATATGTTTGTATAATTAGTTGATTTGATGCCTTTATTAGTTGATTTGATGTCTTTAGTGGAAAAATTAGAAGAAAAAAAACTAAAAAAAACAAAAAAAAATTTTGAAAAATAGAAGAAAAATAGAAGAAAAACAAGAAAAACTTGCTTTATTAACTCCAAAGTCTAGAAACTTGTGCCTTACACTAATGGAAACATCGTGGTTGTAGGAGTTGAGGAACCCGTTAGTAGAGTCTATTCATATGAAAACGAACAAAATGTGAAAATAAATAATATGTTAGTTGTCACCATATCTCGGAGTCGTTACCATATCACGTTCTATTTTTATTTTTTCCATATTTATATATTGTTTCTCTAAGTGAATTGGTGGGGCACGAACATCGAATTGTTATCACTGCTAGGATGAAATAGAGTGATTGAGTTACTAGAAAAAAAGAAAGAAGAGACCGACCAATTGACCAAAATAAATAAACATGACACTTGGATAAAGCATTATTTGTGTGTTCTCCCTGTCTCCGTCGCCTAAGCAAGCGTGGAGTGCAGGATCCAAGGGAACTATCATGTAATTTGCTGACAAGAAACATGCGCTTGGATCCACAAGATCCAATCATGATGTCAATGGAAAAAAAATGGAAAAAAAGAAAAAGAAAAAGATTATTATTGTGTTGAATAAAATCGATTACTGGTTCCCTTGTATATGCCAGTGAATTGATCTAGAATTAAGTTTGTTGACCGCTGGTTCCCTTGTATATGCCAGTCGTGTTGATATTAGTATTCGGACCAGTATCTCAATCCAATAGGATTTTCAGGTTTGTTTTGGCAGTGACCTTCAGACAGATATGGGAAACACCGTTCACCTTAGTCAACAGTTCGCCACCATCTACTTTCTATATCCATCTTCTTAATATTTTCATGTGATTGTGGTTGATTCGATTCCGAGTATTTTGGTTGTATTAACTTTCTGATAAAGCTTTACTACTAATTTATGAATTGGATTTGAAAGTGGGTACTTCCTCTTGTAATCATTGATAGTATGCTAAGTACAAAATGTTTAGTGTCATTCATAGACTTTTCACAGGTAGTTGGAATTTGGAAGAAAAGGTTTTGTAGGTACACCTCTTGTAAACCTTCACGAGACTATAACTCGTCCACTAGGGACACCTAGGGGTTCAAAGGCCTGTTATTCATGCTAAGAGTAACCGTATCCTCAGCGGCACGGAGTTGTATGTATGTTTTATAATTATTTTGTTTGATTTGCTCAAGGACTAGCAAAGTCTAAGTGTGGGGGAATTTGATAGGTGTCTATAACACCTTAATATTTATCTATTGTTTATGTTTTTTTTGCTAAGTTTTCTTGTAAATTATGTATCTTATGTTTGTTTTTGAGTATTTAGGTACTTTGGAGTCATTTGGAACAAAAGAAGGGGAGACGTCGCTTAAAAGGCAAAAAGATGCAAATGATGTTGGAGGCGGATTATTTCTCATTATTTGCTTTTATTTCTTCATCTCTGTCTGAAAAGTATGTCGTCTTTAGTGATGCAATTTCTGTCTGAAAAGCATGACAACTTTAGTGATGAATAGACATTGAAGAGGAGAAGTGGATATGAGAAGTAAAAGATGACTATTGTTGGTGAAATAATTCGAAGAAGAGAAAAAGCGGCATTTCTCACATACATATGCTATTGGAAGCACAATGGAGGAAAAGGATTTGTCATTCTTTGGGGGCACGTATCAACACTTAGGGTGCCTAGAGTCATCTGGTTACCCCTTTAGCCAATTCACCTGAGTGGTTGTATCATGTCAGCTTCTCTTACCCTAAAAATCAGAGAAGAGTTTATCTTCTCATTTCCCACTCTACCTGAAACCGAGAGAAAATGGTTGCGTCGTATTTCAGAGAGATCGAGAAATTTGAGCTGTGGATAACACTGAGATGATGATGTTGTTAGGAGAGTGAACTGATGATGCTGTTGCGCAGAATGGTTGGCATTGAAGTTGCCAGTGAATGGAAAATAAAAGTTGCAGTGTTAATGGCGCAACATAACATATGGCCTGAGATGATGATCTGTGATGTTCAGTGGAGTCGATGGGTTTTAGAAGATGCAGGCATGAATTAAAGCTGGTGATGTTAACAACTAAGTGGTGATACAGGTCGAGATTGATATGGACTGAATGCATAGAAGAAATGGGACTGGTAGTGTTGCTGATTATGGTGAGACAGGCGAGAGACTGGCTTGAGATTGACCAAGGGCAAAAGGGAAATGTTGCACGATCATTGTGCAACACTGAGAATGGCCTGTGCAAGATTTCAACAGCCTTGGCCTAGACTCTACCAGTTAGCTCATTCAGCCAAGTTAGATGCTGACTCGGTATGACTCGGTGTTTGACCCGAGTTAACTCAGTTGACCTGAGGTTTGACCGGTGACCGGGTGGACTTTGCCGGTCACCTGAACTACTCTTCCAGCAACTTCCGGTCATTTCCGACGACGATTTGGAAAAGTTTCTACATGGGTTTTTCTCACTTTTGGGCCACATGGATTTTCATCTAATGGACTTTGAAGACTAGACCTAATTTTGGAACAAGAGGAGCTATAAAAGAGAAGAACTCTACAACTTTTAGGACGTATTCTACTTGGAGCTAAGGAGAGAGTCGCTTTTGTTTACACAACTAAGGTTTGCTTTCGTATTTATTTTTCATCTTCCTTATTTGATTATTGATTATGATGAACTCCATAGATATGAGTAGATAAATCTTATATTATTGGTTAAGGATGTAGTCCTATATCTACAACTTGTGCTTGATTAATGCATTAGTTTTCTCTCTTGATTATCGTTCAAATCTCTATTGTTTTAATAATCACATGATTGATGTATTGTGATAAGACTTAGATGTTTGGTTAGTTAAGTGGCCAATTAATTGAACTTGCATCCTTGTCCATAGCTATTTTAGGATTTTTCATCAAGCGATAACCCCGAATACAAGAGCATGATATGATTACGGATTGTAGCGATACACTCTTGTAATCATATGTAGAGTTGACCTTTGTCCGAATTGTCATGCGAAATGTATGACAATTGCATTGATTAGCCTATTTCCAAAACTTAATGCTCCTGGGAATTGAACATAATTAGCGCAAGGCGTTAGGTTATTCTTTAGGTAGAACTCACATACGCAACTCTAATGTGTATGTTGTTGAACTTAGGAAATTAATAGATTATCTTGCTCTCTTGATTCTCTAGGCTTTTGATAATAAAAGAGATTAAATTGTAATTCTAATCATGAATGCAAGCACTTGTTTAAGATAGAAGATGAATTCCTTTACCAATATATTTCTCTCATTGATTACATTCTACTATTTACTTTGCTTTTAATTTAATTCATATTGCTTTATAAAATCAGAAATCCCCCTAATTGGTTACTTAGGAAATTGAATACGTAATAAATACAATTGCCTCTCTGTGGAAGCGAACTCTTTCTTATCATATACTTTAGGAAAGTGAAATTATTTTTGACGCATACGACAGCGATTATTAATGCATCTTTTGCATTGGGTAAGACTATTCCTGAAAGGACATTGTGGTGAAAGTTCTCAGATTGCTGCCATCTAGATACGATTCTAAGAAGCATGCCAACGTTGAAAGAAATAATCTCACAACGCTATCCATAAATACTCTGGTTGGGAAGTTAAAGATCTTTCTTCATGATCATACGTCCAAGTCTAGTAAGGATGTTTCTTTCAAAGCACTAAAAAACACTAAATTACTTGATAAAAGTAAAAGTGTTTGCATCTCTGAAGATGATCTTTATGAGGTTGATTCATCAGATGAAGATCTTGACAAGTCAGTCTCCTTGATCACAAGACAATTTAGGGATGTTTTTTTGAAGAGAAGTAAACGGTTCTACAGAGATAAATCCAGGTCATCGGATAAACCCCATAATCGTATTCCTCCTAAAAATTGGGATAATGATGAAACTGATGACGAGGATATGCCTCGATGCTTTAAGTGTAAAGGTTTTGGTCATTTTGCAAATGAGTGTCCAAATCGAAAGAAATACACTGGGAACAAAGGTCTTGGTGCAACTCTTGATGAAATGTCTGACAACTATGATTCTAATGAAGATGAAAAATCAAGTGTCGCACTTTTTTGTGAAAATATTGATTTTGATAATTGTAGCAATACATACATCAATCTTGATATTCTTTCAGAAGAAAACTCAGCCAATCTGGAAGATAAAATTGACCCTCCTATTGGAAACTCTTTGTGTAATGTTTCAGGTTTCAGTATATGTCTAGCAACTTGCATATCTCAGATGCCTGAGTTATATCAAAGATTGACGTGCTCATATTGTTCACTCAAAGGTCATGAACTATCAAAGTGTTACAAGTATAAACACAAATTGACGCATGTCAACAAACTTCAACGAAGAGCAAATCGATTAGCAAACAAGCTCAAACTTGCTCAAAAGACCGCTGAGGTATGTAATATTTTGTCTTCGTCTAAGAAGTTAGTTTCCAAGGAAAAAATAAGAATTGGAAAGAAAGTTGTGGTCTAAGAACTATAAGAAACATGGTTCCATGAATTCCGATCAAAAGGGATATGATGTACAAATTATTGTTCATTCCAGCACAACTTAAATTGTGTTGGTAAGTGGGTCTTGTCTCATGTGCCTGATTAAAAAGAGACAAGATCTTGCATACCTCAGGCTTTAAGAAAAGAAAATTCTTTAGTTGTTTTGATATTTTTCTTTTGTTTAAACAAATTCTGGAATTCACGTCTATTTTCACATCTAATTGATTTTGGAAAGAACTTCCCTGTTTAGTCAATAAAAAATAGGGTTAAAATAGAAAATTCTGCCTTTTATAGGGTCGAGAGTTGTATGTTCACGAACCTGTGTGCATAAAGGTCTTGTAACCCTACATATCTTTTTCCTTCTCTAAAAACTTCTTTCATCTTGAGACTGTTTGTTGAGTTAAATAGTGATTTCCTCTCACAAACCCGTACACTCATGGATACTCCAAGCATCATTTCTTCTAATGGAAAAGATGTTGATATGACTGTTAAGTCATCAATCATGAAGGAAAAAGAAAACTCTCTGATTCCACCGACCTTGAAAAGAAAAACAAGGAATGTGAGGAAGCCAAGAGCCGTTTCTTCAAATTCTCAGAAGTTTTCTGTTGTTCTTGAAGTGTTGAAGGAGACACGAAAGGATATTTAACAGATAAAGGCTTTTGTGCTTAAGACACACGAGATTCAGAAGGCCCTGGTTCCGCATCAGTCAAGAAGGTTTATTGATATTAACTCCTATATTCATGAACTTTATGTCCCAATGGCTGTTGACGACAAGGAGTTCGGAGACGATAAAGAATTCTTCAAAGGTCTTAATGTCTAGGAAATCTTCTGATGAGAATTTTATTTCTTGTGTTTTTTAAGAAGAATAACTAGAGTTTGGAATAGCCATTATTTTGATTACACATCGCTATGTCCAACGTTTTCATATTTATTGTTTTTAGGTTTATTTATTTAAATTCTAAAATTGTTTGGAAGATGATTTTTGCAGTATTAATCTTTATGGTTTTATATATTGCAATGTGTTATGGGATATGTGTGTTTGCGTCCGTGAACTTTGATTGTCCCATACTTTGTCAAAATTTAAGTCTTTCACATGTCAATATGCAAGTATTGATAAAAGAATGAATGAACTTTTGACATTACAAAAGTTTTTAAGCCTATTATATGTTATTATGCAAATATTGATGGAAGATAGGATGAACTTTTGTTTACGAGGATTATGTCTATTGTATGTCATTGTGCAAATAGTGATGGAAAATAGAATGAATCCTTGTTTATTCCGCAGTATTGATCTTCCCTGATCCATATTTTTATGTATATACTGTGCGGCTCCATAAGTTCTCTTATGTTGAGTATTTCCGATTAAATTAATCATGGGTTTTTTTGTGGTTAATTTAATTGAGTATTTTGGATTCAAATTCATATTCGTATGTGATTTGTTATGTCCAAAGAAATCCATATTTTCTTGTGAAAGTAAGGTCGTTCTTGTTGTTCTTCCGGGAATGACCTTTTATGCGGGAGAGTTCTTAATTGAACTTGTGCTTAATTGCCAAATCTTTGTGGGGAGTGCGGTTGTGGAATATTATAGGGGTTATCTTGTATCTTTATAAACTCCTTGATGAATGCATTTAGCTTCGGCTATACGATGGCATCTAAAAAGTTTATATGTGCTTTCTTTTGGTCATGAAATGTCTCTATGAAAATTTCATTAGGATCCCACTAGTTTTCCTACGTTTGCCAATTTTATTGGCAAAAAGGGGGAGAATTAATGTGTAACTCATACTAAAAATACATATGGTTTTCAGATCATTATGTAAGGGGGGAGTGGTTTCCATGTGAGATGGAGTATTGACTAAGGGGGAGTGATACACATCACCATAGTATTGTTGTCGAAGTTGTGATACAGTTGAACTTTGATGCTGTGTAATAATACTATGACATTGTGTAACAATGATTGGAACTCTTGTTTTCTCATTGTTATAGCTACAGATTTTCAACAACGATGATGCTAAACTTACAATCTTTGGAATCATTGGAGTACTTGGAAGTGACGAAGATTCGAGTAATGTTGAAGAACCAAGGAGATCATGCATGTGGAAGAGAAGCTACAAAAGTTTATTTATTTATTTTGTATTCCATATGTATTGATAGTTTTATCACTAAAATTGACAAAAGGGGAGATTGTTAGAGCATTGCTCGGTCGAACTCGCAAGCGTTGTTATCTCAAGCTTGTTGTCAAGTTTAGTTGCCAAAACTGTAAATCTTGATTTCTAGTCTACTCATAGCTAAGTCTCGGACTAGGATAGAAAGTGTAGTTAAGCTCTAGACTCCATGGCGATCATCATACAAAGACGAAGAACTACTCAAGGAACTAGTGGAACTTCATCGACTAAAAGGTATGTGGAGACTTGAACTTATCTATCACTCAAAAGTCTATCTACTCTATCTCCTATCTTGAGACAAAAGTCGTATTGCTATATAGACTATGATTACACACATTTGTTATTTCGAGCCGAGTTTATCTCGCTAATCTATTTCTCGAAATATGTGTTGGTAAGCTTTTGATTTGGCCAAGTTCATCTTTACTATTGACGAAAGTCATATTAGTTTCAATTACTTGAAAATCGCTTTGACGAAAAATAGCTTGTGAACAACAACTATATAACGTCCTCTAAGAATGTTTCGATGACTGAAATGAGATTTTAGAATATAACCTTGAAAGGATATAAACATTGTGTGATAACTCATACGTGTGTAAGTCTTTATTCCTTGAACCAAAGTATGCGTACTTTGCTGCTCAGGAAAACCGGAACTGAAGTACGCGCACTGTCGAAAGTTCACATCCCGTGAATTTCTGTTGGAGTTTGTGAACTGAAAACAAACTTATTCCGGATACTTAAGTCTGCGTACCAGTATGCGTATGTGGGTTAGTTTTGAAAAACGAATAATCCTGAACTTAAATTTATATAAACTAAGCAATCATACTTGCAAACCGTGGCTATAAAGTTCATGAATTGATTTGAGTGAATCAAATCGTTTTTTATTAAATTGTGTCTTGTATACTTCTATGAGATCTAAGAAATTGAACAACTCTCTAACTAGTTCTCTTGAGTCATTTGAACTAGTTATGTTGAAGATGAATATGGTTGATATGAAAGTTCTCATATGGCTAACAATTTGGTTAGCTACTGTTGAACCAACTAAGTGTACATGTTTAGGTACGGTTACACAAACCTAAATAAACGTGCATTTCATTTGTGTGTAACAAGCTAAGTACGATCTAACGGTTGAAAGATATTAGCTTGAATCTAATCAGGTTTTCATCTAACAGTGAATATTGAATGCTTTGTTACCAAGGTAACTTAGATTGCAAACCTTGATTTGAAAGACTATATAAAGGAGAACTCTAGCAACTGGGAAACCTAATCCCCACACCTTCTGCATGATACTAGTTGTATTAACTAGAGTCGATTCTCCTTTAACCTGAGGTTTCTATCGAGACCATGTAGGTTAAAGACTTGAAGACTTCATTGGGATTGTGAAACCAAACCCAACTATTTTCTCTGTAGTTGCGTGATATGATCTTGTTGTTTCTATCGTATTAAGTACAATCGTAAGATTGGCTTGAGATTGATTTCTCTGATAGGCAAGATATAAAAGAAGTCACAAACATCTTCGTCACATCGTTTGTGACTCTGCAATATCTTCTTTCGCTAGTCGATTAAGATTATTGTGAGGTGATTGATAATTTGAGGATGTTCTTCGGGAATATAAGTCCGGGTTATCAATTGGTTCTTGCTCACCTTGATTTATCAAAAGACGGAACAAAAACTTGCTGGTATTTATGTGGGAGACATATTTATCTATTACCGTAGACTTTTCTGTGTGATACAATTTTGTTTATTAAAGTCTTCGACTTTGGGTCGTAGCAACTCTTAGTTGTGGGTGAGATCAGCTAATAGAATCAAGTGCGTAGTATCCTGCTGGGATCAGAGACATAAGGAGCGCAATTGTACCTTGGATCAGTATGAGATTGATTGGGGTTCAACTACAGTCCAGACCGAAGTTAGTTTGTAGTAGGCTAGTGTCTGTAGCGGCTTAATATAGTGTGTGTTCAATTTGGACTAGGTCCCGGGGTTTTTCTGCATTTGCGGTTTCCTCGTTAACAAAACTTCTGGTGTCTGTGTTATTTTTTTTCGCATTATATTTGGTTATATAATTGAAATATCACAGGTTGTGCGTTGAATCGATCAATTGGGAAATCCAACCTTTGGTTATTGATTGATCCTTGAACATTGGTCTTTGGTACCGTTCAAGTGATTTATCTTGTATTTAATTAGACTCACAGATTTCTATTTGCTTGAGTAAGTATTGAATCGAGAAAGTGAGATATAAATCTTTGATATACTTTCATTAAGATTGAGTCTGACTGTCTGGTTGATTCTCTTAAAAGTATATTGGAGTTTGTCCATACAAATTGCTAAGCGAAATATTGGGTGTGGTTGTTAGACCCCCGCTTTTTCAATATGGACCCACCAGCAAGAATTCGGCCTTCACATGTGACATGCCATGCAGAGATAAAGTTCAGCCTCATCTCTTATTAAGTTCTGCATACGGTTTCTCTGGGAGTTCAAGCTCTTTCACGTGACTCATCCTAGTCATGCTCACAAATCAAAAAATATACCTTTACGTCTAATGTCGGCTATAAAGAATATCCCACCCTGTTAACATATTATCACAAAAGACCGACTCAGTCACACACGAAAAGGGGGATATCAAGTACGGTATTGTCTATAGGACTAAGACACGTGTGAGAATAAACCCAACCTATTTCTCACTGCAAAAGAAAGTAAAAGCGTTGCAAAGGATGAACTCAAAATCTATGAGATAGTTGTTTGAGGATGAACTCAAGTTCCGTGAATTTATGCTGGAGTTTGGAAGTGCAAAATGGTATGCGTATCCGTACGCGTATTGGCGTAACCAAACTCAGTCCGGCTTCTTAGGTATGCGTACCCGTTTGCATACTTAAGTAGGTTATGTTCTAAAATCGGTTTGTTCATGAACTAATATATTTATATAATAAGGAATGCAATCTTTTGCAAACCGTGGCTATAATGTTCATGAAATGATTCGGGTGAATCAAAATCGACTTTGCTTCAATTGTGTCTTGTATACTTCTGCAAAAGAGGATAAACTCAGCCTAGGTTATCCTTAGTTGTTTCTGAAAATACGCGAAGAGCACTACGCACGACAAGTAATCCATGTTTTCTCCTACCTGAGATTAGATAATTAGGCTATAAATAGGTCATCTAATCGCCAAGTTAAACACAGCTCTCTCAACTACTCTCAGAACAATTCTTCTTCTGAACTTATAATTTGCTGGTCTTTATCTTGTTCTCTACTTCATTCCATAATACAAACCCTAATCTCTCATACGACTGAAGCATCCCTTGTAGACCATTTATCTTGGTTTAGCTGAGGACCGTTCGTGTCAACCTCCTGAAATTCACTCTTAGAAACCCTAGAATCCGCTTTTATCCTTTCACCGATTTTAGGTTACCACAATACCCCATACCGAACAATCTAAGACATTTTTGAGCACATAACGGTCGAGATTTTTAACCATCAAAGGCAAAGGTGTTTGCCGAGCTTAAGTGTTTTTTACTTTTGCCAACTGGAAGCTATCAATGTAATAAAAGATATTTCTTTATTTTGGAAAAAAAATTAATGAGAAATCTAATATGATCAATGCAGATCAATTCAATACAGGTTCGGTCTAACAATATTGACTAATATGTCAACGAATTTATTGCGACTAGAGTAACCGAAGACAAATTACCAACTATGCGTTATCAATCCTATGCACGCGGTTCACTTGATGTTATTGTTCTCGATTTTAAAAATGAAAAAAATCTGAAACGTATAATACTACTACTTATCATTTTGAAAGCTAGTTATTAAAAATTAATGATCAATAATAAAATTGCCAGACAATGAAATATAATATCTAGAAATGTACTAATATGATTACATATCACCGTATAAAAAATATTATGAGAGACCGTGAAAATAACCATGTCCACAAATCCATTTTTTGGGAAAAGACCCATATGATCAACCAGGTGGCATGCCAATTGATATATTTCCATTTCGATATGTGTGTGGAATTTAACACGCAATTTCCGACCCTTTCTGGTGGTATACAGAAAACAAATCTATGATCATGCCACACATATTGCCATAAGAAACCTAAATTTAGTTCAAATCTAACAAAAATGATCCGAACGAAACTCCAATTAACTTAAAACTAGATTCATGCAACCGTAAATCCTAGGTGGCTTTCACTAGTGGTAAAGGTTAACACCAAGTTAGTTTATCTTATAACTAATCGTGAGCTAAACGCGAGCTTTTAAATACGTGGTACTCTTTTTGTTACATACATGGATTTAAACAAATCTATCGATAACCGATTTCTCATTTTTTCCGGCGAGGCAAACACGTCGGGAACTTATTCCCTAACTAGACTCTCCCATTTTTAGTAAATTCCAATTATTCCTCCTCTCATTAATTATACACATATAAATCATAAATGGCATAACAGAATTCAAACAAAACGTAACACGCTATTTTACACGCTTTCTTTCCCTAGGTGTGGGACCCACCGTTTTTTAATATAACGGGAAACATGAAACAAATTGGGTGAATTTCTTTTTTTTGGACAAATTGAGGACCCCAATTTTGAACTCCTACAACAACCGGTGCAAAATTCTTATCGGAACAATCGTAAGTAACTACTGAATTTTTGAATTTCCTCGACGGACCTAGAATATTTTTAATACATCTCTGAAGAAGTGTTTCTAATTTTCTGATAGACACATCCGCTGACTAATTTTAAAATATAATGCTTAGTGGTCAATGATATTCACAGTCTAAATTAAGGTCATTCGGTCTAATTTGTCGATGGTCAGTATTGCAAATGATAGGGGTATATATGGAAAGCCACTTGAAATATGTGGGACCCACAAACGGGTGTATATTAGCGCGCTAAATGTCAGTTTGTTTTCTTGTGAATAAATTATTGATTGAAACAGAGAGAGAGAAAAAAGACGTTTTTTTGGAGAGAGCAGCTGATAATAAAATCGGTCAAAGGAATGGAGAAATTCGTCAAACATATCTGAAATTCTCTGTTTTCCCTCTCTCCTCCCCTCGCCTCTCTTCTCTTCTTCTTCTCTGTAAAAAAGAAGAGGAGCTTCTCTTTCCATCGTCGGTTTCAATTCTCAAACAAGAGAGAAAGACTTGATTCGTCCATTCTTTTTTTTCAATTCTTTCTCTCTCTTCTCCGTTTCTCTGTTTTGTTTGGGAAATTGAAAAGAGGTTGTTGGGATTTTGAGCCTTTTTTTTTTTACAAATTTGTTTTCGTGATTTTTTGAGCTGGATAATCTCTTAAAATTCGTTTGAAATCAAACCCTAGTTATCAATTATTATTGGTTTAGTGTAATGTAGGTATTTTTAGAATCAAAAGATTTTGGAAATATATTATTGTTTGTTTTGTTGAGAGTTTAATGGCGGAAGAAGTGGTGGTTAATAGTAACAGAAATGGTAGTGGTGGTGGTGGTGATGAGAGTTTAAGAAGCTTAATAACAACCACCCCCACATCTAAATGCGGTGGTTTGATTCCTGGGTTTTCATCAGAATCATCATTTTCCCAACTTATGATGAATGGGACTCAAAATTCTGATCCGAACAAAAATGGTGAAACTAGTATTGGTGGTGGTGATTCAAATGCCGCAGCTAGGGTTAACGATGGTGGTGGTAGTAAAACTAGTATTGCTGAGAGAAGGGCAGCAAGATGTGGGTTTAATGCACCAAAGATTAATACAGCTCGGTTTCGATCAATCAGTCCATTATCTTCACCATCTCCTTATATTACAATTCCAGCTGGTCTTAGCCCTACATCTTTGTTAGATTCACCTGTTATGCTCTCAAATTCTCAGGTAATTCGTTTTTCTATTGTATCACATTTGGAATTTCAATTTATTGAATTGTGTATGTCTTGATTGTTCTCAATTTCATATTGAATGCTCAACTTTGTATTTGATTTACTGTACAATTGGATATTGAATACTTGGCTAATAGATTTGTCATAACATTTGTGTTTGTAATGTGGGGTTTGTTTTCTCAAATCATAGCTCTGTGATTTGACATGTTCTTTGTGATTTTGGTCTGAGAGGGGTTTTCCTTTTCGTTTCATTTGTAAATTTTTTAATGAATCATTGTGATTTTGTTAACTGCTTGAGATGATACTGGTAACTACATTTCCAGTTGCGGTTACCCCTTGACATGGGTAGGGGGAGATGGTGAAGTTGTTGTTGAATAGATGTGTCACTTAACTATTACAGGTGGAAATTGTACTAAAAGCAAAGTCAAGGACGATTATAATTTGCGACTTGTTTGATTTTCATATGAAGGATCATGTCTTTTGAGTTCTGTCAGTGTTGTTGTTATTCGTTCTGTATCTTAATGCATATAATGCTGTCTATGAACAATAAGATATCAATTATGATTTTTACCATCTAGTATTGTTTCCGATGTTATCCGTTCTGTTGTAAGCCTACCTGGGTGGGATAATCTGATTGAGTAGTAGGACTCGAGGAAGAGTTCACACCATTATCAAACTTTTCAATTGTGTGCTTTAAAAGCAAAAAAAACGTACATTTAGAAGAGTTAATTCTATGTAGTCTGTATGTAGTTTCACATTTTCGAAACCAGGAAAAACTCCTGGTATTTCAGTTCAATGTGTGAAAATGTAGGCAGCCCGCCAATGATAGTTGTCATCTTTTAGCCGAGCTTTTCCTACTTCTTTCTGACAGTTTGTAGCAAGTTTTGAATGGCATAAACAAAAAAGAAAAAGCAAATTTTACTTGAAACTTCAAAGCACAGTCATCTAATTTTTTTGAATTCATGAAAGAGTTTACCATTTCTGTCTCAGGCATTACCATCTCCAACTACTGGAACTTATCCATTGCCTTCTCAGAGCAATGAGAGCTCAGTGCCTATCTCAGCAGCTTGTAAAACAGAAGGGGACCAGGAAGATGATGTTGATTCTTCATTTATGTTCAAACCCCACATGATTCCCGCTCAATTTCAAGGATTTTCTAGTGTAGAAAACCAGGTAATTAAAATGTTTTTTTCTTTTATTCAATTCCCTTGAGTTTTTAAGTTTCTCCCTAACTGTAATATATTTGCAGAAATTACAGATAATTTTCGGTATTACAATCTTGTCTAGATCTTAAAGAAAACATACATAATTTTCTGTAGAAGATGATAATCTTGTAACTATTCAAATCACCATTACTTCTTTATCCTTCTATCTGCGTCAAATTTAATTTTCCATATAAATATCAGTTTATGGTTTCTTGGCACATGGTTGAAATCCAGGCTATAATTTAATAAATGAGAGTAAAAAAATAGTCAATGTGGCATGTATACCTTAACAAGTGCTTTCTCACTTCTACGAGCAGGTTCAGGATGTGGTTATGGGTGATGGCAACCATCAACTTTACCCTCCAGTTCAACCACAAATGGGATATGATTCACAAGATGGATTTCTGAAACAAACTATGTTAAGGAACTTTACCTCCAACTCTCTTTCTGATATGGATGTTCCAAACAATGTGATGATGGGAACCAAGGGGCTTGCTCTAGAAACATCACAATCAGCTGTTGCTACTGATCGCGCACCTCAGCCTCAAGAACAGGTGATTGGAGAGGATATGGAATCAAAACCGTGTCAGGAAGTGGACCAGAAAGGAACATATTCCACCTCAGGGATAGGGAAGCCAAATGAAGATGGGTACAATTGGAGAAAGTATGGACAGAAACATGTCAAAGGAAGTGTCCACCCTAGAAGCTATTATAAATGCACTCAACCAAGTTGTCAGGTGAAGAAAAAGGTTGAATGTTCCCGGGATGGCCAGATAACCGAAATAATTTACAAAGGTGCCCATAATCATCCACAACCTCAACCAAATCGTCGAGCAGGGCTTGGATCGGCATATTCATCTAATGAATTGCACGAGATTGGTGAGGTAGAGGGTTCTTATGCCGAAGCCGAGGGTGGATCTTCGTGGAGAAGCTCTCACCCTTACGGGTCTAGGGATAACATTGCAGGTTCAGATTGGAGGACTGATGGTGTAGAAAGGTCGTCATCTGCATCTGTTGTCACTGAGCTCGATGATCACTTATCACCTGCTCAAGGGAAGCATTTAGGCATTCTTGAATCTGTAGGTACTCCAGAGCTCTCATCAACACTTGCAAGCCATGACGAGGAGGAAGATAGGACAACACAGGGAAGCATATCACTTGGTGATGATGCTGATGATGGTGAATCAGAGTCGAAAAGACGGTGAGCTTTGCTTTCTTTTGTCTTTTCCATATGCCACTTGCATATTGGCATTAAGTTTTGCTGCTCATTTACACTGTTAATTTGCTTATTACAGGAAGAAAGAGAACTGTTATATTGAATCAAATATGACATCCAGAGCTGTTCGTGAACCAAGAGTTGTCGTCCAGACAGAGTGTGAAGTAGATATACTTGATGATGGTTATAGGTGGCGCAAATATGGGCAAAAAGTGGTTAAAGGAAACCCGAACCCCAGGTACCTTATAAGTAAATTATTTTGTACTCTGTGTATCTGTCAGTTGCATCTGCTGCTCTAACAGGTTACACTCTTTCTTCTTCATGAGAAACAATTGTATTTTTCATGTCTCTAAAGGTTTCTCAGTTGATATAAAAGGCCAAAAGATTGTTGTTTTCTATGAAAAATATGTCATTTTGATTGGGTTTATTTTAGGTTTTGAGAGATGTAGTAGCGTTTCTTCTTGTTCATGTAATCAAATGTTTGTCCCTCCAGCTGCATCATCTCTTATCATTTTCACCAATCTACTGCAGGAGTTACTACAAATGCACAAGTGCTGGATGCTCTGTAAGAAAGCATGTAGAAAGAGCTGCCCATGATTTGAAGTACGTAATTACAACGTACGAAGGTAAACACACCCATGAAGTTCCAGTGGCCAGGAATAGCAGTCATGTGAGCGCAAATGGGTCTGCAGGCAATGCTTCAAGAAACACCAGCATTCCGAAGTCCGAACCACAATATCAAGATCTTGTGCCTCGGTTTGAAAGGAAACCCAATCTCGGCAATGAATTTTTCAAACCGAGCCATCTGGGAGGTTTTGCTAGTGACATGAAGTTTGGGCCTTCTGCGTGCTATGACATGAAGCTTCCACCATTTCAGACTGGAATTCCCTGTGGATCTTTTGGTATGAACTCTAACGTCAATGGAGTTCATTATCCAGCTTCTCTTCCCCAGGTTGCTCCAGATTTTCCTATTTCCTATCCAATAAATTTAGCTTTATCTGCAAACCTAGAATATACCAGTTTTGATTTTAATAATCATGGAAAGCCTGTCACTCCAGTCCAACCGTTTCTTGGGGTTCAGCGGCCTAAGGAAGAAGATACAAATATTAGGTTTCTGAGGCCGAAACAAGAGAAGGATGATTCTGGTTTCGACTCTCTGAACCATCTTGCAAATACACCGACTTCAGTTATGTGTCAACCATATATCGGAGGTTTTCCATTGTAAATAGTTGTCTGCAATCTTTTTTTTCCCCTTTCCTCCAAATTCAGAGTCCTCCTTGCATGGATGGATTTTAATAGATCAATTTTTTTTGTTCAGGAGTTTGACAGTTCTTTTCTAGTTCTTGTGATTATCATTTTAAAGAAACAAAAACAGGTTGTTTTTTTCAATCTAAATAGAGAAAAATAGAAAAAACATCAGTTAGTAATTTCTTTTATTCCTTTAGAAATCTTCTTTTGTTTTTACAAGTTCACAGAACTCTGCACTTTTGTGTTACTTGCATTTTTGTTTTTGCTCAGTTGGAGAGGCTACATCACCTTGCTACTTCTGCCAATTCGCAATGATTAATAAAGGTATGAAACCCATAGTAGATCTTAAAGTATCTCATTTTTGTACTGCAATAAGTTTGGTAGTCAGCAAATAATCATATCTAGAAATATGTCTGTATTTCTTGTTTTGGAGAAAAGTTACAGATACATTTAACAACAACATACACCCTTGTGTCTAGCCAAAGGGTGGCAGTTACAGTATTGGAATGCCCTCGCGTCTAGCCAAAGCAGCAGCAGTGACAGTCCTCTCGTTTAGCCAAGCGGAGGCAGTATTGATATGCCCTTGCCTGTAGCCTAAGCAGTGACAGTATCATATCCCCTTGCATCTACCCGAAGCTAGTTGCAGTGGTAGTATAGGTAACACCCTTTTGTCTAGCCAAAGAAGTTGCAGAAGTCTCATTCAGGCTCCAGAGAAGCGCAACACAGTATGTCAGTATCGATTACCACATTTCAATTCTACTCTCACCCTTAGCAGATGCAGCTTCACTTGTCCAAAACTTCCCTTCAACACCACTATCAAACCCAAGTACATCATTCTCTTCAACACCATAATCTTCCCATTCATCTTCCACAAACAAATCCTCAAACCCATCCTCATTATCGTCATCAAATTCTTCTTCTTCTGCAACATCTTCACCATTTTCAACATCGTCATCATCTTCAAGATAATCAACACCACAAGCTTTCTTCCTTCTTTCTCTCCTCATTTTCTTCCCTTCTCTTACTAACTCAATTAGCTTATCTCTAAACCCCAACAATTCATCCTTCTCTATTATCTTCCCTTCATCATCATAACTTTCTACCAAAAACACAGAATCTCTCTGCCCCTTTATACTCACATAAAACAACTCTGGATGTCTTATTAACATTCCCCTCATCTTATTCGACAAACCAAATTCCTTCCTAAAATGAGTCAAATGATCAACCAACGTTCTCTTCTCTACTGTCATTCCTAAAACCTCCCTCACCAGCGCACAGCTCCTCTTCTCTGCTTCAATCCAATGCGGCTTCAACCCATTCCCAATCTCTCCCACTACTTCATTATACGGCGAAACCTCTGGTAATTCACCAAACTTTATCAGAAAATCTCGATGTTTCCTCTTCAAATTCAACCCTTTCCTCAATTTTAAATGCTTAAACTTCAGCGGCCTTTCAACAATCAACTCCGGGGAATTCTGATTCCGCAATGGCATCGGAATTGCAAGCTCAGGATCCCATGAAACAAGCTCAAGTGCACGACCATACGACGTATCCACAGTCTTGAATCGATCCGGATAACTATTACACAGCCGAGACCGAAAATTAGGTGGAAGCCCAAGGTCTGGACCAAGATGAACAAGCTTAGACAATAACAATCTATGGTGAGATGATAACATAAGTAGTTTCTGTAATTTGATAGCTAAAGAGGTAGAAATTTCAGATTTTAAGGATAATTCTTGTAAAGCTAAGGCTTTTGCTTTTGGAGTGAGACGAATACAAACAAGGTCTTGATGTGTTGATGAAGATGGGATTGTAAATGTTTGGAAAATTGTTGGGTACCTATGAATCATGGAAAGGAGTGATCTTGGTTTGGGTACTGCTAAGTATGAACGGCATTTTGACAAGATTTGGAGTTGAATGTAGTGTTGGGGTTTTGATAAGATTAGGGTTTTGAGTTTCTGAACGAATCTGATTTTGTTTTGTTTTGTTACTTGTTTGTCTAAAGATGGGTTTTTTATGATTTTTGATTTGGTTGTAGTAGGAGCAGTACAAGAAATTGAGATTGAGAGAGTTTTTTTAGGGGCCTTCTGGGGTTTGGGAATGAAGGGTTTAAGAGATGGAGGTAACTGGGAGAGTGAAGAAGAAGAAGATTGGAGGAATGGATGAAGATGGGGCTTTGGAGGAAAAGATAATGATGCCATGGTTTTGCTAGGGCTTGTTTATTGCATTCCTCTCTTCCTCTGGTGTAAATGAGATGGATTATCCTCTTTTCTGAATTTATGCTGGTACCCGCTAGCAAAAGGTTTAAGGCACTTTCTTCTTGTTTTTTATCATTATCATTATTTTATTGTTTTTAAGGAAAATAATTTTATCAATAACCTCTTTATTTTCTTTAAACTTTTATTTATTTATTTATTGAAAAGAGGAATTTATTTATATATGTGAGCACTCAAGGTTTGCATATTTCATGAATGTGGCATTGTTGGTCTTTATAATTGGGTAAAAAAATATTTGTGTAACCAAATTCCCAATTATAAGCATTAACGACCGACTTGTTCGTTCATTCTTAATCCTCTTAACTGCATCGACATTTATGTAAGTCTGGATTCCTGTTTTGATCCTCGTCACTTGCATAATTTCATCACCATGTTGGTTGTTTACTTTGGTATTTTGGTCCACAGTTGGTGTAGAACACAACAGATAAAGCTAGCCCGATGTTTGTTGTTGGTGTGGTGGTGATAAATTCGGAGTGTGAATGTTGTTACACCTTCTTCAGTGACTATCCACAAGAGTAACCTAAATTTTGACGGAAACTTCATTGTCTGAACATTGAAGTAATCCCTTGGTGTTGCTGGTGGTTGTGTATCTAAGTGGTTGGTGGATTGGTAGTTGTTGCTGCTGCGGTGAGGTGTGTGTCTGTCGCCCTCGCCTTCTGTGCTCGCCTTGCTGGATTATTCATAAACATGAAGGAAAATACTAGTCTAATTTCCGAGCTTTCCCTAGAAGAATGTGTAGGACTATGCAGATTTCGGATTGTCAATGGTTGCACAGTCAGGCCATATGGTAATCATTCAACTTGCGAGAGTCGAACCTTGCCAAATGCGTTGCTGGGTCTCCTATAGTTGAACTTGCTCTCTCTGCATTCTCCCTGGCTTCGGTTTTAGGCATATATGTATCTCGGCCTGGACAATGTGTTTCGATCTTATTACCTTTAATTCCAATCATTCTCTTTATGGGATAGCAAAACACCACGGGGTCATCCAATTTCTATTCGAAAATTTTCGTGCACCGTACCAAAGGACCTTTATCACTTCCTTTGTCGGAAACAAAGACAGGGACATGTTGTTTCCCCAAACCAAGAAATGTCCCCACTAGGGATATTGCGACGCGAATCCATTTTACATCGAGTCGAAGCATGTGGGGTCTTGATGACTGAGTTTCCTTCTGATTCCTCAACCCGGGATGCCTCTGACTCAGCCAAGCAAAAACAGTGATCCGAAAATTAATGTCGTCTTTCCTGTAAAAAACTTGATTATGAGTGAAAATTCTTTAGTATCTCCAACATGACCAGAGCTTTGGGGTTTATTTTCTTTTATTGAGTAGTTCGGGATGAAGACTAATCAAAATATATGTATTGCTTTCCAGTTCTTCTTCCAACCTATCTTCCCTGTGTGGATTACCATTATTCTTTGTTTGATGATTTCCGAGGAACTGTATATCCATACTCTTAATCCTCTTTACCTGGATCGGTTTGGAGATCCAGTTTTGGATCCTCTTGAAAGCCAATGGGTTTATGTGAAATCCATTATAGATAAACTGATGGATACAGGGAGTCATATGATAAAAACAAAAAGAACGATTGTGAGATGGTGTTTCAGAGAATAGGCAACGCCTGGATGCAGGTGATGTTGAATGGGATTTTATGAAAATTGTTTTGATTAATTTTGTCATAGTAGGGTTAAGATACAAAGATCTAAATAAAACAGAAATGATTGTAGGGTAAGTGCGACTCAAATACGAATCTAGTTTCATATAACAGATAGGAATATCTTCGGCCAAAAGTGAGTAGAACAGAACCAGGAGTACGTGCAATCTAAAAAAAACAGGCAGATGCTTAAAGAAAACTTGTAGAAACTTACATGAAAGCAAAACGAAGGGAGATTCCAAGAACTCAACCTAGTTTCCAACTTCTGTAAGAGTCATATTTTCAATTACTCAACCAACAATTTAGAAACTTAAGAGGTATGAATAATGCACGCTTTTCGATTCCATCAACTATAACGTTATCCCAGTTCAATCAACATTTAATTGAAAATCTATCTTGATTTAGGTTCGAATTAGCTGATTTGTTAATATATGCAAGCTCGGGATGTGAAGAAGAAAAAGAATAAAGAAGATCGTTAATGGTGGATCGGTTACAAACTCTCAACAGAACGAGTTGCAAAGCAAAACTCCATATGACAAAAAAAAAATTAAACTTTTTTTTTAATTATTATAAATTATTTTAATTATTGGATAAAGAGTATTATTACAAGAAACTAGTTAGAAGCCTAACAGGTTGCCGTGCTAGCCTACTAGCGAGCCTCATGAGGAATCAACCAAGGGAGCTGAAGCGGATAGGGGGCTGATTATGTCGCAAGGGGGGCAAACTAACTCTACTTTCCATGTCAAATTCTGCAATATTGCGCCATTGTGGACTCGAACTTGGGACCTTCTTGAATGCATTAAACCGTTAAAGAACGGGGATGACCTACCAGCGAGCCTCATGGGTAACCTAGCCAAGGGAGCCGAAACGGCGGGAGGGGGGATGAGATTGTGTCACAAGGGGGGCAAACTAACACTAACTTCCATGTTAATTCCAGCAATATTACGCCATTGGGTACTCGAACCTGGGACCTCCTGGAGCGCATTAAACTTTGGGAAACGGGGATGACCAGCTGAGCTAGGGGCCCGTTTTTATTATTATTATTATTATTATTATTATTATTATTATTAACAAAAGAATCAAATACAAGGTACAATGTCGATAGAGGGCAACCTAGCAACAAGTTGAGCCCCTACACCTTTTTGAATTGAAATACATAATCTATAAAAAAGAGAATTACCTATTTTGTAATTGAGATTATAATTAGCTATACAATTTCTCAACCTCTTCGAAAGAAACACCATGTCTTCACTAAGTTCGCCTAAAGTGGAGAAAGCAAGAACGCCAAAACCAAACCCATGAGTAGATACCTTATCCAAATATTTCGCCCGCTTGCGTGAAATATCATTAGAAATGGCGACACCCGGAACGAAAGTTCGACCATGAATACCGAAAAAAGGTGAAACACCCGTAACATCAAAACAAAAATCTTGCCCGTTAACCCAATTACATACAAGAATGTCGGCCGGTTTCAAATCCTTACCATCATCCGATGAGATCCCAAGATTGACCTCTTTTCTAGCTGGAACTCCAGCCTTGTAAAATAATAAAATTTAAAACTCTATTCACCCTAATCATTAGATTATAAACGAATAATCTCTAATCGATAGAATCGTACAGGACTTTAGTTGGAAGCCTAGCAACAAGCTGAGCACCAACACCCTTCTGAATATCAACACCTAGTCTATAGAAAAGAAATTTCCCAACACCTCTACTAACATCATTACTAACTATACAATTCTTCAACCTCTTAAAAAACACAAAGTATCATCCCCAAGTTCCCCCAGCGTGGTAAAGGCTAGTACACCTAGACCATAACCGTGTGAAGTACATTGATCCAAGTATTTGTTGCGTATTGTTATAAGAAATTAGTTGGAAACCTAACAAGTTAAGCTCCAACGGCGTACTACTACATCAGTTGAATAGGTTGTCGTGCTAGCCTACCAGCGAGCCTCATGAGGAACCAGCCAAGGGAGCCGAAGCGAATAGGGGGGACTGATAATATCGCAAGGGGGGAAAACTAACTTTACCTTCCATGTCAAATTCTGCAATATTGTGTTATCGGGGACTCGAACCTGGGACCTCCTGAAATGCATCAATCCTTTGAGAAACGGGGATGACCAGCTGAGCTAGTTGTCCATTTTATTATTGGATAAAGAGTATTTTTATTTTATTTTTGGTAAACTTAAACTTTTATTATTGGATGAAGAGCGTTTTTTAATAAGGTATCTTTTTTTTCTCACTTTAGCTTTGATAGCTTAAATTACTTGTGCCAACCTCTGCCAACTTATATATGTGTTGATGTTTTTTTTCTTACTTACCAAGATGTTTGTCTCAAGTGTTACTCCTCTTAGAATCAGATTTCATCGGGTTTTATTAGGTTTTTCCAGATGCGGCACATGTTGTCATGTGTCCCTAAAAAATGAAGTATCTTTTCAAAAAATGTTTTGTCTTATTTTGTCAGACTAGGCATTTTATACCACATATAAGTTTAGTTACTTTTCATCACTTTGGTATTTTGCTCTGTAATCGAGATGTTTTCTCCATATTCGAGCTAATCGATCTCATGATACCCATTATTCTATTTAAAATATTATTTTTTATACTGTCACTCACTATTAGCGCAATTTTCGATTCTAAGAGTTTCGTAGACCCTTTTAGGAATGCCAATAGATTGGTTAATTAAACATACTTATCACCCATTTTCAATCGTCACTTTACTGGTACTCCTAATAGTGGGTCACTATCATGTCTTTAATACATTGAGAGACACCGAAGTTATTTACCGTTTCATCGGCTATTCTCCTTATCTTTTCTCTTTCTCTTACTTAGCATTAAAGAAAAGTCTGTAACTTTTTTAGGGCAAGTCTTCGCCTTGTTTATTTTCAAGCTAACAAAAATTCAGTTTTTCTTTTAAGGTTTTTATGTGAAATCCCATAATTCTTCACATCCTTTCCTTTTATTATCAATGGCTTGCATGACCTAGGTTTTGTCCCAACACCGATTGTTTCTATTATCGAAGTTTATGATCTTCCTAATGATCTTAAAGTCCGCACATCTTCTTCTCCTTTGATTTCTGAAGTCAAAGATTATGAAGAAACTTATCAGTAAAACTTGTTCGAGTATAATGGACAGATATTGTCTCAGCTTGGATGAGTAATTATCATTTTTGTTTTTCTGAATATAAATATATTTTTTGATTGGTAAAGGATTTTTTTTACCTATCTCAAAAAAGTTTGAAATAAAATTTAGATGATAATTTGAATTACTAACAGTATTCATCTCTATTAATCTTAGTTAGTAAGTTTCAGCAGGTAAGTGACATAATTTGGTCAACTAATAACAACTACCATATTTAGTGGTTGCAAAAGATACAGATACAAGTACAATATCATTGTATATAACATCACTTCTCTAAAGATAATCACATGTTGGATAGCACAATGGAGTGTATAGTTCACACATGGATACATGGCATTTTCACAGATACATGGCCTTTACTAAAAATAATATTTAACATTTACAAGAGATTCTAGTTATTTGGCTAAAACATAACCATAGATCTAAATACTCCAAGGAAACAAAAACCACTATTCCAGAGAAAACAAACAAACAAACAAATAAAAAGCATGAAAAAATTAAAGTATTTTATTCTCCAACATGAATATATTAAGTGTTATCGGTCTTTTACATTTTCAAAGAAACAATATATTTATCATATTTTTAACACGCGAGACAAAATTTTATAATTAAATTAATATCATCATGCATAAAATAAATACATCAAGTTTTGTAATACTTATACTATATAAAGGAGAGTCGTTTTTTCTGGAGTTACGAGAGGGGGCTCACCTTAAGGCACCCATGCCTTGAGTTACAAGAAGGGATTAATATCGTAATTTTGAGCATATGTCTTAGTATGGATTAAGACCATACGCGTCTCTCCTCCCTCTGTTGAAATTAGGACGATAATAAACATTAACATTTCCTTCCCTGTAAGTCTCATACTCGTGGAAACCCCAATTACCAGTAAGTTTGGAGGTGAAATCCCTGTAACTTTTTCTGAATCTGATAGGAACCACTTTTTGACCGACTGGCTTTTTTAAAGCTGCGTCAAACTCATTTACTGGTTTTATTAAAAATCCACTTTGATCATAAAAGGTACAACCAAATTTTCCAGATGTTACCCAGTCATGGAAATAACTCATAAGATGACCTTGAGGTATATGCTTAGAGTTCTCTGTTGTTGCAGATGTAACAGAGTTTGTAAGAGTGCATAGCGGTAATGGAGAAAGTGGAGGAAGATGATCAAGAGCAGTTTCATTTTCCATCTCAACTTCATGATTATTCTCAAAATTATTTCTCACTTCTAGGGGTAAAGTGAGACTATCATCCATGGGTTCAGCTGCGTTGTGGTGGTGTTGGTTGTGATGATGATAATGATGACAAATTTTATCTAACAAACCGACAAATTTTATCTAACAAACCGTTAATGGAAGAAACTAACTTTTAAGAGTGATCTTTGAAATGAGATGCATAAGGGAGAAAGTCCTTTTACCGGAAACTCCACACTCTACACCAAAAATTCCAAGTTTTTCTTAGATCGATAATATATTTTAATAGTTGTGACTCTTCATAAAAAACTATATATTCGATGAATTCGTTACTCAACCTCTAATGAAGATTTTTTTTCATTTTGAGAAGCTAATGCAATATTTTACTTAATAATATCTAAATTCCATATATGGCATACAACATTAATATTAAGGGACAAACAAGGTTCCAGACTAGAGTTTTTGAGAATTTTTAGGTTGATTATATGAGATGAGTTGTTATATTCATGAAAACTGGGTTTTAGGGGGTTCTTGAATTTTTAGGATTTAGACAGTTGCAAAAGGTTATCATGAGTGATTATTCCTATCCTTTTAAATCAATGAGAAGTAGAAAAGTTGGAATTTTATATATGTATTCAAGAAATTTGATATTAATTTAGACGTTAACATCGAAAAGGTCAATCAAACAACTTAAGCTTTCTATATCATAAGAACTTTGTTTCAGGATTATAATAAGGATTCATGAAATTTACGACTCGTTTTCGTGATTGCTTTGACATTGAATATAAAAACTTAATATGATGGGTGCATGTGTTAGTTATGGTTTTAAATTTCTTGTCACTTTGTTACTAATTTTCATGGAAAGAAACAAAAAGATACCATCTGTATTGTTGTATTTGATGATTGATACGTGTAGTACGTGAAACAAATTATTCAAGATATTTCCCACTAATTTACTAGTAATATAAAGGTAGTAAGGATCATTCTCATCGAGAGATGTGTAATTGAGATGTTATATAGATTAGCAAAATTGTAGAAAAGCAACTAGAGGGAACTGGTTGGATAATTAGCTAAAAGGACAATAAGAATAAAGATATGATTAACAAATCTTTCATTAGAATTAATCAACACCAACTGTAGAATAACATCTAGCTAACTATTATTCCCAAAACTCCATGTATCGCTGGATACAAAAGCCCTTCAACACCTCGCCTGAACCACTAAGTAGTATCTCACTCAATATATATAACCAAATTGAATGCTTTAGGATTTTTGAATTTAGTTTGATCCCAACAGGTAAACTCTTAGCTCAAGGTTCACTTATTGTTGTTATGTTCACTCGCAATTGCTCCACAAAATCCCTCTGCAAGATCTCACGATATAAATTCTGTAGAGAGTCGTTTGACTATTACATTCATCACCCAACTTCTATTAGCGATAGAATAATCAATAGATTAACTCAGTGTGCACTCTATAAATATTTAATTATAGAAAAAACAATATATTAATGATTAAAACTCCAAAATAAATTTGTATACTAATTAAACTTTAGTCTTGAACATAAAATTCATCCTAAATCAATAGAAATTTATCTCCACATGTTACATGTAAGAAGAAAAAGAAGATAATGAAGAGCAGAGGTTTCCCCTTAAAGGGGTAAACCCTAAGATTTTAGTATGAGAACAAGATGATAGAAAATATCTAGCAATACTTAGAGATATCTTGTTTGAACCTTAGATTTTGTCTTTTATATCCTTCAATGTTTGCCCTTAAAGTATCCTCTTTTTCTTTTAGGGTTTGAAAACCTAAAAAAACACCAGAACTATTCCACTATAGCTTCCCACGTCAGTAAGACTTCTCCAATCTGCTGAGAATCGTTGATCTAAAATTCGAGTCTCATGGAAAGTTTTTTCTTAATCATCGACACATACAATAAACCTTATCTTCCGGTAATTGAAACATCAAAATTTGACATTATTTGTATATTTTAAGCAATTACCGGCACAAATGACACACCTTACATGCCAATAGTCATTGTTGGGTGTTACACCTTATTTAGCTCGACTGTTTTGCTCACATTTCATATACGACCTCGGATTGGCCTCATTATTTTTGTGTTGGCTTCAAAAAAATTTTATCTTTAAGATGATAGTGGTAACTCCTGGATTTGAATGAGTTTTACTTGGTATTTGGCACTCTTGTGTATTATCCCAACAGATAATAGTCTACTGAACTTGTTCTACCTCAGTTACCCTCCAGAGATGAACACCTATGACAGACTCACAATTAGTATTGTTTGGTCCATCGCCTGGTCCTATAATCGCAACTGTAGCACCAAGTAAAACCTTGCCGGAAAATAGACGCCAAAAATATGAACATCGAGCTGAACTTCCTTTGAGACGTAAAGCATGAGGGGCTCGTTAGGATCACATTCTCTAATGGCGTTAACATACTTGTCGTCATGGGGACCCATGTATATATTCTCAATAGTATATTGCTGAGCTTGGATTGGTGCCGTAAGATGCAGTACAACCATCTCCAATTTTTGACCTGTCAACTTCGTATTGACGGTGACACCTATAACTCTTGTGTATTATCCACTGTCTTAGCTTCCCAAAGAAAACAAGTATAGAGTTGTAGACATTTCCACTTTTTTTTGTGATGGTTCACCTACCAAAAGGAAGAAACTAGAAAAGATCATAATACAACATAATATGCAAAAAACATAGCTAAAAAAAGTATGAAATTAACGCTCAAAAAATACAAATGAAGCACTTATCAATAATACATGTAAGGAATCAAAGATCAGACCGAATAAGGTTGTTCGAGAAAATTTGAGGGTTAGATTAGGTATATTGTGTCACATGTATTATACTTATGGATGATACCATTAAAGGTCTTATCAGGAATCTATTCGATACATATTTGAATCATAAGATCTGGTACCTTCCTTTGTCCACCCATATTCTTTTTATCTCTTTGTATAAGTAAACATGTATTATATTTTATACTTTTATTAGTCTTTCCTTTTGCATGAAGGAGGTATTAATTTTCTCTTGCATGTATAATTGCAGATTATTTCTCGGATGCATATCGACCAGTTATGAAATGTGATCTTTTTCTTGAACATATATAACATGAAACAGTCAAATAGTTTATAACTATGTATAAATTTCTTTCATAAAGATCATTATGACAATTAAAAATTATTATCTTAATAAGAATGACAATTAAAAATTATTTTATAGGTTGGGTATTATTATTCAAAAAGGTGTTGGGGCGCAACTTGTTGCTAGCTCCCAACGCTCCCAATCAATTCTTTGTAATATACTGTTTGTGTTTCAGTAAAAGCCCTCGTGGTTGTGTTTCATAAGAATGATAAATGGAAATATATTTTTATTTTAAACATATGTTTCCAACAATCCCTCACTTATATTTTCAAAACATTGAGAAAGATTCGTATATGATGTGCATAAATAAAGGGAATCTTTAGATATTGAACCTTTACATAGTGCAAGACTATCTAAAAATCCAACGTGACCATTAAGTGAAGACAAGCCTTTGAACTCTAGGAGTTAAATATATTTTTTAACACACAAAATTGTATTATAGTGTAAAGTCTAAATCCAACACATTATGGTGTTGTATTTGTATCCAGTTTAATTGATGATCTAGAGAACTTCGCATACGTGTGTCTATCAAAAGTACCCATGCTATTAAGTAGCCTACTCTAAATAGAAATATAAGCATCATTAATAGTTTTTAAAAGAAAAATCTCAACCTTAACTCGCTTCAGGATATCATGTCGGTGGTTGTATTCTAAAAATCATGATATTGTGTCTACATATTATCTGTGACTTGTTAGTCCCATTTAACCTATATTTTGGGATGTCTCTTCATAGGTTGGGATTACCTTTTGAACGTACTTCTTTGATCATGAGTTATAGTTTGGGTATCCATCACGAACAACTATGTGCATATCATTTGTGATCGTTATTCCATTTGAACCTAATTCTAGGTGGGTGCCCATCACAAATGATTCAATTCTCAACGAGCATCAACTTCATCCGATAAGAGATATTCACACCTTCTTGTTAATCCTTTTGTAAAAGGATGGACGAAAACTCTTTTCAGACAATACAGAATTCATTCTCATAGCATAAACAATTGCCTTCCATCATCATATTTATTTCGTGAAATAACTATGTAAATAGTGTTCCTCTACCTAGTAGAGAACTAAATCGCTCCAAAGGATATCCCAATCAACATCATAATATCCTTGAAACATTGTGGTAACCTTTAGATAATGTATTTTTAGGTTTAAGGTTCATTGAAAACACTTCATAACCTGCTCAATGCTTTACTAATTATTAATATTAGGATTATTAGTAAATCTACACATAAAACTATTAGAGCACTACTCGTTGAAACAACCAAGCATTGGTAAATCAAGTTTGGTTGTCAAATTCATATCCAAAACTCAGAATAACTTGAGTCGATTACGAAATTCAACTTCTTTAGGTTAGACTAGGAATATAAAAATGCTGAGACTTATTCTAATTACTAATGAAGACTTGCAGACGTATCCAAGACAACGAAGACATCATCCTTCAGTTCGAGGTTAGTAACTATAGGCATGCCTTGTTCCATTTATATCTTTTGTTCTTTCAAGTTTTTATTCATTGAAAGCATAACATGCAAATTTAAGTTTGTGACAATGGCATGGTATTGGTGACTTAGTCATTATACTGTGATCAAAGCATCTTAAGGATGATGTACAATAACTATTTATACAACTTACATATATATATATGGAGTTGATAATGAAAAAGCGGGGGTCTAACTACCTCACCCAATATTTCGTTTAGGAAATCTATATGGACAAACTCCAATATAATTCCAAGAGAATCAACTAGACAGTCAGGCTCAATCAAATGAAATATATCCAAGAGTTGTATCTCTGTTTCACAATGTAATCAGCTAATCAAACAGATAGAAATCCGCGAGCTTGATTATTATATTAAACAACTTGAACGATACCAAAGACCAATGTTCAAGTGTCAATCAATTTATATCAACAACCAAAGGTTGGATTATCTAATTGATTTAACTACGCACAACCTGTGATATTTCAAATATATAAAAAATATAATGCAGAAAAGAAATAACGCAGACACCAGAAATTTTGTTAAATGAGGAAACCGCAAATGAAGAAAAACCTCGGGACTTAGTCCAAATTTAAACACCACACTGTATTAAGACGCTACAGACACTAGCCTACTCCAAGTTAACTTCGGACTGGAATGTAGTTGAGCCCTAACCAATCTCACACTGATCAAGGTACAATCGCATTCTTTACGCCTCTAAATCCCAGCAGGACAGTACGCACTTGATTACCTTAGCTGATGTCACCCACAACTAAGAGTTGATACGACCCAAAGTCGAAGACTTGATAAACCAATCTGTCTCACACAGAAAAATCTATTGAATAGATAAATCTGTCTCCCACAGAAATACCTATGAGTTTTGTTCCGTGTTTTGATTAATCAAGGTGAACAAGAACCAATTGATACACCGGACTTATATTCCCGATGAACAACCTAGTAATATCAATCACCTCACAATAATCTTAATCGTATGGTTGCGAAATAAGATATTGTGGAATCACAAACGATGAGACGAAGATGTTTGTGACTACTTTTTACCTTGCCTATCGGAGAATAAATCTCGAGCAAATTTTAGAGAAGATAGTACTCAATACGATAGAATACAACAAGATCAGAACGCGCAACTACATAGAAAATAGTTGGGTATGGCTTCACAATCCCAATGAAGTCTTTAAGTCGTTAACCTATAATGGTTTTAGGAAAAACCTAGGTTAAAGGAGAATCGACTCTAGTCACAACTAGTATCACACAAGAGGTGTGGGGATTATGTTTCCCAGTTGCTAGAGTTGTCCCTTATATAGTCTTCAAATCAGGGTTTGCAATCAATGTTACCTTGGTAACAAAGCATTCAATATTCACCGTTAGATAAAAACCTGATTAGACTCAAGCTAATATCTTTCAACCGTTAGATCGAACTTAGCTTGTTACACACAAATGAAAAGTGACTTCATTTAGATATGGGTAACCATACCTAAACGTGTACACCTTGTTGGCTCAACAATAGTTAACCGAAGTTAGCCATATGAACACTTTCATATCAACCTTGTTCATCTCAATCACAACTAGCTCAAATGACTCAAATGAAACTAGTTCTAGAGTTATTCAATTGTTTTTATTGTCATTGAAGTATACAAGACACAATTCAAGCAAAATAGATTTTGATTCACTCGAATCAATTCATGAACATTATAGCCACGGTTTGCAAAAGATTGCATTCCTTATTATATAAATGTATTAGTTCATGAACAAACCGATTTTAGAACATAACCTACTCAAGTATGCAAACGGGTACATATACCTAAGTGGACAGACTTGGTTTGGGTTCGCCAGTATGCGAACGGGTACGCATACCTTTCAAAAATTTGAATTTACGCCAGTACGCATACGTGTATGCATACTAAGTTCCCGGACTTTCAACTAACCAACCAGTACGCATACATGTATGCATAATATGGTTCCCGGACTTGGAATAACTTGCAACAGTTAGCACACAAGTACACATACTCTGCTATACCCAATCATGGTTACTTGTTCTAAACTCCCAGTTCAATCATTGAAACATTCTTAGAAGACGGGAATAGATGTCTCACACAAACTATTAGCTTCAAATCAATTTTCAAGTGATCGAATGATCAATACGAAACATTCCTAGTCTACATCAAATGACTGTGTCACACAAATCATGTAAGATGTTATCAGGCGATTTTCACATGATCATCTTTTTACTTTCCTCAAGAATATAAGATGAACTTGGTTAAAGCGAAAACTTACCAACACATATTTCGAGAAATATGTAAGCGAGTTAAACTCGGCTCGAAATATCAAATGTATATAATCGAAGTCTATATAGCTATACGACTTTTGTCTCAAATAGGAGATAGAGTAGATAGACTTTTGAGTGATAGATGAGTTCAAGTCTCCACATACCTTTTGTTGATGAAGTTCCGCAAGCTCCCCTTAGTAGTTCTTCGTCTTCAATCGATGAACGCCTTGAAGTCTAAATCTCAACTACACTTTCTATCCTAATACGAGACTTAGCTATAAGTAGACTAGAAATAAAGACTTATAGTTTTGGCAACTAAACTTGACAAACAAGCTTGAGATAGCAACGCTTGCGAGTTCGACCGAGCAGTGCTCTAATAGATAAGTATAGTTTATCTATGGAATTCGTGTTCTCGACACTACATTAATTAGTAACTTGTTATTATTTATTGTGTTGAACTTCCAGATGAATTTAAACCTTCATAACTTATAGATTTTCGCTCAATCGAACTCACAAGTTTTACTATCTTAAGCTTGTCGTCAATGGTAGTTGCACAAAACTATATCTTGGTTTCTAGTATACTAAAATCAAGTGCGGACTTGGATTAGAGTATGGTAATTGAGTATTAGATATCACCCAATACCCTAGAAGATTGAATATTGAGAACAAACAACAACATTTGCGAGTAATTCATCAACAAAGGTATGTGAAGATAGGCTTGTCCTTTTACTCAATGTTTCTACCATTCTATCTTATGAGACTATATCGTAGTATAATTTATATAACAAAAAATATAATTTTGAGTTCAAGCCTGTCTTGATTTACTCTCAAAATTTGATTCAAGCAATAGTTCTTCATGGATCTTTAATAATCTTAGTCAAGATTAATTTATTGTTCACAAATTATTTTTGTTTAAATTGATCTTTGAAATATCACCCCAAGTAAAATAGTTCACAAACTGTTTTGGGTATGCATACCTAGTAAGTTTACCTAAGACTTCTGGGTATGTTTCTAAACATATATTATGAGAGAGAAAAGTACACGAATTGCTTGGGGTATGCATACCATGTCTCTTTATACATAGTTATGTAACCTTTTATTTATAAAGAGTTAAGTACACAAACTACCAAGAGTATGCACACCATGTCATACTTAACATAGTTATGAAAACCTTTATCAAATGAAAAAGTACACGAATTGCCTAGAGTATGCAGAACGGGTATCTGTCAATTTGGACATGGTCATGTACTTTTTTTTTGTAAAAAAAATGACACTATTTGCTAAGTACCCCCTGTACTTTTATACGCTAATTACTAAGGCATCCTTGCACTTTTGCTTCTCTGATAAACACTTTTAAGATACCTTTATTCACAAAATCTTATGGGGGTTGTGGATTATTGTTTACTCTTGAGTTTTATTGAACCATTATTACTTGAACCTTCACGATCTCACTTATTCATGGTGAATCACCTATTGTGCATGGTTTTGTAACCAATCGAACCATGACTGCATATTCTTCTTTGTGATTTAAGGCAAGCATCTCACATGCTTACATGGTTTCTTAACTTGGAATTTCGTCTAATTAGAGAAGTTTCTTAGATCAAATTCTAAGAAACCTTGGATTGAATTCAAAGTTATCCTAAGCCTTGATAATATATATAAATATATAACTCTTGAAACTGTAATTATCAATCCTTGAACTCTTGTGCCCTAGTTGCTAAGCTGGATTCGTCCTAAAAAAACCTAGGTTTCTTCAATAAACTGTATTGAATTTGAAGACTTCACTTAGGGATTCTTGAGGCCCAGTCATATTATCTTTTATATGATAGCTCTTGAATCCGAATATTGTTCTTATTGATTATTGTAGTACTTTAACTGCAGATTAGGAATAAGCTAAATAAAAATTACAGAGTACTCTAGTCTTAGACTTTGTAATTCCACGAATAGATATCTAAACTCTTATTATATTTGTGTAGATTATACTTGTAAGGCAAAATTAATTAGGTATATCTATAAGTTTTTAAGAGATTAAATCCTAATTGTTGAGGTTTTCTAGACATCTATTTTTCTCTTGAAAATCCCTCTATAGAAAACTGATTTCCATTACCTTGATTGAAACACATTACAGAAAATCAAATATGTGTCATGTTAGATGCGGCGTAGCACTAGCTTCACGAAGTACTATGGAGCATCATCTAAAGAGAACTGGTGTTCAACTAGAAGATTTACAAGAGAAATTTTTACAGGTGCTTGGATACTACTAAAGCATGGAAATTTTGTGGGTTTACATTGTCTCTATTACATCTAGTCTGAAGTATTATTATGGGCAAGATGTGTAATAGCTTATATCAGGGAGTGTTTAATCTGGACTAGGTCCCATGGTTTTTTTACAAGATTGTAGTTTCTTCGTTAATTTTTGTTTTCAGTGTCTTGTGTTATTTCTTTTCTACATGATATTTTTTGTCTTCATAATTAAAAAACCTAGATAGTTTTCTAGGTCAATTTTCAAGATCTTGCAAAACTTGTTCTTGTTAAATTGTATCTTGTGATGTAGATTACAAGACTCGTTCCTGTCGAGGATCTTGTACAATTTGGTTAAATACTATGTTAACATTGGATACTAATTTTTGAGATCATCTAAGTAATTTGTCTATGTAGGTTCACAGAATAAAAAGTTGACGTTGTACATGGTACCCCTATCCTTTTCGATTGGTATATTAAAACATGCAAACATCTATACTTTATGTGACCAAATATATAATCAACAACAAACTGTCAGGAAACCATTTAAACTGTTTAATAAAGAGTATCAATATGAATCCTGAATTAAATTGCTCGCAATTTCATGGTCTTTTATCCCTTCTGTCATGTATCGGTCATTTTATTTTAGATACATTGACTCAAAACCTAAGCTCAAAGGTTTATACAATTTCTATTTTAATTGATAGACCACCATTTATTAACAACAACTGAAATTCAAACTAGAAAATAATTAGATTGCATTCCCCTTTATAAAATGTGACATGGTATTTGCGTGATGAGTGCATAATGAGAAGAGAAGTGTACCAAAAAAAATAATAAAAACATGTTATAGGTAATTTACGTTTGGACCTTTTTAGAGCATTGCTCGGTCGAACTCGCATGCATTTCTATCTCAAGCATGTTTGTCAATGTTAGTGATCAAAACTATAAGTCTTGATTTCTAGCCTATTTATAGATGTCTCGGACTAGGACATAGATAGTGTAGTTGAGCTTAGATCTCTCGACGTTCATCTCTTGAAGACGAAGAACTACTAAGGGGAACTTGTGGAACTTCTTCGACAAAAGGTATGTGGAGACTTGAACTCATCTATCACTTGTAAATTCTATTTATAATATCTCCTATATTGATACATAAGTCGTGTTACGATATAGTTTTGTCTATACACATTTGAGATTTCGAGATGAGTATATCTCGCTTACGTATTTTTCTAAATATGTGTTGGTAAGATTTCGCTTCTACCAAGTTCATCTTATATCATGAGAAAATATCCGAGTAACATCTTACATGGTTTGTGTGATACAATCATTTGATGTAGGCTTGGAATGTTTCGATAATGACTATTTCAATATCTTGAAAATTGCCTTGATGCTAATAGTGTGTGAAAACGGCTATCGTCATTATAGAAGAATTTTTCAATGATTGAAATAAAGAGTTGATGATGTAACCATCTTTGAATATAAGCATATATAGTATGTTCGCACATTAGTTTATAAATCCATAAACCGGAAGCCAAGAGTATACATATGTGTGTATACGAAATTGGTGAAGGAGACAGGTTAAGTATGCGTACCCGTACGCATACTGACGGAAGTTTTCGAACCGAAAATTTCTGCTGAGTTTGGTTTTTGAAAAACTCTTAACTAGTCACCATAAGTATGTGTACCCATACTCATACTGTCGGAAGTTTTCGAACCGAAAATTTCTGCTGAGTTTGGAAACTTTACAAACTCAAAAACCGGTTGCTTAAGTACGCATACCCATACACATACTTAAGTTATTTACTTTGTTAAATCGGTCAATTCATGGACTTAAACATTTAAATAATAAGGAATGCAATCTTTGCAAACCGTGGCTATAATGTCCATGATTGATTCAAGTGAATCAAACCAATTTGGTTTCAATTGTGTTTTCTAAACAATTGAACAACTCTTTAACTAGTTTCATTTGAGTCATTTGAACTAGTTATGGTTGAGATGAATAAGGTTGATATGAGAGTAATCATATGGCTAACCTCGGTTAACTATTTGTGAACCAACCTGGTGTACACGTTTAGGTACGGTTACATAAACCTAAATGAGGGTACATTTCATTTGTGTGTAACAAGCTAAGTTCGGTCTAACGGTTGAAAGATATTAGCTTGGTTGAATCAGGTTTTTCATCTAACGGTGAATATTGAATGCTTTGTTACCAAGGTAACTTGGATTGCAAACCCTGATTTGAAAACTATATAAAGGAGAACTCTAGCAACTGGGAAACCTAATCCCCACACCTCCTGTGTGTTACTAGTTGCATAACTAGAGTCGATTCTCCTTTAACCGTAGGTTTCTCGAGACCCTGTAGGTTAACGACTTGAAGACTTCATTGGGATTCTGAAGCCAGACCCAACTATTATCTTTGTAATTGTGTGATACGATCTTGTTGTTTCTATCGTGTTCAGTGCAATTTAAATAATTGGATCGAGATTTTATATCTCCGATAGGCAAGATATAAAAGTAATCACAAACAGACTTCGTCTCATCGTTTGTGATTCCACAATAACTTGTTTCGCTAGTCGATTAAGTTTATTGTGAGGTGATTGATAATACTAGGCTTTTCTCCGGGAATATAAGTCCGGTTTATCAATTGATTCATGTTCACTTTGATCTATCAAAAGACGGAACAAAAACTCTTGGGTATTTCTGTGGGAGACAGATTTATTCAATCCTACAAACTTTTCTGTGTGAGACAGATTTGTCGATAAAGTATTCGACTTTGGGTCGTAGCAACTATTAGTTGTGGGTGAGATCAACTAAAGGAATCAAGTGCGCAGTATCCTGATGGGATCAGAGACGTAAGGAGCGCAACTGTACCTTGAATCAGTATGAGATTGATTAGGGTTCAACTACAGTCTTGACCGAAGTTAATTGGTAGTAGTCTAGTGTCTGTAGCGGCTTAATACAGTGTGGTGTTCAATCTGGACTAGGTCTCGGGTTTTTCTGCATTTGCGGTTTTCTCGTTAACAAAATTCTGGTGTCTGTGTTATTTATTTTCCGCATTATATTTTTTTATATAATTGAAATATCACAGGTTGTGCATTAAGATCAATCAATTAGAATATCCAACCTTTGGTTGTTGATTTACATTGATTGACACTTGAACATTGGTCTTTGGTACCGTTCAAGTAACTCCTCTTATATTCAATCAGGCTCGCAGATTTCTATTTGCTAATTGCGGATTGAATTAAGAGTTAGAGATATTAAACTCTTTGATATACTTTATTCTAGATTGAGTCTGACTGTCTAGTTGATTCTCTAGAAAGTGTATTGGAGTAAGTCCTCTCAAATTGCCAAACGAATTTTTGGGTGTGGTTGTTAGACCCCCGCATTTTCAATTGGTATCAGAGCAGGAAAACACATTAAAGACCTCATAAGTCTGTGTTTGTAGCGATCTGATATGGACAAAGGTGCTATCTCTATAAACGTACCACCAGTCTTCGATGGCTCTAATTACTTGTGGTGGAAAATTGCTATGCGTGCCTTTCTTCAAGCGCGTGATTTTCAATCATGGGTTTATGTGGTTAATGGTTATGATGCTACCGTTGTGGCAGTAGGGAATGCAATCATTCCAAAGAACATTGGCGAATACAATGCTGCTGAGATACTTGCTGCAAAGCAAAACTCCGACAGTTTGAATGCCATCATACATGCCATTACCCCGGATCTTTAGCACCATGTGACTACGTGCACTCGGTCTAAAGATGCGTGGAATATCTTAGAAACCGTATTCGAAGGAAATACCAGTGAGAAGGAAGCTAGGCTTCAAAACTTTAATTACGGTTGGGAAAACCTTTGTATGGCAGATGAAGATTTATTTGATGAGTTTAATCACAAAGTATCTGAAATTGTTAATGCATCTTTTGCATTGGGTAAGACTATTCCTCAAAAGGACATTGTGATGAAAATTCTCAGATCGCTGCCATCTAGATACATTTCTAAGAAGCATGCCATCGTTGAGGGAAATAACCTTGATACTCTTTCCAGAAGCACTCTTGTGGGAAAGATTAAATTACTTGATCTTGATCATAATACAATCAGAACCTCTGCGTTCAATGCTGTAACCATTGCAAGTAAAGCTTCTAGCTTGTCATGGGCTGATGAATGTTGTCCTAATCAAGTTGATTTTAATAGATCACTGATTACATCAAAGATCAAGGACATGGTAAGGAAAAGAAAAAGATCCGAGAGATCATCTTCTCTCTTTATTGCTTTTGATGATCCAAGTCAAGAAAAAATATCTCAGTATTCCAATTCCTTACACACTGTAGAAATGAGTATGGAAAGTTCAGCCTTCTCGGCAGAAGCTCCATGTAACTCAATTTCCAGTGAATGCGAGTTGGATAATGAAATCCTAGAATTTCTGAATAAATATAAAGAAATTCATCAGGAGAATATTCAACTGAAAGAATTATTGAATAAACTTGAATCATCACCGCACGTGAAGACTCTTGAGGTTGACTGTCTTAATGATGAATTCACCAGAACCTTATTTCTAAAAGAAAAAGAGATCAATTCTCTCAAGTTTGACCTGCAAAGGTTGTCAGGAAGCTCAGACAAAATTTCAGCAATGTTATTTGGTCAAAAGGCTTTTGGAAACACACAAGGTTTAGGGTTCAAAAGTAAGACTATATGCACAACAAACTCAGCCCGTTCTGGAACAAAATATCCCGAGCGTTGTGATAAACATGAGTCATCTTCACAAAGAAAGCCTCCTCTGCTCTGCTCCTTTTGTGGAAATTCAAGTCATATCCAAAGTAAGTGTTGGAGATTCAAGAGTAACTGTAAAAGAATTACCAAACTTCAAAATGACATGCAAAAGATGAATCTGACTCAGGGAAAACAATCAGAGACGCCTGTCCACAAGAAGAAATCCAAAAGAATCAGAGCTAAACGAGGTAAGTCCGTTTACTCAACAAACCTTGAAACGTCATTCGGTGACACAAGATGTGAACACTCTGTTCACTCCATTACTATCTAAACCATAGTAATAGATTATATCCTTATTTTTGGACTTGAAAAATAAGGATTACTTCAAGGTTGATTCAAGTCTTGTAAATCTTTTGTTGATTTTTCTGTTCCATTTTGAGAAATAAATATCTTTTTGTTAAAAAAGTAATAATGGATCATGAACCTTGGAGACTTTTTCAGGGTCCTTTAGGGTTTTACTATCCTAGAGTCTATTTATATTCACTTGTGAACATTACTGTTCTTTATCTTCTTATCTAAAGATACAATCTCATGGGTCCTATAACTAGAGGTACCACGAAAAGAGATGCTATAGAAGCAGTTAATGTGTATCTGTTTGAATGAATTTCTTCCACAAAGAAAAGGAAGGCGAAGAACACAAACGATGATCCAGGTTCCTCCTATAACTTCCCTTTGTCTGATAATAACTTTAGGGCTATGATGAAGGATTTCATCGCGAAAAGAAATGATTTAAAATCTCGAATCATTTATTCTATAAGAGATATCTCTCACTATGAACAAATGTTGTCTCTAACAAAGAACACTCTGCGTGAACTGAAAAGAGAACTTAGTGAGTTAACTGATATTTCTGAAGATTTAGAGGAATTGAATGATCCCATTATCAATATATTTTTCAATAATGAGAAGGAATTCTCCATAGATGCCCTGAAAAAGCTCTACAGTGTCTAGTAAATTTTCTTTGTTATGTGTTTATAAGAATACTAGGGTTTGGAATAGCCATTATTGTGAGTACACATAGCTATGTCCAACGATTTTTCATCTTCATGTTTTTAGATTTATTTATTTAAATTCTAAGTTTTTTGGAAGATGCTTTTTGCAATTTTTAATCTTTATGATTTTATATATTGCAAATTGTTATGGAATCTGTTGTTTATGTCCGTGAACCTGTGACTGTCCCATACTTGTTCAAAAGTTATCTCTATTATGTCGATATGAATGTATTGATGAAAGATAGAATGAACTTTTGGCATTACAAAAGTTAAAGCCTTTTATGTCATATTTTGATGGAACAAAGGGTAAAACTTTTGTTTACAAGGATGAAGTCTATTGTATATCATTGTGCAAATAATGATGGAAAATAGGATGAATCCTTGTTTATTCCGCGGTATTTGGTCGATCTCCGATCCACATTTTTGTGGATATACTGTGTTGTTCCATAAGGTTCCTTATCTTGAGCACAACCGACTGAGTTGATCATTCTCTTATGATTAACTTAGTTGTTGCTCCGTAAGGTTCCCTATGTCGAGCATAACCAACTAAATTAGTCATTCTCTTTTGGTTATTTTAGTTGTTCCTCCGTAAGTTCTCTTATGTCGAGCATAACCAATTGAATTGATCACTTTGTGGTTAATTTGGCTGTGTATTTCAATTAAATTAATCATGAGATTTCTTGTGATTAATTTGGTTGTATTTTTCGATTGAACTAACCATGGGTTCTCTTGTGGTTATTTCAATTGAATAATTTTGGATTCAAATTCATGTTTTTCATGTGATTTTTTTGTCCAAAAGAAATCCTTTTTTTGTTGTGAAAGTAAGGTCGCCTTTGTTGTTCCTTCGGGGATGACATTTTATGGGGGAGAGTTCATTTTGAACTTGTGCTTAATTGCCAAATCTTTGTGGGGAGTGCGGCTGTAGAATATTTAGGGGTTATATTGTATCTTTATTAACTCCTTGATGAATGCATTTAGCTTAGGCTTTATGATTGCATCTAAATTTGTTGGTATGTTAATACACCTTTTGGTCATGAAGTATCTTCGTGGAAATTTCATTAGGATCCCACTAATTTTCGTACCTTTGCCATTTTTTTTGACAAAAAGGGGGAGAATTAATGTGTAGTTCACACTATAAATACATATGGTTTACGGATCATTATGTAAGGGGAGTGGTTTTCATGTTGAGATATGTATTTGTTAGAGCATTGCTCGGTCGAACTCGCATGCGTTGCTATCTCAAGCATGTTTGTCAATTTTAGTGATCCACACTATAAGTCTTGATTTCTATCCTACATAGCTAAAGGTCTCGGACTAGGACAAAAAGTGTAGTTGAGCTCAAGAACTCCATGGCAATCATCATACAAGACGAAGGACTACTCAAGGAACTGGTGGATCTTCATTGACTAAAAGGTATGTGGAGACTTGAACTTATCTGTCACTCAAAAGTCTATCTATTCTATCTCCTAATCTTGAGACAAAAGTCGTTTTGATATATAGACTTTCATTATGCTCATTTTCTATTTCGAGTCGAGTTTATCTCGCCTATCTATTTCTCGAAATATGTGTTGGTAAGCTTTCGCTTTAGCCGAATTCATCTTTACCTAGTGACGAAAGTCATGTTATGTTTCAATCACTTTGAAAATCACTTTGAAAACGGCTATATCCGTCCTCTGAGAATGTTTCAATGATTGAAATGAGAGTTTAGATTACATAACCATTGATAGGATATAAGCATTGTTGTGGAAACACATATATGTATAAGTCCTTATTCCTTGAACCAAATTTTGCGAACTTTGTTGATCAAGAAAAATGGAAGTGGCGTGAGCCAAGTCCACGAACTGGCGGAAGTTCTCGACCCGGGAATTTCTTCTGGAGTTTGTGAACTCCTTCCATGAGCTTAAGTCCGCGAACCCAGTCCGCGAACTTGAGTAGGTTATATCTAAATTCGGTTGTTCTTGAACTAATGTTTAAATAAACTAAGGGAATGCTTTTGCAAACCGTGGCTATAAAGTTCATGAACCTATTCGAGTGAATCAAACCGATTTTGCTTCGATTGTGTCTTGTGTAGTTACATAAGATCTAAGCAATTGAACAACTCTCTAACTAGTTCATTTGAGTCATTCGAACTAGTTATGGTGAAGAAGAATATGGTTGATATGAAAGTAATCATACGGCTAACCATTTGGTTGACTTGTTGAACCAACAAATGTTAATGTTTAGGTACAGTTCATAAACCAAAAATTGGAGATTTTATTTATGTGTGACAAGATAAGTTTTCGATCTAAATATTAGCTTGAATCTAATCAGGTTTTCATCTAACGGTGAATATTGAATACTTTGTTACCAAGCTAACATTGATTGCAAACCCTGATTTGAAAACTATATAAGGGAGAACTCTAGCAACTTGGAAACCTAATCCCCACACATTCTGTGTGATAGTAGTTGTGCTAATCTAGAGTTGATTCTCCTTTAACCTTTGGTTTCTTCTTCTAAACCAGGTTAACGACTTAAAAACTTCATTGGGATTGTGAAGCCAGACCGATATTAGTTTTCTTGTAGTTGTGTGATCTGATCTTGCATCTTCTATCGTTACGAGTACAATTGTAATAATTGGATCGAGATTTTATATCTCCGATAGGCAAGATAGAAAAGAAGTCACAAACATCTTCGTCTCATCGTTTGTGATTCCACAATATCTTTTTTCACTGCGTAAATTAAGATTATTGTGAGGTGATTGATAATACTAAGATGTTCTTCGGGAATATAAGACTGGTATTATTGATTGGTTCCTGTTCACCTTGATTTATATATCAAAAGACGGAATAAAACTCATAGGTATATTCGTGGGAGACGGATTTATCTATTACCGTTGACTTCTCTGTGTGATACAGATTTGTTTATTAAAGTCTTCGACTTTGGGTCGTAGCAACTCCTAGTTGTGGGTGAGATCAGCTAAGGGAATAAAGTGCGAAGTACCCTGCTGGGATCAGAGGCGTAGGAGCATAACTGTACCTTGGATCAGTGTGATATTGGTTGGGGTTCAACTACAGTCCAGACCGAAGTTAATTTGGAGTAGGCTAATGTCTGTAGCGACTTAATGCAGTGTGTGTTCAATCTGGACTAGGTCCCGGGGGTTTTCTGCATTTACGGTTTCCTCATTAACAAAATTTCTGGTGTTTGTGTTATTTCAGTTTCCGCATTATATTGTTTTATCTTTATAATTGAAATAATACAGGTTGTGCGTTAGTTCAATCAATTAGAATATCTGACCTTTTGGTTGTTGATTTAAATTGATTGACACTTGGATATTGGTCTTTGGTACCATCCAAGTTATCTCTCTTTGATAAAAACTCGCAGATTTCTATTTGCTTGAGTAAAGATCAAATCGAGAGATTGAGATATAAACTCTTTGATATACTTTTATCTAGATTGAGTCTAACTTTCTAGTTGATTCTCTAGAAAGTATATTGGAGTTTGTCCATACAGATTGCTAATTGAATTGTTGGGTGTGGTTGTTAGACCCCTGCTTTTTCAATTGGTATCAGAGCAGGCAAACACGTTCAAGACCTTACAAGTATGTGTTTGTAGCGATCTAACCCTATGGACATAGGTGCTATCTCAATTAACGTACCACCAATATTCGATGGCTCAAATTACTTATGGTGGAAAATTTCTATGCGAGCTTTTCTTCAAGCGCGTGATTTTAAATCATGGGTATATGTTGTTAATGGCCATGATCCTCCCGTTGTGGCATTTGGAGATGTAAACGTTCCCAAACCTATTGGTGAATACAGCCCTGCTGAGATACTTGATGCAAAGAAAAACTCCGACGGTTTAAATGCGATCATACATGCCATTACCCAAAATCTTCAGCACCATGTGACTAATTGCACTAAGTCACAAGAAGCTTGGGATATCTTGGAAACCGTATTCGAAGGTAACTCCAGTGAAAAGGAATCCAGGCTTCAAAACCTTAATTCCGATTGGGAAAACCTTCGTATGGCAGATGAAAAAACATTTGATGAGTTTAATCACAAAGTGTCTGAAATTGTTAATGCATTGGGTGAGACTATTCCTGAAACGGACATTGTGATGAAAATTCTCAGATCGCTGCCATCTAGATATGATTCTAAGAAGCATGCCATAGTTGAGGGAAATAACCTTGATAATGTCTCCATAAATACGCTGGTTGGGAAGCTCAAGATCCTTGATCACGAACATTCATCCAAAACCAAGGATGTTGTGTTCAAAGCACAAAAGGACACTAAATTACTTGATAAGAGTAAAAAAGTGTATATCTCTGAAGATGATCAATCTGAGACAGACTCATCAGATGAAAATCTTGAAAAGTCAGTCTCGATGATCACAAGACAGTTTAGGGATCTTTTATTGAAGAGAAGTAAACGGTTCCCCAGAGATAAGCCTAAAACATCATTTAAACCTCATAAATCCTCCTAAAAACATGGAAACAGGTGAGACTGATGATGAGGATATGCCTCAGTTCTTTAAGTGTAAAGGATTTGGTCATTTTGCAAACGAGTGTCCAAATCATAGAAAATACACTGGGAACAAAGGTCTTGCTGTGACTCTTGATGAAATGTATGACAGCTATGATTCTAATGAAGACGAGAAATCAAGTGTTGCACTTCTTGGTGAAAATATTGATTTTGATAACTGTAGCAATACATACATCAATCTCAATATTCTTTCAGAAGATAATCCAACTAATCTGGAAGAAAAAATTGACCCATTTCTTGGAAACTCTGTTTGTAATGTTTCAGGTTCCACCATGTGTCTAGTTGCATGCACATCTCAGAAGCCTGATTTATATCCTAGTTTGACGTGTTCATATTGTTCTATAAAGGGTCATGAACTTTCAAGGTGTTACAAGTACAAACACCAATTGAGGCACGTCAACAAACTTCAACGAAGAGCAAATCATTTATCAAGGAAGCTTAAAATTGCTCAGAAGAACGCTGAGGTATGTAGGATCTTATCTTCGTCTAAGAAGTTAGTTTCCAAGGATAAACCAAGACCATTAGAGAAGAAAGTATGGTCAAGTCAGTTTGATAGACAGAAGTCTGAGGATTCCTCTCAATAGGAAAATGGTGGACAAATTGTTGTTCACCTCAACGCAACTTGATTGTGTTGATTTGGAAATCTTGTCTCATGTGCCTGATCAAAAGAGACAATGATTTTGTACCTCTCAGGCTTTAGGAAAAGTTTTCTTTCTTTTCTTAGTTTTTGTTCTTCCCTGTCTATCAACAAATGAGGGTTATTATCGACAATTCGATTCTTTATAGGGTTGTGAGTTGGACGTGTACGAACCTGTTTAAAGGTTTCGAAACCCTACATTCTTTTTTCCTTCCTCAAAACCTCTTTTTATCCCAAGACTACTTGTTGAGTTCAATTTGTGATTTCCTCTCACAAACCCATACGTTATGGATACTCCAAGCATGATGTCTTCTGATGGAAAAGATGTTAATGTGATTGTTAAGCCATCAATCATGAAGGAAAAATAAAAATTTATGTTATCTCCTACCTTGAAAAGAAAACGAAGGAATGTGAGGAAGCCAAGAGCCATTCCTTCAAACTCTCACAAGTTTTCTGGTGTTCTTGAAGAGTTGAATGAGATGCGAAAGGAGATTCAACAAATAAAGGCTTTTGTGTATGAGACTCATGAGATTCATAAGGCCCTGGTTCGACAACATCAACCGATAAGGTTTATTGATATAAACTCCTACCTTAATGAACCTTATGTCCCAATGGTTGTTGACGACAAGGAGTTCGGGGACGATAAAGAATTATTCAAAGGTCTTATTGCCTAGTAAATCTTCTATTTTCTTGTTTTTATTAGAAGAATAACTAGAGGTTGGAATAACCATTATTATGATTACACATAGGTATGTCCAATTTTTTCATCTTCATGTTTTTAGATTTATTGGTTTAAATTATAATTTGTTTGGAAGATTATTTTTGCAGTATTAATCTTTATGGTTTTATATATTGCAATATTGTTATGGGATATGTGTGTTTGCGCCCGTGAACTTGATTGTCCCATATCTTGTCAAAAGTAAAGTCGTTCATGAATTGATATGCATGTATTGATGAAAGAGTGAATGGAATTTTGACAAATACAAAAGCTAAGCCTATATTGTGATTTATTGATGAAAGATAGGTTAAAATCTTTTGTTTGCAAGGATTATGTCTATTAAATGTCGTTATGCAAATAGTGATGAAAATAGAATGAATCCTTGTGTATTCTGCAGTAATTGATCTTCCCTGATCCATATTTTATGTATTACTGTGAGGCTCCGTAAAGTGTTTTATGTTGAGCATTAAACAACCAAGTTGATTATTTTTGATTAGCTATGTTGTTGTTCCGTAAGGTACTTTATGTCGAGCATTTTCAACTAAATTAATCATCTTGTTTGGTTATTTAGTTTTGACTCCATAAGTCTGCTTATGTTGAGCGTTCATGACTGGGTTGATTTTTTTTATGATTAACTTAGTCATTGCTCCATTGACCCTCTTGTGTGAGTATGACCAATTAAATTGATTACTTTGTGATTAGTTTAATTATTTATTTCGATTAGATTAATTATGGGTTTACTTGTGATTAATCTAATTGAGCGTTCTTAAGTCTCCATAAGTTTACTTGTGTTGAGCATTTTTGGTTAAATTAATCATGAAATTCTTGTGGTTAATTTAATACTTTGAATTCAAATTCATACTTGTATGTGATTTTTTATGTCCAAAGAAATCCTTCTTTTCTCTTTCGAAATTAAGGTCGCTCTTGTTGTTCCCTTGGGAATGACATTTTATGGGGGAGAGTTCTTTTTGAACTTGTGCTTAATTTCCAAATCTTTGTGGGGAGTGCGGCTGTGGAAGGGTTATCTTGTATCTTTAAACTTCTTGATGAATGCATTTAGCTTCGGCTTTATGATTGCATCTAAAGAACAAGTTGATATTTTTGCTTTCTTTTGGTCAAGAAATGTCTCTTTCAGAAATTTCATTAGGATCCCGTTCTTGTACCTTTGCCAATTTTATTGACAAAAAGGGAGAGAATTAATATGTAGTTCGCACTATAAATACATATGGTTTTCGGATCATTATGTAAGGGGGAATGGTTTCCATGTGAGATGGAGTATTGACTAAGGGGGAGTGATACATATCACCATAGTATTGTTGTTGAAGTTGTGATACAATTGAACTTTGACGCTGTGTAATGATACTATGACACTGTATAACAATGATTGAGAACTATTGTTTTCTTGTTGTTATAGCTACGGATTTTCAACAACGATGATGCTAAACTTACAACCTTTGGGATCATTGGAGTACTTGGAAGTGACGAAGATTTCGAGTAATGTTGAGATTAGACATGTGGAATAGGAGCTACAAAAGTTAATTTATTTATTTTTTTATATTCCATATGTATTAATAGTTTTTCCCTAAAATTGACAAAGGGGGAGATTGTTAGAGCATTGCTCGGTCGAACTCGCATGCGTTGCTATCTCAAGCATGTTTGTCAATGTTAGTGATCGAAACTATAAGTCTTGATTTCTAGCCTACATAGCTAAAGGTCTCGGACTAGGATAAAAAGTGTAGTTGATCTCAAGAACTCCATGGCAATCATTATACAAGACGAAGGACTACTCAAGGAACTGGTGGATCTTCATCGAATAAAAGGTATATGGAGACTTGAATTTATCTGTCACTCACAAGTCTATCTATTCTATCTCCTACTCTTGAGACAAAAGTCGTTTTGATATATAGACTTTCATTATGCACATTTACTATTTCGAGACGAGTTTATCTCGCCTATCTATTTCTCGAAATATGTGTTGGTAAGCTTTCGCTTTAGCCGAATTCATCTTTACCTAGTGACGAAAGTCATGTTATGTTTCAATCACTTTGAAAACTGCTCTGACGAAAAATGGTCTGTGAATAACGGCTATATCTGTCCTCTGAGAATGTTTCGATGATTGAAATGAGAGTTTAGATTACATAACCATTGATAGGATATAAGCATTGTTGTGGAAACACATATATGTATGAGTCCTTATTCCTTGAACCAAAGTTTGCGAACTTTGTTGATCAAGAGAAATGGAATTGGCGTGAGCTAAGTGCCGAACTCAGTCCATGAACTGGCGGAAATTCTTGACCCGAGAATTTCTGCTGGAGTTTGTGAACTCCTTCCATGAGCTTAATTCCGCGAACCTAGTCCGCGAACTTGAGCAGATTATATCTAAAGTCGGTTGTTCTTGAACTAATGTTTAAATAAACTAAGGAATGCTTTTGCAAACCATGACTATAAAGTTCATGAACCGATTCGAGTGAATCAAAACGATTTTGCTTCGATTGTGTCTTGTGTAGTTACATAAGATCTAAGCAATTGAACAACTCTCCAACTAGTTCATTTGAGTCATTTGAACTAGTTATGGTGAAGAAGAATATGGTTGATATGAAAGTAATCATATGACTAACCATTTGGTTGACTTGTTGAACCAACAAATGTTAATGTTTGGGTACAGTTCATAAACCCAAAATTGGACATTTCGTTTGTGTGTGACAAGTTAAGTTTTCGATCTAACGGTTGAGAAATATTAGCTTGAATCTAATCAAGTTTTCATCTAACGGTGAATATTGAATGTTTTGTTACCAAGCTAACATTGATTGCAAACCCTGATTCGAAAACTATATAAAGGAGAACTCTAGCAACTGGAAAACCTAATCCCCACACATTCTGTGTGATACTAGTTGTGCTAAGCTAGAGTCGACTCTCCTTTAACCTTTGGTTTCTTCTTCTAAACCAGGTTAACGACTTAAAGACTTCATTGGGATTGTGAAGCCAGACCGATACTACTTTTCTTGTAGTTGTGTGATATGATCTTGCATCTTCTATCGTTACGAGTACGATTGTAATAATTGGCTCGAGATTTTATATCTCTGACAGGCAAGATAGAAAAGAAGTCACAAACATCTTCGTCTCATCGTTTGTGATTCCACAATATCTTTTTTCGCTGCGTCGATTAAGATTATTGTGAGGTGATTGATAATACTAAGTTGTTCTTAGGGAATATAAGTCTGGTATTATTGATTGGTTCATGTTCACCTTGATTTATCAAAAGACAGAACAAAACTCATAGGTATATTCGTGGAAAACGAATTTATCTATTATCGTAGACTTTTCTGTGTGATACAGATTTGTTTATTAAAGTCTTCGACTTTGGGTCGTAGCAACTCTTAGTTGTGGGTGAGATCAACTAAGGGAATCAAGTGTGCAGTATCCTGCTGGGATCAGAGGCGTAGGAGCATAACTGTACCTTGGATCAGTGTGAGATTGGTTTGGGTTCAACTACAGTCCAGACCGAAGTTAATTTGGAGTAGGCAAGTGTCTGTAGCAGCTTAATACAGTGTGTGCTCAATCTGGACTAGGTCCCGGGGTTTTTCTGCATTTGTGGTTTCCTCGTTAACAAAATTTATGGTGTCTGTGTTATTTGAGTTTCCGCATTATATTGTTTTATCTTTACAATTGAAATAATACATGTTGTGCGTTAGTTCAATCAATTAGAATATCCGACCTTTTGGTTGTTGATTTAAATTGATTGACACTTGGATATTGGTCTTTGGTACCATCCAAGTTATCTCTCTTTGATAAAGACTCACAGATTTCTATTTGCTTGAGTAAAGATCAAATCGAGAGATTGAGATATAAACTCTTTGATATACTTTTATCTAGATTGAGTCTGACTGTCTAGTTGATTCTCTAGAAAGTATATTGGAGTTTGTCCATACAGATTGCTAATCGAATTGTTAGGTGTGGTTGTTAGACCACCGCTTTTTCAGTATTGACTAAGGAGGAGTGATACATATCACCATAGTGTTGTTGTCAAAGTAATGATACAATTTAACTTTGATGTTGTGTAATAATACCATGACACTGTATAACAATGATTGGGAGCATTTAGTTTTCTCATTGTTATAGCTACGGATCTTCAACAACTGTGATGTTGAACTTACAACCTTTAGGATCATAGAGTACTTGGAAGTGACGAAGATTTCGAGTCGCGTTGAAGATGCCAAGGAGATCAAGCATGTGGATGAGAAACTACATTTTTTTTTATCTTTTTTGTAATCCATATGTATTGATAGTTTTGTCACTAAAATTGACAAAGGGGGAGATTGTTAAAGCATTGCTCGGTCGAACTAGCATGCGTTGCTATCTCAAGCATGCTTGTCAATGTTAGTGATCAAAACTATAAGTCTTGATTTCTGGCCTATTTATAGATGTCTCAGACTAGGACATAGTTAGTGTAGTTTAGCTTAAATCTCTCGACGTTCATCTCTTGAAGACGAAGAACTACTAAGGGGAGCTTGTGGAACTTCTTCGACAAAAGGTATGTGGAGACTTAAACTCATTTATCACTTGGAAAGTCTATTTCTACTATTTCCTATATTGAGACATAAGTCGTGTTACAATATAGTTTTCTCTATACACATTTGAGATTTCGAGCTGAGTATATCTCGCTTACATATTTCTCGAAATATGTGTTAGTAAGCTTTCGCTTCGACCAAGTTCATCTTATATCATGAGAAAATTGCCGAGTAACATCTTACATGGTTTGTGTGATACAATCACTTGATGTAGGATTGGAATGTTTCGATAATGATTATTTCAATATCTTGAAAATTGCTTTGATGCTAATAGTGTGTGAAAACGACAATTGTCATTATAGAAGAATGTTTCGATGATTGAAATAAAGAGCTGATGATGTAACCATCTTTGGATATAAGCATATATAGTGTGTTAGCACATTAGTGTATAAATCCATAAACCGGAAGCCAAGAGTATGCATATGTGTGTATACGAAATTGGTGAAGGAGACAGGTTAAGTATGCGTACCCTTACGCATACTGGCGGAAGTTTTCGAACCAAAAATTTCTGCTGAGTTTGGAAACTTTACAAACTCAAAAACCGGTTGCTTAAGTACGCATACCCGTACGCATACTTAAGCTGGTTACTTTGTTAAATCGGTCAGTTCATGGACTTAAACATTTAAATTATAAGGAATACAATCTTTGCAAACCGTGGCTATAATGTCCATGATTGATTCAAGTGAATCAAAAACCGATTTGGTTCCAATTGTGTTTTCTAAACAATTGAACAACTCTTTAACTAGTTTCATTTGAGTCATTTGAACTAGTTACGGTTAAGATGAATAAGGTTGATATGAGAGTAATCATATGGCTAACCTCGGTTAACTATTTGTGAACCAACCTGGTGTACACGTTTAGGTACGGTTACATAAACCTAAATGAGGGTACATTTCATTTGTATGTAACAATCTAAGTTCGATCTAACGGTTGAAAGATATTAGCATGGTTGAATCAGGTTTTTCACCTAACGGTGAATATTGAATGCTTTGTTACCAAGGTAACTTGGATTGCAAACCCTGATTTGAAAACTATATAAAGGAGAGCTCTAGCAACTGGGAAACCTAATCCCCACACCTCCTGTGTGTTATTAGTTGCATAACTAGAGTCGATTCTCCTTTAACCTTAGGTTTCTTCTCGAGATCCTGTAGGTTAACGACTTGAAGACTTCATTGGGATTGTGAAGCCAGACCCAACTATTATCTTTGTAGTTGCGTGATCCGATCTTGCTGTTTCTATCGTGTTGAGTGCAATTGAAATAATTGGCTCGAGATTTTATATCTCCGATAGGCAAGATAGAAAAGTAATCACAAATAAACTTCGTCTCATCGTTTGTGATTCCACAATAACTTGTTTCGCTAGTCGATTAAGTTTATTGTGAGGTGATTGATAATACTAGGCTTTTCTTCGAGAATATAAGTCTGGTTTATCAATTGGTTCATGTTCACCTTGATTTGTCAAAAGACGGAACAAAAACTCTTGGGTATTTCTGTGGGAGACATATTTATTCAATCCTATAGACTTTTCTGTGTGAGACAGATTTGTCTATCAAGTCTTCGACTTTGGGTCGTAACGACTCTTAGTTGTGGGTGAGATCATCTAAGGGAATCAAGTGCGTAGTATCCTGCTGGGATCAGAGATGTAAGGAGCGCAACCGTACCTTGAATCAGTGTGAGATTGATTAGGGTTCAACTACAGTCCAGTCCGAAGTTAATTGATAGTAGACTAGTATCTATACCGGCTTAATACAGTGTGCTGTTCAATTTGGACTAGGTCCCGGGGTTTTCTGCATTTGCGGTTTCCTCGTTAACAAAATTCTGGTGTCTGTGTTATTCCTTTTCCGCATTATATTTTGTTATATAATTGAAATATCACATGTTGTGCGTTAAGATCAATCAATTAGAATATCCAACCTTTGGTTGTTAATTTACATTGATTGACACTTGAACATTGGTCTTTGGTACCGTTCAAGTAACTCCTCTTATATTCAATCAGGCTCGCAGATTTCTATTTGCTGATTCCGGATTAAATTAAGAGTTAGAGATATTAAACTCTTTGATATACTTTATTCTAGATTGAGTCTGACTGTTTAGTTGATTCTCTAGAAAGTGTATTGGAGTAAGTCCTCAGATTGCCAAACGAATTGTTGGGTGTGGTTGTTAGACCCCCACATTTTCAAACCTATTAAAACTTTAACATTTTAATATAATCAAGGCAGGGCCAAATTTTTGGGGTCGTTGAATTACATACAAGATAGATATATAAAGAAACGAGGTCATCATAGTACGTTTTAACTCTCTCAAAATAAAGGATGGTAAATGAATTATTCATCGATCTGAGTTTGATAGATTCTCCACTTTAGTTAATAGTAAATTCCATTTCAGAGCCGTATACGATGCATTAAAAAGTGCCGATATGATACTTTAATTCAATTTTTTTTCTTGCTTATTTCTATCATTGAGATAAATGAACATTCATTATGTCATATCATTAGGATAGTGATCCACCAACCCGCTCGTGTCTTTTACCATACACAAACATGAGAATTTGTCCAGGAAGCGGAAGAACAACTTAAACTCCTTGAAATCCTCACAAGGGATTATATCCAAAAAAAGTGCAACCTGTTATGGGTTGTGAAATTTTTATAAAAATATATAGGACACTGACCTTAACTATCCACACCTTCTTTGTTTCTATCGAATAACCGAGTCAGATGTCTGAAGGTTTGTTTGTTATCTTTTTAATTCGAGACTCAATGCATATATCTTACTAAGAATTATTTTATCTTATCTAGAGTTTATAATTTACCCTTCCTCCAATAATTCTGAATCAGATGTAATGAGCTAGTTACTCAAGTGTGATTTAAACGAGGTGGCTGAGTTTGAAAAAAAAAACAAAAAAACTGTTAAGTTTCTTGTGCCGGCCTAACACTGTCGGACGTATCACCTATCCTACCAACAACAGTCACTTCAGTAGTTTTAAAGATATTTATTTATTTATTTATTTATTTAACTTTTATTCTCTAAATCCCTTCACTTCTAGCTTACGCTGTATATGCGTTAACGATTATCCTACGCACTTCTCCGTGTGTCTCAAAACCTCTCGTTTTCTTCATTTTTCCACTGAAAAATTAACCCTATAAACCCCTACAAACCAGTCACCATTTTTCATTCTTTCAATACTATTACATTTTTCGAACCTGGGTTTATCTCTCTTTAGCTCACTCTCCCCAGATTCTTCATTTCTCTGATTCTTTGATAAGGTTTTGGTAACTACTAGTTACCAATTTCATGATTTTATGAAGTTTTTGAGCTAATTTCATCATAATTTGCTATAAACCAAATCAAAAAAAGTAGAAAATAGTAAGTATTTTCTGTTGGGCTTTCATTCATCTTGTCAACTACTTTGTATCCCTGATGTCTTAAAAAAATTGCAAGAAAATGGGTTCTTCAGAGAATGATATTCCAGTACCAGCAGTCCCAGTTAATGAGCCCCTCTTCTCAATAAGGTATGGACTTCATGCATTGGACTTTTATTAAAATTTATGGTTTTATCACATGTAGAAATTTGATGCTTGTAGTTCATTGGAATAGAAAACTACATTTCTTTTGATTTGTCAGACCTAATTGAGGTTTTTCGTACGATGTGAAATGTGGTTGATTCTGTTCTTGTGTACGGTATCACAATAAGAGTTTAGTTGTACGTGCTAGATTGTTAACGTTGATGGCCAAAGTGTCTAGAGATTTTTTTTTATGAACTCATATTCTTGGTTTTGTTGTGCATTGCACCTGTTTGGGATAGGCCGACGCTGTCGCTTAGAACACTGTATTTGGCAAACATGGTTTCTTTTTGTTGTGTGTGATATCGAAGTAGTACTGCATGTTGTGGTTGTCCTTGCAATTGTGTTGTTAATTGCTCAGATAGTAGTGCATGTTATAGACTGTCCTTGCGAAGGGTGTTGTTATTTGCTCTAGGTAACTGATAGTTTTGTGTCTTCGTGGTTGTGTAATGTTTGCACATAGATACTCTTACTCTTTCAATGTCTATACATAATAGATGGATACCATGCATTGGAAATTTAAGTCTGCTTTATCACATGTACGAGTTTCATTGTGGTAGTTTATTTGTTGGGCTAATTTGCTAGAAATGGTTATCTTTTGATCAAAATTTTGTTCTTCGTAAACCTAGTTTAGGTTTTCGTACATGTAATGTGAAATGTTGCTGATATTGTTGTGTCGAAATTGAAATAGTAGAGTTATGTGCTATATTGTTGAAGGTGATGCCTTAGCGTCGAGGTAGAGATTAAGCGACTCAGGTTGGGTAGAATTCCTCTTGTTCTCGTTTTTATAGCTGACTGCATCTATGCAGTAGGATTCACAAACTTGTTCTACTTCTTATTACTTCCTTGAGTCGTTATTAGGTCTATTATCTGGATTAGTTTTTGGGTATCATTGGCTTTTGTCACTGCACCTATGCAAAGTTGTGCATTTCAATTCTTCAGTTGATTCGGACCCATATCATTATTCAGTTCAGCACAGTCCTTCAAATCATCACTTTAAGTCATATTTTGCTTAAGCTTATAGGTTGTCATTTTATAGTGGGTTTTATCCGGAACCTAGTACTTGAGCACATAGCGATCTTTAAATTGCATTATTATCACCGGTCTATAAATCTGTAAGCTCTGTTCATATGTTTTGTTACTCTTATACCATGTTAAATTTAGCCTACTTATATCAGTAGTTTTTGAGTTATTTTTGTAAAATATAATGGGTTATTTTCGATGCCTTTTCTGGCAATCTTTCCGTCATTTCATGTTAAATACTTTCATGTATCTGTTGATTCTATAAGGGAACCATTGAAGAGTAATTTGTTAACTTTGTTATTGCAGAGATTATGTTCTTGCAGCCCGAGATAAGAATATCTCTCGTAACTGGCCATTTCCTGAGAAATATTTGCAAACTTGTATGATACATGGGGTCTCTAAGGTGCTCCCTCCATTTGACTCTCATAAATCTGTGAAGAACTTACTGTATAGAAAAGAAAAGAAGTCTGATATTGGTTCGGTACTACAAAAATTTACGGGTCTCGACCGCGGAAAAGAAATTATTGAAGTTAATTGTAATATAAGCACTTTGAATACAAATTCCAACGAAGAAATGGATGAGCAGTGTGTTACAGCCGAGGCATCCTGCTCCAAGAGGTTAAATTCCAATGGACAAGAAGAGAATTTTATTTGTGTCAAGGATGTGAAATGTGATATTGCTCCAGTACAAAATAACTGTGCGGGTCACGACCGCGAAGCAGAAATTATTGGAGCTAATGATAATGTAATAAGCACTTCGAATTCAAATCCAACGTCCTACATAGAAGATAACTCTAGTGGTGTCAATATGAAATCTGATAATGGTTGCGTACAGAAACACTGTGTAGGTCTCAACTGCAGAGAAGAGATAGTTGAAGTTTATGGTGGCATAAGTGCTACGCCTGATTCAAACCCGAAGTCCAATGAAGAAGAAAGTTGTGATTGTGTCAAGGATGGCAAATCTGATACTGGTGCAGTAACCTGTGTAGGTCTAGACTGCAAAGAAATAATTGGAGTTAATGGTAATGTAAGCACTTCAAGTTCAAATCCAAGGTCCAACATGGAGAACTCTAGTTGTGTCAGGGATATGGAATCAGATATGGGTTCAATACAGAAAAACCGTGTAGGTCTCGACTGCAGAGAAGATATTTTTGAAGTTAATGGTGTTGTAAGTGCTACTTCAAATTCAAATCTGAAGCCCAACAGAGACGAAAATTCTGATTGTATCAACGACGGCAAATTCAATACTGGTGCATTAACCTGCGCAGGTCATGGCTGCAAAGAAATAAGTGAAGCTAATGGAAATGTAAGCCCTTCAGATTCAAAACCAAGGTCCAACATAGAAGACAACTCTAGTTGTGTCAAGGATATGAACTTTGATATTGGTTCTATACAGAAAAACCGTGTTAGTCTCGACCGCAGAGAAGATACTTTTGAAGCTAATGGTGTTGTATGTGCTACTTCAAATTCAAATCTGAAGTCCAACAGAGACGAAAACGCTGATTGTATCAATGATGACAAATCTAATACTGGTGCTATAACATGCATAGGTAATGACTGTAAAGAAATAAATGAAGCTAATGGAAATGTAAGCACTTCAGATTCAAATCCAAGGTCCAATGAAGAAGGGAATTCTAATGGTGTCAAGGACATCAAACGCGAAGAAGAAATAATTGAAGTTAATGGTAATGTAAGCACTTCAAATTCAAATCCAAGGTCCAATGAAGAAGAGAACTCTGATAACGGTTCCTTACAAATTAACTGTGTAGGTTTGAACCACGAAGAAGAAACGATCGAAGTTAATAGTAATGTAAACACTACTTCAAATTCAAATCCGAAGTTCAGTGAAGAAATGGATGAGCAGTGTCTTGAAGCAGTGGCTTCCTGCTCCAAGAGGTTGAATTCCAAACGGAAGAAACGGAAGAGGAAAGCTAAAATGCGGTTGGTGGCTGATGTTGTTGCAGATGCAAAGCCTTACACTTTGGAGGAACGAGACAAGATTAATGGGTCGACTTGGGCCATTGATCAACAAGTAATTTATCGGCGTATGTCAAGTAGAATAAAAGATGAGGATGAAGATGAAGTTTATGGAACCAAGGAAACTACTGATATAAATAATACACCAGAAACAAGGTCAGCTGAGAGGCTTCAGAAGATAAGGCAGCACAGAAAGCATAACAATACTGCTGAGGATGACATCAATGTTGTTGAGAAAAAGCCTGCATTTGTGGCGAAGCTTAAACTTCGTAAACCCCCATCATCAACTGTAGAAGTGAATACTCCTATAAAAAATGACAGCAAGGTATTATTTCCGAAACTAATCTCTGATACTCTATTTGTTATGGTCTTACTTATAGAGCATTTTTTGGGTTGAGTTCCATAATTTTTTACTTTCTTAAAATTTCAATCAACAAAGAAACAAGAAATCTAGAATGTCAGAGGTCAGAAATTCATCCACAATTAGTAGGGGAAACATTTTTGCATGATAGTTCAGCATAAGCACATGCATTTTGCTACTGATTTAAGTTAGCATAATTAGAAGCTCCAGTCCACCACTAGGTTTCCTTATCTCCGCTTAAATACTAGCAATACTTAGATGATACATCCTATTATTTTATGTGTACCAGGAACTCTTTTTTATAGAATGACAGTGTAAAATTTTTTCATCAAATTTACGAAGCTAAATACTTAAATATATATATATATATATATGGTATGTACATAGTATATGAGATGTTCTCTGTTCTGGTAACTCTGTCTTTAGGACAATAGTAGTTTCTTGTTGTTTTGGAACTTGATCCAAAATGATTTTAGTAGTTAATGAATGAGGATGCTAAAGTGTGGCAAAGCCAACTCCCCTTTGTAATTAGTTGATCAGTAGAGTTCCAGTGACAAGTCTTATTTTGAGTGACAAGTCTTCAGTTAATACCTGCTTAAGCGTGTAATTTAGAAAGAAGTGTTGGGTCATTAATCTTGAGGTCTTTGGAATCCAATGATAAATGATAATCTCCTCCAGCTTCTTCATATGACTAAATGATGCTTGTTTGATAACTGGTTTTAGTTAAAAGTCGCATATGTCCGAGTAATGTTATGAGCTAAGTAATTGTTGATTGTTTCTCAGAGCAAAGCAGTAGTGACAAGGTCTCGGGTAAAGCGTAGTTTTCCCAGTGTAAACGGAATATCAACCATCAGGCGACTAAGGAGGAGAGGAAAATCTTGAAAGATACGCATATTTGTCATATCACAATATTTTTGAATCAGGCAAAGATTTTGGACATTTTTGACGAGAATCAAGCTTCAAACAACTGATACGAGATTTTTAAAAGGTCTCAGGAATGATTCTCTCGCACAACATCTGTCAGCAGTGTCTTGCAGGAAACAACCATGCAAGAGGATATGAAACTACTAAGCAACAGGTTATTACTTCTTGTCAGGTCAGCCTGTCATAATCCGGATGGGTGCGAATCAACTTTTTGCGGAAATATTGGTCGCTCGAGCAGATGATAATATGAAGCATCGAGATGATAACTTTCTGATGGCATTCTTATGGTGTTTATTCTACTACTGCATGCAACCCTGTAACATTATCTGAAATCTGTTACGTTGGCGATGCAGAAAATGAGATTGAAATTGATAATCCAAAGCTATGCCCTTCTGCAATGTTGTTGTACTTGTACTGATAATGCAGACATGCTATGTTCAGTCCTGCTGCAATGTTGTTGTACTGATAAGAAATGATAGTTTCAGTCCGTCTGCAATGTTGTTGTACTGATAAATTTGATAAGCTGGGTTAATAGTGGAATTTCTTTGATGAACTATGAAAATATTTGGTTAAACAGCTTCAAGCTTACTAAACTAAAAGTTAGTTTTTGCATGGAGGGTGCAGTGCGTTTGGACCTCCAATGTAATCATGGACCAAGAAAAAGTAACTTGTGTGATTTTACTTTTTGACAGTTGCTTAAAATGGAATTGATTCTTTGTAGTAAAAAAATTGCTTAGCTTGAAAGACATACCCAAGCTAGTATTACCGCGTGAGACCAGTCCATGGTCTTTCAACGTTCTAAAATTGGCAAAACTGCAAAATTTTCAACTTGCCTTTTGGTTGGGAGTTGTTGGAATCTAAGGAAACTTTCCTGCACTTTCCAAGGGTCTGGCACTAAACTTTATAAATCATTTTTTTAGTTTTTGGGGTTCCTACTTCATTTGAGTTGTAAGTGCTGTAGGTGGAAGGTATTGATATTGAACTCAACGACCAACAATTTCTTTTCTGATCAATCTCTATGGCAAACGAAATGTCAGGGTAAGTAGAAACTAGCACCAAATTGTTATGCTCTTGTTGGCTCTCATACTGTTGACACAACTTGAATTCTAGTTTTGATGTGTCGGCGTAGATTATCTCGATTTTTAAGATTTGGTGGAAGCTCCAGTACCAGCAGTAGTGATGCTGAAGGTCTTGCCGTCTTTAAGTTTCAAGAACTTGCAGCTTCCACAAGGAATTTTGCACCAGAATCCCTTTTGGGCGAAGGAGGATACGTGCGCACATACAGAGGTTGCTTAAAGAGCACTGGACAGGTTAGTGTATCATTTAAGAACTATATTGACTCATAATTTGTTCTTGAATTACTTGTGGACTGGTGAGTAAATGTGCTGAAATTATCTTCACAGGTAGTTGCAATTAGACAAGTTAGTGAGACAAGCATAAGTAGCATCTACAGATACAATGACCAGACAATGCTTTCGACAATTCGTATACGCAGCCTCTTGCACCATCCTAACGTAGCCGAAATGATTGGTTACAGCATTAATGACAAAAACCAGATATTTTTTGTTTATGACTTCATGCCGTTGGGATCCTTGAAGGATCATTTGCATGGTAAGAAGCTTCTGGACTGGAATACGAGGATGAAAATTGCAGCTGGTGCAGCAAAAGGGCTTAAATGCTTGCATGATAAATCAGATCCTCCTGTAATCCATGGAAATATTAAACCTTCCAACATTCTCTTATGCGAAGGATATCACCCCAAGCTGTCGGACTTCCTCGTTTTTGAAGAGCGGATTCCAGAAACTGACGAGTCTAGCCATCAAAGGTGTTTCGGCCGTCATTGTTATCGCCATGCACCTGAATTCTATATGGATTTTAAACTCACTCAACAATCTGACATCTACAGTTTTGGATTTGTCTTGCTTGAACTGATTTCAGGGCGCCTGGAAGAGATTACGCCAACTCTCCTTGAATGGGTAAACTGTTATCATATATTTTTACAAACATGCAGATTGAAAACTTACCAGAAGCTGATTGAATTTTAATATTTTTTGGTGAGGGTGCAGGAAAAACGTAAATTAGTGGGCGGCAACGAATTCACAGCGGTGGCTGATCCACTATTATCCAGAGCAAGGTTTATACCAAGCTTTTTTTCTTGCAGCTGAGTGTTTGCATACTGAAGATGTCGCTCGGCCTCGTATAGGATATGTTGTGAATGTTCTATCAAATTTAGCTTCTGAAATTTACGACCCAAATGCTATCCAGATTAACCGAGCAGGCGCACTGACTATTGGCAACTTTGAGAAGGAAAGACTAAGAGATCAATGGCGACATGTCTGGTCTACAGTCTTGCTTTGTACTGGCGGCTTCCTTTATTGAAGTAAAAGGCTGGTTTAGAATGGGATGAATTGGGTGATTCGATAGCAAGCTGTATTTTTATTCTTTGTACATCTAGTCTTCATAAAGGCTCCATTGGCTTTGAACAGGACATTAATGCAAACAAAAAAGCAACTGCAGAATGCTACAAGATACAAATTGAGATTAAACATGACATTAATGCAAATGCAGGAGTTACAATACTAAACAGCAAAAAGCTAAAAACAACAAGACTATAATAAACTCGCCATATAAAGCTGAAATAGCTAGCCAAGAAAAAAAGAAAAGAAAAAAGAGCTCATGGCTCTGATAGCTACTTGATATACACAACTTGATGATTTACTGCATCGTCAGGGGATAGACTAACGAGGAGGAAATAATAGCCCGACTCTGGTATATGCAGGAAATGATAGCATGTCTCTGGTATGCAAAGGCGATCAGTAAATCATCAAGTGTTTGGAAAATGAACATCTACTTTCTGGCCTGCATCTCAAGCTCATGAAATACACCTCTTTCATTACATGCTACAAGATAGACTTGCACATGATTTTTTACGAATTTTCCCTAACAATCATTATATAGAACACCAGTTTCACTAGTCTTATTTCCGCCTTTTCTCTAGCTTCCTTGTTGGAATGATTATGCCTAACATAAGCAATGTTTGAATTGGTTTTGCATGTCTCGCTAGTGAAAGATATTTATCCAAACAGGAAAATAAGAGTGCAATATGTAAACATTTAATCTAGGCTTTACTTTACCTTGTTGGAGTAGTAGATTGATAAAAGTTACATACGACTCCTTAGACACCAGCTTAGTTAATAACTATTCTTCCAAAAACAAATCAAACATGTACTAAATATTGAATACCATACATAGAGCCCCTTCGCCTCACAAGGTCACTTATCTCCACCGTAGTATAAGATCACATCAGACAGCCCAGTTGCATCTTTGAAGATCATATCCATTAGACCCTCATGCTGGCTCAACTTTTCAGGTCCCATCTCCTCTTCATTTTCTCTAAGAACTTGTTTGTTTGCAGCTGACTCGGCGTCTGAATCTGAGTCAACCCCTGAATCGGACCGAGTCAGCAGTCAGACCATTTGTTTTCCATTTTGAGTCAGATCTGACTCGACCTCTGACTCAGACATAACCCCTGACTCGGACTCATTTGAGTCAGGTAACAAAATACCCCTGACTCATGGGACCAAACCACTGACTCACTTATTTCCAAGTCAGATGAGTCAGATCTGACTCAAAACAAACATATCGACTCAGATCCAGATGAGTCAGGTGATTTCACTCAGATCCAGATGATTCAGATCCAGACGACTCAGATGAGTCAGGAGTAAACAAACATGGTGTAAGTCTAGCAAGATATCTTGCAGCAATATTGTCTATTTTTCCACCTGCGAAATTGGAAAAATAAAAATGAGAAGGAACATTACCTTCTTGACTGTCTTCTTCCTGATATTTATCTCTCCGTTTCTGGAGCTTATCTATGATTTCCAGAGAAAGATAGTGGACTTTGTGATTTTTATCTTCAAGAGGTAATCCACGGTCACAAGTAGTAATTGCGTATGAAATATCCGTAGATGTGCAGATTATGTGGATGTACTTGAGGTTAAGTTTGTCCGCCATGTCCAAACTTTTGCTTACTGCCCGTAGTTCTTGAAAGAATGGTGAAACCCTCTCCTCATTATTGGCTTCATAATAGGAACAAGCAGCAATAGGGATACCTTGTCTGTTACGGATGAGAACTCCAATCCCAGAGTCTTTGGCATTCCCATAGTAACCAGCCACATTAATAAAAAAAAAAATGCTCTTGCCTTATTATAATTTCCTACATTACCTCGAACATCCATAATCAAGTATAGAGCCCGTTTCTTCCAAATCTCACCATAAGGATCAAGTTTCTTTCGACATGTTGCCTCATCATCGATGTTCTTGTTAGCCACATCTTGAGTCTCCGATGTATGGGAATCTGCTAGGCTGGTTGCAGAAGAAGATGCAGCTTGGCTCTTCACATTATCGTCAACGGCGGGTTGACCTTCACTGTCTTCTATCTTCACGAAACACTGCACAATTACAGAAGATATTAGTTGACAAGGCACCAACAACATCTAATCTAAACAAGATGATAAAAATAGGTTACTTACATTATCACCAAAAAGGAAATCAAATTTTTCAATCAGAGCGAGACATTCAGAATCAGAATCTGTGTTACAATCATACGAATTCTCATAGTCAGCTTCTTCACCAGATTCAGAGCAACTCTCTGGGGTGCTGTAAACAAGAAAATTACAAATATAAACACAACCATATTAATTTACATTCACAGATAGATAAAACTCAGATTATTGAGAACAAACAAGCATTAAATCCAACAGAATATGTAATAATTCTGTATCACTATCCCTAATAAACTTTTGAGAAATTTGAAGACAAGGCATTCGAATTGTAGAGCGTAGATATCTTGTGTTAGGCGTTAGGCGAGGCGGCAAGCCCTTCGCATAGCGCCTAGGGCGCGCGTGGAAATCGCCCTTGGGCGACTCGTACGCCTAAAGCGCCTAGGGCGCCTTTCACAACGTAGGTGCCGTAGATTCAAAGCCTTCTGTCAGGAAACTGAAACCCTATTAACAAGACAAGGAGATGGGGTATTGAGAGAGAACTAAACCCTGGATTTTCAGAAGAAGAAGATCATATATACCTCATGGATCCGAATTATCTATGCACGAAACACCTCCTACTAATCCTGTAACAATCACAGTAAGAATAATAGAATCAAATTCACGATACGGATCCTCACCCGTAAACTTTCTAGATACCCAAAATCTCTCAACATCAAAATAAGAAAATTATTCAAACATATAAATAAAGAAGGCTATTATTGGGGAGTCACATTCCATTAGAGGGGCATCATCTAATAGGACAAAAATGGGTCACCCAGAAGTAATATCAAAAATCTCTTATCTCAAATAATTTTGTAATGACCGAATAACCCTTTAGTTAATTTTAATTTAATTTAATTTAATTTAATTAGATAATAATTAATTTCTAGGGTTGGAATCGATCCAAACCTGGACGTAAAATCAATTTCTACGGTTGGAATCAATCAAAACCTGGACGTTAAAATCAATTTCTACGGTTGGAATTAAAAGGAACTTTGACGTAAAATTGAAATTTACGGCTAGGTTGACGAAAGGAAAATTTAGTAAACTAAACCTAGACGTAAAATTGAAAATTGCGGTTGGAATTCAACTAAACCTAGACGTAAAATTGAAAATTACGGTTGGAATTCAACTAAACCTGGACGTAAAATCACTTCTATGGTTGGAATTAAAAGAAAACTGGACCGTAAAATCGGATTTTACGGTTGGAATTAAAAGAAACCTGGACGTAAAATGAGTTTTTACGGTTGGAAACTAACCCAAACCTGGACGTTAAACTACATGCAAATAAAATTTTACGGTTGGAGTTAATCCTAACCTGGACGTATTTAAATTTTATTTTAGTTAAAGGGTAAACTAGACATTTTGTATATGTGTTAAGATATCCCATAAATACCTTTTTGGACATTAAGAATCCAAGTGAAACCCCTCTATTGGAGTGTGACGCCCCAATGATAGCCTTCTAAATAAAAGATACTTACTAACCGAAAAAAGAGAGGCCAAGACACCAAAGGGAAAAGGCAAATGTGTTTTTTTACAAGCAAAGAGGCCGGCGGTTCTGGTCCTCCCACTTCTGTACTGAATATTTGAAAGCCCCTGAGAAATATAGATGCTTCCAAGAAAAAGAAAGGAAAAAAGTTGTTGCTGTAAACATTTTTATAAATCTGTATGGAATAGATATACATAAATGTTTAAAAGTTCTTGAATTAAGAACTCAATGGAGATTTTACAAATCACAACATAGGGATCACTTGTCTGTAGATCAGATTACATTTGAAAATAAAAACTGTCCAAAGGATGATTTTTGTTTTTATCCTCTTTGGTAAGCTACATCATTCATAGTATTTTTGTAGTCCGTCATTCCATTTGAATACATCAACAGTTCGATCAGTAGAATGCACAGATGTCCAGATCCATGTGTTTCAAAGCTTGGATAAACAATGGCATAGCAGAACCTTGCTCAAGCAATCGTGTTAACTTCTGCAGCAGATTTGATTGATTGACCATGCCTGAAAATGACTCTGTTCACCACCCACCAGGACTGGCGGGTTTAGAAATGCACAAGTGCCTTCTCAAACCAGCAAATCCCCATATAAGGTTTGTTACAAGTTACAACAGCTTCAGACTTTACACAGATTTGGCCGACGGGCTCACTTTGCACACCTCAGCACTGAAGCCACAGTCCATAAGAAGAAGCAACCAAGCCCTCTGTTGTTCAGAAAGTCGATCGCGCGGGCCTTTCACTTCAACAAGTTTGGCCTCACCCTTGTAATCTCCAGAGAAGCGCCAAAGGAATAAATCTGGCATTCCACTTGACCAGCTCCTGTAATCTTGTGCTAGGAGCCGACATAGTGAAGCTAGAGAAGGCCCGCCAACACATGTAACAGCAGCTCGTAGGTCGGATAAAGAATGTCTGTCCCAGTTAACACCTCGACAAGCTGTTCCAATATGTGATTCCCATGAGGTAATGAGGATCTCTTCAGCCATGCCTTCATAAATGTTTTGCAGATGAGATTCTATGAGACTTTCTCGTGCTATATAAAAGTTATCTGTATCAAAGTCCAGCGGAGATGTCTGCGAAAAGAATAAAAATTCATGAAGAATCAGAATGCTATTGGTCAAGACTTAGAACTGGAGAAGAGAAGTGTGGCAAACAATATTGGTTGCATAACCCCACCAATGGTCGAACATAAACTGTGTAATTCCACATAAATTCATACCTAGAGGCATGCAACCAATAATTCAATACAAGGGCGCATGTGTGAAATTGGTATACATTACAAGGCAATTTGTAAATCTTTTTCTTCTTCTTCTTCATTTTCTTTTTTGAGAAAAAAGGTTATATACTAAAGAAGAAAAATATTTACAGGCAAATTGTAAATGGATAGGAGTTTTCAAAAGTAAAAGCTCCTGCGTACCTGAAATCGGGTGTGGAAAACATCTGGTATATCTGCAAAGATGATATCCCACATGATAAGCCCAAATATTGTCATCCAAATGCCACTCTCAGTATGTACACCATGCCAACCACCTCCTTCATTGGCATAATATTGCAGAGCAAGCTCTTCGACGCCACACTGCTCTCCATCTTCACCATAAAACCTATTCTTCATCCCTAGATCACAGTTCAAAGGTCTCCCCAGAACTTGTACCTAATTAATAATCCATTAAAGAAGATATAATCACTTAAAAATCAGTAAAGTCATAACAAACATTAAATTAGCCTAAGAATGCATTCGACTAGACTAGACGTCGCTTTCCTACAAGGGTTCACTTAATCAGCAAAACTGAATCTCAAAAGAAAACTGGAACCACCTCCTTGATTGTCCTCTTGATAGAATCAGAAAAACTAGGGGTTTTCCAGCGTCTTGGTGGTTTTCCTAAGCGCAATATTCGCCTTTGTAACGCCATCTTTGAACCGGCACGAACCCATGGATCCAGTAATCCTTCTTCAGCAACTGAGAGGCTCTCATTTAGACGACCCAGGTGTTCCAAATCAACTGATAGCCTCAGTGTCCAATACCCTCTTCTGCCACCACATGCGATTCTGTCTAATAGCCCCTTCAGTAACCTTATTGCATCTTCATACCTGAAAAGTCCAACAAATTCCATAACATAAATAAGTCGCTGCTCTTTTTGTCCCTCAGAATAGAAAGAAAAACAGCAATTAAATAGCTTGTGGATAGTTGAGGTGTGAAGATATTATACTTCTTATCGGAGCTATGGACAGTGTTTAGCCGCTAAGAAATTCCTATCTAGGATTGGTTTTTCTTAGAGAAATGGTTATTTTGTGTTTGTTTTTAACAATTTCACTTTGAGATAGGACTAACATATCCGCAACGATTTTAGGAGGGTAAAAAGGTGGGATATTCCACCATATACTCTCCCAGCCAATAATGAAGCAAAAAAAAGGTTTCCCATTAGCACTACTTCTCCACAGTACGAATAAGTGGTTCATACAGTAGTGGAAAAGTACAAAGCTAAGAGAGTCCAAGGTTTGAATTCACTTATCATACTTTAGGTGGCTGCAACAGAAAGAACAAAGCCTCAATGACAAAAGGTATCTGGAATTTTCATACCTGCGCTCACGCTCAAGATAGGAAATGCCTAATGTGACCACCTTTGAGTAAATATATGAATCTGAGAAAGATGAATGAAAAGTCATTGTAGGTGGGGTAGAAGACTGAGGAGCCTCTCTAGAACTGGATATGCGAGCATCAGATAACTCTATGCAGCTTTTCACTTTGACATGGTCGTCCACTTCAAGTGATTCATCCATTATTTGTGCCACTTCAAGGGCCTGTGGAAAATAACTAGCAGAGTTACTAAATTTACTTAATATAAGAAGCGAGTCAGTTTCCAATTTCCATGCAGATATGAATGAACACCTCTTCATACGCCAGCAAGTCAGCTCGACTTGGGAAAATTTGATTGTGAACTATGCAGGTATAAGCTGGATACTTGACTAGTCCCAAGTCAACCATTAAAAAAGCATTTAGATCCTGCTCCCCATTAAGGAAGAAAAGCCTCTGTCGAAAGAAAGAAAGAAAGAAGGTAGGAAAGTAAGGAAAAAAGAGCTTGGTCCAATTGACGCTGAACAATAAGAAAAGAAAAAGAAGACAACAACAACCAAGCCTTTAGTCCCAAACAAGTTGGGTAGGCTAGAAAAGAAACCCATGTTGAATTTATCACAACAAGACAAAAAAGAAAGAAAGAAAAAAATAACCTGAACCCGCCAGAGAAGGGACTCAGCAGTCGAAGAAACACGAATACAATTTCCTGTTCGATCTAATACCATGATTGGAAGAGACGGGCTACATCAGACAATAAGAAGGGGAACCACAAAAGCTGTAAGAATTTAAACTCCAACAAATCAAAACCTGATAAAAGGAAGATTTAAGAAATTGTAACAATCCCATGCTATACCATTTACCATCATCATATGAAGCGGACAGCAATGAAATCAATTCCTGCTTTCTGCTAGAATAAATGCCTTTCTGAAGCATAGAATGAAAAAGAACAGATGAGGTGTAGTTTAAAAGTGTGGCCGCAGAACTTTAACGAATAAGAGCTGCATAATGAGAAGTGCAGATTATGCTCATAGATGCAATGGAATTCTAGGCAGAATCCAAAGTACTCAATGGGAATTTATTGTTCCCCGAACGGTAAAAGAGTAGATGGTAAAAAGTGATCAACAGGTCATGCACATGAAGACTGGCAATGCCACCAGGAAAAGAGAAAACCACTTGGGGAAAGCAGTACATGTACATGCAGGGACTCGGTTTATCAAAAGATGCAGAAACATATGATTAAATTCCTCCGTAAGATGTCATTTATATCTCGCATCAGAGTGCTAACATAGAGTATTATAATGTAGAGACAGCTATATCGCACAAATGTATCTTAAAAGAGAGACACTAATTTGGAGGAACGTTAAACCAATGTTTGACCCGTATCTGTCCGCAAAGAATGTCTGCTACTTTGCAGTCATCAGAAGCCAGCAATATAGGAGATTTACTATGGCGGGATCCAAAGTTAGGAGTAGCCATCTGTAACGCTCCAAATAGCAGATATGTCCACTTAGAGCGAACAGTACATCTATCTTGAGGATTTAATTTAACAAAGATAAAGAAAGAAATCATCATCCACCTGATAAGGATATCACTTGTATCACATCATTGTGTTAAACTCGAATCATAACGGTTTAGCAGCCATATCACACAAATGTATCTTAAGTCTTAACAGAGAAATACTATTTTTAAGAAATGGTAAACTAATGTCTGACCCGTATCTGTCCGCAAAGAATGTCTGTTACTTTGCAATCATCAGAAGCCACCAATATAGGAGATTTACTACGGCAGGATCCAAATTTAGGAATAGCCGTCCATATAACGCTCCAAATAGCGAATATACCACATAGAATTAAGGGAAAGATGAGACCAAAGCCTTGTGGCTGGTCTCAACCAGAGGACGTGTTAATACTGCTTAAGGAAAAAAGAATATTTATTTTGTTGAAAACTCGGTCAAATATGCAAACGAAATCCATGCTTATTGCACACAGCATTACAGAGATGATCTGTATGCTAAAGCACTCAAGGAAGGGGGTATGAGGATCCAGGTTAAGAATGCCAATCTGTGGCTAAACAAACAATATGATCTTAAAGAAGCCTAAATATGTAATGGCCAGAAACAGTACAGTTGAATCACTAATACATAAACGCACCTTGGGGTGTGACAAACTACAAATGTCTCGTAGCTCAGAAACAGCAAGCACGTCTAGAACCTCCTTTATATCGGACCCATTTGGTTCCTTCATGGACTCTAACGAACACATATAACCCCTTGCTGCAATAGCAAAAACAATTAGACTGAATAAAATATAATTCCAAGCAAACTGCATATCAAAGATGATAAAGCCATCGTGCTCATACTTACCACAGAGTCCCTCAACAGCCTGTTGAGAGTCCGTTACTTCTTGGTAGGAAATATTGGACATTCGAAACCAAGGCCCTGAAATCAGAAACAGGATGGGGAAAAAGTTACATCATTTGCACTACATCCTCATAACTCGCTCCTCCAAAGTCAACAATTCAGATAAATGTATAAATAGAAAGCTTGATTTGTGCTTTTTCATTAACAATTTACAGAGATCAAAGTATTAGTAACACAATGTTCGTAACTTATAAAATCTTTTGCACCATAATTCTATAATTATTACTAAACACTGCAATCCATCGCACAGTTGTACCATAAGCAATTGACGGCTACATGAATGAGTATGAATTAGAATGGAAAGAAAGCAACCTTTTCGAGTAAAAAGTCGAACAAAGAGATTCTGACTATCGTCTGAGAGTGATTTAAATGATTCTGTGGAAAAAACACACAACTGACTGGTTAACAAGGTAACAGATGAACATTAAAAAAAAAAAAAAAAAAATCTTAAGCATGCAGAGAACTGAAACCTCACATCCATACCAAGTACCTAGGTAAAGTTTTTCTTCATCTATAAAAAGGTGCTGATGACTCCTCATAACTTCTTGAATCAAAAGAAGAAAATTCTGCTGGTACTTTCTCTTGCCAGGGATGAAGTTTTTAGCACAATCAACCACATGAAGAATGTCTTCCCAGACAGAGTCAGAAGTTCCATGATCGTTGGATTCCACTACATCAGCTCCAGTCATTCTTTGACATACAACCTGAATTGGAACAACATCAAGAGGACGTTTTGGAAGAGCTGATATGCTAACCTGCATGCATTACCAAAAAATGAGTTCATGAGAACTCAAAAGTTTTGAGATTAAAGTTTAAATAAATGATTCTGTAACATAGCAGTACCTCAAACATCAAGCAGTCTTTCTCAATTAGAGGAGAGAGATACCTAGCCAACTCCCGGGGAATGTAACCCAGCACTTTTTCACATCCAGAATCTGTACATATCACCTGGGACATGCAACTAGATATTACATAATTCCCTTAATTCCTCACAACAGAATAACCAAAAAAATGTAAAGCATATTTTTAGAAGTAAATGTACCTTTATTGCATTGGGATCCTTAACATTATATTGGTCTCTTACAAAACAGACAGTATCCCCCATCTTTAAATCAACTTCCTCACCAAATTTACGACCAACAATGAAAGTTTGGAATATTGCCACTGAAGTATCATCAGTAGATCCATCTACTTCATGCTTAGCCACAACAATGGGAAGAGACAGAGTCACATCCACGTCTCTCTCCCCGATAATGTCATCACCTGATGGATTCTCATCCTCACCAGACAAGTTTTCTACCTTAACCTCTTCACGAGTTTCTAACTTAGGAAATGAATTCAATGGCAACACACATAGAACATCATCATTATCTTCAATTACAGGCAATTTTGTCATTGCATTTCCCTCAACTTTCTCATCCTTTGGTGATATACCATTATTTATCCTTAAGTTATCATTCGATTCATCCAACTGATCTTTCGGTTTTGTTACTGAGCTTTTAAAACTAAACTGGAAAAGAGTAGGTTGTTTCAACTTCCGTTTAGTTCCTCCTCCCATTAAACAAACATCTGCAAACCCCAATTAAAAATTAAATTCTAACAGTAAATTAATCAAACACTTTGTAATCTGCAAAGTAACTTTTATAGCAAATGAAAATCAATCCTACCTAGATGAGAATTCAATTGTTGATCCGATCCTTGAACGGAAGCTCCACAAACAGGACAAGTAACATAAGAAGAAACTGATCTCCCAATCTCAACAACATCCATTTTCTTACTGGATTCACAAATCTCCACTCCATTCGTTGACGACGATGATGATAATCCATCTCTAATTTCATCTTTACAACTCTAAATAGGAAAATGAAAACAAAAGATTAAGATTTTGATTGACGGATTCACAAATGAAATTAGGGTTTTAAAAGATTGTTATTACCTCGGGAGGTGTAAGAAGAAATGATTGACGATCTGGGAGGATTTTGCGGCGTTTTCCGATCAGTCGTACTAGACCTTCTCTCCCAGTAAGCATGGATTGGAGGAGGAGGAGGTTGTGGTGGTGGTGGTGGTGGTGGTGGTGGTGGGGGAAATGTTTTTGACCTAGAGATTTGAAGCGGTAAACCCTTGATTTGTGTTGTGTTCAGGAAGGTTTGTAAATTTTATAGCTCATCCCGCCAAGGAAAGGAGTTATTGTGTATGCCTACAACTCATTGTTGTAAGTTACTTATGGTAGGGTAACTGGGTAGGGAATCATATCTCACCGTTCATTCAAACTTATTTTGATAGGCATCAAACTCAAAGGCTAGAAACCTAAGATTGCCTTAGGGCTGCACATACTCCGGTACGGCCCGGTTTTCTTATGGAACCGGTGTTTGTACCTGGCGTTGACCGGTACCTCCTTTTGAGGACCGGTACCGGTACCTGTACCAGGTGTTGTACCGGTCCTCCGGTACAAGTCCGGTACCGGGTTTTTACCTGCAAAATCATCATCACTGTAGGATGAGCAAAGCTCAACTGTACCACAATTACATCATGTACCCAACCTAGCATGCATCTAGCTCTGTTTATTCAATATTCATTGTAAATATCATCTCAACTCATACAATACAACACCTAGCAATGCACTACCATTGTTAATCTGTAACAATTCATACAATAGAATAAGAATTTACATCATAATCCATCTACACCACCAGCATCAGAACTTCAAGCAGAACCCATTCACCATCAATCGATTTCAATCTAAGCATCAGATATATTCATTCTCAGATCATAAAACCCCACAAATCGCCCAAAACCAAATTGAGTTGTAGCCAAACCTATTCTCATACTCTAATTACAAAACCCATCTATTATTTCATTACAAAGATTTAATTACAAAATCTTGTTGTTTGATTTCAACAGAAAACCCAATTCGTAAAATCTTAAATCACACATGCAATTAGTTTCTTAAAAAAACAAAAGAAGAAGAAAAAGAAGTGAAGAAGAAGGTTTATCCTCTTTAATCTCTAACCACCACCAGATCTCCTTTCTTAATTACATAACCCCCTATCTCCAAATCCGACCCCAACCCAAGGTTCCAAATCTTGTGAAACACCAAATCAAATCTTCATATTCAATTTCTCCACCAAATCGAAAAAACCCTAAATCAATCTACAATCAAACCCTAACTCAAACTAACAAATCCTAAATCGAAATGATGGTGAAGAAGAAGAACAAACCAGAGATGGTGAAGAAAAAGAAGAACAAATCGAACTGATTCTTATCGTCTACTGTTGAATTACCTGATAGAGATGGTGAATCGATGATACCCTGAAGAACACAGAAGAGAAGAGGGTTGCCGCTGCTTTTTCAGAGAGAAAAAAAGAAGAAGAAAAATGAGAGTGAACTGATTCTTCTCCCGATAGTCGGTAGTCTATACCTAGTATGGACGACTACGATTAAAAGCCTAGCTTGATCTTAACGGCTAATAATCACCGATACATATGGTCCGGTTCAAGTCCGGTCCTCCCCAAGAACCGGTGTCTGTACCGGTCTAGACCGGTTCTCAACTTCCAGTACCGGTGTCTGTACCGGCTAGACCGGTTCCGGTCCGGTAATTCCGGTTCCACTCCGGTCCAGGTCCTCTCAACCGGTTCTTGTGCAACCCTAGATTGCCTAGATTGAACAAGTTTTTTTTTTGAACAATTTTCTGGGCACCATCGTTGTTTTTTTTTGGGTACCATGATTTGATTAAGCCACACTCCCTATGATTATAAGGGATGTCCTAAAAAGTGGAAATGACTGGTTTACCCTTTTACCTAATTAAAAGTATAACTAATCTACAATTTCTTTTTCCTCTATTCTACAATTTTTCTTCTTCTCTTCTTCATCAATTTATGACCATCTAAACCTGATCATATACAAATCTAATCAAAATCATCCAATTTTCATCGTCGTCGAAAAATTGAATTTTCATCGTCGATTAATCAATCTTTTATAAACAAACCTCTCCACAAGTATTTTCCCACAAACCCATTACTTCTAATTCGTTTTTTGATTGAAATTTTGAGCCGTAGTCATCAAAATATGTTGAATTTGGAGGTTACAGTAGTAAGTTCGGTTAGGATAATTTTGAAAAAAAAAACCCTAGTTTTACAACCGAATTTTTAAAAATGAAGAACACTTCGGTTAAGAATTTTTAAAAACTCTGTAAACTCAAGCATAATAGTTCAGTTACATTTGATTTTTCATCAGCTAGACGAACAAACAAAAGCTCCATTAAAGCTCTGGTTCGGTTGCCTGTGATTTTGAACTTATTAACCGAACTGCATTTGCAGAAAGTTCGGTTACATGTTCTTCATATGATATAACCGAACTTTGTTGACCTGGTTGAAATGTTTTGTTACAATTTTGATTTCGAAGATATTTTAGGCCATTTATAGCAACATTCACTAAGTTACAAGCATACTTCGGTACCCAGAGGATGTTTTTTCTCCATATTCACCCATCTCAAAATAAAAAAATTCTCCATCTTATTCTTCTTCAATTACTTTTGTCACTCAATAATTCTACTTCAATAAATAAAAAAACATCTATTAATTTAACCTTAATCAATGATTAATCACACTAACTAATCATTATACAAAAATAATCAGAGGGTAATTTTGGTATTAATATAAATATGTAGATCCTAGATTTACTTCTAATGTCTTATGGTCCCCAAAAAAATGCTCGTCCCCAAAAAACCAATCTTTTTTGTTTTGTTTTGATCAGAACCTAGTTTGAACCAGTTGTTGATATAATACAGGTCCAAGAGCCTAGGCAAAGATAGCAATGGAAGTTTCATAGGTTATGGAATTGCTAGAAATCAATACCCCCTCCGTTTCAGGAAAAATGATATTTTTACTTGACCTATTTTCAGATAAAAATGAAAGCTGATAGTATCACTTTTCCTGAAATGGAGATGCTATTATGGGGGAATTCATAGAATTTTTTTGAGAAGAAGTTAGTGTTTGCATGGTAAAAATACTTCTACCCCAAATACGAATTTGATGATGATTTTGTTGAAGATCGATCCGCTTCTTTAATCTCCAATAGAACAGTATGGGGGGAGGGGTACCTGCCAAAAACCCTCCGATGTTTAAGTTAGTTTAAGTTTTTCACAAATAATTTTTTGGGGAAGATTGCATACCTTTTGGGGTTGTGAACCCCAGTATTTATATGGTGCCAATTTACGTTTTACTCGAGTGAAACGTCTTCACATGCCCTGCATGCCTCCTCAATCATAAATAATATTGATTTTTCTTGGGCTTTTTACAGATTTGGGCCTGTTTTTTTATGGTTTACAGAACTATATCACTTTTTTTTTTTATTTCTTACAAATCTAGGCAAATTTTGACCAAAAATGATGGATGGAAAGTTAACTACCGTTATTTGCCACCTAATCATACTTTACTTTCCCAGTTTAAAAGACGTTTCAGTCCCTCAAACTACCCATCTAAGATCAAGACACAGATTTCATTTCAAAGCAAATGGCCAAGGTCTTGTTTATAGAGTACACGTGTAACAGATCTAGCCACAGAAAACGAGACTAGAATTGGTCATATTCCAAGTTCATAGTTCAGACTCTGCCACTGACCACTTTCCATTCTCCGTGACCATCTCAGCTTCTGTCCATCTGAACACCTTCTTCCACTAATTGCCACAATTTCCTCTCGATTCACAGCCATATAACAATGACAACATCACTTGGTTTGAACACCTTCTTCCACTAATTTCCACAACACCTCTCAATTCACAGCCATACAACAATGGAAGCATCACCTGTTCGTCTTCCCTGTATATCCATAAACCTTCTTCAGTTACAAAGCTCATGGAGCTAATACCTCGTTGTTCAACAGTTTACATTAAGAACCAATCACTCTTGTAAACAGATCCATCTCCACTGTCTCATGCGTCATCAACACCCATCTGTTCTCAAGCCTTGTAACGCCTTCAATAAGCATAATCTGTCTCATAGTCATTTTAACATCCATTACTTACACGGAAGCTTTATGTCCTATCATTTCTTTGAACCTCTGAAGCAGTATCCACACAGCCACCCTTTCTTGCAATCATTTTCATTAGCCCCATATTGCATTTGAGATTCATTCTTCTTTCATGTATACACGACCATGGCGACTGCAGACTACCCATACAACCACCATCCAACCAAACCAATCTGAAAATGCAAAACCCATGATAATCCCTTGATACGAATCACTAACTCAACCGATGTTTCTCGGCCACCTTATTGCTGTCTATTGCTATCAGAAACCAAAACCCCCAAGATTTGCACTACAACCACTAAAACCAACACCATTCTGAGAATATTAAACCCACTCATGAGTACTTCATCCATCTAATTCCTCTCAAATATCGATGATTAGCATCATAAATCAACAATGAAATTGGATTAAAACCCATCACAGAAATTCCTAGAAAAAAACATGAACAATTTTATTTACAGACAAACCCTAGAAACTATCATCACAAAAAACCATACAAAAAAACCCAATCCATTTAACATGCTTGCAATCATTAACCACCAGACAAATCAAAATAAATAGTGGGTTATTCACGATTTACCTTTCATCTGCAAAATGATGTCATTTTCTTCTTGCCATCAAAACCACGACTAAATCTTCAATCTCTGGTAAATAATCACGATTAACCTTGATTTGCAGAAAAACCCATAGCTTATCTCTCGATTTCTGATGAATAAATCCTTGATTTATAAGAAGCAGAGAGTAGATGAAGAAAAAGAACGGAAGAATGAGAAAAGATTCTCCATTCTGCTATCTAACCATTTCCACGTGGGGCGACAATTTATTTGGCCTATCCATCATGGTCGTTCATATTTCTACTACACATCCAGATCTTTTATTAGTGACGCATAACCACACACGTGGGGAGATATTTACTATGTTACATACACACGTATTGAAGGGCATAATTGTAATCTCAGCATATCCATGAGATATCACTATACGAGATGTTGAAGTGATATTGACCCGTCAACGCGATAAATTGACTAGGATAACAAAAGTGGATGGAATCCGTTTAGTAGGCCTTACATTTGTAAAAAAAAAAAAAAAAGGGCCTAGAAATGAAAACGAGGTTCCAGAACAGGCCTATTTCTGTATATATATTGCATTTTTCTTTAATTTAGAGATGAGCATCAATTGCCATAACTGGCCCTGCATGCCTCTTCCAATAACTTGCCCTTGCATGCCTCCTGGCAATAAATGGGTCAACAAACCTTCTAGACATTTCCAGAATCTTCCTTTAGGTTTTATGGAATTCAGCTAAGTAAAAGGATACAAACCAAGCCCATGAATTAGGCCAATTCTAAAAGCATCTGTGAGTTAAAGGATTGACTCGGCTGAACTCAGTGAGTCGACTCCACTCAACATGTGGGCGTAAATAACCTTCAGTATACAAGATTTGGGCGTAAAAAGACCGGAACTATGTAGCTAAGTTACTACGCAGCACTGAATCGGGACTATGGAGCTAACTTGCAATGCGACGCACAGGATCAGAGTTGCTGTCGGAAAGAAGTGTCCGGATGGCTGTCGCTGCACGGGAACATGTTCGAACTGAGGTGGCCGGCGGCGGCAATCTGCTACTATCTCCGGCACAAACGTTGCCCGAGAAGATGACGATTATGTGGTGATGACGTCATGCTGACGCTGGAGAGTGACGTCACGCTGATGCATTTAACGGCATTAGCTGACACTGTTAAACTTAGCGGAATATTCTGAGAATATTCTGACGGCGTCACTAACAATAACGGAATATTCCTTGTTAACGGAATCCGCTGACGGCGTTAGTAACTGCTGATGTCAGTGACTACTTTGCTGCTGACTGAATCTCTGTGTTGACATGGCAGCCTCTGATTGGACGAGGCTGCCGAGGAGACAATGGTGACGTGGCATTTATTGATGACGTGTCATTTTTCAACGGGTATTTCACTGACTTGGCATGGTGACGTGTCTCTCATTGCTGACGTGACTGTTATTGATTGGCCACTGTTGTTATTGACATGACAGCTGACGTGTTAACAAGGATGTGCCACCCCCTAACCTGATTTGGGCCTTTCCATATCGGCTTTGATGTAATTGTGTTCAGTGTGGCCTAGTTAGCCATTTTAGGCTTGTTTGCACATGGGCTTGCACATAGAGTGCTTTTTGGGCCCAATTTGCCTACGCTTGGCTAACATGAGGTGCTTTTTAGGCCTAAGTTAGCCCATTTTTGGTGTAAAATATTAGGGGTACAAACATCGCCCCCTTTTAATCCCTGACCTGTTATGGGTTAAGAAGTTCGGGTTCCCCAATTCTACTGAATTTGCATTTTTCTGGAGTGTTGCACAACCGCCCCCAAGCGCGTTGTTCGGAGTGTTATGCAACTCGTCCCCATTAATGTAATGATTGTGCCAGAGTGTCATATATCTCCCCCTCCCCCCAAATGGTTGAGGTGACATATAACTCGCCCCCAATATGTTGTGGTGTCATGCTGCTCAATGCTCGCGCAAGGGTGCACTTCACTGCTACATTTTTCTCGCGCGTGGAATGAAAAGTTGAGTTTTTCTGCTATCTTGAATCCGCGCAGGGGGACAATCCTACTATTCAAGATGCGCGCAGAGTCGAGATGTGTACATTTTCACATGCCTAGACATGTGAATAATGTTCGCCACATTTGTTGATGTCCCATATGATGGGGATACGATGGGAATAGGGAAAAATTCTCGAACTATGCATTCACCCTATCTGCGAGGTGTCAGAGTCGTTGCTGACAGTAGACTCGAACTGTACTGTTTTTGCCTTTTATGGCTGACTGCGGGTTTGAACGTCCGCAACAGCTTATAATTAAACACGAAATTTTTTGATAAAGTGTGGAATACCAAAATAATATTGAATTAAATTTCTAAATAAAAATAATAAGATAAGTACATATTGCTTGACAACAGCTGCCTCGTTAAAACCTTTGTGTGGAAAACCAAGTGGGATAAAACCATCATAAAGGAAAAAGAGTGCAGCACAGCAGGGTTTGAAATTAATCTATGCGAATTTACCTAATGATAAAACTTCTTCAAGTGGAAATAATTCCATGGATTCCACGGTTTTGAATCTTGAGTACCATCGAGGTTCCTCAAGTAGTAGGATCCACGAGATGTTGGCCTGTCCACTATGTATGGACCAGTTTGCTCCGAGCTTCCCACAGTTTGGTTCCATTGTGGCTGCTCGGGTTTTCTTCAAGACATATTCCCCTGGTTTGAATGATCGCTCTCTGACTTTACGATCATAGCTCAGCTTGATTGCCTGTTGGTATCGGACCAACTGCTGTAAGGCTGTTTCTCTTTTTTCTTCTAGCAACTCTTTATCCAAAGCCAGTATGCTGTCGTTTTTCCCAGATTTGATAGCACGAGTTTTGGTAGTCTTGAGATGTACCTCGGTGGGTATGACTTCCTCTGTCCCATAAGCCAGTGTAAATTGTGAAAATCCAGTTTGGGGTTGTTCAATAGGACCATAAGACTCCAGGGATTTATTCTGTCCAATTTCCCTTCGCCTTTTCCAGACTTTTCTTGAGATTGTCCATAATAACGCGATTGGTTGCTTCCACCTGCCCATTGCTCTGAGCATAGTACGGAGATAAGAAATTGTGGCGAATATTCAGGTTCTTGCAAAAGTCTTTGATCACCCCAGAATCGATCTGCTTCCCATTGTCTGATATTATCGCGTCTGGGATTCCAAATCTGCAGACAATATTCTCCCATATGAACCTTTTCACATCATGTCTGGTAACGGGTACCAGTGCCACTGCTTCGACCCATTTGGTGAAATAATCAGTAACGGCTAGTACGAATTCAACGCCTCCAGGAGCTTTGGGAAGTGGTCCGATGATGTCTAGTCCCCACATAGAGAATGGCCAGGGACTAAAAACTGGATGCAATTCGTTGGCGGGCCTTTTGGGAACTGAAGCGTGCTCTTGGCATGGCACGCATTTCTGTGCGTATTCTTTAGCATCTTTCTGCATGTATGGAAAGAAGTATCCCTGGGCAAGTATCATGTGCGTAAGACTGCGCCCTCCAGAATGGTTGCCACATATTCCTTCATGAGCCTCCGCTAATATCTGTTTCCCTTCTTCTGCTGATATGCACCGTAAAAATGGCTCCAAAGCTACAGGTTTGCGGTACAACTGTCCCTCGATCATTGAATATCTCCAAGCATTCTTCTTCACTTTTTTAGCGAAATGCTCATCTTCTGAGAGTTCACTGGTTGTCAAATACCGAACATAAGGTTGACGCCAGTCCGAAGTATTTTCAGCAGGACTGCTTGAATCATCTATCACTGGACGGTCAACATCCATATTGCTGTCAACGTTCTCGGTATCTCCCTGTGCTGATATAGTTTCCCTCTCGCCCCCACTAGCGTGTTCGAGAGCCGGAACAAAGTGGATGTCGAAGATGCTATGTAACTCTTGGAAATCCACTACAACGAAGCGGGTGGTATCAGTTTCGACTGTGGAAGAAAGATATGCTAAAGCATCTGCGTGTCTGTTTTCCAGCCGTGGTCGCTGCCCAATAGAGAACTGGTCGAATTCATTTTCCAGCTCTCTCATATGATCCAAATATAGGGCCATCCTCTCTTCCTTGGCTCTATAGGTCCCCAGAAACTGGTTAACTACTAGCATGGAATCAGTTACCAACTTCACGTTCTTCGCATCTAACTGTTTGACAGCCTTTAAACCGATAATTGCAGCGTCATATTAAGCTTCATTGTTTGATGCTTGAAAACCCATCCTGGTCGCTTTCTCGATCCTCGAACCTTCGGGAGTAAGGATGACACATCCAACTCCTGCTCCACCAACATTTGATGACCCATCAGTAAATACGGTCCATAATGGTTCAGGTGTATCAACCTCCATTGCGGACTCGCTCCCAGTCTGATCAGTGGATGACTCTATGTGTTTGAAAAACTCCTCTTCTTCTCCAGAAACCGTTTCTATATCGTCCACAGGAAAATCTGCTAGCAGTGTAACCAGTGCGTGTCTTTTCTCTACAGTTCTGGTTTCGTACTTGATCTCATATGCCCCCAGGAAATTTGATCATATGGCTAGTCGGCTGGAATCATCAGCACGTTTCAGGATTCTCTTTAGCAGGTATTCCGAGGAGACTATGATCTACTTGCCTTGGAAATAAGGCTTGAGGCGATGAGATGCATGCAAAAGTGCAAGCGATATCTTCTCAATTTTCTTGTACTGTGTTTCCGCCCCCGTCAGAGATTTACTGACGAATTAAAAAGGCTTTTCATGTGGATCCGTAACAAATAGCACTGCACTTACCGAGTTCTCCGTTGCAGCCAAAATAAACTCCGATAGGTTGTCCAGGTTTTGGACTCACCAAAACTGGAGGAGTTGACAAATACTGTTTGATCTTGTCGAAAGCTTTTTCGCACTCATCCGTCCAACCAAAATTCACTGTTTTTTTCAATAGGTCAAAGAATGGTTTGAATCGATCCGAAGAGCGTGAAATGGAACGATTTAAAGCTGCTAATCGTCCCGCTAGCTTCTGGACCTCCTTCTTCGTTCTTGGGGATGGTATCTCTCTGATGGCTCTGATTTGCTCCGGATTCGCCGTGATTCCTCTTTGCGTCATCAAGTATCCAAGGAGCTTTCCCGACGACAGCCCGAATGAACACTTTGTTGGATTGAGCTTCATACGATATTGCCTCAAGATATCGAACGTCTTCTGCAGATTAAGAAAATGCGACTGCTTTTGTTCAGATTTCACTATCATATCGTCGATATACACTTCCATCGACTTCCCAATCAGATCCTTGAACATATGGTCTACCAAATGCTGGTATGTGATATTAATTTTGATTGTTGTTGTAGTAATGAGGTTCAAACTCTCGGACTTGTGAAGATTAAATTTAAAGATTTAATAAAATTATATACAAAAATATTAACAAAGTGGGTGAGAGGTAACCAAGACACTAGAATCCACTATTACACATGAATGATGTCAAATATTTCATAACTTTAATTATCCTTTTAATCCTTTATTTCTTAATCCACAAATAATCAAACATATTCTCAAAAATTAATTGTATCCCTTAAGCATAGATTATCTAACCAAAGCATAACCTATCTAATTGAATCACAACTAATGAAGAAAATTATGTAAACTTTTAAGAACTCTGCAAAAGCAGTGATTGAGTGAATTATAATTAAATACTAGAGAAAATGAAATAGTTACCCATTGTTCATGTGTGACTAGCTTCGTTTATTGCCTTGGTTACGAGAGAATTAGCCGCTCATCATGTTGGAAACACGCTCAAAAGTTGATTTCATTTATGCTCAAAGGGTTACAAATGATGAATAAGGGAGAATTATAATAAAAATCGGGTTTGCAATACTTAAAAATGTTGCAAAAGCCGTTACAAAGAGCCGTTACTGTATTGTTGCGTTTTTTAAGTCTGTCTCTGATCTGCGACCCACAGTATGAGTCGCTGTCACTGTTCAAAAACGACTGCTGGTGCAGGTCCGTTCTTCGTGTTCTTCAGTGTTCTTCAATGGCAGCAGCAGCAGCAGGTGGTCTCTCTGCAAATTCGATTTTTTTACTCTGTGGTCCTCTAAACTTCTCCCAATCTCTCCTCTCCGATTCTCTATGACCCCCTCAACATATTTATACTCCTTAGCCCCATTTAATTACGCAAAAATTCTCAATATTCTTCATTAAACTCGGCAGTTAAAGAAAATATTTTCCGGATATTTTTTCTTCATCCGAGCATCTGCAGCTGTCCAACCTTCCTTATTTTCCTTCTACACGGTCCAGAGTGTTGCTAGAGTCATCATACACGAGCAAAACACGCATAAATCTTCAAAAACTCGTGAATTATTCTTCTCATGCACGGGCTGCCCTGTTTTCCTGTCACGGATTTTCCAGCCAATTTTGATCGAAACAAACACCCATACCAGCTTTGTGAGGACATATCACAACTACCCATTAAGTTTCATCCCTTTAGTCTACCTAGAAATCCTTCAAATTTCGATCGAAAAATTCACCAGAGAGCTGCTCTTTTTTCCCGCCAATTTTTAAGTTCAAACGAAGAAGGTGGTGTCCCCCTAACCAGATGTGGGATGCGAATAACATATGCATGTTTTGGGGGTGACCTGTGGTGCCCCTTAGTAATTGAGGTGCCCCTTAGTAATTGAGGTGCCCCTTAACCAAATCTGGGCTCCGTATAGCAAGTGTCCTCCGGGGTGTTCCGAGTGATTTTTCGAGCCGATTTTTCCAACAATATTTATTTTCCAAAAATACCTAAAAATACACAAAACACCATAATAAGGACGAAAACGAGTACTAACAATACGAAACATTGAGGACAATTTAGGCACATAAATGCGTCTATCAGTAGGTCTCCCCTGCGTTCTTTAGCCCGAACGACATTAGAGTATAGCAATAAACTTCTCTATCAGTCACAAACGCAGTATGCTCTTGATCTTCCTCGAACAAAGGTATTTGGTTATACCCTGAAAAACCGTCCATGAATGACAGTCTCCCATACCCTGAGGTTGCGTCCACCAAATCTCTTATCTGTGGCAGCGGGTACGGATCACTCGGACATTCTTTATTCAAATCAGTAAAATCGTTACATACACGAATTTTACCATTTTTCTTTGGAACGGGTACGACATTTGACAGCCAGCGAGGATACTGCACTGGTTAAATAAAGCCTGCTTCCAACAGTTTTTCGACTTCCGCAGTAACTCCATCTTTTTTGCTTTGCGTCATATTCCTGATTTTATGAAGAATTGGATGGAACTTATCTTCGATATTTATCCTGTGGCAGGCTACATTCGGATCTATCTCGGGCATCTCAGCAAAACTCCATGCCAAAACGCCGGCGTTTCCCCTTAGCAATGTACTCAAACCATCACGTTCGTGTGCAGGAAGATCTGCCCATACGAACGTTTTTTTGTGCTTCTCATCTCCAATCTGGACCCCGATCAGTTTCTCAACTGTTGGGGGTTCAGCTGCGTACTCTCCCATATAAGATTCTAGAGGGATAGGATTCTGTAATTGTTATTTCTGATCGACTCGCATGATTTGGTTCCCGCTAACTTCTCACTTATTGTATTCATCCATAACACTCTCGTGACACTTGTGGGCGGCCACCTGGTCACTCCTAACTTTCATGACTCCTTCAGGGGCAATAAATTTCAAACATTGATGATATGACTGCATCGATCTCATGCAGCCAGTCTCGTCCTACAATTGCATTGTAGGGAGATCGACAATCAAGCAATAAGAAATTGCCTAAAACTGACTTGTAAGCCACTATTATAGGTATCTTCTGTAAGGACCCTCATGCTTGTCTACGCTATTAGACTAGTCAAGAGACATATTAATCGATAATAACTCAATTAGTTTAACAAGAACGTTAATTAATAGAAATTAATCTAACAACGATTTAGATACGAAACTAGTATCGTTGAATAAATCTCGAAAATTTATGCGAAATAGACTACTCGAACGTGTCATTTGGACACCGGACGAAGAAGATATATCTTAGCCTCCTAGATGACCTTATCCTTTTCTTGTGTGCTTTTTGCATTTTGGGACGGCCTTATCTCCAGCCGGTTCGAGAAGATTTCATTCTCTTCTTTTCTTCTTCTACTTTCTTCATGTTATCTTTTCTTTCTCTTTTCTTCTCATGTTTTTCCTTCTCTGTCGAATTCGAGAGATTAAACGGGAGTTTTGTGATCGATAGGAGGTGTAGAAGATTATAAAATAGTTGGTGGTGATGGTGATGGTGTTTGTTGCTGATTTAGACTCGAAGGAGGAAGTGAAATTAAGAATTAGGTTATCTTAATAAGTTGTGTGAAGATGTAGATGGTGAAATTGAGTAATTAAGGAGAATATTAGAGATGGGTTGTGTTGTGTTGACATGAATATTTGTACTGAGTATTAGGGTTCGAATATCTTCTGTAAGGACCCTCAAGCTCGTCAATGCTATTAGACTAGTCCAGAGACATATTAGTCGAGAATAACTCAATTAGTTTAACACGAACGTTAATTAATAAAAATTAATATAACAACGATTTAGATACGAAACTAGTATCGTTGAATAGATCTCGAAAAGTTATGCGAAATAGACTACTCGAACGTGTCATTTGGACACTGGACGAAGAAGATATATCCTAGCCGCCTGGCTGCCTTTATCCTTTTCTCGTGTGCCTTTAGCATTTTGGGACGGCCTTATCTCCATCCGGTTTGAGAAGATTTCATTATGTTCTTTTCTTATTCTTATTTCTTTCTGTTATCTTTTTCTTGTGTAGAAGATTATACGGTAGTTTGTGGTGATGGTGATGGTGTTTGTTGCTGATTTAGACTCGAAGGAGGAAGTGAAATTAAGAATTAGTTTTTCTTAATAAGTTCTGTGAAGATGTAGATGGTGAAATTGAGTAATTAATGAGAAGATTAGAGATGGTTTTTTTTTTATGGTTTACAAAACTAGACCACTTTTTTTATTTCTTACAAATTTAGGGAAGTTTTGACCAAAATGGTGGATGGAAAGTTAGCTACCGTTATTTGTCACTTAATCATATTTTCCCAGTTTAAAAGACGTTTTAGTCCCAAACTAGCCATCTAAGATCAACGACAAAGATTTCATTTCAAAGAAAATGACCAAGGTCTTGTTTATAGAGTACACGTGTAACAGATCTAGCCACAGAAAACCGGACTAGGATTGGTCATATTCCAAGTTCATAGTTCAGACTCTGCCACCGACCACTTTCCATTCTCCGTGACCATCTCAGTTTATGTCCATCTGGACACCTTCTTCCACTAATTTCCACAATACCTCTCAATTCACAGCCATACAACAACGGAAGCATCACCTGTTCGTCTTCCCTGTATATATCCATAACCCTTCTTCAGTTACAGAGCTCATGGATCTAATACCTCGTTGTTTAACAGTTTACATTAAGAACCAATTACTCTTGTAAACAGATCCATCTCCACTGTCTCATGCGTCATCAACACCCATCTGTTCTCAAGCCTTGTAACACCTTCAATAAGCATAATTTGTCTCATAGTCATGTTAACATCCAGTACTTACACGGAAGCTTTATGTCCTATCATTTATTTGAACCTCTGAAGCAGTATCCACACAGCCACCCTTTCTTGCAATCATTTTCATTAGCCCCATATTGCATTTGAGATTCATTCTTCTTCCATGTATACACGTCCATGGCGACTGCAGACTACCCATACAACCACCATCCAACCAAACCAATCTGAGAACGCAAAACCCATGATAATCCCTTGATACAAATCATTAACTCAACCGATGTTTCTCGGCCACCTTATTGCTGTCTATTGCTATCAGAAACCAAAACCCCCAAGATTTGCACTACAACCACTAAAACCAACACCATTCTGAGAAAATTAAACCCACTCATGAGTACTTCATCCATCTAATTCCTCTAAAATCTCGATAATTAGCACCATAAATCAACAATAAAATTGGATTAAAACCCATCACAGAAAACCCTAGAAAAAAACATGAACAATTTTATTTACAGACAAACCCTAGAAACTATCATCACAAAAAACCATATAAAAAAACCCAATCCATTAACATGCTTGCAATCATTAACCACCAGACAAATCAAAATAAATAGTGGGTTATTCACGATTTACCTTTCATTTGCAAAATGATGTCTTTTTCTTCTTACCATCAAAACCACGACTAAATCTTCAATCTCTGGTAAATAATCACGATTAACCTTGATTTGCAGAAAAACCCATAGCTTATCTCTCGATTTCTGATAAATAAATCCTTGAGTTAGAAGAAGCGGAGAGTAGATGAAGAAACAGAACGAAAGAATGAGAAAAGATTCTCCCTTATGCTATCTAACCATTTCCACGTGGGGCGAAAATTTATTTGACCTATCCATCATGGCTGTTCATATTTCTACTACACATCCAGATCTTTGATTAGTGATGCATAACCACACACGTGGGGAGATATTTACTATGTTACATACACACGTATTGAAGGGCATAATTGTAATCTCAGCATATCCATGAGATATCACTGTACGAGATGTTGAAGTGATATTGACCCGTCAACGCGATAAATTGACTGAGATAACAAAAGTGGATGAAATCCGTTTAGTAGGCTTAGACTTGTAAAAAATAAAAAAAGAGGTCTAGAAATGAAAACGAGGGTTCAGAACATGCTTATTTATTTATATATTCTATTTTTCTTTAATTTAGTGATGGGTATCAATTGGCATAACTGGCCCTGCATGCCTCTTCCAATAACTGGCCCTTACATGCCTGCTGGCATTAATCTGCTCATGCATACCTCCTGGAAATAAATGGGTCAACAAAGCTTCTAGACATTTCCAGAATCTTCCTTTAGGGTTATGGAATTTAGCTAAGTAAAAGGATACAAACCAAGCCCATGAATTAGGCCAATTCTAAAAGCATCTGTGAGTTAAAGGCTTGACTCGGCTGAACTCAGTGAATCGACTCGACTTAACAGGTAGGCGTAAATAACCTTCAGTATACAAGATTGGGGCGTAAACAGACCGGAACTATGCAGCTAAGTTACTACGTATTGCACTGAATCGAGACTATGGAGCTAACTTGCAACGCGATGCACATGATCAGAGTTGTTGCCGAACAGAAGTGGTTGGATGGCTGTCGCTGCACGGGAACATGGACGGACTGAGGTGGACGCCGGCAGCAATCTGCTGCTGTCTCTGGCACAAACGTTTCCTGAGAAGATGACAGTTTTGTGGTAATGACGTCATGCTGACGCTGGCGAGTGACGTCACACTGATGCATTTAACAGCATTAACTGACACCGTTAAACTTAGCGGAATATTCTGAGAATATTTCGACGGCGTCACTAACAGTAACGGAATATTCTTTGTTAACGGAATCCGATGACGGCGTTAGTAACTGCTGACGTCAGTGACCACTTTGCTGCTGACTGAATCTCTGTGTTGACGTAGCAGCCTCTGATTGGACGATGCTGCTGAGGTGGCAGTGGTGACGTGACTTTTATTGATGACGTGTCATTTTTCAACGGGTATTTCGCTGACGTGGCATATCGATATGCATGATGATGTGGCATGGTGACGTGTCTCTCACTGCTGACATGGCTGTTATTGATTGGACACTCTTATTGACATGGAAGCTGACGTGTTAACAAGGATGTGCCACCCCCTAACCTGATTTGGGCCTTTCCATATGGGCTTTGATGTAATTGTGTTTAGTGTGGCCTAGTTAGCCATTTTTGGCTTGTTTACACATGGGATTGCACATAGAGTGCTTTTTGGGCCCAATTTTCCTACACTTGGCTAACATGAGGTGCTTTTTAGGCCTCAGTTTGCCCATTTTTGGTGTAAAATATTAGGGGTACAAGCATCGCCCCTTTTAATCCCTGACCTGTTATGGGTTAAGAAGTTCGGATTCCCAATTCTACTGAATTTTGCATTTTTCTGGAGTGTTGCATAACTCGCCCCCAAGCGCGTTGTTCGGAGTGTTATGCAACTCATCCCCATTAATGTAATGAGTGCGCTGGAATGTCATATATCTCCCCCCCCCCCCAAATGGTTGAGGTGACATATAACTCGCCCCCAATATGTTGTGGTGTCATGTTGGTCAATGCTCGCAAAAGGGTGCACTTCGCTGCTGCATTTTTCTCGCGCGTGGAATGAAAAGTTGAGTTTTTCTGCTATCTAGAATCCGCGCAGGGGGCCAATCCTACTATTCAAGATGCGCGCAGAGTCGAGATGTGTACATTTTCACATGCCTAGACAGGTGAAAAATGTTCGCCACATTTTTTGATGTCCCATATGATGGGGATACGATTGGAATAGGGAAAAATACTCGAACTATGCATTCACCCTATCTGCGAGGTGTCAGAGTCGTTGCTGACAATAGACTCGAACTGTACTGTTTTTGCCTTTTATGGCTGACTGCGGGTTTGAACGTCCGCAACAGCTTATAATTAAACACGAATAATTTTGATAAAGTGCGGAATACCAAAATAATATTGAATTAAATTTCTGAATAAAAATAATATGATAAGTACCTACTGCTTGACAACAGCTGCCTCGTTAAAATCTTTGTGTGAAAAACCCAGTGGGATAAAACCATCATAAAGGAAAAAGAGTGTAGCACAACAAGGTTTGAAACTACTCTATGCGAATTTACCTAATGATAAAACTACTTCAAGTGGAACGAATTCCATGGATTCCACGGTTTTGAATCTTGAGTACCATCGAGGTTCCTCGGGTAGTAGGAGCCTCGAGATGCTGGCCTGTCCACTACGTATGGACCTTCCCAGTTTGCTCCGAGATTCCCACAGTTTGGTTCCATTGTGGATGCTCGGGTTTTCTTCAAGACATATTCCCCTGGTTTGAATGACCGTTCTCTAACTTTACGACCATAGCTCAGCTTCATTGCCTGTTGGTATCGGACCAACCGCTGTAAGGCTGTTTCTCTTTGTTCTTCTAGCAACTCTTTATCCAAAGCCAGTATGCTGTCGTTTTTCCCAGATTTGATAGCACGAGTTTTGGTAGTCTTCAGATGTACCTCGGTGGGTATGACTGCCTCTGTCCCATAAGCCAGTGTAAATGGTGAAAATACAGTGGATATTTTTGGGGTTGTTCGATAGGACCATAAGACTCTAGGGAATTCTTCTGTCTGATTTCCCTTCGCCTTCTCCAGCCTTCTCTTGATATTGTCCAAAATAAAGCGATTGGTTGCTTCCACCTGCCCGTTGCTCTAAGCATAGTAAGGAGATGAGAAATTGTGGCGAATATTCAGGTTCTTGCAAAAGTCTTTGATCACCCCAGAATCGAACTGCTTCCCATTGTCTGATATTATCGTGTCTGGGATTCCAAATCTGCAGACGATATTCTTCTATATGAACATTTTCACATCATGTATGGTAACGTGTACCAGTGCCACTGATTCGATCCATTTGGTGAAATAATCAGTAGCGGCTAGTACGAATTCAACGCCTCCAGGAGCTTTGGGAAGTGGTCCGACGATGTCTAGTCCCAACATAGAGAATGGCCAGGGACTAAAAACTGGATGCAATTCGTTGGCGGGACTTTTAGGAACTGGAGCGTGCTCTTGGCATGGCACACATTTCTGTGCGTATTCTTTAGCATATTTCTGCATGTATGGCCAAAAGTATCCCTGGGAAAGTATCCTGTGCGCGAGACTGCGCACTCCAGAATGGTTGCCACGTATTCCTTCATGAGCCTTCGCCAGTATCTGTTTCCCTTCTTCTGCTGATATGCACCGCCAAAATGGCTCCAAAGTTACAGGTTTGTGGTACAACTGTCCCTCGATCATTGAATATCTCCAAGCATTCTTCTTCACTTTTTAAGCGAGATGTTCATCTTCTGGGAGTTCACTGGTTGTCAAATACCGAACATAAGGTTGACGCCAGTCCGAAGTGTTTTCAACAGTACTGCTTGAATCATCTATCACTGGACTGTCAACATCCATATTACTGTCAACGTTCTCGGTATCTCCCTGTGCTGATGTAGTTGCCCTCTCGCCCTCACTAGCGTGTTCGAGAGCCGGAACAAAGTGGATGTCGGAGATGCTATGTAACTCTTGGATCCACTACAACGAAGTGGGTGGTATCAGTTTCGACTGCGGAAGAAAGATATGCTAAAGCATCTCCGTGCCTGTTTTACAGCCGTGGTCGTTGCCCAATAGAGAACTGGTCGAATTCATTTGCCAGCTCTCTCTCATATGATCCAAATATAGGGCCATCCTCTATTCCTTGGCTCTGTAGGTCCCCAGAAAATGGTTAACTACTAGCATGGAATCAGTTACCAGCTTAACGTTCTTCGCATCTAACTGTTTGACAGCCTTTAAACCGATAATTGCAGCTTCATATTCATCTTCATTGTTTGATGCTTGAAAACCCAGCCTGATCGCTTTCTCGATCATCGAACCTTCGGGAGTAAGGATGACACATCCAACTCCTGCTCCACCAACATTTGATGACTCATCAGTAAATACGGTCCATAATGGTTCAGGTGTATCAACCTCCATTGCGGACTCGCCCTCAGTCTAATCAGTGGCTTACTCTATGGGTTTGAACAACTCCTCTTCTTCTCCAAAAACCGTTTCCATATCGTCCACAGGAAAATCTGCTAGCAGTGAAGCCAAGGCGTGTCTCTTCTCTGCAGTTCTAGTTTCGTACTTGATCTCATACGCCCCTAGAAAATTTGACCATATGGCTAGTCGGCTGGAATCATCAACACGTTCCAGGATTCTCTTCAACGGGTATTCCGAGTAGACTATGATCTTCCTACCTTGGAAATAAGGCTTGAGGCGACGAGATGCATGCAAAAGTGCAAGCGTTATCTTCTCAATTTTCTTGTACCGTGTTTCCGCCCTCGTCAGAGATTTACTGACGAAGTAAACAGGCTTCTCATGTGGATCCGTAACAAACAACACTGCACTTATTGAGTTCTCCATTGAAACCAAATAAACTACGATAGGTTGTCCAGTTTTTGGACTCACCAAAACTGGAGGAGTTGACAAATACTGTTTAATCTCATTGAAAGCTTTTTCGCACTCATCCGTCCAACCAAAATTCACTGCTTTTTTCAACACATCAAAGAATGGTTTGAATCGATCCGAAGAGCGTGAAATGGAACGATTTAAAGCTGCTAATCGTCCCACTAGCTTCTGGACCTCCTTCTTCGTTCTTGGGGATGGTATCTCTCTGATGGCTCTGATTTGCTCCGGATTCGCCTTGATTCATCTGTGCGTCATCAAGTATCCAAGGAGCTTTCCCGACGACGGCCCGAATGAACACTTTGTTGGATTGAGATTCATACGATATTGCCTCAAGATATCGATTGTCTTCTGCAGATCAAGAAAATGCGACTCCTTTTGTTCAGATTTCACTACCATATCGTCGATATACACTTCCATCGACTTCCCAATCAGATCCTTGAACATATGGTCTACCAAATGCTGGTAGGTCTCTCCTGCGTTCTTTAGCCCGAACGACATTAGAGTATAGCAATAAACTCCTCTGTCAGTCACAACGCAATACGCTCTTGATCTTCCTCGAACAAAGGTATTTGGTTTGACCCTGAAAAACCGTCCATGAATGACAGTCTCCCATACCCTGAGGTTGCGTCCACCAAATCTCTTATCCGTGGAAGCGGGTACAGATCACTCGGACATGCTTTATTCAAATCAGTAAAATCGATACATACACGAATTTTGCCATTCTTCTTTGGAACGGGTATGACATTTGAAAGCCAGCGAGGATACTGCACTGGTCGAATAAAGCCTGCTTCCAACAGATTTTCGACTTCTGCAGTAACTACATCTTTTTTGCTTTGCGCCATATTCCTGATTTTATGAAGAACTGGATGGAACTTCTCTTCGATATTTAGCATGTGGCAGGCTACATTCGGATCTATCTCAGGCATCTCAGAAAAACTCCATGCGAAAACGCCGGCGGTTTCCCTTAGCAATGTAATCAAACCATCATGTTCGTGTGCAGGCATATCTGCCCCTACGAACGTTGTTTTGTGCTTCTCATCTCCAATCTGGACCCCGATCAGTTTCTCAACTGTTGGGGGTTCAGATGCGTCCTGTCCCATATAAGATTCTAGAGGGAGAGGATTTTGTAATTGCTATTTCTGCTCGACTCGCATGATTTGGTTCCCGCTAACTTCTCACTTCTTGTATTCATCCATAGCACTCTCGTGACACTTGTGGGCGGCCACCTGGTCACTCCTAACTTTCACGACTCCTTCAGGGGCAATAAATTTCAAACATTGATGATATGATGATATGACTGCATCGACCTCATGCAGCCAGTCTCGTCCTACATTCGCATTGCATGTAGGGAGCTCGACAATCAAGCAACAAGAAATTGCCTAAAACGGACTTATAATCCACTGTTATAGGTATCTTCTGTAAGGACTCTCATGCTCGTCAACGCTATTAGACTAGTCAAGAGACGTATTAATCGATAATAACTCAATTAGTTTAACAAGAACGTTAATTGATAGAAATTAATCTAACAACGATTTAGATATGAAACTAGTACCGTTGAATAGATCTCGAAAATTTATGAGAAATAGACTAATCGAACGTGTCATTTGGACACCGGACAAAGAAGATATATCTTAGCTGCCTGGCTACCCTTATCCTTTTCTCGTATGCCTTTAGAATTTTGGGACGACCTTATTCCCAGCCGGTTCGAGAAGATTTCATTCTCTTCTTTTCTTCTTCTTCTTTCTTTCTGTTATCTTTTTCTTTCTCTTTTCTTCTCATGTTTTTCCTTCTCTTTCGAATTCGAGAGATTAAACGGAAGTTTTGTGATCGATAGGAGGTGTAAAAGATTATAAAGTAGTTTGTGGTGATGGTGTTTGTTGTTGATTTAGACTCGAAGGAGGAAGTGAAATTAAGAATTAGGTTTTCTTAATAAGTTCTGTGAAAATGTAGATGGTGAAATTGAGTAATTAATGAGAAGATTAGAGATGGGTTGTTTTTTTATGGTTTACAAAACTAGACCACTTTTTTTATTTATTACAAATCTAGGAAAGTTTTGATCAAAAATGGTGGATGGAAAGTTAGTTACCGTTATTTGCCACTTAATCATATTTTCCCAGTTTAAAAGACGTTTTAGTCCCAAACTACCCATCTAAGATCAACGACAAAGATTTCATTTCAAAGCAAATGGCCAAGGTCTTGTTTATAGAGTACACGTGTAACAGATCTACCCACAGAAAATCGGACTAGGATTGGTCATATTCCCAGTTCATAGTTCAGACTCTGTCACCGACCACTTTCCATTCTTTATGACCATCTCAGTTTCTGTCCATCTGGACACCTTCTTCCACTAATTGCCACAACGCCTCTCGATTCACAGCCATATAACAATGACAACATCACTTTTTTTGAACACCTTCTTCCACTAATTTCCACAACACCTCTCAATTCACAGCCATACAACAATGGAAGCATCACATGTTCGTCTTCCCTGTATATCCATAACCCTTCTTCAGTTACAGAGCTCATGGAGCTAATACCTCGTTGTTCAACAGTTTACATTAAGAACCAATCACTCTTGTAAACAGATCCATCTCCACTGTCTCATGCGTCATCAACACCTATCCGTTCTCAAGCCTTGTAACACCTTCAATAAGAATAATATGTCTCATAGTCATGTTAACATCCAGTACTTACACGGATGCTTTATGTCCTATCATTTATTTGAACCTCTGAAGCAGTATCCACACAGCCACCCTCTCTTGCAATCATTTTCATTAGCCCCATATTTCATTTGAGATTCATTCTTCTTCCATGTATACACGGCCATGGAGACTGCAGACTACCCATACAACCACCATCCAACAAAACCAACCTGAGAACGCAAAACCCATGATAATCCCTTGATACAAATCATTAACTCAACTGATGTTTCTCGGCTACCTTATTGCTGTCTATTGCTATCAGAAACCAAAACCCCCAAGATTTGCACTACAACCACTAAAACCAACACCATTATGAGAATATTAAACCCACTCATGAGTACTTCATCCATCTAATTCCTCTCAAATCTCGATAATTATCACCATAAATCAACAATGAAATTGGATTAAAACCCATCATAGAAAACCCTAGAAAACAACATGAACAATTTTATTTACAGACAAACCCTAGAAACTATCATCACAAAAAACCATATAAAAAAACCCAATCCATTTAATATGCTTGCAATCATTAACCACCAGACAAACAAAAATAAATAGTGGGTTATTCACGATTTACCTTTCATTTGCAAAATGATGTCTTTTTCTTCTTACCATCAAAACCACGACTAAATCTTCAATCTCTGATGAATAATCACGATTAACCTTGATTGCAGAAAAACCCATAGCTTATCTCTAGATTCCTGATGAAGAAATCCTTGATTTAGAAGAAGCGGAGAGTAGATGAAGAAACAGAACGGAAGAATGCGAAAATATTCTCCCTTCTGCTATCTAACCATTTCCACGTGGGGCGAAAATTTATTTGTCCTATCCATCATGGCCGTTCATATTTCTACTACACATCCAGATCTTTGATTAGTGATGCATAACCACACACGTGGGGAGACATTTACTATGTTACATACACACGTATTGAAGGGCATAATTGTAATCTCATCATATCCATGAGATATCACTGTACGAGATGTTGAAGTGATATTGACCCGTCAACGCGATAAATTGACTTAGATAACAAAAGTGGATGGAATCCGTTTAGTAGGCTTAGATTTGTAAAAAATAAAAAAAGAGGTCTAGAAATGAAAACGAGGGTCCAGAAAAGGCCTATTTCTGTATATATTCCATTTTTATTTAATTTAGTGATGGGCATCAATTGCCATAACTGGCCCTGCATGCCTCTTCCAATAACCGGCCCTTGCATGCCTGCTGGCATTAATTTGCCCATGCATGCCTCCTGGAAATAAATGGGTCAACAAACCTTTTAGACATTTCCAAAATCTTCTTTTAGGGTTATGGAATTTAGCTAACTAAAAGGATACAAACCAAGCCCATGAATTAAGCCAATTCTAAAAGCATATGTGAGTTAAAGGCTTGACTCGACTGAACTCAGTGAGTCGACTCAACTCAATAGGTGGGCGTAAATAATCTTCACTATACAAGATTGGGGCGTAAACAGACCGGAACTATGCAGCTAAGTTACTACGCATTGCACTGAATCGAGACTATGGAGCTAACTTGAAACGCAACGCACATAATCAGAGTTACTGCCGGACAGAAGTGGTTGGATGGCTGTCGCTGCACGGGAACATGGACGGACTGAGGTGGACGCCGGCAGCAATCTGCTGCTGTCTCCGGCACAAACGTTTCCTGAGAAGATGACAGTTTTGTGGTAATGACGTCATGCTGACGCTGGCGAGTGACGTCACACTGATGCATTTAACAGCATTAACTGACACCGTTAAACTTAGCGGAATATTCTGAGAATATTTCGACGGCGTCACTAACAGTAACGGAATATTCCTTGTTAACGGAATCCGCTGATGGCATTAGTAACTGCTGACGTCAGTGACCACTTCGCTGCTGACTGAATCTCTGTGTTGACGTGACAGCCTCTGATTGGACGATGCTGCTGAGGTGGCAGTGGTAACGTGGCATTTATTGATGACATTTCATTTTTCAACGGGTATTTCGCTGACGTGGCATATCGATATGCATGATGATGTGGCATGGTGACGTGTCTCTCATTGCTGACATGGCTGTTATTGATTGGACACTGTTATTGACATGGCAGCTGACGTGTTAACAAGGATGTGCCACCCCCTAACCTGATTTGGTCCTTTCCATATGGGCTTTGATGTAATTGTGTTTAGTGTGGCCTAGGTAGCCATTGTTGGCTTGTTTGCACATGGGATTGCACATAGAGTGCTTTTTGGTCCCAATTTGCATACACTTGTCTACCATGAGGTGCTTTTTAGGCCTAATTTAGCCAAGTTTTGGTGTAACATATTAGGGGTACAAACATCCCCCCCTTTTAATCCCTGACCTGTTATGGGTTAAGAAGTTCGGATTCCCCAATTCTACTGAATTTGCATTTTTCTGGAGTGTTACATAACTCGTCCTCAAGCGCGTTGTTCGGAGTGTTATGCAACTCGTCCCCATGAATGTAATGATGCGCTGGAGTGTCATATATCTCACCTCCAAATGGTTGAGGTGACATATAACTCGCCCCCAATATGTTGTGGTGTCATGCTGCTCAATGCTCGCGCAAGGGTGCACTTCGCTGCTGCATTTTTCTCGCGCATGGAATGAAAAGTTGAGTTTTTCTGCTATCTTGAATCCGCGCAGGGGGGGAAAACCTACTATTCAAGATGCGCGCAGAGTCGATATGTGTACATTTTCACATGCCTAGACAGGTGAAAAATATTCGCCACATTCGTTGATGTCCCATATGATGTGGATACGATTGGAATAGGGAGAAATGCTTGAACTATGCATTCACCCTATCTGCGAGGTGTTAGAGTCGTTGTTGACAATAGACTCGAACTGTACTGTTTTTGCCTTTTATGGCTGACTGCGGGTTTGAACGTCCGCAGTAGCTTATAATTAAACACGAACAATTTTGATAAAGTGTGGAATACATAAATAATATTCAATTAAATTTCTGAATAAAAATAATAAGATAAGTACCTACTGCTTGACAACAGATGCCTCGTTAAAACCTTTGTGTGGAAAACCCAGTGGGATAAAACCATCATAAAGGAAAAAGAGTGCAGCACAGTAGGGTTTGAAACTACTCTATGCGAATTTACCTAATGATAAAACTTCTTCAAGTGGAACAAATTCCATGGATTCCACGGTTTTGAGTCTTGAGTACCATCGAGGTTCCTTAGGTAGTAGGAGCCACGAGATGCTGGCCTATCCACTACGTATAGACCTTCCCAGTTTGCTCCGAGCTTCCCACAGTTTGGTTCCATTGTGGCTGCTCGGGTTTTCTTCAAGACATATTCCCCTGGTTTGAATGACCGTTCTCTGACTTTACGATCATAGCTCAGCTTGATTTCCTGTTGGTATCGGACCAACCGCTGTAAGCTGTTTCTCTTTGTTCTTCTAGCAACTCTTTATCCAAAGCCAGTATGCTGTCGTTTTTCCCAGATTTGATAGCACGAGTTTTGGTAGTCTTGAGATGTACCTCAGTGGGTATGACTGCCTCTGTCCCATAAGCCAGTGTAAACGGTGAAAATCCAGTGGATATTTTTGGGGTTGTTCAATAGGACCGTAAGACTCCAGGGAATTCTTCTGTCCGATTTCCCTTCGCCTTCTTCAGCCTCTTCTCGAGATTGTCCATAATAACGTGATTGGTTGCTTCCACCTGCCCGTTGCTCTAAGCATACTTATGAGATGAGAAATTGTGGCGAATATTCAGGTTCTTGCAAAAGTCTTTGATCACCCCAGAATCGAACTGCTTCCCATTGTCTGATATTATCGCGTCTGGGATTCCAAATCTGCAGACGATATTCTCCCATATGAACCTTTTCACATCATGTCTGGTAACATGTACCAGTGCCACTGCTTCGACCCATTTGGTGAAATAATCAGTAGCGGCTAGTACGAATTCAACGCCTCCAGGAGCTTTGGGAAGTGGTTCGACGATGTCTAGTCCCCACATAGAGAATGGCCAGGGACTAAAAACTGGATGCAATTCGTTGGCGGGCCTTTTAGGAACTGGAGCGTGCTCTTGGCATGGCACGCATTTTTGTGCGTATTCTTTAGCACCTTTCTACATGTATGGCCAGAAGTATCCCTGGGAAAGTATCTTGTGTGCGAGACTGCGCCCTCGAGAATGGTTGCCACCTATTCCTTCATGAGCCTCCGCCAATATCTGTTGCCCTTCTTCTGCTGATATGCACCGCAAAAATGGCTCCAAAGTTACAGGTTTGCGGTACAACTGTCCCTCGATCATTGAATATCTCCAAGCATTCTTCTTCACTTTTTTAGCGAGATTCTCATCTTCTGGGAGTTCACTGGTTGTCAAATACCGAACATAAGGTTGACGCCAGTCCGAAGTGTTTTCAACAAGAATGCTTGAATCATCTATCACTATACTGTCAACATCCATAATACTGACAACGTTCTTGGTATCTCCCTGTGCTGATGTAGTTGCCTTCTCGCCCCCACTAGCGTGTTCGAGAGCCGGAACAAAGTGGATGTCGGAGATGCTATGTAACTCTTGGAAATCCACTACAACGAAGCGGGTGGTATCAGTTTCGACTGCGAAATAAAGATATGCTAAAGCATCTGCGTGCCTGTTTTCCAGCCGTGGTCGCTGCCCAATAGAGAACTGGTCGAATTCATTTGCCAGCTCTCTCTCATAAGATCCAAATATAGCGCCATCCTCTATTCCTTGGATCTGTAGGTCCCCAGAAAGTGGTTAACTACTAGCATGGAAGCAGTTACCAGCTTCACGTTCTTCGCATCTAACTGTTTGACAGACTTTAAACTGATAATTGCAACTTCATATTCAGCTTCATTGTTTGATGCTTGAAAACCCAACATGGTCGGTTTCTCGTTCCTCGAACCTTCGGGAGTAAGGATGACACATCCAACTCCTGCTCCACCAACATTTGATGACTCATCAGTAAATACGGTCCATAATGGTTCAGGTGTATCAACCTCCATTGCGGACTCGCCCTCAGTCTAATCAGTGGCTGACTCTATGGGTTTGAACAACTCCTCTTCTTCTCCAGCAACCGTTTCTATATCGTCCACAGGAAAATCTGCTAGCAGTGAAGCCAGGGCGTGTCTCTTCTCTGCAGTTCTGGTTTCGTACTTGATCTCATACGCCCCCAGAAAATTTGATCATATGGCTAGTCGGGTGGAATCATCAGCACGTTCAAGGATTCTCTTCAGCAGGTATTCCGAGTAGACTACGATATGCCTGCCTTGGAAATAAGGCTTGAGGCGACGAGATGCATGCAAAAGTGCAAGCACTATCTTCTCAATTTTCTTGTACCGTGTTTCCGCCCCTGTCAGAGATTTACTAACGAAGTAAACAGGCTTTTCATGTGGATCCGTAACAAACAACACTGCAGTTACTGAGTTCTCCATTGCAGCCAAATAAACTACGATAGGTTGACCAGTTTTTGGACTCACCAAAACTGGAGGAGTTGACAAATACTGTTTAATCTCATCGAAAGCGTTTTCGCACTCATCCGTCCAACCAAAATTCACTGATTTTTTCAACACATCAAAGAATGGCTTGAATCGATCCGAAGAGCGTGAAATAGAACGATTTAAAGCTGCTAATCGTCCCGCTAGCTTCTGGACCTCCTTATTCGTTCTTGGGGATGATATCTCTCTGATGGCTCCGATTTTCTCCGAATTCGCCTCGATTCCTCTGTGTGTCATCAAGTATCCAAGGAGCTTTCCCGACGACAGCCCAAATGAACACTTTGTTGGATTGAGATTCATACGATATTGCCTCAAGATATCGAACGTCTTCTGCAGATCAAGAAAATGCGACTCCTTTTGTTCAAATTTCACTACCATATCGTCGATATACACTTCCATCGACTTCCCAATCAGATCCTTGAACATATGGTCTACCAAATGCTGGTAGGTCTCCCTTGCGTTCTTTAGCCTGAACATCATTAGAGTATAGCAATAAACTCCTCTGTCAGTCACAAACGCAGTATGCTCTTGATATTCCTCGAACAAAGGTATTTGTTTATACCCTGAAAAACCGTCCATGAATGACAGTCTCCCATACCCTGAGGTTGCGTCCACCAAATCTCTTATCCGTGGAAGCGGGTACAGATCACTCGGACATGCTTTATTCAAATCAGTAAAATTGATACAGACACGAATTTTACCATTCTTCTTTGGAACGGGTACGACATTTGACAGCCAGCGAGGATACTGCACTGGTCGAATAAAGCCTGCTTCCAACAGCTTTTCAACTTCTGCAGTAACTCAATATTTTTTGCTTTGCGCCATATTCCTGATTTTATGACGAACTGTATGGAACTTCTCTTTGATATTTAGCCTGTGGCAGGCTACATTCGGATCTATCTCAGGCATCTCAGCAAAACTCCATGCGAAAACGCCGGCGTTTTCCCTTAGCAATGTAATCAAACCATCACGTTCATGTGCAGGTATATCTGCCCCTACGAACGTTGTTTTGTGCTTCTCATCTCCAATCTGGACCCCGATCAGTTTCTCAACTGTTGGGGGTTCAGCTGCGTCCTGTCCCATATAAGATTCTAGAGGGAGAGGATTTTGTAATTGCTATTTCTGCTCGACTCGCATGATTTGGTTCCCGCTAACTTCTCACTTCTTGTATTCATCCATAGCACTCTCGTGACACTTGTGGGCGACCACCTGGTCACTCCTAACTTTCACGACTCCTTCAGGGGCAATAAATTTCAAACATTGATGATATGATGATATGACTGCATCGATCTCATGCAGCCAGTCTCGTCCTACAATCGCATTGCATGTAGGGAGCTCGACAATCAAGCAACAAGAAATTGCCTAAAACGGACTTATAATCCACTGTTATAGGTATCTTCTGTAAGGACCCTCATGCTCGTCAACGCTATTAGACTAGTCAAGAGATGTATTAATCGATAATAACTCAATTAGTTTAACAAGAACGTTAATTGATAGAAATTAATCTAACAACGATTTAGATATGAAACTAGTACTGTTGAATAGATCTCGAAAATTTATGAGAAATAGACTAATCGAACGTGTCATTTGGACACCGGACGAAGAAGATATATCTTAGCTTCCTGGCTACCCTTATCCTTTTCTCGTATGCCTTTAGAATTTTGGGACGACCTTATCCCCAGCCGGTTCGAGAAGATTTCATTCTCTTCTTTTCTTCTTCTTCTTTCTTTCTGTTATCTTTTTCTTTCTCTTTTCTTCTCATGTTTTTCCTTCTCTGTCGAATTCGAGAGATTAAACGGAAGTTTTGTGATCAATAGGAGGTGTAAAAGATTATAAAGTAGTTTGTGGTGATGGTGATGGTGTTTGTTGTTGATTTAGACTCGAAGGAGGAAGTGAAATTAAGAATTAGGTTTTCTTAATAAGTTCTGTGAAAATGTAGATGGTGAAATTGAGTAATTAATGAGAAGATTAGAGATGGGTTGTTTTTTTATGGTTTACAAAACTAGACCACTTTTTTTATTTATTACAAATCTAGGCAAGTTTTGATCAAAAATGGTGGATGGAAAGTTAGTTACCGTTATTTGCCACTTAATCATATTTTCCCAGTTTAAAAGACGTTTTAGTCCCAAACTACCCATCTAAGATCAACGACAAAGATTTCATTTCAAAGAAAATGGCCAAGGTCTTGTTTATAGAGTACACGTGTAACAGATCTACCCACAGAAAATCGGACTAGGATTGGTCATATTCCCAGTTCATAGTTCAGACTCTGTCACCGACCACTTTCCATTCTTTGTGACCATATCAGTTTCTGTCCATCTGGACACCTTCTTCCACTAATTGCCACAACGCCTCTCGATTCACAGCCATATAACAATGACAACATCACTTTTTTTGAACACCTTCTTCCACTAATTTCCACAACACCTCTCAATTCACAGCCATACAACAATGGAAGCATCACATGTTCGTCTTCCCTGTATATCCATAACCCTTCTTCAGTTACAGAGCTCATGGAACTAATACCTCGTTGTTCAACAGTTTACATTAAGAACCAATCACTCTTGTAAACAGATCCATCTCCACTGTCTCATACGTCATCAACACCTATCCGTTCTCAAGCCTTGTAACACCTTCAATAAGAATAATATATCTCATAGTCATGTTAACATCCAGTACTTACACGGATGCTTTATGTCCTATCATTTCTTTGAACCTCTGAAGCAGTATCCACACAGCCACCCTCTCTTGTAATCATTTTCATTAGCCCCATATTTCATTTGAGATTCATTATTCTTCCATGTATACACGGCCATGGCGACTGCAGACTACCCATACAACCACCATCCAACTAAACTAATCTGAGAATGCAAAACCCATGATAATCCCTTGATACAAATCATTAACTCAACCGATGTTTCTCGACCACCTTATTGCTGTCTATTGCAATCAGAAACCAAAACCCCCAAGATTTGCACTACAACCACTAAAACCAACACCATTCTGAGAATATTAAACCCACTCATGAGTACTTCAACCATCTAATTCCTCTCAAATCTCGATAATTAGAACCATAAATCAACAATGAAATTGGATTAGAACCCATCATAGAAAACCCTAGAAAAAAACATGAACAATTTGATTTACAGAGAAACCCTAAAAACTATCATCACAAAAAACCATACAAAAAAACCCAATCCATTTAACATGCTTGCAATCATTAACCACCAGACAAATCAAAATCAATAGTGGGTTATTCACGATTTACCTTTCATATGCAAAATGATGTCTTTTTCTTCTTGCCATCAAAACCACGACTAAATCTTCAATCTCTGGTAAATAATCACGATTAACCTTGATTGCAGAAAAACCCATAGCTTATCTCTTGATTTCTGATGAAGAAATCCTTGATTTAGAAGAAGCAGAAAGTAGATGAAGAAACAAAACGGAAGAATGAGAAAAGATTCTCCCTTCTGCTATCTAACCATTTCCATGTGGGGCGACAATTTATTTGGCCTATCCATCATGGTCGTTCATATTTCTACTACACATCCAGATCTTTGATTAGTGACGCATAACCACACACGTGGGAAGATATTTACTATGTTACATACACACGTATTGAAGGGCATAATTGTAATCTCAGCATATCCATGAGATATCACTGTACGAGATGTTGAAGTGATATTGAACCGTCAACGCGATAAATTGACTGAGATAACAAAAATGGATGGAATCTGTTTAGTAGGCTTAGATTTGTAAGAAATAAAAAAAGAGGCCTAGAAATGAAAACGAGGGTCCAGAACAGGCCTATTTCTGTATATATTCCATTTTTCTTTAATTTAGTGATGGGCATCAATTTCTATAACTGGCCCTGCATACCTCTTCCAATAAGTGGCCCTTGCATGTCTCTTGGCATTAATCTTCCCATGCATGCCTCCTGGAAATAAATGGATCAACAAAGCTTCTAGACATTTCCAGAATCTTCCTTTAGGGTTATGGAATTTAGATAAGTAAAAGGATACAAACAAAGCCCATGAATTAGGACAACTGTAAAAGCATTTGTGAGTTAAATGCTTGACTCGGCTGAACTCAGTGAGTTGACTCGACTCAACAGGTGGGCGTAAATAACCTTCAGTATACAAGATTGGGGCCGGAACTATGTATTTAAGTTACTACGCATTGCACTGAATCGGGACTATGGAGCTAACTTGCAACGTGCGCACATGATCAGAGTTGCTGCACGGGAACATGGCCGGACTGAGGTGGTTGGCGGCGACAATCTGTTGTTGTTTCCGGCACAAACGTTGTCTGAGAAGATGACGGTTCTGTGGTGATGACGTCATGCTGACGCAGGCGAGTGACGTCACGCGGATGCATTTAACGGCATTAACTGACACCGTTAAACTTAGCGGAATATTCTGAGAATATTCTGACAGCGTCACTAAAAGTAACGGAATATTCCTTGTTAACGAAACCCGCTGACAGCGTTAGTAACTGCTGACGTCAGTGACCGCTTCGCTGCTGACTGAATCTCTGTGATGACATGGCAGCCTCTGATTGGACGATACTGCGGAGGTGGCAGTGGTGACGTGGCATTTATTGATGACGTATCATATTTCAACGGGTATTTCGCTGACGTGGCATATCGACATGCATGCTGACGTGGCATGGTGATGTTTCTCTCATTGCTGACGTGGTTGTTATTGATTGGCCACTGTTATTGACATGGCAGCTGACGTGTTAGCAAGGATGTGCCACCCCGCTAACCTGATTTGGGCCTTTCCATATGGGCTTTGATGTAATTGTGTTTAGTGTGGCCTAGTTAGCCATTTTTGGCTTTTTTGCACATGGGCTTGCACATAGATTGCTTTTTGGGCCCAATTTGCCTATACTTAGCTAACATGAGGTGCATTTTAGGCCTAAGTTAGCCCATTTTTAGTGTAAAATATTAGGGGTACAAACATCGCCCCCTCTTAATCCATGACCTGTTATGGGTTAAGAAGTTCGGGTTCCCCAATTCTACTGAATTTGCATTTTTCTGGAGTGTTGCATAACTCTCTCCCAAGCGCGTTGTTCGGAGTGTTATGCAACTCGCCCCCGTGAATGTAATGATTGCGCTGGAGTGTCATATATCTCACCCCAAATGGTTGAGGTGACATATAACTCGCCCCCATATGTTGTGGTGTCATGCTGCTCAATGCTCGCGCAAGGCTGCACTTCGCTGCTGCATTTTTCTCGCGCATGGAATGAAAAGTTGAGTTTTTCTGCTATCTTGAATCCGCGCTGGGGGCCAATCCTACTATTCAAGATGGGCGCAGAGTCGAGATGTGTACATTTTTACATGCCTAGATAGGTGAAAAATGTTCGCCACATTTGTTGATGTCCCATATGATGGGGATACGATTGGAATAGGGAAAAATGCTCGAATTATGCATTCACCCTATCTGCGAGGTGTCAGAGTCGTTGCTGACAGTAGACTCGAACTGCACTGTTTTTGCCTTTTATGGCTGACTGCGGGTTTGAACGTCCGCAGCAGCTTATAATTAAACACGAACAATTTTGATAAAGTGTGGAATACCAAACTAATATTGAATTAAATTTCTGATAAAAATAATAAGATAAGTACCTACTGCTTAACAACAGCTGCCTCGTTAAAACTTTTTTGTGGAAAACCCAGTGGGATAAAACCATCATAAAGAAAAAAGAGTGCAGCACAGCAGGGTTTGAAACTACTCTATGCGAATTTACCTAATGATAAAACTTCTTCAAGTGGAACGAATTCCATGGCTTCCACGGTTTTGAATCTTGAGTACCATCGAGGTTCCTCAGGTAGTAGGAGCCACGAGATGCTGGCATGTCCACTATGTATGGACCTTCCCAGTTTTCTCCGCGCTTCCCACAGTATGGTTCCGTTGTGTGTGCTCGGGGTTTTCTTCAAGATATATTCCCCTGGTTTGAATGACCGTTCTCTGACTTTACGATCATAGTTCAGCTTGATTTCCTGTTGGTATCGGACCAACTGTTGTAAGGCTGTTTCTCTTTGTTCTTCTAGCAACTCTTTATCCAAAGCCAGTATGCTGTCGTTTTTCTGATAGCACGAGTTTTGGTAGTCTTGAGATGTACCTCGGTGAGTATGACTGCCTCTGTCCCATAAGCCAGTGTAAATGGTGAAAATCTAGTGGATCTTTTTGGGGTTGTTCGATAGGATCATAAGACTCCAGGGAATTCTTTTGTCCATTTTCCCTTCGCCTTCTCCAGCCTTCTCTTGATATTGTCCAAAATAAAGCGATTGGTTGCTTCCACCTGCCCGTTTCTCTAAGCATAGTAAGGAGATGAGAAATTGTGGCGAATATTCAGGTTCTTGCAAAAGTCTTTGATCACCCCAGAATCGAACTGCTTCCCATTGTCTGATATTATCGTGTCTGGGATTCCAAATCTGCAGACGATATTCTTCTATATGAACATTTTCACATCATGTATGGTAACGTGTACCAGTGCCACTGATTCGATCCATTTGGTGAAATAATCAGTAGCGGCTAGTACGAATTCAACGCCTCCAGGAGCTTTGGGAAGTGGTCCGACGATGTCTAGTCCCAACATAGAGAATGGCCAGGGACTAAAAACTGGATGCAATTCGTTGGCGGGACTTTTAGGAACTGGAGCGTGCTCTTGGCATGGCACACATTTCTGTGCGTATTCTTTAGCATATTTCTGCATGTATGGCCAAAAGTATCCCTGGGAAAGTATCCTGTGCGCGAGACTGCGCACTCCAGAATGGTTGCCACGTATTCCTTCATGAGCCTTCGCCAGTATCTGTTTCCCTTCTTCTGCTGATATGCACCGCCAAAATGGCTCCAAAGTTACAGGTTTGTGGTACAACTGTCCCTCGATCATTGAATATCTCCAAGCATTCTTCTTCACTTTTTTAGCGAGATGCTCATCTTCTGAGAGTTCACTGGTTGTCAAATACCGAACATAAGGTTGACGCCGGTCCGAAGTGTTTTCAGCAGGACTGCTTGAATCATCTATCACTGGACTGTGAACATCCATATTGCTGTCAACGTTCTCGGTATCTCCCTGTGCTGATGTAGTTGCCCTCTCGCCCCCACTAGCGTGTTCGAGAGCCGGACCAAAGTGGCTGTCGGAGATGCTATGTAACTCTTGGAAATCCACTACAACAAAGCGGGTGGTATCAGTTTCGACTACGGAATAAAGATATGTTAAAGCATCTACGTGCCTGTTTTCCAGCCGTGGTCGCTGCCCAATAGAGAACTGGTCGAATCCATTTGCCAGCTCTCTCATATGATCCAAATATAGGGCCATCCTCTCTTCCTTGGCTCTGTAGGTCCCCAGAAACTGGTTAACTACTAGCATGGAATCAGTTACCAGCTTCACGTTCTTCACATCTAACTGTTTGACAGCCTTTAAACCGATAATTGCAGCTTCATAATCAGCTTCATTGTTTGATGCTTGAAAACCCAGCCTGGTCGCTTTCTCGATCCTCGAACCTTCGGGAGTAAGGATGACACATCCAACTCCTGCTCCACCAACATTTGATGACCCATCAGTAAATACGGTCCATAATGGTTCAGGTGTATCAACCTACATTGCGGACTCGCCCCCAGTCTGATCAGCGGCTGACTCTATGGGTTTGAACAACTCCTCTTCTTCTCCATCAACCGTTTCTATATCGTCCACAGGAAAATATGCTAGCAGTGCAGCCAGGGCGTGTCACTTTTCTGCAGTTCTGGTTTCGTACTTGATCTCATAAGCCCTCAGAAAATTTGACCATATGGATAGTCGGTTGGATTTATCAGCACGTTCCAGGATTCTCTTCAGCAGGTATTCCGAGTAGACTACGATCTGCCTGCCTTGGAAATAAGGCTTGAGGCTACGAGATGCATGCAAAAGTGCAAGCGCTATCTTCTCAATTTTCTTGTACCGTGTTTCCGCCCCCGTCAGAAATTTACTGACGAAGTAAACAGGCTTTTCATGTGGATCCGTAACAAATAACACTGCACTTACCGAGTTCTCCGTTGCAGCCAAATAAACTCCGATACGTTGTCCAGTTTTTGGACTCACCAAAACTGAAGGAGTTGACAAATATTGTTTGATCTCATCGAAAGCTTTTTCGCACTCATCCGTCCAACCAAAATTCACTGCTTTTTTCAACACATCAAAGAATGGTTTGAATCGATCCGAACAGCGTGAAATGGAACGATTTAAAGATGCTAATCGTCCCGCTAGCTTCTGGACCTCCTTCTTCGTTCTTGGGGATGGTATCTCTTTGATGGCTATGATTTGCTCCGGATTCGCCGCGATTCCTCTGTGCGTCATCAAGTATCCAAGGAGATTTCCCGACGACATCCCGAATGAACACTTTGCTGGATTGAGCTTCATACGATATTACCTCAAGATATCGAACGTATTCTGCAGATCAAGAAAATGCGAATCCTTTTGTTCAAATTTCACTACCATATCGTCGATATATACACTTCCATCTACTTCCCAATCAGATCCTTGAAGATATGGTCTACCAAATGCTGGTAGGTCTCTTATGCGTTCTTTAGCCCGAACGACATTACAGTATAGCAATAAACTCTTCTGTCAGTCAAAAACGCAGTATGCTCTTGATCTTTCTCGAACAAAGGTATTTGGTTATACCCTGGAAAACAGTCCATGAATGACAGTCTCCCATACACTGAGGTTGTGTCCACCAAATTTCTTATCTGTGGCAGCGGGTACAGATCACTCGGACATGCTTTATTCAAATCAATAAAATCGATACATACACGAATTTTACCATTCTTCTTTGGAGCGGGTGCGACATTTGACAGCCAGCGAGGATACTGCACTGGTCAAATAAAGCCTGCTTCCAACAGCTTTTCGACTTCTGGAGTAACTCCATCTTTTTTGCTTTGCGCCATATTCCTGATTTTCTGACGAACTTTATGGAACTTCTCTTCGATATTTATCCTGTGGCAGGCGACATTCGGATCTATCCCGGCACCTCAGCAAAACTCCATGCGAAAACGTCGGCGTTTTCCCTTAGCAATGTAATTAAACCATCACGTTCGTGTGCAGGAAGATCTGCCCCTACGAACGTTGTCTTGTGCTTCTCATCACCAATCTAGACCTCGATCAGTTTCTCAACTGTTGGGGGTTCAGCTGCGTCCTCTCCCATATAAGATTCTAGAGAGAGAGGATTCTGTAATTGCTATTTCTACTCGACTCGCATGATTTGGTTCCCGCTAACTTCTTACTTTTTGTACTCGTCCATAGCACTCTCGTGACACTTGTGGGTGGCCACCTGGTCACTCCTAACTTTCACGACTCCTTAAGGGGAAATAAATTTCAAACATTGATGATATGATGATATGAATCCACGGATCTCATGCAGCCAGTCTCAACCTACAATCGCATTGTAGGGAGCTCGACAATCAAGCAACAAAAAATTGCCTAAAACGGACTTTTAAGCCACTGTTATAGGTATCTTTTGTAAGGACCCTCATGCTCGTCAACGCTATTAGACTAGTCAAGAGACGTATTAGTCGATAATAACTCAATTAGTTTAACAAGAACGTTAATTAATAGAAATTAATCTAACAATGATTTAGATACGAAACTAGTACCGTTGAATAGATCTCGAAAAGTTATGCGAAATAGACTACTCGAACGTGTCATTTGGACACCGGACGAAGAAGATATATCTTAGTCGCCTGGCTGCCCTTATCCTTTTATCATGTGCCTTTAGCATATTCGGACGGCCTTATCCCCATCCGGTTCAAGAAGATTTCATTCTCTTCTTTTCTTCTTCTTTTCTTCTTCTTTCTTTTTGTTATCTTTTTCTTTCTCTTTTCTTCTCATGTTTTTCCTTCTCTGTCGAATTCGATAGATTAAACGGAAGTTTTGTGATCGATAGGAGATGTAGAAGATTATACAGTAGTTGGTGGTGATGGTGTTTGTTTCTGATTTAGACTCGAAGGAGGAAGTGAAATTAAGAATTAGGTTTTCTTAATAAGTTCTGTGAAGATATAAATGGTGAAATCGAGTAATTAAGGAGAAGATTAGAGATTGGTTGTTTTTTTTAAGGTTTACAAAACTAGACCACTTTTTTTATTTCTTACAAATCTAGGCAAGTTTTGACCAAAAATGGTGGATGGAAAGTTAGCTACCGTTATTTGCCACCTAATCATATTTTCCCTGTTTAAAAGACGTTTTAGTCCCAAACTACCCATCTAAGATCAACGACAAAGATTTCATTTCAAAGCAAATGGCCAAGGTCTTGTTTATATAGTACACGTGTAACAGATCTAGCCACAGAAAACCGGACTAGGATTGGTCATATTCCAAGATCATAGTTCAGACTCTGCCACCGACCACTTTCCATTCTCCGTGACCATCTCAGTTTTTGTCCATCTGGAAACCTTCATCCACTAATTGCCACAACTCCTCTCGATTCACAGCCATATAACAATGACAACATTACTGTTTTTGAACACCTTCTTCCACTAATTTCCACAAAACCTCTCAATTCACAACTATACAACAATGGAAGCATCACTTGTTTGTCTTCCCTGTATATCCATAAACCTTGTTCAGCTATAGATCTCATGGAGATAATACCTCGTTGTTCAACAGTTTACATTAAGAACCAATCACTCTTGTAAATAGATCCATCTCCATTGTCTCATGCGTCATCAACACCCATATGTTCTCAAGCCTTACAACACCTCTCAATTCACAGCCATACAACAATGGAAGCATCACCTGTTCGTCTTCCCTGTATATCCATAACCCTTCTTCAGTTACAGAGCTCATGGAGATAATACCTCGTTGTTCAACAGTTTACATTAAGAACCAATCACTCTTGTAAACAGATCCATCTCCACTGTCTCATGCGTCATCAACACCCATATGTTCTCAAGCCTTGTAACACCTTCAATAAGCATAATCTGTCTCATAGTCATGTTAACATCCAGTACTTATACGGAAGCTTTATGTCCTATCATTTCTTTGAACCTCTGAAGCAGTATCCACACAGCCACCCTCAAATCATTAACTCAACTGATGTTTCTCGGCCACCTTATTGCTGTCTATTGCTATCAGAAACCAAAACCCCCAAGATTTGCACTACAACCACTAAAACCAACACCATTCTGAGAATATTAAACCCACTCATGAGTACTTCAACCATCTAATTCCTCTTAAATCTCGATAATTAGAACCATTAATCAACAATGAAATTGGATTAAAACCCATCACAGAAAACCCTAGAAAAAAACATGAACAATTTGATTTACAGACAAACCCTAAAAACTATCATCACAAAAAAAACCATACAAAACAACCCAATCCATTTAACATGCTTGTAATCATTAACCACCAGAAAAATCAAAATCAATAGTGGGTTATTCACGATTTACCTTTCATCTGCAAAATGATGTATTTTTCTTCTTGCCATCAAAACCACGACTAAATATTCAATCTCTGGTAAATAATCACGATTAACCTTGATTGCAGAAAAACCCGTAGCTTATCTCTCGATTTATGATGAAGAAATCCTTGATTTAGAAGAAGCAGAGAGTAGATGAAGAAACAGAACGGAAGAATGAGAAAAGATTCTCCCTTCTGCTATCTAACCATTTCCATGTGGGGCGACAATTTATTTGGCCTATCCATCATGGTCGTTCATATTTCTACTACACATCCAGATCTTTGATTAGTGACGCATAACCACACACATGGGGAGATATTTACTATGTTACATACACACGTATTGAAGGGCATAATTGTAATCTCAGCATATCCATGAGATATCAGTGTACGAGATGGTGAGGTGATATTGACCCGTCAACGCGATAAATTGACTGAGATAACAAAAGTGGATGAAATCCGTTTAGTAGGCTTAGATTTGTAAGAAATAAAAAAAGAGACCTAGAAATGAAAACGAGGGTCCAGAACAGGCCCATTTATGTATTATTCCATTTTTCTTTAATTTAGTGATGGGCATCAATTGCCTTAACTGGCCCTTGCATGCCTCCTCGCATTAATCTTCCCATGTATGCCTCCTGGAAATAAATGAGTCAATAAACCTTCTAGACATTTCCAGAATCTTCCTTATGGTTATGGAATTTAGCTAAGTAAAAGGATACAAACCAAGCCCATGAATTAGGCCAATTGTAAAAGCATTTGTGAGTTCAAGGCTTGACTCGGTTGAACTCAGTGAGTCGACTCGACTCAACAGGTGGGCTTAAATAACTTTTAGTATAGAAAATTGGGGCGTAAACAGACCAGAACCATGTAGCTAAGTTACTACGAATTGCACTGAATCGAGAGTATGAAGCTAACTTGCAGCGCGACGCACAAGATCAGGGTTGCTGCCGGACAGAAGTGGCCAGATGGCTGTCGCTGCACGGGAACATGGCCGGACTGAGGTGGCCGCCGGCGGCAATCTGCTGCTTTCTCCGGCACAAACGTTGCCTGAGAAGATGACAGTTCTGTGGTGATGACGTCATGCTGACGCTGGCAAGTGACATCACGATGATGCATTTAACGGCATTAACTGACACCGTTAAACTTAGCAGAATATTCTAAGAATATTTTGACGGCGTCACTAACAGTAACGGAATAATCCTTGTTAACGGAATCCGATGACGGCGTTAGTAACTGCTGACGTCAGTGACCACTTTGTTGCTGACTGAATCTCTGTGTTGACGTAGCAGCCTCTGATTGGACGATGCTGCTGAGGTGGCAGTGGTGACGTGACTTTTATTGATGACGTGTCATTTTTCAACGGGTATTTCGCTGACGTGCCATATCGATATGCATGCTGACGTGGAATGGTGGCATGTCTCTCATTGCTGACGTGGCTGTTATTGATTGGCCACTCTTATTGACATGGAAGCTAACGTGTTAGCGAGGATGTGCCACCCCCTAACATGACTTGGGCCTTTCCATATGGGCTTTGATGTAATTGTGTTTAGTGTGGCCTAGTTAGCCATTTTTGGCTTGTTTGCACATGGGCTTGCACATAGAGTGCTTTTTGGGCCCAATTTTCCTACACTTGGCTAACATGAGGTGCATTTTAGGCCTAAGTTAGCCCATTTTTGGTGTAAAATATTAGGGGTACAAACATCGCCCCCTCTTAATCCATGATCTGTTATGCGTTAAGAAGTTCGGGTTCCCCAGTACTACTGAATTTGCATTTTTCTGGAGTGTTGCATAACTCTCCCCCAAGCGCGTTGTTCGGAGTGTTATGCAACTCGCCCCCATGAATGTAATGATTGCGCTGGAGTGTCATATATCTCCCCCCTCCAATGGTTGAGGTGACATATAACTCGCCCCCAATATGTTGTGGTATCATGCTGCTCAATGCTCGCGCAAGGGTGCTCTTCGCTGCTGCATTTTTCTCGTGCATGGAATGAAAAGTTGAGTCTTTCTGCTATCTTGAATCCGCTCTTGGGGCCAATCCTACTATTCAAGAAGGGCGCAGAGTCGAGATGTGTACATTTTCACATGCCTAGACAGGTGAAAAATGTTCGCCACATTTGTTGATGTCCCATATGATGGGGATACGATTGGAATATGGAAAAATGCTCTAATTATGCATTCACCCTATCTGCGAGGTGTCAGAGTCTTTGCTTGACTCGAACTGTACTGTTTTTTCCTTTTATGGCTGACCGCGGGTTTGAACTTCCGCAACAGCTTATAATTAAACACGAACAATTTTGATAAAGTGTGGAATACCAAAATAATATTGAATTAGATTTCTGTTAAAAATAATAAGATAAGTACCTACTGCTTGACAACAGCTGCCTCGTTAAAACCTTTGTGTGGAAAATCCAGTGGGATAAAACCATCATAAAGGAAAAAGAGTGCAACACAGCAGGGTTTGAAACTACTCTATGCGAATTTATCTAATGATAAAACTTCTTCAAGTGGAACGAATTCCATGGCTTCCACGGTTTTGAATCTTGAGTACCATCGAGGTTCCTCAGGTAGTAGGAGCCACGAGATGCTGTCCTGTCTACATGTATGGACCTTCCCAGTTTTCTCCGAGTTTCCCACAGTTTGGTTCCATTGTGGCTGCTCGGGTTTTCTTCAAGACATATTCCCCTGGTTTGAATGACCGTTCTCTGACTTTACGATCATAGCTCATCTTGATTGCCTGTTGGTATCGGACCAACTGTTGTAAGGTTGTTTCTCTTTGTTCTTCTAGCAACTCTTTATCCAAAGCCAGTATGCTGTCGTTTTTCTGATAGCACGAGTTTTGGTAGTCTTGAGATGTACCTCGGTGGGTATGACTGCCTCTGTCCCATAAGCCAGTGTAAATGGTGAAAATCCAGTGGATCTTTTTGGGGTTGTTCGATAGGACCATAAGACTCCAGGGAATTCTTCTGTCCATTTTCCCTTCGCCTTCTCCAGCCTTTTCTTGACATTGTCCATAATAACGCGATTGGTCGTTTCCACCTGCCCGTTGCTCAGAGCATAGTAAGGAAATGAGAAATTGTGGTGAATATTCAGGTTCTTCCAAAAGTCTTTGATCACCCCAGAATCAAACTGCTTCCCATTTTCTGATATTATCGCGTCTGGGTTTCCAAATCTACAAACGATATTCTCTCATATGAACCTTTTCACATCATGTCTGTTAACGTGTACCAGTGCCACTGCTTCGACCCATTTGGTGAAATAATCAATAGCGGCTAGTACGAATTCAACGCCTCCAGGAGCTTTGGGAAGTGGTCCGACGATGCCTAGTTGGCGGGCCTTTTAAGAACTGGAGCGTGCTCTTGGCATGGCATGCATTTCTGTGCGTATTCTTTAGCATCTTTCTGCATGTATGGCCAGAAGTATCCCTGGGAAATTATCCTGTGCGCGAGACTGCGCCCTCCATAATGGTTGCCACATATTCCTTCATGAGCCTCCGCCAATATCTGTTGCCCTTATTCTGCTGATATGCACCGCAAAAATGGCTCCAAAGCTACAGGTTTGCGGTAGAACTGTCCCTCGATCATTGAATATCTCCAAGCATTCTTCTTCACTTTTTTAGTGAGATGCTCATCTTCTGGGAGTTCACTGGTTGTCAAATACCGAACATAAGGTTGACGCCAGTCCGAAGTGTTTTCAGCAGGACTGCTTGAATCATCTATCACTGGACTGTCAACATCCATATTGTTGTCAACGTTCTCGGTATCTCCCTGTGCTGATGTAGTTGCCCTCTCGCCTCCACCAGCGTGTTCGAGAGCCGGAACAAAGTGGCTGTTGGAGATGTTATGTAACTCTTGGAAATCCACTACAACGAAGTGGGTGGTATCAGTTTCGACTTCGGAAGAAGGATATGCTAAAGCATCTGCGTGCATGTTTTCCAGCCGTGGTCGCTGCGCAATAGAGAACTGGTCGAATTCATTTGCCAGCTCTCTCATATGATCCAACTCCTTCTCCACCAACATTTGATGACCCGTCCGTAAATACGGTCCATAATGGTTCAGGTGTATCAACCTCCATTGCGGACTCGCTCCCAGTTTGATCAGTGGATGACTATATGGGTTTGAAAAACTCCTCTTGGTCTCCAGCAACCGTTTCTATATCGTCCACAGGAAAATCTGCTAGCAGTGCAGCCAGGGCATGTCTCTTCTCTGCGGTTCTAGTTTCGTACTTGATCTCATACGCCCCAAAAAATTGGACCATATGGCTAGTCGGCTGGAATCATCAGCACGTTCCAGGATTCTCTTCAGCGGGTATTCCGAGTAGACTACGATCTTCCTGCCTTGGAAATAAGGCTTGAGGAGACGAGATGCATGCAAAAGTGCAAGCGCTATCTTCTCAATTTTCGTGTACCGTGTTTCCACCCCCGTCAGAGATTTACTGATGAAGTAAACATGATTTTCATGTGGATCCGTAACAAACAACACTGCACTTACCGAGTTCTCCGTTGCAGCCAAATAAACTCTGATAGGTTGTCCAGTTTTTGGACTCACCAAAACTGGAGGAGTTGACAAATATTGTTTGATATCATCGAAATCTTTTTCGCACTCATCCGTCCAACCAAAATTCACTGCTTTTTTCAACACATCAAGAATAGTTTGAATCGATCCGAAGAGCGTGAAATGGAATGATTTAAAGCTGCTAATCGTCCCGCTAGCTTCTGGAGCTCCTTTTTCGTTCTTGGGGATGGTATCTCTCTGATGGCTCTGATTTGCTCCGGATTAGTCGTGATTCCTCTTTGCGTCATCAAGTATCCAAGGAGCTTTCCCGACGACAGCCCAAATGAACACTTTGCCGGATTCAGCTTCATATGATATTGCCTCAAGATATCGAACGTCTTCTGCAGATCAAGAAAATGCGACTCCTTTAGTTCAGATTTCACTACCATATGGTCGATATACACTTCCATCAACTTCCCAATCAGATCCTTGAACATATGGTCTACCAAATGCTGGTAGGTCTCCCCTGCGTTCTTTAGCCAAACGACATTACAATATAGCAATAAACTCCTATGGCAGTCACAAACCCAGTATACTCTTGATCTTCTTCGAACAAAGGTATTTGGTTATACCCTGAAAAACCTTGTCAGTCACAAACCCAGTATGCTCTTGTATCCTATACTCTGAGGTTGCGTCCACCAAATCTCTTATCCGTGGCAGCGGGTAAGGATCACTCGGACATGCTTTATTCAAATCAGTAAAATCGATATAGACACGAATTTTACCATTCTTCTTTGGAACGGGTACGACATTTGACAGCCAGCGAGGATACTGCACTAGTCGAATAAAGCCTGCTTCCAACAACTTTTCGACTTCTGCAGTAACTCCATCTTTTTTTATTTGCGCCATATTCCTGATTTTATGACGAACTGGATAGAACTTCTCTTTGATATTTAGCCTGTGGCAGGCTACATTCGGATTTATCCCAGGCATCTCAGAAAAACTCCATGCGAAAATGCCGGCGTTTGCCCTTAGCAATGTAATCAAACCACCACGTTCGTGTGTAGGCAGATCTTCCCTTACGAATGTTATTTTGTGCTTCTCATCTCCAATCTGGACCTCGATTAGTTTCTCAACTGTTGGGGGTTCAGCTGCTTCCTCTCCCATATAAGATTCTATAGGGAGAGGATTCTGTAATTGCTATTTCTGCTCGACTAACATGATTTAGTTCCCGCTAACTTCTTACTTCTTGTATTCGTCCATAGCACTCTCGTGACACTTGTGGGCGGCCACCTGGTCACTCCTAACTTTCACGACTCCTTCAGGGGCAATAAATTTCAAACATTGATGATATGATGATATGACTGCACCAATCTCATGCATCCAGTCTCGTCCTACAATCACATTGTAGGGAGATCGACAATCAAGCAACAAGAAATTGCCTAAAACGGACTTGTAAGCCACTGTTATAGGTATCTTCTGTAAGGACCCTCAATTTTGTCAACGCTATTAGACTAGTCAAGAGACGTATTAGTCGATAATAACTCAATTAGTTTAACAAGAACGTTAATTAATAGAAGTTAATCTAACAATGATTTAGATACGAAACTAGTACCGTTGAATAGATCTCGAAAATTAATGCGAAATAGACTACTCGAACACGTCATTTGGACACCGGACGAAGAAGATATATCTTAGCCGCCTAGCTGCCCTTATCCTTTTCTCGTGTGCCTTTTAGCATTTTTGGACGGCCTTATCTCCAGCCGGTTCAAGAAGATTTCATTCTCTTCTTTTCTACTTCTTCTTTCTTTCTGTTATCTTTTTATTTATCTTTTCTTCTCATTTTTTTCCTTCTCTGTCGAACTCGAGAGATTAAACGGAAGTTTTATGATCGATAGGAGGTGTAGAAGATTATACAGTAGTTGGTGGTGATGGTGATGGTGTTTGTTGCTGATTTAGACTCGAAGGAGGAAGTGAAATTAAGAATTAGGTTTTCTCAATAAGTTCTGTGAAGATGTAGATGGTGAAATTGAGTAATTAAGGAGAAGATTAGAGATGGGTTGTGTTGACATGAAGATTTGGACTGAGTATTAGGGTTCGAATTAGAGAAGAAGAGATTTGGAAAGTTAGGGTTCTTAAATTAGTTGAGGTTTTGTGTGAAATTTAGGATGGATGTAAGCAATTGAAGATGGGTTTGTTTAGCATGAAGTAAAATCAAGTATATGGAGTTGTAATTAACAGTTAAACTTTATTAACAACGATCGATTCAAAGGATGAACCGGTGGACCGTGGATCTCGAGGTAGGCGTGGTTTGTCATCAAAATAGGTGGGAATACTTTTAACTTTTTTGAAACCATTGTTGTTTCTTTTACAAAAGTTTATGTTTAACAAACTCATGCATTGTCAGTTGTGCATTTCATGCATTGTTTAGTTTGTATTATGATTGTTCTGTTGATTCTTTGAATCTTTCCATGAATTGGAAAGGACCTGTAGTGTTTTGTTGTCAATATGAATTGTTATGGGAAATGAGAATTTCCACGTGTGGTATATAGGATATGCTCCTTAATTTATATCTACATGAATTCATATTTTATGCTTATTAGGTGTGGAACAACCCGACATCAATATAGCTATGTAGGTGTGGAAAAACACGACATCACTATTATATATTGTTTGAAGATGGAGTTTGCCCATATACATTGTTTGTGCATTTCCAGTGACTTAGTCACTTTGATGTTGTAGGATCAGAATCTCGCAGCAATAATGTCTCAGCGAAATTATCAACAACACAACACAACAGCGTCGCAGAACAATTTCAGAAATGACATAATAAACGACGTCAGCTAAAATCATGAGAAAAATGTGATGGTCCTGCGAAAATTAGAGAGTTTGCGAGAATAACATTTGTAAGGATGCGAGAATGTCGCAAGACGTATCCGAAAACAAAGGACAGATTAGCTGTCATCCACTATGTAATTCCCTATAAATAGCCGCTCAGTTGTAAAGGAATGAGAAATCTTTTTCTGGGTGAGAAGCAAGTAAATAGGAGAGAGAAAATCTAGAGCAGCGGTTATTCTTGATTCCTTTATCTTTTCTTGTAAGATTGGTCAAAGATTCATCAATAAAATTAAGATTGTTAATCTAAAATAAGTTGAATGTTAATGAAATCTTGTGAGGGGTGTAGTGTAGGATTTCCTGCAACTACATAATGGCGCTAGAAACAGGGAGGCTGAAGATCGAAAGTTGAAGATTGTTATTGAGATTGTTCAAATCAAGAAAGTGATTAAACAAATCAGTGAACCAGTTAAAAGAAAAATGATTAGAGTCAATGAAGATGACAAAAGATTGGAGTGTAATATGATAACAAAAACAATGGTTAACGAATTCCATGAAAACATCAAAGGAAGGATACATAAACGAAATTTTGAAGGAAGGAAGGTTATGGCGGTAGAAAAGACATCACCCTTGAAAGATTGGGAAAAGCAAAAAATCACATTCATGGCGGCAGAGATACCAAAAGAAAATTTGAACCACATATCTCCATTGGTTATTACAGCGCCTATTACGCGAAAAGAGAAGGGGACAACAACAAAATCCACAGAAGAATGGATATTGAACAGAACTTTAGTCGATACAGGAAGTTCAGTGGATATAATATTTTATCATGCGTTCATGGGAATGGGATTTAAAGATGAAGAAATGTCCAGTTCAACATATCTTGTTCATGGCTTTGGAAAATCCACAACAAAACCTAAAGGAGAAATAGTGGTACGAATTCCACTAGGAGAGATCGAAACACACGTGACACTATGCGTGGTGGATATGGAATCGCCATATAATATGTTGCTAGGAAGACCATGGATACATGCGATAAAAGTTGTAGTATCAACGTTGCATCAATGTATTAAATTCCCCACACCAAATGGAATAGGTGAAATCAGAGGAGATGTTGACAATGCGAAATTATGTCATCAAATTGAAGTAAAGCATTATGAAGGACGAGCAAAAAAGAAACAATTTCGCAGAAAGTTGGCAAAGGAGGCAAAGAAAGAAGAAGAATTTAGAGTATACACGATAAGGGCAAAAGAAGGCAGGGGAATACCCAGCGAAATTTCGGAAGAAGGAGAAGGACCTGTGAAAACAATAAAAGAACCAACACCAATGGGAGAACCCAAGTCCAGTTACACTGCCGCAGAACCAACAAAAGAAGTAAACGTTGGGACTATAGAAGAACCTCTAATATTGAGAATTGAAATGGGAACAGGAAGAAGAAGAAGAAAGAACTGTTAACCTTTTGCGAGAATATAAAGACTTTTCGCAGGGAGCATGGATGAGATACCGGGAATAGATCCATCAATTGCATGTCACAAGTTGGAGATTAACAAGAATGTGAGACCATTTAAACAAAGAATAAAAAAATCGCAACAGCTTACCATTCCCAAATAGAAGAAGAACTACAGAAAATGCTTGATGCAGGAATCATAAGAGAAGCTAAATACCCAGAGTGGATAGCGAATATGGTCATTGTTCCAAAGAAAAACAAAGGAATAAGGATTTGCATAGATTTCACTGATTTAAACAAAGCTTGCCCTAAAGATAGCTTTCCGTTACCAGATATTCCTCAAATGGTGGAATCGCAGCGGGAAATGATAGGGTATCGTCTTTAGATTTTAGATGGTACAAAGGATATAACCAGATCCCTCTCGCTGAAGAAGATCAAGAGCATACTGCTTTTTCGCCCCTAGAGGTTTATATTGTTACACGAAAATGCCATTTGGTTTGCGAAATGCGAGAACATACCAAAGAATGGTAGAGAAGGTGTTCGCGAAATGGATACACAAAACATTAGAAGTATACGTGGACGACATGTTAGTAAAGAGTAAAGAAGCCAAAGACCATGTACATGACCTGAGGGAGATTTTTGAACAAATGCGGCAGTATAACATTAAACTGAATCCTGAGAAGTGTACTATTGGAGTTGCATCGGGAAAATTTTAGGCTACATTGTATCAAAGGAAGGAATACAGGTTGATCCAGAAAAAGTGCAAGCAGTTCGTGACATGCCAACACCAGCAACAATAAAAGATGTACAGAAGTTGAATGGACTTTTAGCTTCGCTGGGGAGATTCATTTCGCGATCATCAGACAAATGCAATATTTTTTCGATATACTCAAGAAGGGTGCGAAATTCAAATGGACTGATGAATGCGAAAAAGCTTTTCAAGGGATCAAAGAACATCTTATGAATACAACTATTTTACAAAAAGCAGAATCAGGAGAAGAATTATTAATCTATCTTGCGACGACGTCGCATGCATTAAGTGTCGTGTTATTGCGAATAGACGCAGGAGTGGAGAAACCCATCTATTACATTAGCAAAACTTTTAATACTGCCGAGAAGAATTACTCAAAGATTGAGAAGCTAATCTTAGCATTAGTTTATGCATCATTTAAGCTCCGCATATATTTTCAAGCGCACAAGATAAAGGTATTAACAAAAGTACCAATTGAATCAGTGATGAAGAATTCAAAAAGATCAGGAAGAGTGGAGAGATGGAATGCACAAGTAGGCCACTTTGATATTAAATATGAAATTTTGTCTTCACCAAAATCACAAGTTGTTGCAGATTTCTTGGCAGAATTTCCTTTAGAAGAAGATGAAGCGGTAGAAGAAATGATGGATATAGAAGAAGAACACGGAGATCCAAAAGACTTATTAACAGAACCAAATAGATGGGAGATATTGGTAGATGGATCATCAAATGGAGAAGGCAATGGAGTTGGAATTGTTTTAATTTCGCCAGAAGGAGTGAAGATGGCTTTTTCATTCAGATTGGAATTCGCATCCACTAATAACGAAACGGAATATGAAGCTGTGATACATGCCTTAAAGTTCGCAATAGAAATGAAACTAGAAAATGCCAGGATCACTAGTGATTCGCAGCTAGTTATTCGCCAAATAAAGGGAGAGTACACTACAAATGAACCATCCTTGAAGAAATACAAGAAGCTCGTTGAAGAATTGTCAGCGAAAATCCCAAAAATAAAATGGAGGCACATTTCAAGGAAGGATAACAGACTCGCAGACGCTTTTGCTTTCATCTCAAGCATGATGACAGATCCAACTGCGAGATGCATAAAAATACAAACACTTCTGTCACCATCAATCAATAAAGAAGAAGAAGAAGTGAACGTGATGATAATAGACGGTGAAGAAGAAACAAACGAACAATATCGCAGATTGGAGAACAGAACTTCATGCATATTTGGCGAAAGGAGAAACACCAAGAAATAGATTGGAAGCACACAAGTTAAAAAGCCGCGCAACAAATTATGAATTAAGAGATGGGCTGCTATACCGAAAATCCTTTAATGGACCATCAGATGTTTGACACGAGAAGAAGGAGAAAAGTGCTAAAAATGTTACATAGTGGGGATGCTGGCAATCATAGCGGGGGAAGATCTTTGGCACATAGAGCAAAAATGCAAGGCTATTACTGGCCATACATGCACGAAGAGCAAAACAAATATCAGACGTGCGAAGATTGTCAGCACATGGAAACAAAATACGCACCTGGAGCACCATTGTCATCTTCAACCAGTGTGTGGCCTTTTGGGAAAGTGGGGCTTAGATATTGTGGGGCCATTTTTACCAGGTTCTGGACAAAGAAGATACTTAATAGTCGCAACAGATTATTTCACAAAATGGACAGAAGTGAAGGCAGTACAGCATATTCGCGACAAAGATATCTTTACATTCATATTCGAAAAATCATTTGCAGATTCGGAATTCCTGCGCAGTTGGTATCTGATAATGGGAAACAGTTTGAAGGACAGAAATAGAAATGTTACTTAATGCATTTAAGATAAAATGTGGAAAGTCTACTCCTTTGTATCCACAAGCTAATGGGAGGTAGAGGCAACAAACAAAACAATTGCAGATATATTAAAGAAGAAATTAGAAGGACATCATAGAGCATGGTGCGAACAAGTACATAATGCAGTATGGGCTTATAATACAACTAGAAGAGAAGCTACTGGAATGTCACCTTTTTTTTAACATACGGAGTTGAAGCGGTGTTACCAACAGAAGTTGTTATTCCGACAACAAAGAGAGAAGCTTGGGAGAAAAATCTTAGTGCGGGTTTGATCTTAAACAAACTTGATGAATTAGAAGAAAAAAGAGAAAGAGCTTTACAACATATGGAGAATTATCAGCGAAGATTAGCCCGAGAATATAATAAACGTGTCAAAGTACGCGAATTCCAACCAGGAGATTTAGTTCTGCGAGAGACACCAATATATCAGCGAGAAAATGGTGGAAAATTAGCGAAAAAATGGGATGGACCTTACATCATTAAGGAGATAGTTGGAACATGAGCTTATAAATTAATGGATCCAGAAGGTAGAGATGTTGGTCATAGACTTGACAGACCATGGAACAGATTGTACTTAAAAAGATATTATCCGTAAGAAGCTTTGAGAAGTTATGGATTCTGAAAGAATAGTTGCGAGATTATTCATATCAAAACAAGATCATGATGTGCGAAACTTTCGCAGAGATAATCATAGAACAATGACATAAAAGAAAGGGGCGAACCTTTATGGCGTACACCCTAGTTCGCGAATAAAATTTCGCAAGAGGCAAATGTAAGACCTAAAGTACGCCATATAAGGGGTTACCTGTTGCATGGCTCAGGGAAAGGCTACACCGCCACCGGAACCTGAGTCATGGAGATTTGGGGTCAATAAAGCCCATCCGGGAGAGGCACCTTGGATTCTCAACTTGAGCATATGACTTGGGTTGGGCGACTAAGGTAATAAGGACTCTCCCAAGGAGTGCAGATCTGATCAAGGCGCCGAGGTACACGGTTGAATCAAGAGTGTCGGGGGCGTTTGAAGCATCCTTGCCATTCTTGACAAGTCTTGGATTATACTGCACTCGGCCTGAAGAAAACCCCACTTAGGGTGCAATCTCGTAACCATAAACCCTATAACTAAAAGGGATAAGAGGCTGCGAAAACAACTGGTTGTTGTTAAGACTGGATGGGAGGAGCTAACCTTGTATGGTAGAAGTACGCTTCCTTGAAGGGGCAACCAGGGGGGATATAAGGGTGGCACCCTCCATTAGGGAGCTGATAAGTGTCTTAAGACGCAAATATCATGAGGCTTTTTACTCGCAAGGGTATTAAGGCTTGTCATATTTGTGCAACAATCCTGAAGAGGTAATAATACAAAAGAAAAAGATAAGACGAGATCAATGTGTTTTCGCACGAAAGTGCGAAGACGTCCTGCGATTTCGTCGCAAGATGGCAATGTCATGGGGCTTTATTTTCGCAAGAATATTTAGGCCTGTCATATTGTCGCAACATTCCTGAAGAGGCCATAATACAAAAGAAAAAGTTAAGGCAAGATCAATGGGTTCTTGCATGAAAGTGCAAGAACGTCCTGCGATTTTGTCGCAATGACAAGAGGTGGCATAATAAGACCTTTAATTAGGAAGGAAAAATAAGACAACATGACAAAACAAAATATTTATAAGTATTCATAACAGATCATTTCTCGCAAGAAAGATAATGATAGGCAAGTATGGGAATCAGTAAACAAGAGGCATTATCTTTCTCACCAGCAAAATACTAAAAGGGAAAATTGATTCCAAAGTTGGTTGAAGAATATTATTCGCAAAAAATAATAAAGATGAGACAAATCAAGAAGATAGAACTAGATAAGAATCTCATGCTTCAGTATTAATTCCAGTAGAAGGAGATAATAAACGTTCTTCGCCAATGTTCTCATTATCGCCAACCTCTCCTTCATTTCGATTCTGATCTTCACCAACAATAATTCCTCTGAGAGGGACTTCTTTTCCGCTGCCACCTTGATTATCGCTAGAAATTACTTCTTCAGAAGAGATTCCTTTTTCGTTTTCATCTTGATTAGCACCAGCAGTTGCTTCCTTAGAAGGAATCTCTTCTCCATCTTCCAAAAGACTATTCTCTTCACCACTTTCATAATCATAATCACTGTCAGCAGGGCGAGGAACTTCATCATCATCTACTTCCAAAGATTCGATTGATGTAGGAGGAAGAGATTAAGACAATAAAATATTATTTACAAGGACTTCAGCCCGGAGATGAACTTGACGAAGAAGTGCTCACTGATGATTCCTATCTTGAATATCCTTAAAGTAAGCAAGATAATCAAGTCTTCTTTCTGCTCGGTCGCGAGAACCAGTAAGGACATAGACGAATATTGCATTTTCTTTGCGAATTTTGGCATATTTAGCCTCCAAAACAGAAATGGAGGAATGAAGATTTTTCTCAGACTCTGCGAAAAGTAGAATACAAAATTTCAGTAAGATGAAGAACTCAAAAAGATATGACAAAAAAAGATAGTTAAGGCAGTCAAACTATTATGACTACCTTCCTTTTGCGAAATAAGATGTTGAATCAAGGTCAGACAACTATTCTCCCAGCGGTCCATCGCATCATCAAATTTATCTCCAACTAAACCTTTATGTCGAGACTGAAGATTTTTCTCTTTAGCAATAAGAAAGGCATTTTTCTTCGCAAGAGAAGAATAAGATTTTTCTATTTGGAATATTGTTCTTTAAGTTGATTCGCCTTTACACTTAAATTTATTCTACCTTGAATGAGTGTATCTCTTTCAGCGATAGATGAATCTGTTACTTCTTTAAGTTCATTTCTCAAAGAGCGAAGATATTGCTCTTGGTCATCACATACTTTCTGAAGGATGCTAAGTTGTTGCGAAGATATCGCCATCTTATTTAAAAAAATTCGTTTCTCTTGAGATAGAGTTTTATTCTCATCTGATAAAGATTTCATCCCAAGATTAGCTTTAGTTAAAGAATAAGAGAGGCGAGATATTTCATTACTTAATAAATCTTGAAAGGTCAATAGGAGGAGAAGAAGTTTCATTCACAGAAGGATTAATAAGGGGGTTTTCAATCATTGAAAGGTCAGTTGAAGAAATGAAATCTGAGGAAGCTTTTTCGCGAATTGGAGATAATGGTTTAACTTGCGAAGATGTCGCAGGAGATTTAGAAGAGATAAGTAAGTGGAATGGAACAGAGGTTTCGACGATTTTAAGGTGGCGAGATTTTTTGAGAGGTTTGTTGGCATCCTTATCACCCTGCGAATTACAATCCAGATAAGAAACAGAGGCAACAATATTGTTATTAGAATACAATAATGTTTCTTACTACCTTCTGATTCGCAGACTTTCTTTTGTTTACAACAATCTTTTGCTGCGATTTGGGAATATTATGGTTCTGAACCGTAAATTTGGTGTTAGAGGCATTTTTGCTGAAATAATAATAGTATAAGAGTCACATAAGCAGCATCATCAAATAAAGCAGTAAGCAAGATCAATTTCAGCAAAACCCATAAGAAAGAAAAAAGAAAACTAACCTCGACGAATCTATGGAAAAGACCAGCAGGAGGATTAATTCGTAAAAATTAAGAAAGTTACGAACAGTGAAGATATTCAGAGGGAACAGTATGGAGATGAAGAAGAAAATAAAAAGAGTAAAAGAAGAAGAAAAAAGAAAAGTTGCAATGGCAGAATTTATGGAAGAACAATAGAGTTGCAGAGATGAGAGAATAAAAAGAGAAGAGAAACTAAAAATAAAATGGAAAGAAGAGTAAGAAGAATATATAGAGAGGATTTTCTACTCGAAGAAATAAACACCATTAATAACAAAAGACGTGAGCGGTTAAAAAGCATCGGTTACAGAAGACGTGTCAAGAAATAGATGAAAGAAAGGATACATTGATAAATGCAGAATATGAAGAGATGAACAGTTGCGGCATTTCTCACATCGTTCTCTACTTCGCAGAGAAGATATGAGAAGAGGCAAGATGTAGGATCAGAATCTCGCAGCAACAATGTCTCAGCGAAATTATCAACAACACAACAGCGTCGCAAAACAATTTCAGAAATGACATAATAAACGACGTCAGCTAAAATCATGAGAAAAATGTGATGGTCCTGTGAAAATTAGAGATTTTACGAGAATAAAATTTGTAAGGATGCGAGAATGTCGCAAGACGTATCCGAAAATAAAGGACAAATTAGCTGTCATCCACTATGTAATTCCCTATAAATAGTCACTCAATTGTAAAGGAAGGAGAGATCTTTTTCTGGGTGAGAAGCAAGTAAATAGGAGAGAGAAAATCTAGAGCAGTGGTTATTCTTGATTCCTTTATATTTTCTTGTAAGATTGTTCAAAGATTTATCAATAAAATTAAGATTGTTAATCTAAAATGAGTTGAATGTTAATGAAATCTTGTGAGGGGTGTAGTGTAGGATTTCCTGCAACTACAGATGTTTGGGAAAACATGAATTTTTTTTCCAAATATTTCTCATGATTTCTTTAAAGTTAATTGTTATTCCTGTTGGGAACCACTTTTAGGGATGATGTGCTCACCCATTCCCACTTTCAGTTTCAGAGACAGATCAGAGTTGCGCAGCGAAAGCTTCAAGGCGTTGATTTCGTTTGTTAGATTACTTATGCTATGATTATTATGTGGTATATTTTATTTGCAATCCAAATGACTATTATATATGTATCAATTGAGAAGAGTTCTTGTATATATATTTCTGAGCGGGGTTAATTTTGGGTTAAGTTTTGTAGAAGATTTTCTTAATTGAGAGTTTAAGTAAATGATTTAGATTCTTAGTGCTTCTTTATTAGTTAATCTCTTGGATTAGTCAGCTGCTAGCTTTGGGGGCGCTACAATATTGGTATCATAGCTCACTATTAGATCTTATATGGGAAAAGATAGAAATAGCCAGTGCCAGTTAGTGAACTAGATTAGTTAGAATTGGGTTGGGTTGTGAGGTAAATATTAATCACTAAAAGTTATTAATAATTAAAAGATTTATTTGATTGATTGATTTGTTTGTTTGGTTGCTTGTATGTGTAATTAAGTAAAAATTGTAGGGTACGCCAATAACTTTAGTTAATATAGATTAGAGATTAGTCTAACAAAAAATAATGTGAACACATAGACAATTCAATACTAAAAAATAGTGAGATTAGTATTATTAGTAAATCTTGAAAGTCACATAGAAACTTACTGAGTACCTTGACTCATATGTTGAATTAACAGTTTATAATTACGTAAATGTTAATAATATTTTTGGGACTCAATAATATTTGTAAGAGTACTTAGAATAATAGTTCGACCATCAATGTTAGTAATAAAAATGTTATTATGGTAATTAAGGATGATAATGATAGTAATAATAATTTTGATAAAGTAATGATTAGCATTTATTAATTAGTATCATATTGAACTTAACTTAACTAAAAATCCCATTAAAGATATATAACGATAAAAAAAAAATTTATGATGATTAAATAGATATAGAAAATAGTGAATCTCCGATTAAGTTTTGTAAATTAAACTAATGAGAAATTAGAAATAAATGTTTTGCGTTTAAACTAGATATTTAATATAATACTTATTTGGCGTAGACGTAAGAAGGTGAGGATATAATGCATAAAATAAAAAGACTCAACTTGTTGGTAATCTTATACCGAATTATGTTTAGCCTAACAAATGATCCTGTAAATCTTTAAAAATGAAACAAATATACATGAAGTAGTAATAATAGTATTCGGATGTTTAGTGTAAAATTATAATGAAACGAAAATAAATTCATATATTAATAGGATACTTTACACTAATAGCAAAATCTAAAGACCATTAGGATATACTATAATTTTATGCAGACTCAAATTTATATCAAATTAAATTACCAACGCCAAAATTTAACAAGATATAATATATGGATTCAATCTGAATGAATAAAATCTGTTATATCAACCTTTACATGAATGTATAATTATATTTAGAAGATTAAGGCTTAGTGTATCAACTTAAAAATGATGAGAATAATAAACACAATTGATAATAGTATACGGTCCGTGAGTTATAACCCCAAAGGAGTCACTATCCATCCACAAAAAACCCGCCAAAACAAAAGTAACACAAAAACCCCAAAAAATAAAATTTTGATGAAACCAAAATTTGGTTTCATCATAAAATTTGATGAAACCTCATAGAATTTGACGAAACCAATTTTTGGTTTCATCATAAAATTTGATGAAACCAATTTTGAAATTTGGGGTTTTTGTATCAATTTTTTAAAATTTTGGGGTTTTTGTATAATTTAGTTTATGATGGAGTTTTAATGAATCCCAACATTTGAGTGGGGTTTCTGTACCACAAGTTTGGTCACCTTGGGTTTTTATGACTAGTTTTGAATAGTATTTGAATAAATAAGATGGTAGTAAATTCATAATAAATAATATTTGGACAATTTATATATGGTGTTACGGTAAGGTTGAGTTTATCAAATATTATAAATTGGCGTAAAATTGAATTGACATTACTTACATTGGTAAAATGAATAAATTCAGATTACTAAATTGTTTAAAATGATATAAGCTATTTATATATTCTACGAAGTAAATTTATCAGACTTACACCAGTTACGATAAAAGTTGAGAGACTAATTAATCTTAATAAACTAATTCTTAGTTAATCCAACACTGGGGAATAGTGAAGGTTGTGTTTTCTCTGTTCGTAAGAAGGGATTGTTGGGACTGGCCAACCTTGACAGGGAAACTACATTCAGAGATGACCGATCGTAGAAGTATGAATTAGTTCTTTCAGAAAACCGATAATTATAAAAACACTTTCGTAGAATCTTCCTTATATTTAGAGACACATATCTTATGAAATAGAAATTAGTGTAGAGGTCTTAAAGACTAAAATTTATAGTTCTCCATTATAGAAATTCAAGTAAGGAACTTAGACTTCCCTATTTGGTAGAAAGAACCTAAAATCATCATAGTTGAGCCTAGAGCTACAAATTTTAGATTTCAGTTGTAGAGCCATATAGGCTTGTGCTTTGTTTTATGTTGTTTCCGCTTAGACAAGAGATGGGATTGTTCTATAAGGTGGAGAGTTTTTGAAGACCGATAGGATGATTTTATTTTCGAGGACGAAAATGAATAAGGTGGGGAGAATGTAAGGACCCTCAACCTCGTCAACGCTATTAGACTAGTCAAGAGACGTATTAGTCGATAATAACTCAATTAGTTTAATATGAACGATAATTAATAGAAATTAATCTAACAACGATTTAAATACGAAACTAGTACCGTTGGATAGATCTCTAAAAGTTATGCGAAATAGACTACTCGAACGTGTCATTTGGACACCGGACGAAGAAGATATATCTTAGCCGCCTGGCTGCCCTTATCCTTTTCTCGTGTGCCTTTAGCATTTTGGGACGGCCTTATCCCCAGACGGTTTGAGAAGATTTTATTCTCTTCTTTTCTTCTTCTTCTTTCTTTCTGTTATCTTTTTCTTTCTCTTTTCTTCTCATGTTTTTCCTTCTCTGTCGAATTCGAGAGATTAAACGGAAGTTTTGTGATCGATAGGAGGTGTAGAAGATTATACAGTAGTTGGTGGTGATGGTGTTTGTTGCTGATTTAGACTCGAAGGAGGAAGTGAAATTAAGAATTAGGTTTTCTTAATAAGTTCTGTGAAGATGTAGATGGTGAAATTGAGTAATTAAGGAGAAGATTAGAGATGGGTTATGTTGACATGAAGATTTAGACTGAGTATTAGGGTTCGAATTAGAGAAGAAGAGATTTGGAAAGTTAGGGTTCTTAAATTAGTTGAGGTTTTGTGTGAAATCAAGGATGTATGTAAGCAATTGAAGATGGATTTGTTTAGAATGAAGTATAATCAAGTATATGGAGTTGTAACTAGTAAAACCGTTGTGACAGGGGAACGGCCGACCGAAGAAGAATCTGAAGATGGGGTTTGTCTGCGACTATTTTCACATTTCGTTTCAGGAAAAATAATCCTTTCTCCCCGTTTCGCAAAAAATGATACTTTCACTCCGTTTCATAAAAAGTGATACTTTCGCCTCGTCTCAGAAAAAGTGATACTTTTGCCCCATTTCAGAAAAAGTGATGCTCTCGCTTTTTCTGGAACAGAGCGAAAGTATCACTTTTCCCAAAACGGAGCGAAAGTATCAATTTTCTGTAAACAGGGCGAAAGTATCACTTTTCCCAAAACGGGGAGAAAGGTTCACTTTTCCTGAAACAGAATGTGAAAGTATTACTTTTTTCTGAAACGAAAAATTAGTCGAATCATAAACCAAAATATGGTTGCATGATGTGTTATGCATCCTTTGTGGTGGTTTTCATAATGGCTATGCATTCAATTTTCGAGAATTGTGCTTAGAATAAAAGTATCACTATTCTTGAAACGGCGAGAGTACGTCGTTTTATTAATTACAACGGAAGATTAGTTGATGCATAAACTAAAATATGGCTACATAAAATATTATGTATCATTTATAGTGGTTTGCATAATGAATATATATTTAATTTTTTAAAATTGTGCCTAAAATGATAAATACCTCCGATTTTTTTCGTAAAAACTCAAAATTTGATATTGTTGTTTGTCCTCATTGCATAGCTTTATTTATTACCTTTCTAACGAGATAAAATTTGTAAAATTCCAAGGCATGGATTTTTAGATATGTTATATTAAAGTTTTCTTTCCAGTTATACCCCTAAAAAATAGGATAAATAAGGAGTTATAGTAATTGGACTAAAAGGGATGGATAATTGTGTCAAGTGAAAAAGACCAACCATGGACACAAAATCCAATCTTTTTGTGTCAATTGATGACTTAGGATTTACAAAAAAGTGGCCATATAAAGGTCCTCCCTCGCTTCGTTCGGTCGGCCCAATTAACAGTTAGACTTTATTAACAACGATCGATTCAAAGGATGAACCAGTGGATCGTGGATCTCGAGGTAGGCGTGGCATATCATCAAAAGAGGTGGAAATACTTTTAACTTTTTTGAAACCATTGTTGTTTCTTTTACAAAAATTTATGTTTAACAAATATGTTTAACAAACTCATGCATTGTCAGTTGTGCATTTCATGCATTGTTTAGTTTGTATTATGATTGTTCTGTTGATTCTTTGAATCTTTCCATGAATTGGAAAGGACCTGTAGTGTTTTGTTGTCAATATGAATTGTTATGGGAAATGAGAATTTCCACGTGTGGTATATAGGATATGCTCCTTAATTTATATCTACATGAATTCAGCCTTTATGCTTATTAGGTGTGGAACAACCCGGCATCAATATATCTATGTAGGTGTGGAAAAACCCGACATCACTATTATATATTGTTTGAAGATGGAGTTTTTCCATATACATTGTTTGTGCATTTTCAGTGACTTAGTCACTTTGATGTTGGGGAAAACATGAATTATTTTCCAAATCTTGCTCATGATTTCTTTAAAGTTAATTGTTATTCCTGCTGGGCACCCCTTTTAGGGATGACGTGCTCACCCATTCCCACTTTCAGTTTCAGAGACAGATCAGAGTTACGCAGGGAAAGCTTCGAGGCGTTGATTTCGTTTGTTACATTACTTCTGCTATGATTATTGTTAGAGCACTGCTCGGTCAAACTCGCATGCATGTTTGTCAATGTTAGTGATCAAAATTATAAGTCTTGATTTCTAGTCTTTTATAGCTAAGTCTCGGATTAGGATAGTAAGTGTAATTGAGCTCAAGGACTTCATGGAGATTCATCATACAAGTAGAAGATCTACTCAAGGAACCGTTGGAACTTCTCGACAAAAAGTATGTGGAGACTTGAACTTATATGTCACTCAAAAGTCTATCAATTCTATCTCCTACTCTTTGAGACAAAAGTCGTATGATATATATATAGACTAGATTATACACATTTGGTATTTCGAGCCGAGTATACCTCGCCTATCTATATCTCGAAATATGTGTTGGTAAGCTTTTCGCTTCGACCAAGTTTATCTTTACCTAGTGACGAAAGTCATGAATGTTTCAATCACTTTGAAAATTTCTTTGAAGAAAAATAGTGTAACAACTAAATAACGTCCTCTAAGAATGTTTCAATGATTGGAATGAGAGTTTAGATTACATAACTAATGGATTCCTTGAACCGAAGTTTTCGAACTTTGTTGATCAAGAGAACCGGAAGTATGACAAGTGCCAAGTCCGCGAACTCAGTCCGCGAACTGCCGAAGTTCTCAAACCCGAGAATTTATGCTGGAGTTGACAAACTACTTGCGTGAGCCAAGTCCGCGAAACGGCGAAGTTCTCAAACCCGGGAATTTCTGATGGAGTTTGTAAACTCTATCCGGTGCCTTAAGTCCGCGAACCTAGTCTGCGAACTTGAGAAAGTTATATATCTAAAAATGATTTCTGAACTTAATCTTAAAAGGCTAAGGAATGCATTTGCAAACCGTGGCTATTAAAGTTCATGAACCGATTCTTGTGAATCAAATCATCTTTGTTTCAATTGTGTCTTTTGTAGTTACATAAGATTTCCTTGTAATTGAACAACTCTCTTAACTAGTTCATTTGAGTCATTTGAACTAGTTATGGTGAAGAAGAACATGGTTGGTATGAAACGCTCATATGGTTAACCTTTTGGTAGACTATTGTTGAACCAACAATGTACACGTTTGGGTGCGGTTAACAAACCTAGAAGCGTACAGTCATTTGTGTATAACAAACTAAGTTTTCGATCTAACGGTTGAGAAATATTAGCTTGAATCTAAATCAGGTTTTCATCTAACGGTGGATATTGATTGCTTTGTAACTAAGGAAAAACCCTGATTTGAAAGGCTACATAAATGAGACATCTAGTATTGTGCAAAACTAATCCCTACACCTTACGTGTGATACTAGTTTGCGTGCTAGAGTCGATTCTCCTTTAACCTTAGGTTTTCTTCTTCTAAAACCAAGTTAACGACTTAAAGACTTCATTGGGATTGTGAAACCGGACCGATAATACTTTTATCGTAGTTGTGTGATCTGATCTTGCATCTTCTATCGTAACAGTACAATCATATTGATTGGCTTGAGATTGTTTGATTTTTCCGATAGGCAAGATATAAAAAGTAATCACAAACATCTTCGTCTCATTGTTTGTGATTCCGCAACATCTTGTTTCGCTACCATACGATAAAGATTGTTGTGAGGTGATTGATTATCTAGGCTGTTCATCGGGAATATAAGACAGGATTATCAATTGGTTCCTGTTCACCTTGATTATTATCAAAAGACGGAACAAAAACTTTAGGGTTTTTCTGTGGGAGACAGATTGATCCTTTGATAGACTTGTCTGTGTGAGACAGATTTGTTTATTGTTAAAGCCTGCGATTTTGGGTCGTAGCAACTCTTAGTTGTGGGTGAAATCAGCTAAGGGAATCAAGTGCGTAGTATCCTGCTGGGATCAGAGGCGTAGGGAGTACAACTGTACCTTGGATCAGTGGGAGACATATTGGGGTTCAACTATAGTCCATTCCGAAGTTATGTTTGAGTAGGCTAGTGTCTGTAGCGGCTTAATACAGTGTGTATTCAATCTGGACTAGGTCCCGGAGTTTTTCTGCATTTGCGGTTTCCTCGTTAACAAATTTTTTGGTGTCTGTGTTATTTCAGTTTCCGCATTATATTGTTTATCTTTATAATTGAAATAATACAGGTTGTGCGTTGAGATCATCAATTGGTATAATCCAACCTTTGGTTATTTGATTGTCATTGATTGATCCTTGGACATGGGTCTTTGGTACCGTCCAAGTTGTTCCTTGTATTTGATTAGGACTCGCTGATTTCTATTAGCTTGAGTAAATCAAAACAAGAGAGAGATATTAACTCCTTGAGATACTTTTACCTAGATTGAGTCTGACTGTCTAGTTGATTCTCTAGAAAGTGTTTCGGAGTTAGTCCATACAGATTGCTAAGAGAAATATTGGGTGGTGTTGTTAGCCCCCCGGTTTTTCAATTGGTATCAGAGCAGGCAAACACGTTTAAGATCTTACAAGTCTGTGTTTGTAGCGATCTGACTCTATGGACATTTGTGCTATCTCAATAAATGCACCACCAGATCCAGGGATTTCAGAATTCTCTTCCATGACTGATTTTTTAAAATCTGTAGAAGAAATTCTATCTAAACCTTCACCAGGTACAAAATCCCTTGAAAAATTTTCTGAAATTGAAAAGAAACTTAAAAGCTTAACTTCTGATGTTGATTTGTTTATCCAGAAAGAACAAGAATCTCTTGATAAGCTAAATCAAGTTATGACCAATAATATTCATGTTGAGGTTGACATTGTGTTATTAATCAAAAGTATTACTCCTCCTTTGTGTAATTCAACGAGTTGTAAACTAAGCGGATTACAAGAAGATTTTGATCCTATGTATTCAAACTATACCACCTCTAAGTATGAATCAATTCCTTGGTCAATTTCAGATACTTCTCATCATGAGAACAGTATTGAATCTTCTTTTGCAGAAATTAGGATGTCTCTTATTGTCAAAAGAGCTTCCCCTTTCAATACTAAAAATTGTCCGCAGAAACTGGTTCTTGAAAGCTGTAAAAGAAGAAAACAGAAACACAAATTTTCTTGTGCTCTCTGGAAGTTCTTTGAAAATCTCAGAAAAACAGTTCCTTTGGTTTTGCTCAACACTGTGAGATGTAAGAGAAGTTGGAAAGAAACTCTCTCGTGGTGTCATGGTGTGCAAGATTTTCCTTCAAGTACATATGAGCTAAACGCTCCTATCGTGCACCAAACAAGGCCCTCTCTATCACAGTGTGGTTCTCATGCGTGTAATTTAGAACCATTTCACGAACGAGTATCGTTCCGAAACGTTTCAGAGTAATTCCATGACACACAAAAAGGGAGAGAAAATATCCTCGTTCACTTCACCTTCTTCTCTAATACCTTCAGTTCAAAAACGCAAGAGAAACTCAAACTGTTCTCGTACTCTTGTTCCATCAAATTCACGTTCTCTAATCAATTCGAAGTTTTATGGTACCAATGAACTCAGGTGGAGCTCTTGTACATTGGGCCAAGTGTTGTTTTTGCGGTTATCATTCATGTGAAGGACTTCCATTAGGAACAGTTCAAAAACCAAGTAAGTTCCTCAATCCTCTCATTCATATACACTATCAAACATGTTTTCTAGGAAGAGAACTACTCGTGGAGAAATTTCGGGTACCCAAAATCGTGATGAATCCTTTTATGATTCAAGTTTACGAATTAGGTTCATGAATACTAAGGCTCGTGATTACTATGTGGAGTATAGTACTAAGAAACCCATTATTGAAAAAATCTACAACCATGTTGAACTTAGAGTGAAAGGTCTTCCTAGGTTCTTTGAGAATCATGATTGGGGAATTATTCATCGTCCCATGGGCATAACATACATGGAACTGACAGCCCAATTTTATGCTAACTTGCATGAGACCGATTATGTAAACTGTAACTTAAAGACTCATGTTGAAGGAAAAATAATTGTTGTGGATCGTCCAGTTATTACTCATCTCCTGGATTTGACTCATATTGGTGACTTTCTGTTGCCTCCTCCTGAGCACGTGAGACCTTCTCCAAATGTGCTCTCAAATTTCCTTCTTGCAAGGGATGTTTCCTGGAGTGAGGGTAAGATTGATGCACATGATGTTGCATTGTTCCTCAGGGATGCCGGAAAATTACTAGTAGCTAATTTGATGCCAAGCACACTTGACAGACAACTATGGACCAAGTCTCTCACAAAATTAGTTTACTATGTTGTTGAAGGGAGAAACATTGACTTCTGTGGCCTCATTATTCATCAGATGATAAGTGTCAGAAAGATTTCAAGGAAGACTCCTGGATTTCCTTGTCTTATTTCAAGCATCCGCAGTCAATTTGGAGTCGTTGCTGTCGGAACTAATCTTGGAGGACCAAAAGTCTTAACCATGAACAATATTTCAAAAATGTCTAGAGCTCCTGCTCCTTCCAATTCTGAACTCCTCCGTCTCCGACATGGAAATGAAGTCTTGAAAGAACGGCTGGATTATGCTCAGACAGCTTATCCTGAGCTGGCAGAGAAGTTTTATGAAATTGCTAGAGATATGAGTTAACATCTGTCTTGTTATTATCTGTTGTTGGATTTAAAAGTTTATGTCCTTGTGATGTAATAACCTTTTATGGTACAATGGTCTTGGATAATTATGACCTTTAACTAAAAGTGCTATTTATGATAAATCCATGAGAAGTACAGATACTCTTTGTAAAAAGTAAAGTCGTTCATGATCGGTATTCGTTTATTGGTTTAAGAATGAATAGACTTTTGACATATACAAAAGTTAAGCCTATATTGTCAATCTTTGGTGGAAGATAGGTTAAAATATTTTGTATCCAAGGATAATTTCTATTGTATATGCTTGTGCAAAAGAATGAATCCTTATGTATTCCACGGTATAGATCTTCATTGATCCATCTTTTTGTATTACCGTGAGGCTCCGTAATGTGTCTTATGTTGAGCATGATACGACAAAGTTGATTATTTTTGATTAGCTTTGTTGGTTGTTCTGTGGAATACTTTATGTTAAGCATTTAGAACTAAATTAATCATCTTCTTGGTTATTTAGTTATTACTCCACAAGTTCTCTTGTGTTGAGTATATGAACGATTAAGCCAATCACTCTCTTGTATGGTTATCTTAGTCGTTGCTCCGTAAGTTTACTTATGTTGAGCACAATGAATTAAATTGATCACTTTTGTGTTTAATTTTATTATGTATTCCGATTAAATTATTCATGGGTTTTCTTATGAATAATTTGATTGAGTTTTGGATATAAAAATCATTCTCATGGTTTTAGTGTCCAATAAAAATCCTTCTTTTCTCTTGAAATTAAGGTCGCTCGTTGTTGTTCTTTCGGGAATGACATCAAATGGGGGAGAGTTCTTTTGAACTTGTGCTTAATGGTCATATATTGAGGGGTGTGCGGCTGTGGAATTTTAGAGGGGTTATCTTGTATCTTTAAACTCCTTGATGAATGTTGTTAGCTTCGGTTATATGATTGCATATAAATTAGATGATGTGTGTTTCTTACTCTCAGTCATGAAATGTCTCTTACGGAAATTTCATTATGATCCCGTTCTTGTACCTTTGCCAATTTTATTGACAAAAAGGGGGAGAATTAATATGTAGTTCACACTACAAATACATAGGTTTTCGGATCATTGTGTAAGGGGGAGTGGTTTTCATGTGAGATGGCGTATTGACTAAGGGGGGGTGATACATATCACCATAGTATTATTGTTGAAGTTGCGATACAATTGGACTTTGACACTGTGTAATAATATTATGACACTGTATAACAATGATCGAGACCGATGCTTTCTCATTGTTATAGCTACGGATCTTCAACATCGATGGTGCTAAACTTACAACCTTTGGGATCATTGGAGTACTTGGAAATGACGAAGATTTCGAGGAATGTTGAAGGTTAGACATGTGGAATAGGATCTACTAAAGTTTCATTATCTTTTTTGTATTCCATATGTGTTGATAGTTTTGTCATTAAAATTGACAAAGGGGGAGATTGTTAGAGCACTGCTCGGTCAAACTCGCATGCGTTGCTATCTCAAGCATGTTTGTCAATGTTAGTGATCAAAACTATAAATCTTGATTTCTAGTATCTTATAGATAAGTCTCGGACTAGGATAGTAAGTGTAATTGAGCTCAAGGACTTCATGGCGATTCATCATACAAGTAGAAGATCTACTCAAGGAACCGATGGAACTTCTCGACAAAAAGGTATGTGGAGACTTGAACTTATCTGTCACTCAAAAGTCTATCTATTCTATCTCCTATTCTTTGAGACAAAAGTCGTATGCTATATATATTGACTATATTATACACATTTGGTATTTCGAGCCGAGTATACCTCGCATATCTATATCTCGAAATATGTGTTGGTAAGCTTTTCGCTTCGACCAAGTTTATCTTTACCTAGTGACGTAAGTCATGAATGTTTCAATCACTTTGAAAATTTCTTTGACGAAAAATAGTGTAACAATTGTATAACGTCCTCTAAGAATGTTTCAATGATTAGAATGAGAAATTAGATTACATAACCAATGGATTCCTTGAACCGAAGTTTTCGAACTTTGTTGATCAAGAGAACCGGAAGTATGGAAAGTGCCAAGTCTTCGAACTTAGTCCGCGAACTGCCGAAGTTCTCAAACCCGAGAATTTCTGCTGGAGTTGACAAACTACTTGCGTGAGCCAAGTCCGCGAACCGGCGAAGTTCTCAAACCCGAGAATTTCTGCTGGAGTTTGTAAACTCTATCTGGTGCCTTAAGTCCGCGAACCTAGTCTGCGAACATGAGAAGGTTATATATCTAAAGATGATTTCTGAACTTAATATTTATAGACTAAGTAATGCATTTGCAAACCGTGGCTATTAAAGTTCATGAATCGATTCTTGTGAATCAAATCATCTTTCCTTCAATTGTGTCTTGTGTAGTTACATACGATTTCCTTGCAATTGAACAACTCTCTTAACTAGTTCATTTGAGTCATGTGAACTAGTTATGGTGAAGAAGAACATGGTTGGTATGTAACGCTCATATGGTTAACCTTTTGGTAAACTATTGTTGAACCAACAATGTACACGTTTGGGTGCGGTTAACAAACCTAGAAGGGTACAGTCATTTGTGTATAACAAGCTAAGTTTTCGATCTAACGGTTGAGAAATATTAGCTTGAATCTAAATCAGGTTTTCATCTAACGGTGGATATTGATTGTTTGTAACTAACGCAAAACCCTGATTTGAAAGGCTATATAAAGGAGACATCTAGTATTGTGCAAAACTAATCCCCACACCTTACGTGTGATACTAGTTTGCGTGCTAGAGTCGATTCTCCTTTAACCTTAGGTTTTCTTCTTCTAAAACCAGGTTAACGACTTAAATACTTCATTGGGATTGTGAAGCCAGACCGATAGTACTTTAATCGTAGTTGTGTGATCTGATCTTGCACCTTCTATCATAACTGTACAATCAAATTGATTGGCTTGAGATTGTTTGATTTTTCCGATAGGCAAGATATAAAAAGTAATCACAAACATCTTCGTCTCATTGTTTGTGATTCCGCAACATCTTGTTTCGCTAATATACGATTAAGATTGTTGTGAGGTGAATGATTAATCTAGGCTGTTCTTCGGGAATATAAGACCGGATTATCAATTGGTTCCTGTTCACATTGATTATTATCAAAAGTCGGAACAAAAACTTTAGGGTTTTTCTGTGGGAGACAGATTGATCCTTTGATAAACTTGTATGTGTGAGACAGATTTTTTTATTGTTAAAGCCTGCGATTTTGGGTCGTAGCAACTCTTATTTGTGGGTTAGATCAACTAAGGGAATCAGGTGCGCAGTATCCTGCTGGGATCAGAGGCGTAGGGCGTACAACTGTACCTTGGATCAGTGGGAGACTGATTGGGGTTCAACTATAGTCCAGTCCGAAGTTAGCTTGAAGTAGGCTAGTGTCTTTAGCGGCTTAATACAGTGTGTATTCAATCTGGACTAGGTCCCGGAAGTTTTCTGCATTTGCGGTTTCCTCGTTAACAAAATTTCTGGTGTCTGTGTTATTTCAGTTTCCGCATTATATTGTTTATCTTTATAATTGAAATAATACAGGTTGTGCATTGAGATCATCAATTGGTATGATCCAACCTTTGGTTGTTTGACTGTCATTGATTGATCCTTGGACATTGGTCTTTGGTACCGTCCAAGTTGTTCCTTGTGTTTGATTGGGACTCGCTGATTTCTATTAGCTTGAGTAAATAAAAACAAGAGAGAGATATTAACTCCTTGAGATACTTTTACCTAGATTGAGTCTGACTGTCTAGTTGATTCTCTAGAAAGTGTTTTGAAGCTAGTCCATACAGATTTCTAAGCGAAATATTGGGTGGTGTTGTTAGAACCTCGCTTTTTCAATTGTTATAAGAGCAGGCAAACACGTTTAAGATCTTACAAGTCTGTGTTTGTAGCGATCTGACTCTATGGACAGTTGTGCTATCTCAATAAATAGACCACCAGATCCAGGGATTTCAGAATTCTCTTCCATGACTGATTTTTTAAAATCTGTATAAGAAATTCTACCTAAACCTTCACCAGGTATAAAATCCCTTGAAAACTTTTCTGAAATTGAAAAGAAACTTAAAAGCTTAACTTCTGATGTTGATTTGTTTCTCCAGAAAGAACAAGAGTCTCTTGATAATCTAAATCAAGTTATGACAAATAATATTCATGTTGAGGTTGACATTGTGTTATTAATCAAAAGCAGTACTCCTCCTCTGTGTAATACAACGAGTTGTAAACTAATCGGGTTACAAGAAGAGTTTGAGTTTATGTCTTTTGATTATACCACCTCTAAGTATGAATCAATTCCTTGGTCAATTTCAGATATTTTTCATCATGAGAACATTATTGAATTTTCTTTTGCAGGAGGTCTCTTATTGTCAAAAGAGCTTCCCCTTCAATACTAAAAATTGTCTGCAAAAACTGGTTCTTGAAAGCTGTAAAAGAAGAAAACAGAAACACAAATTTTCTTGTGCTCTCTGGAAGTTCTTTGAAAAGCTCAGAAAAACAGTTCCTTTGGTTTTGCTCAACACTGTGAGATGCAAGAGCAGTTGGAAAGAAACTCTATCGTGGTGTCATGGTGTGCAAGTTTTTTCTTCAAGTACATATGAGCTAAACACTCCTATCGTGCACCAAACAAGGCCCTCTCTGTCACACGTGTGGTTCTCATGCGTGTAATCTAGGACCATTTCACGAACGAGTATCGTTCTGAAACGTGTCAGAGTAATTCCATGACACACAAAAAGGGAAAGAAAATATCCTCGTTCACTTCACCTTCTTCTCTAATACTTTCAGTTCAAAAATGCAAGAGAAACTCAAACTTTTCTCGTACTCTTGCTCCATCAAATTCACGTTCTCTAATCAATTTGAAGTTTGTTGGTACCATTGAACTCAGGTGGAGCTCGTGTACATTGGGGCAAGTGTTGTTTTTGCGGTTATCATTCATGTGAAGGTCTGCCATTAGGAACAGTTCACAAACCAAGTAAGTTCCTCAATCCTCTCATTCATATACACTATCAAACATGTTTTCTAGGAAGAGAACTACTCGTGGAGAAAGTTCATCCGATTGAGTAACAGTTCTTCCTTTGTGTTAGGAGTCGCGGTGCGGCCATCTTGTAGATCCTGTCGATCGTCATTCCTCCTAGACGGGCTGCCGAACACATTCCCTATGTTTCCTCGAACTTGTGGGTTTTCCCCGTCAACATCCATTCGTTCGTTATCGATCACTGGTTGTTTTTCCTTTCTTCGATTCAGATCTGGAGTTCTGTGACGGAAACGATCTCGATCTCATCCACGATCCAGGGGTTTGTTATGAGTATGATCTCGATCTATGGTTCTGTCATGAGCACGATCTTAACCCTGCCTGTTTCCAATGGGTACTGTTGGAGCTGACTGAACCTCAATTTCGTGCCTTTCATCTTCGCGTCTCCTGCGCTGTTGGGAATTGCTAACAGAATCAGCCCTTCGCGCAGTCTTTTTGACTATTTCCATAACTCGATTTGGTAAAACACGAAAATATTTTCTCGAAAACCTTGGTCGGCGCCAATGTTTGTATGGTTAAAATACTTCTACCACAAACACGAATTTGATGATGATTTTGTTGAAGATCGATCCGTTGTTTTAATCTCCAATAGAACAGTATGGGGGGGGGGGGGGGGGGGGGGTGGGGGTCCCTGCAAAAAAAACTCTCCGATGCTTAAGTTAGCTTAGGTTTTTCAGAGATAATTTTTGGGGAAGATTGCATACCGTTTGGGGTTGTGAACCCAATATTTATATGGTGACAATTTACGTTTTACTCAAGTGAAACGTCTTCACATTCCCTGCATGCCTCCTCAATCATAAATAATGTTGATTTTTCTTTAATTTAGTGATGGGCATCAATTGCCATAACTGGCCTTGCATGCCTCTTCCAATAACTGGCCCTTGCATGCCTCCTGGCATTAATCTGCCCATGCATCCTTCTGGAAATAAATGGGACAACAAACCTTCTAAACATTTTCAAAATCTTCCTCTAGGGTTATGGAATTTAGCTAATTAAAAGGATACAAGAACCCAAGCCCATGAATTAGGCCAATTGTAAAAGCATCTGTGAGTTAAAGGCTTGACTCGGCTGAACTCAGTGAGTTGACTCGACTCAACAGGTGGGCTAAATAACCTTCAGTATACAAGATTGTGGCGTAAACAGACCGGGACTATGTAGCTAAGTTACTACGCATTGCACTGAATCGGGACTATGGAGCTAACTTGCAACGCGACGCACATGATCAGAGTTGCTGCCGGACAGAAGTGGTCGGATGGCTGTCGCTGCACAGGAACATGACCGGGGGGGGGTCCCTGCAAAAAAACTCTTCGATGCTTAAGTTAGCTTAGGTTTTTCAGAGATAATTTTTTGGGGAAGATTGCATACCGTTTGGGGTTATGAACCCAATACTTATATGGTGCCAATTTACGTTTTACTCAAGTGAAACGTCTTCACATGCCCTGCATGCCTCCTCAATCATAAATAATATTGATTTTTCTTTAATTTAGTGATGGGCATCAATTGCCATAACTGGCCCTGCATGCCTCTTCCAATAACTGGTCCTTGCATGCCTCCTAGCATTAATATGCCCATGCATCCTTCTGAAAATGAATGGGACAACAAACCTTCTAAACATTTTCAAAATCTTCCTCTAGGGTTATGGAATTTAGCTAAGTAAAAGGATACAAGAACCCAAGCCCATGAATTAGGCCAATTGTAAAAGCATCTGTGAGTTAAAGGCTTGACTCGACTGAACTCAGTGAGTCGACTCGACTCAACAGGTGGGCTAAATAACCTTCAGTATACAAGATTGTGGCGTAAACAGGCCGGGACTATGTAGCTAAGTTACTTCGCATTGCACTGAATCGGGACTATGGAGCTAACTTGCAACGCGACGCACATGATCAGAGCTGCTGCCGGACAGAAGTGGTCGGATGGCTGTCGCTGCAATCTGCTGCTGTCTCCGGCACAAACGTTGCCTGAAAAGATGACGATTCTACGGCGATGACATCATGCTGACGCTGGCGAGTGACATCACGCTGATGCATTTAACGGCATTAACTGACACTGTTAAACTTAGCGGAATATTTTGAGAATATTCTGACGGCGTCACTAACATTAACGGAATATTCCTTATTAACGGAACCCGCTGACGGCGTTAGTAACTTTCGACGTCAGTGACCACTTCGCTGCTGACTGAATCTCTGTGTTGACGTGGCAGCCTCTAATTTGACGATGTTGTTGAGGTGGCAGTGGTGACGTGGCATTCATTGATGACGTGTCATTTTTGGACGGGTATTTCGCTGACGTGGCATATCGATACAGAGGCTTGCGTGGCATGGTGACGTGTCTCTCATTGCTTACGTGGTTGTTATTGATTGACCATTGTTAGTGACATGGAAGCTGACGCGTTAGCGAGGATGTGCCACCCCCTAACCTAATTTGGGCATTTCCACATGGGCTTTGATGTATTTGTGTTTAGTGTGACCTAGTTAGCTATTTTTGGCTTGTTGCACATGGGCTTGCACATAGAGTGCTTTTGGGGCCCAATTTGCCTACTCTTGGCTAACATGAGGAGCATTTTAGCCTGGCGTTTTTAGGGGCCACTCGAAAGGATTTAGGGGCCAACAATAAAACAAAAAAGTTCACCCAAAGGGAAAATGTAGCCAGCCCTTATCTCGCGTAATTCGTAATGGCGAAATTACCCTTATATATTCGGAGGATATGATAACATTGTTATCCTCCGATTTCAATCGGAAGCCAAAATATTTCCCAGACTTCCGATTGTGGTCGGTGCAATATTAGAATGATTTTTGTTTCATTTTTTCATTTCTTTTGCATTTGTGAGTTATTAGAGTTATAGAGAAGAGGTTGAAGGAAAAAAGGGAAAAACCATTTTTTTCACTACAAAAATGGATGGATATGAAGAAGAAGGTGAGAATCATGACGAAGAACAAAATGTTGAGGGTTCATGACCGTTTAGAGAAGACGATTTGGGTTATATGTTGAATGATCCAAACTTTTGTGGAGAGGAAAACCTAGACGACCCTTTCATGGAAGAAAATGGAGAATCACATGATATTGAAGCTAACGATGCATGTAAAACACAGGTATTGTGTTAAGAAACTAAAATACTCGATTTGCATGGTTTGTGTGCTTTTGTAAACAAGAAAAACCGATTATTGCATGCATTGAATGCCATGAACTACCCAGATTCGGTAGATAATTTCTAGATTAAACTTACGAATATAACACACTGAGTACCAAATATGTATATTCGGTAGTTTCAAGATACTAGTTTACTGCCGAATATGAGAAAAACCCCAAACTGGTTTTCCAAAAATATCTACATTCCGTGGTTATGTAGAGTTATTTACCTCCGAATGGCCCCAAAAACGAATTCCTCAGAAAATTTCAAAACTCAGTATTCTTATCCTTTACGATCGGTAACAGTTTAACATTATTTGACTGCCGAATATAACAGTGGCCTCAAAATAAAATTTCCGAAAACTTGAAAATCGGATGTTTATCGATTAAAGTTATCTTCCGGTTATTTAAATTCGGCTGGTTTACTATATATTTTAGCTTCCGACTATATCATTTTTTGCACTCAGTAAACTGTGTACATTCATTTGCATAAATCGGGTGTTTTGGGTAACCGATAGGATTCCGAATATAAAGTATTCGGAAGTTTGACTTATTTAATGACCTCCGATTATATCATTTTTTTCACTCAGTAAACTGTGTACATTCATTTGCATAGATCGGGTGTTTTGGATAACCGATAGGATTCCGAATATAGAATATTCGGAAGTTTGACTTATTTAATAACCTCCGATTATTGTATAATAATTTGTTGCTTTCATATGCAGGCCGTTGAAGAGTTTGTTGATGACTTCTATTTGAGGCCCGACACTTCCCTATACTATGCAAACGATTTGGTATACTCATTACTACTTTTTTCTTTTTTTCAAAATTTATATGTTAAATGGTTATGCTTATTAGATTTGTTTTGTTTTATGCACGTTTAGACATTTGGAAGTAAGAAGGAGGCAAAGGAATGGCTTATGAACAAGGCAAAAGATAACATGTGCGTGGTAGTTCAAAATAATCATGTTAGTGACACTCGATTTGAAATGATTTGTGAGCGAGGTGGGACGCGAAAGAGTCATGAGGGAAAGAATAGTAAGTACATACGGAAGACGAATAGGAAATACCGAAGCAATACCAAGAAGATAGGATGCCCATTTAAGATTGTCTTCTATAAGCCCGATGGTATTAAAGGTAAAGAGTATAAAATGTATAAAGTTGATAACGGTTGTCACAACCATGATGATCCGTTGGATTTAATTGGACATGTAATGGTTTCCAAGTTAAACCACATCAAATGCAGACGGTGAGGTCTATGCGTATCCAAAAAGCGAGTGCGATCTTAAGTAAAATAAAGGCGGACGATCCCGACAACTTGTCTTCTTTGTCTACAATTAAGTCGGCCCTAGCTACGATCAAAAGGATTTATTGGGATGGTAGAACGGTCATGCAACAATCGGAGTGGTTAGCGGAGTTACAAGGCTACACCTTGAGAAGGGAAGAAAAGGATGGTATAGTGGTTCGTATTTTCTTGGCACATCCCGAAATGATCCAATTGGATCAATGCTTTCATCAAATTTTGTTGATAGATGCTACTTATAAGACAAACAAGTATAACATGCCGTTGTTGAACATTGCTTGCCATACTTCGGACAAAAACACGTTTACGATTGCATGGGGTTTAATGGATCATGAGAACAATGTGAGTTTCATTTGGATGTTGGAGACGTTGAGGTCCATTTATAACGGTGATAAATGCATGTTCCTCCTATGTATGGACTTAGCATGACGTTTGCACCCACAAGAACGGCTTGCGACGAGTCGGTTAAAGATAGAAGAATCGTAATGGCATTTGTGAATGAAATGCATTTTATCGGTTTAAGAGTAAAGAAAGATTGTCCGTTACCTCCGTTGAGTAAGTGGCACGATTACTTCCCGATGAACCATTGCAAGGATTGGGTGAAACAATATGAGTCCAACATGGTTGATTGGGATCGTGTTATGGACAACAACTTTCCCGCTGAGTTACTCGAATTGATCCCCTCGGATGTGACGATGTATGATCGTTTTTTCTTTCGAGGCACGATTATAATTTTTTTTGAAACTATGTAATCGGAACAACAGTATTATAACACTTCAATACGATTAATCATATTCGGGAATTCCATATTTTATCAAACCGCCGATTAATATTAAAAATTTGAATTTACAGCACTCAAACATCACATGTTATTCTTTTTTCCCAGTCCGAGATGCAACAATCAACGCGGCTTCGAAATGTAGAAACGACTCTCCTCTCCACTTGGAATAAGCATCTTGTGCCGCAAACCTGTCGTCTTTGTGCCTAACATTCTATATGGGCTATCTAATATGGGCTGTCTAACATTCTATATTGGCCCTTGGAACCACCTAGAGCCAAGGCGTGGTTTGTTTTGAACTTGCTATATTCGGAGGATAATTGTTTTGTAAAGTCCTGAATGTACGATGGCCCAAAAATCAGAATTTGGGAAAAACTTATACTTCTCAAATTTTGAAATTGAAATAATCGGAAGGATAATTAGTTACCCAAACTTTCGAATATGGGATGTCTAACATTCTATATTGGCCCTTGGAACCACCTAAAGCCAAGGCGTGGTTTGTTTTGAACTTGCTATATTCGGAGGATAATTGTTTTGTAAAGTCCCGAATGTACGATGGCCCAAAAATCAGAATTTGGGAAAAACTTATACTTCTCAAATTTTGAAATTGAAATAATCGGAAGGATAATTAGTTACCCAAACTTTCGAATATGGGATGTCTAACATTCTATATTGGCCCTTGGAACCACCTAGAGCCAAGGCGTGGTTTGTTTTGAACTTGCTATATTCGGAGGATAATTGTTTTGTAAAGTCCCGAATGTACGATGGCCTAAAAATCAGAATTTGGGAAAAACTTATACTTTTCAAATTTTGAAATTGAAATAATCGGAAGGATAATTAGTTACCCAAACTTTCGAATATGGGTTGTCTAACATTCTATATTGGCCCTTGGAACCACCTAAAGCCAAGGCGTGGTTTTTTTTGAACTTGCTATATTCGGAGGATAATTGTTTTGTAAAGTCCCGAATGTACGATGGCCCAAAAATCAGAATTTGGGAAAAACTTATACTTTTCAAATTTTGAAATTGAAATAATCGGAAGGATAATTAGTTACCCAAACTTTCGAATATGGGCTGTCTAACATTCTATATTGGCCCTCTGAACCACCTAGAGCCAAGGCGTGGTTTGTTTTGAACTTGCTATATTCGGAGGATAATTGTTTTGTAAAGTCCAGAATGTACGATGGCCCAAAAATCAGAATTTGGGAAAAACTTATACTTTTCAAATTTTGAAATTAAAATAATCGGAAGGATAATTAGATACCCAAACTTTCGAATATGGGCTGTCTAACATTCTATATTGGCCCTTGGAACCACCTAGAGCCAAGGCGTGGTTTGTTTTGAACTTGCTGTATTCGGAGGATAATTGTTTTGTAAAGTCCCGAATGTACGATGGCCCAAAAATCAGAATTTGGGAAAAACTTATACTTTTCAAATTTTGAAATTGAAATAATCGGAAGGATAATTAGTTACCCAAACTTCCGAATATGGGCTTTCTAACATTCTATATTGGCCCTTGGAACCACCTAGAGCCAAGGCGTGGTTTGTTTTGAACTTGCTATATTCGGAGGATAATTGTTTTGTAAAGTCCCGAATGTACGATGGCCCAAAAATCAGAATTTGGGAAAAACTTATACTTTTCAAATTTTGAAATTGAAATAATCGGAAGTATAATTAGTTACCCAAACTTCCGAATATGGGCTGTCTAACATTCTATATTGGCCCTTGGAACCACCTAGAGCTAAGGCGTGGTTTGTTTTGAACTTGCTATATTCGGAGAATAATTGTTTTGTAAAGTCCCCAATGTACGATGGCCCAAAAATCAGAATTTGGGAAAAACTTATACTTTTCAAATTTTGAAATTGAAATAATCGGAAGTATAATTAGTTACCCAAACTTCCGAATATGGGATGTCTAACATTCTATATTGGCCCTTGGAACCACCTAGAGCCAAGGCGTGGTTTGTTTTGAACTTGCTATATTCGGAGGATAATTGTTTTGTAAAGTCCCGAATGTACGATGGCCCAAAAATCAGAATTTGGGAAAAACTGATATTTTTCAAATTTTGAACTTGCAATAATCGGAAGTAAACTTAGTTACCCAAACTTCCGAATATGGGTTGTCTAACATTCTATATTGGCCCTTGGAACCACCTAGAGCCAAGGCGTGGTTTGTTTTGAACTTGCTATATTCGGAGGATAATTGTTTTGTAAAGTTCCGAATGTACGATGGCCCAAAAATCAGAATTTGGGAAAAACTTATACTTTTCAAATTTTGAAATTGAAATAATTGGAAGTATAATTAGTTACCCAAACTTCCGAATATGGGCTGTCTAACATTCTATATTGGCCCTTGGAACCACCTAGAGCCAAGGCGTGGTTTGTTTTGAACTTGCTATATTCGGAGGATAATTGTTTTGTAAAGTCCCGAATGTACGATGGCCCAAAAATCAGAATTTGGGAGAAACTTATACTTTTCAAATTTTGAAATTAACATAATCGGAAGGATAATTAGTTACCCAAACTTCCGAATATGGGCTGTCTAACATTCTATATTGGCCCTTGGAACCACCTAGAGCCAAGGCGTGGTTTGTTTTGAACTTGCTATATTCGGAGGATAATTGTTTTGTAAAGTCCCGAATGTACGATGGCCCAAAAATCAGAATTTGGGAAAACTTATACTTTTCAAATTTTGAAATTAACATAATCGGAAGGATAATTAGTTACCCAAACTTCCGAATATGGGCTGTCTAACATTCTATATTGGCCCTTGGAACCACCTAGAGCCAAGGCGTGGTTTGTTTTGAACTTGCTATATTCGGAGGATAATTGTTTTGTAAAGTCCCGAATGTACGATGGCCCAAAAATCAGAATTTGGGAAAAACTTATACTTTTCAAAATTTTAAATTAACATAATAGGAAGGATAATTAGTTACCCAAACTTCCGAATATGGGCTGTCTAACATTCTATATTGGCCCTTGGAACCACCTAGAGCCAAGGCGTGGTTTGTTTTGAACTTGCTATATTCGGAGGATAATTGTTTTGTAAAGTCCCGAATGTACGATGGCCCAAAAATCAGAATTTGGGAAAAACTTATACTTTTCAAATTTTGAAATTGAAATAATCGGAAGTATATAACATTATATTGTCTTCCGAATAAATACTGGCCCCAAAATGGGATTTTTCCTATATCAGAAATTTTGAGATTTTTTCAATATATATATATATTCGGTAGTGAGTGTACTTCCGAATACTGTGTGTCTACTTAAATATATTCGGGAGCCAAAAAATTCATTAAACTACCGATTATTACCAGTTTGTATCCAGGAAGATATGACCAACAATATTCGGCCGATAACCATCAAATATTTCTCCCGAATACTGTCGATGTTCTTGAGAAATGAAGAACACGACTACATTCGGAAGTAAAGGAGCATGAATATCGTCCGAATCTGGATAAATAACCGAAAACCCTAGAATTATTTTTTCTCGATTCGTCGAATTAAAGCGAAATAAACCCCAAAAATGATAGATTCTTACCTAATTGGGGCCATTTGACTTTGGAATGGAAATTTTTTTTTTCTTCCACAATCGGAAGATAATAGGAAACTGGAAGAAGAAGAGTTGAAATGAGTAGAATTGTTTTTGATTTGGTTTTTATACAGTTTTACCATAAGGGCATTTATGTAACTTCAATATCATATAGGGTACCCCTTAACTAGAGTCTTTGGTTGGGTATAAATTGATGGCCCCTAAATCCTTTGGGGTGTCCCCTAAAAACGCTAGGCTTTTTAGGCCTAAGTTAGTCCATTTTTTGTGTAAAATATTAGGGGTACAAACAGTTAGATTACCAGCAAAATTTGAGATGAACTTTTAGAAAAAAAAAAAAAATTGGGAAGCATATTATTTATTTTTTTAATTTTTGCTTCTATTATCTAAACATCCTCTGTGTCAGAGATTTCTACTTTGGTTTGTGATAACAAACCGGAAGACAATTTGTCTGGCTGGGCTTTTGTAGTAAATTTTTTTCAGATGACAGGTTAGCAAAGCAAGGTTAACCTAGCCTAAAAATAGGAACCGTGATTTTGGGCATACTGAATTCTTACTAGGCATACTGCATAAAGATAAAAAAAGGTTGTGAAATAGCAAAATCAGATTACCCCTTAACCCAAATTTTTTTTAATGGCAAATCTGCCTTTTACGTATTAGTGTTAGCAATATTGATTAGTGATTAAATATTTTGGTTAGTGATTAAGATAATTTTCAGACTTATAAAGGTTGTTTATATGATATTTTGGATCATGGTTCGGCGAAACAGGTTGAGGTTCGGCTCACATCTATGAGCCGAATCTACCAATTGATGAACGGTTCGGCTCACTGAATCTGTTTACTGCATGCGCCGAACCTATAATTTTCAATTCCAACCCTTTTGCTAGACACTAGTTCGGCTTATATGAAAGTTTCATAATAAGCCGAACAACATCTTGAATAGCTCGGGAAAAAAATAATTACTGGTTCGGCTTATATTTCGAAAATCGTATGAGCCGAACATCAATTTGTTATTTTTTGGGTTAAAATATTGTTATTGGTTCGGCACATATTGAGAATATCATAATAGTCGAATCTCGTAAATGTGCTAGGTTCGGCATATATTATGATTATTGAATACGCTGAACCCCTATGCATCTCTATATGTGACTAGGTTCGGCTTGAAATTTCATGAAATTTCATGCCGAACTGTTCATATACACTTACAGGAAGCTTTTGTGAAGAACAGTTCGGCTAAAAACGCAACTCAGTTTTGAGCCGAACCCAACACTGTAACCGTCATTTAATCGATGAAAAACAGCAAATAGGAGATTGGGTTTGTAAAACTTGCTTTCTTATCCTCATTTCCGGAGTTGGAGATGCAGTTGGTTCAATTTCTGGTTCAATTTGTGGTTGATTTTCAGTTTCTACACCTTCATCTTCAATTGGTTCTTCTTCTTCAATTGATGGATTAGAAGACGAATGGTTTGCCTAGACCCTGCTTTCTTTGTACGAGTCTTTATGTGGTTGAGTTTAATCGACGATCAAATTTTTACGAATCGACAATTAATCACGATGATGAATTTTTTTTTCGCAGGAGGGGGAAGAGTTCGGCTAGAGGAGGAGGAAGAAGAAGAGATAGTAAGGGAAACTGATTTTGATTTTTTAGAAAACTGATTTTAGATTTTTGTATTAAGGGTATATAGGTAATTGAACTACCTATAGGGTACCCCTTATAAGGTCACCCAAGATGGGACTATTATTTTGTATGCCTAGAAAGATTTAGGTATGCCCAAAATCAGGGTTCAAAAATAGAGTAGAATGTCTATGTCATGAAATTTTAGTGGTTCCAATCAGTCCAGAAAAAAAAATTTAGTTGGTAATTTGTGAATGGCGGCCCCATGAATATGGGTGGTCTCTAGTGTTGTTTCAGCCTGAATTGTGCATATTTTATAACAAGCTTATTAGAGGGGCGGCATTTTAATAGGACAAAAAGGGTCATTACATGATCATTCAAGGTGTCCCTTTCCAAAAAAAATTGGAAATGACAAATTAACCCTCATAATGGATAACATAGTTTAATGATGATAATCAAGTTTAATGTTAATGATTAAATTCACTTATATTAACTCAAAATCAAAACAAAATCAGAATTTAAAGTTTAAAAAAAATAAGTTTGAAGATGGTAGAGAAATTTTAACCCAAAGTGAAGGTCAATCTCAATCGATTGAAGAAATTAACCAACAAAGTGAAAACCCAATGCCTGAAAATGACCAGGTATACTTCTAAATTAGTCCCAACTAGCTTTTTGTTGCTCAAATACGTAAAAAAATTCAATTTCTTACATTCTCAGAACTAATTACGATTGGCATTTCGCTCGTAACCAACCGTATTTCATAGTTACGGTTCGTAAAAGATGAACTACCAACCGTAACTGGTTAAATTTGGGGAAAACCTCAATTGTAAAACCAGTTATGGTTGGTAACTAAATGCTCGATACCAACCGTAACTGAGTTACGGTTGGTAACCAAATGTTTGATACCAACCGTAACTGAGTTACGGTTGGTAAATAAAAATGGTTACCAACCGCAACCGAAGAAAATTTTCAGATATAAGAACATACGGTTGGTAATTGAACTATTACCAACCGTAACAACATCAAATTCTCCAGTTACGGTTCGTAATAGAGTTAAAATCAACCGTAGCTCACATAAACCCAGAAATTTGAATTTCAATTTTCACCTAAGACCCTAATTTCTGATAGAAATTAAACTTAAATCGAACAAAATAAACTAAACCCTAACTGGGTTTTTTCATAATATACCTCATATAAGTCATTACACTTGATTAATTTTCGAATCGCCGATTAATCGAAGACGACGAAATTTCCAGTTTTAATGGAGGTTATAGTTGATGGAGGAGAAGAGAAGATGAAGAAGAAGATGAAAAAAAAACTGATTTGATTTTTTCTGATTCATTAGGTTTAAAAAAAATTGATTTGATTTTGGTTGATTTAAGGTGAAAAGGGTAATGTAGTTAATTTACATCCCCTTTTGGCCATCCCCTAACCAATTAAAGGGACATTACTATCACAATGCCGCCCCTAAACCCTACCGCCCCTATAATAAGCTTGTTTTATAATTCATTTTGTGCCTTTTTTGATTCTAAAAATTGCCAAAATAATAAGGTTAGAAACATAAGGATCCAATTATACTTTAAGCAACATGAATAAAAATAATTTAATCAAAATAGAGCCCTTGAAAATAAAATACACTGTTTAGAACATATATTGACAGAAATTTAATGTACCGTTACAATTGATCGCCGCATACTGTTCAAACCAAGCCCATACCATTATACAAATTCCTCAAATCAAACTACAAACATCTCTTGTGGAGTCTGGAAGCAGCTAAAGCTAATAACAACACGAACATAAGTGCAGCAACCAAAGACAAAATGATGGATGCAGCTGCATGGTGACAATAACTATCAAATACATTACACACTTTTTTCCACTGCGTGTGTGTGTTCCCATGGTAACCTAAAACACCAACAGCAGCAGCAGCTCCGTTTGCAGCGAACAGAAGCGATAAAATGATTAAGTCGAGGAGAATGACTGCTAGATCCAATCCCTTTGATCCGAATCGGTTTGCAATAGCTAAGATTAGAGATAGAGCTGAGTAAACACAAGCCGCAATGTTTATCACCATGAAGAATCTGTATATGAGAAAACAAAACAAAAAGGCTAGTCAGATAAAGCAAGTGAGATAGCACAAAAAAGAAAAGGAGTGTGTACGTAGAAACTGAAGAACTTACACGAAAGCAGACATGTATTGCCACTTAGCATGAGCTTCGACGTTAATCGGTGGTAGATTAGGAAGAAGGGTAACCGGAACAATCTTAGTTTGTTTACCAACAGCCATCACTATAACAGCAACCAAAGTAGTAGCAAAGGCTAGAAACCTAAGAACGTAATCAGAAGTTGCAACACTCCTTTTGTTAGCCCTATTGCTTCCATTTGTTGTTGGTGTTCCATCTACTGGATTCTTGTATCCACTCTGATCAGCCATGTTGAAACTGTTTGAGAGACAAAAGAAAGATAGGGATATATTGAAATGTACTGTTTTTGAGAAAGAGATATGCAAGTACGTGAGAGAATGATTGTGAAGAGGGATGGTTTTAAATAGAAGAGAAAAAAGGGTCGGTCAATACTAGGTGTGAAAATGAAAAAGGAATTGAATGCGGCCTTTTAGATAAGTACAGTAATATGGAAGGAAGTGTTTTATGAGGCTTGTCAGTCTCATCCGATTTTTAAGTAGGGTAAGAAGGGTTTGCACTTTGCATTGAATAATCTTTGGATGTGAACGCTGCCGCAGAAAAAGCCATACCAAAATCAAATTCAATGAGTGCATGTGGGGGACTTCCGGATTGATAATGTAGTTATGTAAGTTGTCAAGGTTAGTCATGTCCCAGAATTGTCTCTACATTGAATTGGATTTGGACTTTCAACCGAATGAATGCTGGCTTCAAACTTTATCGACTTCCAACAACAAAAAATACATGTGGTTCACAATTCACACAAATGTCTTTGAAACATGCAACAGAATTCATTCCTCACACGTTATGGGTTTGAGTAGATCTTTGGGTTTTGATGTGAACGCCACAGAACTGTCTAGCTTGGGGTCCGTGAGAATTAAATTAAACTATCCAAACAACTAGGAGTAGTATATGGGATTCTTCCAGTTGGCTAAGATTTTCACATTTCGTAGTTTCCACATGAACAGCCTGTGGAAGATTCAATTTTGGCTCCACCTACGCGGTTGAGACACAAGGTCAGTTCAACACCGCTGTTTCCCATTTTCACATTAAAAAAGAATTAAAAAAATAATCTAAGATTGAGATTCACACGAACGAGATTTTCAATTCACAATATTTTGTTACTTGTAGTTGGTTTTAAACTACCAATTGCGATAACACATCCACCTAACACACCATGCTTGGAAGAGATGGCCCAGATGGGCTATATGGCAATAAAAAGGGGAACCACAAAAGCTGTAAGAAATTGAACTTTAAACTGATCAAAACCTGATAAAAGGAAGATTAAAGAAAAGGTGTGTGACCGATCACATGCTATACTATTTACCATCTTCATAAGAAGCGAACAACAATCAAATCAGTTCCTGCTTTCTGCTGCCTTTCTGAAGCTCAGCATACTGTATCTAGCAGAGAAATACTAATTTTAAGGAATGCTAAACCAATGTTTGGCCCGTATTTGTCTGCAAAGAATGTCTGTTACTTTGCAGTCATCAGAAGCCAGCAATACAAGAGATTTAGTACGGCAAAATCCAAAGTTGGGAGTAGCTCTAAATAGCAGATATGCCCACTTAGACTAACAGTACATCTATCTTGAGTGAATTGATTTAGACAGAGATGAAGAAATGTATTATTATGTTAAAACTGGAGCATCATAATGTTGAAGCAGACACATCAAACAGAGAAATACTATTTCAAAAAAATGTAAAACTAATTTTTGACCTGTATCCGTCCGCAAAGAATGTCTGTTACTTTGCAGTCATCAGAAGCCAGAGCAAAAAATGTCAAAAGGTGTAATCAATCGCATGTTATACCATTTACCATCTTCATATGAAGCAAAGAACAATGAAATAAATTCCAGCTTTCTGCTAGAACAGACGCCTTTCCTAAGCTTAGAACGAAAGCTAGAGTATCATAACATAGAAACAGCTATATGGCACAAATGTATCTTAACAGATGAAGACTAATTCTAAGGAATGTTTGACCCGTATCTGTCCGCAAAGAATGTCTGTTACTTTGCAGTCATCAGAAGCCAGCAATATAGGAGATTTACTGAGGCAGGATCCGAAGTTAGGAGTAGCCATCCGTAATGCTCCAAATATCGGAAATGTCCGCGTAGAGCGAACAGTACATCTATCTTGTGTGATTTACTGATTTGACCTAAACAAATATGAAGAAACGTCTCCTTATTCACCTCATACGGATATTACTTGTATCACATCATTGTGTCAAAACCCAAACATCACAACGTTGAAGCAGACACATTATACAGATGTATCTTAACAGAGAAATACTATTTCAACTTTCGAGAAATGTGAAACTAATTTTTGACCCGTATCTGTCTGCAAAGAATGTCTGTTACTTTGCAGTCATCAGAAGCCACCAATATAGGAGATTTACTATGGCAGAATCAAAATTTAGGAGTAGCCATCTGTAATGCTCCAAATAGCGGATATACGACATAGAATTAAAAGAAATACAAGATCAAAGCCTTAAAACTTGTCTCAACCACAAGACTGTCAATACTGCTAAATAAAAGAAAGTGAATAACGAAAAATAAATAAAGATTACGTATATTGTACACAAGACAGTCAAATATGCAAATGATATCCATGCTTATTAGCACACAGCATTACAAAGATCTATATGCTAAAGCTCTGCTAGGGAAGGGGGTCTATGGATCCTGGTTAAGAATGCCAAGCAATTTTCTAAAATATTTTGTATGATTTCAATTTGAGGCTGAAGTTAGGAGTTCTGTGACAAAATAATAAAACTATCAAGTAATATGAGCCCCCAAAAAAAAACCTACACAATCAACTAAACTGGGATGGAGGGAGTATGATCTTGAAGATGCCTAAAAATGTAATGGCCTGAAACATGACTATTTGAGCATAAATACATATATGCACCTTGGAGTGTGACAAACTACAAATGTCTTAGTAGCTCAGAAACAATGAGTGCATCTAGAACCTCCTTTATATGTACCCATCTGGTTCCTTCAAGGACTCGAACGAACAGCCATAACACCTTGCTGCAAGAGAAGAAAAAATAAGACTGCAAAGTATATAGTTCCAAGCAAACTGCATAAAGCCGTCATGATCATACTTACCACAGAGTCCCTCTATAGCCTGTTGAGGATCTGTAACTTCTTGGTAGGAAATATTAGTCACCCGGAACCATGGCCCTAAAATCAGAAACAAGATATGGAAAAAGTTACATCATTTGCACTAAATCCTCATAAAGTCAACGATTCAGATATTCATTAATATACCAATAAGATTAATATCAGATTATTAGTAAACCAATGTTTGTAACTTATAAGATCATTTACACCATCATACTACAATTATTACCAATCACTGCAATCCATCACATAGTAGCACCATAAAAACTAATGGCCACATGCATGAGTATGATACGGAATGAAAAGAATGCAACCTTTTTGGGTAAAAAGTCGAACAAAGATATTCTGACTATCGTCCGATAGTGATTTAAATGATCCTGTGGAATAAACACACAACTCACAGGTTAACAAGGTAATAGATGACCCTAAACAAAGAAAGAAAAATGTTAAGCACGCAAAGAACTGAAACCTCACATACTATACCATGTACCTGCATAAAAATTTTCTTCATCTTTTAAAAGGTGCTAATGACTCCTCAAAACTTCTTGAATCAAAAGACGAAAATTCCGCCGCTACTTTCTCTTGCTAGAGATGAAGTTTTTTTCGCACTCAACCTCATGAAGAACGTCTTCCCGGCCATTCTTTGACATACAACCTGAATTGGAACAACATCATGAGAATATGTTGGAAGAGCTGATATGCTAAAATGCCATGCAATACCACAAAATGAGTTCACGAGAACTCAAAAGTTTCGAGATTAAAGTTCCAATAAATGATTCTTTGATGTAGCAATACCTCAAATACAGTTCTTCTCAATTACAGGGGAGAGATACCTAGCCAACTCCCAGAGGTTGTGACCAACAACTTTTTCACTTCCAGAATCTGTACATAGCACCAGAGACAAGTAACTAGATATTACATTATCCCCAAAGTCCTTACAACATAATAACCAAAAAAAATAAATGTAAAGCATAATATTCACCAGTAAATGTACCTTTATTGCACTGGGATCTTTAACATTATATTGGTCCCTTACAAAAGAGATGGTATGCCCTTTCCTTAAATCAACTTCCTCACCAAATCTATCGCAATGAAAATAGAGAAAATTGCCACCAAAGTACGATCAGTAGATCCATCTACTTCATGCTTAGGGAACATAACATTACAAACAGATGAGCCACATTCACATCTTTCTCCTCAAAAATGTCATCATCTGATGGATTATAATCTTCACCTGACAAAATTTCCATCTTAACCTCTTCATGAGTTTCTAACTTAGGAAATGATTTCAGTGGCAACACATAATGAACGTCATAATTATCGTCAATCACAGGCAATTGAATGATGGCATTTCCCCCAACTTTCTCATCCTTTGGTAATACTACATATTATATCCCTGAGCTTTTTAAAACTAAACTGAAACAGTAATTTAATCAAACACCTTGTAATCTCCAAAGTAACATTTAGCATTGAAAACCAATCCTACCTAAATGAGAATTCATGATCTGATCCTTGAACGGCATTTCCACAAACAGGACAAATAACATAGGAAGAATCTGATCCCCCGATCTCAACAGAAACATCATCATCCAATTTACTGGATTGACAAACCTCTGCTCCATTAGTCGACTTGATGAGATGATAACGCATTTCTAGTTTCATATCAATGAAAAAAATTAGGGTTTTGTTTGTCGGATTCACAAATGAAATTAGGGTTTGAAAATTGATTATTACCACGGAAGGTGTAAGTAGAAAGGATTGACGATCTGAGAGGATTTTGCGGCGCTTTCCGATTAGTCGTACTAGACTTTCTCTTCCAGTAAGTAAGCATGGATTGGAGGAGGCGGAGGTTGAGGAGGAGGAGGAGGTGGTGGAGGAGGAAATATTTTGCCCTAGAATTTGAAGCACTCTTAATTTGTGATGTGTTTCAGGGAAGCTTATAAAATTTGTAGCTCATCCCGCCAAGGAGAGAAGGTGCTGTGTGTGCTGCGAATTCATGGTTTTAAGTTAAGAAATCATCGCGAACCGTTCATTTATGATAAAAATCACAGGAGAAAAACCATTTTTTTCGGGCCAGGAGCTGCAAGAATTCTGGGGAAAAAAAATTCCCGAGTTACCCTTATATACAAAATGGCAGTCACTAAATGCAGCCACACTAAAATTAAACACAACCCTGTCAAAATATCATAAACCTTCTTAACATGGATAAACAACACTTTCTTTAATCATCATCTTCATCTTTCCTAATTCTAAATATGAAAAAAATTGAAAAATCCCTTTTGATGATTAAATCAAGAATGTTTTCGTAATAAAACTTGTTGATTTATGTTAAATTTTGGATGATTAAACCATGAACGTGTTTTCGTAATAAAATTTGCTGATTTGACAAAAGAATGTCACGAAACATGAACTTTAATCAAATCAAATTACGGATTACGAAATAAAAAAAAATGGAGCTTGTTGCTAACACAAATGCATATAAAGATTTTAAAAAGAGTCTAACCGGTGATAAAAGCTTTAGATTTTGTCTTCCATTAGTAAATGTGGTATGAATCGTTGAGTTTATACCACATTTACTAATGAAAGACAAAATCTAAATCTAAAGGTTTTAAAGCTCAACACCAATGTTGGTGTTGGTTGTCTTGAAACAACATTATTCCAATGAAGATAGTTGAGTTTTCTTTACCTGCATCTATATGGTTCACAATATTTTGGAAATGTTGTATTTAATTTGTAGTTGGGTTGTATTTGGTCTCTCCCTATAAAATTCTGGTATTGTGGAGTCTAACTTTGTGCGCACCTCTAAAACCGGGGTGCGTGCACATTCCGTACATCCTTATTCGAGGATTTTTAGGCACAATAATACTAACATATGAAATCTCAGGATCAATACTTATTGTACAAGAACAAAGAGTAATCAAAAGATCTAACATATGAAATCTCAGGATCGATGTCTTTAATCAACCGCGGAATTAAGTATAAGCCCATAACTGCTGCCATCAGTCAACACCGTTTCTGTTCCTCATAATACCAGTAAACCCAATTTCATTTTTGCTATTGACAATCGCCAAAATTCCAAGACTCCATAATCCGAGCAACAGACCCCCATCTCCACTCGATTCCAATTTAATCCATACAAACCCACGGCAAAAAATCACAAGTTTCACTCGACCACTTCATGCCAAGAAACCCCCAATATTGTTGCTGCTATTAACTGCCAGAACCACCACAAATCAAGCCCGTTGATTCGGTTCTATCTTGTTTCACTTGAAGAACAAAAACCATTTCAACTTCAAACTCCCAAACAGATCCATTGTCGATGTTAGAGACTACACAATCGTTTAGGATTCAATTTCGTTCTTAATCTAAGTTTTGATCCTGATTGGGTCTTCATTGTAGTGTAATTGATCATTTTTTTTATCAAAACACAAAATCACATTACTCAAACATAATTTGCATGAAATAATCTCGATTTTTACCAACATCAAGTACTCACTGTTCGTATTTTTCTAGAGTTAAAAAACTCGGTGAAGATGTTCAATTGTTGAAAGAACTGGAGGAGTAAGAGAAAGAGCAGAGAGAGAGGATAGGAGAGAAGAGAGAGGGTCAGAATTAATAGGTCGTTTTATTAAAAGAAATCTGGTTTTGCGTCTAAAAATCCTCGAATAAGGAGGTACAGCATCCCGGTTTTAGAGGGGGCGCACAAAGTTGGACTTAGTATTGTTTTTCCTTTACACTTGACCTAAACTAATTCGAAAATTGAACTAAAAAACGAAGTCCCAAAGGTTTTTGCTTTTGGCTTTTTTATAGAATATGTTTGAATTTTGAATCACTCGAGATTTATAGTTTATTTTCATTTCCAGTGCGATTTACGGTTAGGTCTTATGAAATTTCCTAGCCCTAGCTAGGATTGTTCTTCATTAATTAGGAACATCATAAATTTGCGGCTAGAAAGTTTCTATCGTCCTAGTCATAAATGGGTGTACTCTTATTTCAGTGAAAGACATCGGCTGACTTTGGCTAGGAAATTTCGCACGAACTAGTTGTAGGCATTTAAAGTTCTTCACATATACACAACCTATTCTACGAATAGGTGGTGACCTTTTTTCCTAAGCGTAAGTAGCTGGATACTATAGTAGACAACTATATCGTTTTTCCACTTCTTGGTCGTAGGCTAATGGTTTTTGCAGCCATGGGTTTGTCTAATTTGATAAATCAAGTCGTGGTTTCTACATATTTTAATTTTCACTTAGAATTGGCTAGTTGTTCATCAATTTCTCAGCCTATTTTGGCTTGTACAAAGTTATAAAACTTTTATCATTTTTATAATTCATGTAGATTGTTTTCAATGTTAATTGATCCACCTACTTCAAAAGTCTCACTACAACCCCTCACTTTTGTTATTGGACTCTCTATCTAGGTATTGGCACCCCAGTTCGCACCATCTATGAAAAAAATTCTAATTTGTATGCTTCAAAACTGGATACAAGAGGACTACATCAATAGTGTCGTCAAGACGGAAAAAAGGGCTGAGAAACACTATTCATTCCCCACCAAGATCATTTTAAAATATGGAAAGATTACATCGTGTTAACAAAATATTCATAGTAATATAGTTCATAATAATCTTAAATTGAACAAATATAAAGCACAACAATGGTTAAGACACAAACCTGAAACTTTTGTTAAAAAAAAATACAAGATTATCTAAACATACCCGAAGAGGTAAATAAAAATACAAGGTGTTACATTACTTTCGCATTATAATTATTTTTATAATTAAAGTAATTACACTAATACGTTAACAACATCTTAGGTCGATCATTGTAATTTATTGCTTGGCCGAAATCTAGATCATGTCCAAGATCACCTTGTTGAAGTATTCTTGAGTCATTAACTTCAATAATATTATACAAGCTGCACTTGATACAGATTATTGCAAAAAAATTGGTAGTGTCCTCGGTTCCCTCATCTTTTCAACATTATTAGAGACATTTTAATTTGCTTAACTTAATTGAAAAAGATGATTCAACTTGAACGAAACAAAATTAATGATCAAAATTAAAATGCGAAAATGAAGAGGCCAAACAATAAAATTTCTTCACTATATGTATACGTGTACGTAACTTTTTCTTAGTTCATCATTTTATAATTGTCAAAAATTGAGTAATTAACATGAGAACTTGCTATTACTACTAAGGTTTATTTATTTTTAGGTTTATGATACAATTAACAGTATTTATCTCAGTTTTTCGTATTACTAATAATAAACATTTTGTATGGATATAACATAAGAAACACCAATTTTGCACATTATAAATCTCCTAAAAATTTGTAGTTTCTCATATGTGATTTATGTGGTATCTTAACATTTGAAAATATATAAAATATATGTGATGTATCATGTGATGTTTTTCGCATTTCAAGTTGTAGAATACTACATATATTTTGTACTTTTTTTTAATAATGCTTGTTTCTCTAGGTTTTTATTTGTTGGATTCACTATAATTTAGTTTTTATTATTATTAAAATTTAGTATTGGAAGTTCGATTTGTTTTTTGGAATGAGTTTTCAGTTTTACATCATTATCTAAGATATATATATATCTCAAAAAACCAAAAAAAATAACTCAGAAGCTTCAACATGTATCTTTCCTGGGGTTCTTATGATTTTCATATTGATTAAAGCAAAAGACAAAAAGAAGCAACAATTTTGCAGGAACCCCACGAAACCAAAAATTACTAAAACCAAGTCAACCTAAATATGGCAGCACTGAAACATTTGACATCTGTATTGGTGACTGTGCTGGCATCAATGAAGGTACTCGTCAAAGATGAATATGCATGGACCTATAGTTATTCATTATACTGGTGCATCAACACGCTCCTGAGCATATACTGGGATGTTCACATCGATTGGAGGATGAGGTATGTTATGCCATCTACATATATTGGTATGTCTACATCGATTGGAGGATGAGGTATGTTATGCCGTATGATTCCATCGTGTTGAGTACTATCTTATATAATATTCACTTGAGATTTATCTTCGATAGGTAAGATATAAAAAGTAGTCACAAAGTTCTTCGTCTCAAATTTTGTGATTCCGCAATAACTTCTTATACTATCATATAGTTAAGTTATTGTGAGGTGATTGATATTTCTAGGATGTTCTTCGGGAATATAAGACCGTATTATCAATTCGTTCATGTTCACTTTGATTTATCAAAAAATAGAACAAAAACTTCGTAGGTATTTTTGTGGGAGACAGATTTATCTATCAGAAAAGACTTTTCTGTGGGAGACAAATTTGTTTATAAAGTCTTCGACTTTGGGTCGTAGAAGCTCTGGTGTCTGTATTGTTTCTTTTTCGCATTATATGTTTTATATAATTGAAATATCATAGGTTGTGCGTAGTTCAGTCAGTTGGTAAATCCGACCTTGTTTGTTGGATATAACTTGATTGACACTTGGGCATTGGTCTTTGGTACCATCAAAGTTATTTCTCTTATCAATCAGGATCACGAATTTCTCTCTGTTTGGTTTTCTGATTGGGTTGAGAAATAGAGATAAAGCTCTTTGATATATCTCTTGATTGAGCTCGCTTTTAAGTTGGTGCTCTCGGAATTATATTGGAGTTTAGTCCATACAGATTACCGAACGAATTATTAGGTGTGGTTGTTATACCCTTGCTTTTTCAAATTGGTTTTTGCTTACCATGGAAAATTCAAAAAAAATAAATAAAACCCTAACTTTTTCTACATAGCTTTTTAAATCTTTTACTCAATACCATGGGATACGGGACCTAGCTTTTAATTTCCAACCTTTATACTTTTTCACATATTTTTTTACGGGGTAATCCTCTTCCAATCTTGAATTACTGGATGCAAAATTCTCATTTGGTTGTTTTGAAAAACGAAAAATACTAGATTACCGACAGAAATCCCGTCAAATACCCTGACCCACACAACTGCCAGTAGAGTTGTCAATATCAGTCTGATATCTGGATTCCGTTTCCGAGTATTCGAGATCCTATAGGATTTTATCCTTTTTATCGAATATCGGATCAAATTTGTTATCGGATATTTCTTCCTTAATATATCGGAATCGAATTAGGCTCCATCTGTTTGTTAATATCCGATAAAAATAAGGACTTACTTGTAATTTTCCATCACCATATTAGAGTCGAGTAACCTAAGATAAGAAGGAAAACTTATTCATTTTTCTTTTTTTTCTTCTCTTCTCAGTTCTCAATCCCGCATCTCCACTCTCTGATGTTAAATTGTTAATCAGTCACTCACTCGATCAGGTATTGACTCAATTATCTATGATGTTAATATCTATTTAAATTTGTTCGATTTCTGTATTCGATTGTTATAAATTATGGTTTCTGTTGTTTATACAAAATTAGGGTTTTCTTCTCAATCAATTTCTGTGTATAATCTTTACAATTAGTTCTATGTAAGTTCATTGACTCGAGTAAATTAATGTTCTTTTCAATTGAGCTTCATTCATGTTCTGTCTGGTATTGTTTCTTTCACTTATTGTGCATTTTCTTTGAGCTGTTGTGCGAAATATCCTTCACAAGATATACCGAGTCGGCTTGTTTATTGATTAGTTTTGTTTGCGCTTTTTTGGTGTTTTAGTGTTCTTTTACTTTTCACTTGTTCTTGTATTTATAGAACATAGGTAATTCTAGAAATAGATGGGTTTTTGTATATTGAGGCAAGATAGTGGACTTGTTTTTGGTTCAGGTCCAAGAGGTCTTAGGACACCTTTTGTTTCGGTCTTGTTCTATAGTAATAATAGTTGCAACACCAAAATGTATATGCTCAAGTTTATAGTACAATCCAGATTTATGTTAACTGCTTCTTAGATAACATGTACGAAAGGATACACTGGTTCATCAAAGCATACCAGTTAATTCAACAAGTTTTTGTCGAATGTGTGTTAGTATTAGAGCACTGCTCGGTCGAAATCGCATGCGTTGCTATCTCAAGCATGTTTTTCAATGTTATTGATCAAAACTATAAGTCTTGATTTCTAGTATACTTATAGCTAAGTCTCGGACTAGGATAGAAAGTGTAGTTGAGTTCAAGACTTCATGGCGACCATCATACAAAGACGAAGAACTACTCAAGGAACTGGTGGAACTTCATCGACTAAAAGGTATGTATAAACTTGAACTTATCTATCACTCAAAAGTCTATCTACTCTATCTCCTATCTCGAGACAAAAGTCGTTTTGCTTATAGACTTTGATTATACACATTTGCTATTTCGAGCCGAGTTTATCTCGCTTATCTATTTCTCAAAATATGTGTTGGTAAGCTTTATCTTTGGCCAAGTCCATCTTTACTAGTGACAAAAGTCATATTAAGTTTCAATTACTTGAAAATTGTTTTGACGAACAATAGTATGTGAACAACAACAATATAACGTCCTCTAAGAATGTTTCAATGATTGAAATGAGAGTTTAGATTATATAACCATTGTTGGATATAAGCATTGTGCGGTAACTCATACATGTATAAGTGCTTATTCCTTGAACCAAAGTATGCGTACTTTGCTGCTCAGGAAAACAGGAACTAGATTCCGCGTACCCAGTCCGCGTACTGTCGGAGGTTCTCATCCCGAGAATTTCTGCTGGAGTTTGTGAATTGAAAACAAACTTATTCCGGGTACTTAAGTCCACGTACCAGTCCGTGAACTTAAGTTGGTTATTTTATAAAAACGATTATTCGTGAACTTAAACTTATATAAACTAAGGAATGCAAGTTTGCAAACCGTGGCTATAAAGTTCATGAATCAATTCGAGTGAATCAAATTGTTTTTTCTTCGAATGTGTCTTGTATGCTTCTATAAGATCTAAGAAATTGAAACTCTCTAACGGGTTCGTTTGAGTCATTTGAACTATTTATGGTAAAGAAGAATATGGTTGATATGAAAGTGCTCATATGGCTAACCATTTGGTTAACTACTGTTGAACCAACTAGATGTACATGTTTGTGTAAGGTTACACAAACCTAGATAAACGTGCATTTCATTTGTGTGTAACAAGCTAAGTTTCGATCTGAAAGATATTAGCTTGAATCTAATCAGGTTTTCATCTAACGGTGAATATTGAATGCTTTGTTACTAAGCTAACATTGATTGCAAGCCTTGATTTGAAAGACTGTATAAGGGAGAACTCTAGCAACTTGGGAACCTAATCCCCACACCTCCTGTGTGATACTAGTTGTATTAGCTAGAGTGATTCTCCTTTAACCTTAGGTTTCTACCGAGACCCTGTAGGTTAATGATAGGTGTCTTAAACACTTTCATTTATATCTATAGTTTATGTTTTATTTGTTATTTTTCTTGTGAATCATGTATCTTATGTGTGAGTTTGAGTTTATTAGGTGCAATGTAGTCATTGAGAGCAAAAGAAGGAGAAATCTTCCATTTGGAGCGTAAAAGGCAGACTCATCATTTCACAGGCGAGTGATGGAACCGTAGCCAAGCCAAGCTTTACTTGGTGGCTTGTCACTGTTGGTGGCCTGTAGCATTTGTTGGGCGTATATATCAAATTCACTCATTACCTGGCCCTGAATTCAAGAGAATGTGTTTCTCCTCTTCATTACACTCGACCTAAACTTGAGAGATTTGAGAGGTGGTGACTGCAGACATGAGAACCAGAGATGAAGAAGGAACCAGGTTGGAATCAGGGTTAGTGGTGGATCTAAAATTGAGAGGAGTGATTGAAGAAGATGGTGGTGTTATCATTAATGGAGGTTGATGTAGATGTAGGGTGTGATTGAAAACCAGATCGAGCAGGAATCAGTTTGGAGCGAGAAATTCAGGAAATAAAGACTGGGTTTCTGTTGTTGAGGGTGATTTAGGTCAGGAATTGATAGAGGAGATGTTCATGTGATTTGAAGTGGTGATGAATATAGGAGAAAGAAGATAATGTCGCTGATGATTTTCATGGGTTTGAGATGCAGAATGAGGTTTGCTGTGAAGATTTCAGAGAAGGATTGACTGAAGAATTGGAGCTAATGGGTTACAGAATTAGGGTTTGAATCACTTATTTTGGCAGAGAGATGAAGAATGGGGTGTTGTCTGTTTATGAAGTTGTTAGGGCTTGAGAGAAGACTCAGATGAAATTGGTGAAGGAGATATGGTGTTACAGATGACGCTCATGGTGGTATATTGCAGGTGACAGTGATACTGAGATCTATTTTGTGAATGTTGCAGGGTGATGATTGTAGCTGTACATGGGAGTTTCACTGTTGTTTGTGCATCTGAGCTGAGGGATTGAGAAGAATAACTTGTTGCTGGGTGGTTGCTAATGAAGCTACAGGCAGTGTTGGTTTTATAAATTGATTCACAGGATTTCGAAATACTGGTGGAAGATACAGAGAAGCGGTCGATGAGGTTGAGCTTAAATGATTGAATGGTCTGGTAGAGTAATCGAAGGCACCGGTGTTGTTGTGTGGTTGGCTTGTATTAGCCACAGTTGATATGAGAGTTCCGTGGAGTTATAGTTGCACCTGAATTGAAGCTGTTGTTACAGCTGATTGAAGTTGCAGAATGAACCGATGCCGCAAATGGTTGAAATGGAGTGGAACTGGTGGGGTTATTTGGTGATACAAAGCTGTTGTAGTCAGTTTGAGTGAATTGCAGGAGATGGGTCTTAACTGAGGTTGGAGATGCTCATCTAGATGTATGCTAGGATGTTAACATTGCAGTAATGACTTGAGAGTATCAGCTGAGGTGGGATGCATGGACCATGAGTTTCACGGATAAGTTCGAGCTGCTGATTGCTTGTGATGGAATTGAAGAATGCAACTGAAGTTGGGAGTTACAGCAAATGGATTGAATGTTTGAGTTGTATGCAAGATGGCTGAGTTGCAGGGGTTGAAAAGAAGCTGTTTGTGACTTGGTTTGGTGCAGTGTATGTTCTGATGAATCTGATCATACTTAGAATGAGAGATGGATGTGCAGGTGGCATCTGGTGTTGGCTGCCATAAGAAATTGATGGCAATGGTGGAGACTCAGGTGCAGGTGCAAGGCAAGTGATGTTGCTGTTGCTGTCAGTAAGAGAAGCAGTTGTTAATGAGCTGCAGAATGGAAGATGCAGCTGAAAGTGGAAGCTACAGCCAATGGATTGAAGGTTTGAGCTGTGAGAATGCCTGAATTGCACTAGATGAATGATTAGGATTATGTATATGAATGAAATGTGCAGGGATTGAACTGAGATGGAGAATTGAAGACAAGGTGATGCTATGTCATGGAAGAAGAGAATTTGGTCCTGGTCTGGGAGTGTAAAGATCTGGTTGTTGTTGAGGATAAACTCAGGTGGAATAAAATTACAAGGCTGAGATGGCTTTTGTTTATCTGCAATGGGGTGGTTTTGCTGGTGGTGGTCTGAGATGTGGTTATGAGCTGCTGCTGTTGCCACTTTGAGCAGGAATCCACAAAGAGAGTTTAGAAGGAGCCGAGTCTTTGGTGGTTTGATAGGGTTGCAGCTGAAATGGAATTGTTATGCAGCTGGGTATAAATCTTTTGCTGTAATTTGTGTTGCCTCAACTATTTATTGTTGCAGTTAAAGAGGAGCTGAAAATGGTGGTGATTGTGCTGAATTAACAAACATGAGTCTTGCTGAGAAGATTGAGATGAGTTAGCTCTGGCTTGTGCTGCAGTAATCGAGATGGTTGTGCAAGAAGGGTTGAGCAAAGTGCAGAGTGATGCACCACAATAGCGCATCAGTGGTTGTGGCCTGTGCAATGACCTTGGCCAGAACCAACTCAGTTAAGTCAGGTGGATTACTCAAACCTGACTCATCTGATTGGTTCTAACTGAGTTGACCCGATTGACTGACTCAGTGATCTTGACTGAGTTGACCCAGTTGACTGGTGACCGGTTTGACTTTGCCGGTCACCTGAGTTTTTTTCCGGCAATTCCCCGGCCACTTTACCAGTTTCCGGCTACTACTTTTCGGGACATATTTTCACTTGGGTACTCCTCACATATGGGCTTGGTGGATATTTTGTTATTGGACTTAATTTTGGAAGTTGGAGAAAAGCTACAAAAGAAGGAAAGTTTTCTACAACTTTGGAGCACGTATTATTATTCTTGGAGCTTTGGAGATAGCCGCAACTAGGGTTTGCTTTCGTTTATTTTTCATCTTCTTCAATTCATTTTTGATTATGATTATGATGAACTCAAAAGCTATGAGTAGCTAAACACAATTATTGGTTATGGGATAAAAGTTGATTTCTTAAGCTATGAGTAGCATATTACTTTTGACGCATACAACAGTGATCAAATTTTGGCGCCGCTGCCGGGGAGGCATACGACTTGTTATTAAGTTTTTAGTTTGTTATCATCATTTCTGCTTTCATATTTGTTTTTTGTTTCTTGTCTTGTTTCTCACTTGTTTGCGAGAATTGTTTTCAAGTACCTAATCCCTGGCTTCTAAAGATTGGAATTATCCAATGTGCGAGATAGCTACTCGAAGAGGCACAATACTCCAACCAAGTCAAGACACGACGGAAGAACAAGAGTTAGAAGTGGAAGAAGATTTACAACTAGAAGAAGAACAAGAGGATCCATTCGTAGAAGAACCACTAGTTGAAGAAGAAGAAGAAGCAATGGGTGATGCAAATCGTACACTCAAGGACTTGGCTTCTCATAGGCTTGATGCACAACAGTGGTGTATTGAGACAAACTCAACCTTCGAGATCAAGCTGGGGTTGCTTAGAGAGTTACCAAAGTTCCATGGCATGGTGAATGAAGACCCAAACAAGCATCTTATGGAATTCATTACTATTGTCAAGGTCATGCTTCCAGCGGAGACTGATGCCGATGGTGCAATGTTGAAAGTTTTTCCATTTTCTATGATGGATAGAGCTAAGGATTGGTTGTACTCTTTGCCATCTGGAAGTGTCACTACATGGAACGGGTTGAAGAAACTCTTTCTAGAGAGGTATTTTCCTGCGTCAAAGGCTACTCAAATTCGCAAAGAGATATGTGGGATAAAGCGAAATGTGGGAGAATCTTTATATGAATGTTGGGAGCGATACAAGAGATTAGTGGCAAGCTGTCCACACCATCAATTCAGTAACGTTATGATAATCCAAAAATTCTACGAAGGTCTCCAATCTAGTGATAAATATCTTCTTGATGCACCGGGTGGTGGTGCACTAGTGAACAAGACGGTGGCCCAAGCTACCGAGTTGATTGAAAGCATGGATGCAAACTCACAACAATTCTACACAAGAGGCGAACCAATGGTTATGCGGGTGCGCGAAGTTGCGGATTCATCATCACACCGTGATCAAAGGATGGATAATATGGAGAAAATGATGGAAAAGATGGCTGCAGTTATTTTACCTTCATATTGTGAAGAGTTAGACCAAGCTAGTGCGGTCTTTTTTCCAAATCAGAAAAGACGATATGATCACTACTCCAACACTTACAATCCGGGATGGAGAGATCATCCAAATTTTAGCTATGCCAACAAGCAAGGTGCAGTCCAACAACCTACTTTCAACCGTTTGGGTGGATTTCAACACAACAACAACAATTCTAGCCGCAACATCAAGAATTTCAACAACCACAACAATCGATGCAAAATCAAGGTTCCGATATTGATGCAAAGTTTCAAACAATGACGCAGGGCATTTCTACTATGTTTAAAGAAAGTCAGCAGGAAACTAAGAGTGTTATCAAGGATTTGCAGACACAAATGGGCTCCATGGTGATGGACATAAACAAATTGAAGGCACAAAATAGTGGGAAACTCCCTTCTCAACCCATTAACTAGGGCTGTTCATGGTCGGTTTTGGTTCGGTTTCTAGCCAAACCAAAACCGAAACCAATACTATTGGTTTCTAAAAATCTAAACCAAACCAATCCATTAACCATTGGTTCGGTTTCCAAATGGTTCCAGTTGGTTTCGGTTTGTCCCAGTGGTTTTTGGTTAACCAATAATTATGTCAAACCAAAAAAAAATACACAAATTTACAGATAAAAAAATCGTAGTTGCCGATAGTATTGGTTTACACAAATATACAGACAAAAAAATAATCAAGAATAGTTAAAGCTTACTCTAATTCTAGATATCAAAAGAAGATATATAAGATATCTTAATTTAGTTATTGACAAATAAAAAAGAAGGAAGACGGGAAGAAAAAAGTCGAGTAGCAGCAGCTGTAGTTGGGGATGGAGAAGGGAGGCGGCTGAGAAAAAGAGAAAGAGGGAGAGTATCATAATGAAATATTAGATTTAGGGTTTCTATTTATCCTCTAAATCAATGGGTAGAATCTAATACTTTTAAATCGACGGTAGAAATTAAGTTTAAAAATTAATCGGTTCCCCTATGGTTTTTGGTTCGGTTTTCAGGTCAAACCAAAACCAAACCAGTAATGTCGGTTTTTCAACTTTTTTTACCAAACCAATCCAAATCTAAATGGTTTGGTTCGGTTTCTTTCTTATTGGTTTGGTTCGGTCGGTTTCCAACTGTTAACCGACATCATGTTCAGCCCTACCATTAACCCAAAAGAGGGTGCCAATGCTATTACGTTGAGAAGTGGTACACAACTTGTGCAACCCGAGGTTACTGATTCGGGCAAGGTGGAAACACCAAAGGAACCTGTTTTGGAGGAGAAGAGTGATGATTCTCCCCAAACTTCTGATGTACGTGATGGTATTTTTCAATGATGTTGTAGTAAGATGATTCGTTCACTCAGACTTGTTGAAATCGTTTTTAGGATTAATAAAGGAAAAACACTAAAAATATACAAATTATGTCACAAGATGAAGAGACGATGAGACGCGGGATTCCACTACTTTTCATATTGTTATGGTTCAGTCATTAACTGTAGACAATATAGCTCAAACAAAAGAAGTTGTGACTCTAGTTCTTTGCCAAAAATAGATTTCATAAAATATTATTTGTATTTAGAACTAAGCATGCGACATCTAACAAAATAACAAATAATTAATAGAAATCATAAAGCAATTAAATCTATGCAAAAAGTCAATAAAAGAATTAATTCATTTACCACAATCATGAAAAGTTGCTTCCTCTGTTGTCCCAGTGATGGGGTCTAGCTCCGCATGGTGAAAACACACTCAAAAGAATTTTTCATTGCTCAAAAAGGTGTTTACAGGGAGAAAAGGTATAAAACATGGCCTTTGTAACAGTTATAATTGTTACAGATACAACAATAAACTATTACTGACGCTGTAGATTCTACGACTGTCACTATGTGTCGCAACCACTGTAGCAATTACGACTGCTCCTTGTAGTCTTATGTTCTTCGTATGTTCTTCAATGGCAGCAGCAGAGACAATCTCTACAACTTGATTTTTCGACTCTGCAGTGCTCTATTCTATCCCCTAACTCTCCATTCTGGACTCTTGTACCTTCAGAAGCACCTTCAGGTACTGGAGTTGTTGTTCGAATTTGTAGGAAGAGATCGAACTCGGCATCCTGAAAATTAACGTATTCCAGATCTCTTTCTCAAAGAGCTGCTGCCATGAATTGCTTCTGCAACTCCCATTATCAGACCCCATTTCTGTAAGGTCGCCTTTTCCTTTTGCAGAGACTTAAGTAGATCTTTGGCAAAGCAGAAAAATGAGAAATGAAACTTCAATATGTTCTTCCTAGAGAAAAGATGTGGTGAGTAGCAAGACACGTTCACTTATCTTCTTGCACACATGATCTTCACATGCTCGAACCATTTAGTGGATGGCCATGAGATGCAGACTTGGAAATCCATGAAGTCATAGTGCCTTGAACTGCTGCATTGGTGCATATAGCGCAAATACCGTTTAGCCCCTTGTTTAGCCATATATTCCTTGGGTGAACAGATTTTTTTTGTAATTCCTGTAAATGACTTAAAACGAAACTATTAGCTGGCTTATGATACCTAGATAGTGTAAATGTGGGTATAAAAGTGTTGTACTTGTGTGCTTATCAGATTCCCCCACACTTACATTTTGCTATTCCCGAGCAAAACAAAACAAAATCCGCTCTACAGCTGGATAAAATAGGAGATAGGGGTATCCACTCTACAACTGGATAAAATAGGAGATGGGCAATTAAGATGGAAGGGTATCCGCTCTACAGCTGGATAAAATAGGAGATATGGGTATCCGCTCTACAACTGGATATGGGGAAAAATCTGCTAAACAGTAAGACCGAACCACTAAACAGTGGTTGAGAGAAGCTCACTAAACAGCAAGGCAAACCACTAAACAGTGGTGTAAATATTTCTGCTACACAGCTAGACAAAAAATCAAAAAGACCCGCTCAATAGCCGGTCATGACATGAAAATGAACCATTTTTTTTGTTTTGAAAATTCATAACGAAATTGAATACCTACCACAAATATATATGATTAACCACTCCCCCACACTTAAACTTTACATTGTACTCAATGTAATTGAGTCATCCAACGTAGAGTTAAGGTGAGAATTCTAAAATGTGATATGCAATAGGCAAAAAAAGATATAAGGTAGAGTAAAGGGAACAAAACTGATGGGTCGACTCCCACGAAGCGAATAATATTTGATCCCTGCTTGCGCACGGCAAGTAATCTCAAACAAAGTGAAGATAATACACAACAACCTTCCAAGCATATATATAAAGTCTGAAAAGTTGGGGATCAACCCAACATATCAGGTTAGCTGCAAATAAGAACCCGCACAGACTATAATTAACCAAACATATGAGAAAACCCATTCCCTGTTCAAAACAATAAACAAGTGATGTTCTGTCGGGATCAGTAAACCCATTCCCTGTTCATAAAACCTTTTCTTGTGAGGCAGAGTCGAGACTTTTGATCACTCCGAACCCGAATTTCTTTCGATAAGGGATGGTTATTTCTCTCTCAACTTTTAAGGATGAGATTGTGTTCATATATGTGTCTAACTTCTTATCACTAGTGTGCAGAATCTTTATGTCTTATTAGCGCGTTGGATGCTATCTTTTCGGAGAACTTGTAAGTTGGAAAAGTAGGTTTTTTGGGTATATCTCTAGTAAACCCTCATGAGATGGAGTTGTATGTATCCTTTAGAATAAGTTTTGTGTGATTTGCTCGAGGACTAGCAAAGTCTAAGTGTGTGGGAATTTGATAGGTGTCATAAACACCTTCATTTATAGCTACAGTTTATGCTTTCTTTATTATTGTTCTTGTGAATCATGTATCTTATGTGTGAGTTTGGGTTTATTAGGTGCAATGGAGTTATTGGGAGCAAAAGAAGGAGAAATCTTCCATTTGGAGCGTAAAAGGCAGACTCATCATTTCACAGGCGAGTGATGGAAGTGGAGCCAAGCCAAGCTTTACTTAGTGGCTTGTCACTGTTGGTGGCATGTAGCATTTGTTGGGCGTATATATCAAACTCACTCATTGCCTGGCCCTAAATTCAAGAGAATGCGTTTCTCCTCTTCATTACACTCGACCTAAACTTAAGAGATTTAAGAGGTGGTGACTGCAGACATGAGAACCAGATATGAAGAAGGAACCAGGTTGGAATCAGGGTTAGTGGTGGATCTAAAATTGAGAGGAGTGATTGAAGAAGATGGTGGTTTTGTCATTAATGGAGGTTGATGTAGCTGTAGGGTTTGATTGAAAACCAGATCGAGCAGGAATCAGTTTGGAGCAAGAAATTCAGGAAATAAAGACTGGGTTTCTATTGTTGAGGGTGATTTAGGTCAGGAATTGATAGAGGAGATGTTCGTGCGATTTGAAGTGGTGATGAATACAGGAGAAAGAATATAATGGCGCTGATGATTTTCATGGGTTTGAGATGCAGAATGAGGTTTGTTGTGAAGATTTCAGAAAAGGATTGACTGAAAAATTGGAGCTAATGGGTTGTCGAATTAGGGTTTGAATCACTTAATTTTGGCAGAGAGATGAAGAATGGGGTGTTGTCTGTTTATGAAGTTGTTAGGGCTTGAGAGAAGACTTAGATGAAATTGGTGAAGGAGATATGGTCTTACAAATGTTTCTCATGGTGGTATATTGCAGGTGACAGTGATACTGAGATCTATTTTGTGAATGTTGCAGGGTGATGATTGTAGTTGTACATGGGAGTTTCACTGTTGTTTGTGTAGCTGAGCTGAGGGATTGAGAAGAATAACTTGTTGCTGGGTGGTTTCTAATGAAGCTACAGGAAGTGTTGGTTTTATGAATTGATTCACATGATGTCGAAATACTGCTGGCAGATACATAGAAGCGGCCGATGAGGTTGATCTTAAATGATTGAATGGTCTGGTAGAGTAATCGAAAGCACTGGTGTTGTTGTGTGGTTGGCTTGTATTAGCCACTGTTGATATGAGAGTTGTGTGGAGTTATAATTGCACCTGAGTTGAAGCTGTTGTTACAGCTGATTGAAGTTGCAGAATGAACCGATGCCGCAAATGGTTGAAATGGAGTGGCACTGGTGGGGTTATTTGGTGAAACAAAGCTGTTGTAGTCAGTTTGAGTGAATTGCAGGAGATGGGTCTTAACTGAGGTTGGAGATGCTCAGCTAGATGTATGTTAGGATGTTAACATTGCAGTAATGACTTGAGAGTATCAGCTGAGGTGGGATACATGGACCATGAGTTTCACGGATAAGTTTGAGCCACTGATTGCTTGTGAGGGAATTGGAGAATGCAACTGAAGTTGGGAGCTATAGCAAATGGATTGAATGTTTGAGCTGTATGCAAGATGGCTGAGTTGCAGGGGTTGAAAAGAAGCTGTTTGTGACTTGGTTTGGTGCAGTGTATGTGCTAGTAATACTTAGAAGAAGAGATGGATCTGTAGGTGGCATCTGGTGTTGGTTGCAATAGGAAATTGATGGCAATGGTGGAGACTCGGGTGCAGGTGTAGGTGCAAGGCAAGTGATGTTGTTTTTGCTGTCAGTAAGAGAAGCAGTTTTTAATGAGACGCAGAATGGAAGATGCAACTGAAAGTGGAAGCTACAGCCAATGGATTGAAGGTTTGAGCTGTGAGAATGCATGAATTGCACTATATGAATGATTAGGAATATGTATATGAATGAAATGTGCAGGGATTGAACTGAGATGGAGAATTGGAGACAAGGTGATGCTATGTCATGGAAGAAGAGAATTTGGTCCTGGTCTGGGAGTGTGAAGATCTGGTTGTTGTTGAGGATAAACTCAGGTGGAATAAAATTGCAAGGATGAGATGGCTTTTGTTTGTCTGCAATGGGGTGGTTTTGCTGGTGGTGGTTTAAGATGTGGTTATGAGCTGCTATTGTTGCCATTTTGAGCAGGAATCCATAAAGAGAGTTGAGAAGGAGTTGAGTCTTTGGTGGTTTGGTAGGGTTGTAACTGAAATGGAATTGTTATGCAGCTGGGTATAAATCTTGTTGTAATTTGTGTTGCCGAAACTATGTATTGTTGCAGTTAAAGAGGAGCTGAAACTGGTGGTGATTGTGCAGAATTAACAAACATGAGTCTTGCTGAGAAGATTGAGATGAGTTAGCTCTGGCTTGTGCTACAGTAAACGAGATGGCTGTGCAAGAAGGGTTGAGCAAAGTGCAGAGTGATGCACCACAATGGCGCATCAGTGGTTGTGGCCTGTGCAACTTAGTAAGGCCTGTGCAATGGCCTTGGCCAGAACCAACTCAGTTAAGTCAGGTGGATTACTCAGACCTGACTTATCTGACTGGTTCCAACTGAGTTGACTGACTCAGTGACCTTGACTGAGTTGACCCAGTTGACTGGTGACCGGGTTGACTTTGCCGGTAACCTGAGTTTTTTCGACGACTTTTCCGGCCACTTTACCAGTTTCCGGCGAATAGTTTTCGGGACATATTTTCACTTGGGTACTCCTCACATATGGGCTTGGTGGATATTTTGTTATTGGACTTTGGAGATTGGACTTAATTCTATAAGTTGGAGAAAAGCTACAAAAGTGCGAAAGTGTTCTACAACTTTGGAGGACGTATTATTATTCTTGGAGCTTTGGAGATAGCCGCAACTAGGGTTTGCTTTCGTTTATTTTTCATCTTCTTCAATTCATTTTTGATTATGATTATGATGAAATCAAAATCTATGAGTAGCTAAATACAACTATTGGTTATGGGATAAAAGTTGATTTCTTAAGCATGTTATTTAAATCAATGGATTAGTTTTGTCTCAACTTTATTGTTTATGATTCATTATTAATATTGTTGCATGATTTGAGTGCTAGTTTGATTGAGTCCGGAATCAATTAGATTGGTCTTCATATCTATTGCTAGATTAGGTTTATTATACGAAAGAGTGATAAATTCCTGATTACAAGTAGCATAAATGTGAGTAGTGCTTGTAGTGATATATCCTACTAGTCACATATGAATGATAACCTTTGTTAAAACGAATTAGTGCTTTTACACGTTTGTTTGCATTGATTAGTCTTATTTCATAGAACTTATTGCTCTTAGGGGGTTAAAGTTAATTGTGTTTTTACGCTTTAGGTTGCTTTCTAGGTAGATTTTACAATAGCATCTTTTAATGTTGTTTGTGATAAAATTGGGAAATTAACGGGATACTCTTGCGATCAACATATCCTAGGACTTCTAATAGATGAGAGATTAAAATTTCAATTCTAGTCATTGATAAAAATATATGTTTGTGAATGATACTATCCCGTGATCAATATCTTCTCCTTATTGATTATTCAAATTATTTTATTGCTTTCGATTACTTTTATTGCTTTGTTTATTTAGATAAAACAAAAATCCCCCCTTTGGTTACTTAAGAATCTGAAAAATTTGATAACAACAAAAGCCTCTCTGTGGGAACGATCCTTTCTTACCCTTGCTATATTATATATTTTAAGTTGTAAGAAAGTAATATTATTTTTGACGCATACGATAGCGATCAGTTAACGACTTGAAGACTTCATTGGGATTGTGAAGCCAGACTGATACTATTTTTCTTGTAGTTGTGTGATCTGATCTTGTTGTTTCTATCGTACTAAGTACAATTGTAAGATTGGCTTGAGATTGATTTATCCGATAGGCAAGATATAAAAAAAAGTCACAAACATCTCCGTCTCATCGTTTGTGATTCCGTAATATCTTCTTTCGCTAGTCGATTAAGATTATTGTGAGGTGATTGATAATACTAGGTTGTTCTTCGGGAATATAAGTCCGGGTTATCAATTGGTTCCTGTTCACCTTGATTTATCAAAAGACGAAACAAAAACTCGTAGGTATTTTTGTCGGAGACAGATTTATCTATTACCGTAGACTTTTTTTGTGTGATACATATTTGTTTATTAAAGTCTTCGACTTTGGGTCGTAGCAACTCTTAGTTGTGGGTGAGATCAGCTAAGGGAATCAAGTGCGTAGTATCCTGCTAGGATTAGAGACGTAAGGAGTGCAACTGTACCTTGGATCAGTGTGAAATTGATTGGGGTTCAACTACAGTCTAGACCGAAGTTAGTTTGTAGTAGGCTAGTGACTGTAGCGGCTTAATACAATGTGTGTTCAATCTGGACTAGGCCCCGGGGGTTTTCTGCATTTGCGGTTTCCTCGTTAACAAACTTCTGGTGTCTGTGTTATTTCTTTTTCGCATTATATTTGTTTATATAATTGAAATATCAGAGGTTGTACGTTGAATCAATCAATTGGGAAATCCAACCTTGGTTGTTGATTGAAATTAATTGATACTTGAACATTGGTCTTTGGTACCGTTCAAGTGATATCTCTTGTATTCAATTAGACTCACAGATTTCTATTTGCTTGAGTAAGTATTGAATCGAGAAAGAGAGATATAACTCTTTGATATACTTTTATTAAGATTGAGTCTGACTGTCTAGTTGATTCTGTTAAAAAGTATATTGAAGTTAGTCCATACAGATTGCTAAGCGAAATATTAAGTGTGGTTGTTAGACCCCCGCTTTTTCAATTGGTATCAAAGCAGGTAAACACGTTTAAAGACCTTATAAGTCTGTGTTTGTAGCGATCTGACTCTACGGACAGGAATTCTATCTCCATAAACGTACCACCAATTTTCGATGGCTCAAACTACCTATGGTGGGAAATTTCTATGCGTACTTTTCTTCAAGCTCGTGATTTTCAAATATGGGTACGTGTTGTTAATATCTATGATCCTCCGGTTAATACATAAGGATATGTATCTATACCTAAGGATATTGGTAGATATAGTCCAGAAGAAATCCTAGCCGCAAAGCAAAATTCTGACGGCTTAAATGCTATCATACATGCCATTACCCCAGAGCTTCAACACCATGTGACTACGTGCACTAAGTTTAAAGAAGCCTGGGATATCTTAGATACCGTATTTGAAGGAAATACCAATGACAAATAAGCTAGGCATCAAAACATAAATTCTGATTGGGAAAACCTTCGTATGGCAGATGAAGAAATATTTGATGAGTTTAATCACAAAGTGTCTGAAATTTTTAATGCATCTTTTGCATTGGGTAAGACCATTCCTGAAATGGACATTGTGATGAAAATTCTCAGATCGTTTCCATTTAGATACGATTCTAAGAAGCATGCCATCGTTGAAGGAAATAATCTCGCAACGCAATCCAGAAATACTCTGGTTGGGAAGCTAAAGATATTTGATCATGAGCACACGTCCAAGTCCTGTAAGGATGTTGCTTTCAAAGCACTAAAGAACACTAAATTAATTGACAAAAGTAAAAGTGTTTACATCTCTGAAGATGATCTTTCTGAGGCTGATTCATCGGATTAAGATCTTGACAAGCCAGTCTCATTGATCACAAGACAGTTTAGGGATCTTATTTTGAAGAGAAGTAAACGGTTCTCCAGAGATAAATCCAAGTCATCAGAAAAACCACATAATCGTGTTCCTCCTAAAAATAGGGATAATGATGAAACTGATGACGAGGATATGCCTCAATGCTTAATGCTTTAAGTGTAAAGGCTTTGGTCATTTTGCAAATGAGTGTCCAAATCGAAAGAAATACATTGGGAACAAAGGTCTTGCTGCAACTCTTGATGAAATGTCTGACAACTATGATTCTGATGAAGACGAAAAATCAAGTGTTGCACTTCTTTGTGAGAATATTTATTTTGATAATTGTAGCAATACATACATAAATCTTGAAATTCTTTCAGAAGATAACTCAACCAATCTGGAAGATGAAACTGACCCCTCTATTGGAAACTTTGTTGAATAATGTTTCAGGTTTAACTATGTGTCTAGCAGCTTGCACATCTCAGATGCCTGAGTTATATTCAAGGTTGATGTGCTCGTATTGTTCACTCAAAGGTCATGAACTATCAAAGTGTTACAAGTATAAACACAAATTGATACATGTCAACAAATTTCAACGAAGAGCAAATCGATTAGCAAACAAGCTCAAACTTGTTCAAAAGACTGCTGAGGTATGTAAGATTTTATCTTCGTCTAATAAGTTAGTTTCCAAGGATAAAACAAGACCATTAGAGAAGAAAGCATGGTCCAATCGTTTTTATAGACATAGGTGTATGGATTCCTCTTAAGAGGAACATGGTGGACAAATTGTTGTTCACCGCAACACAACTTGATTGTGTTGATTTGGTGATCTTGTCTCATGTGCCTGATCAAAAGAGACAAGGTTGTGCACCTCTCGGGCATTATGAAAAGTTTGCTTTCATCTTTTCTTAGTTTGGTTTTTTTGATACAAAATGGGAATTTCGTGTCTATCAATAAAGGAGGGTTATTCTCGATAATTATACTCTCTCTAGGGTTTAGAATTGTGCGTGCACGAACCTATTAAAGGTTGCGTAACCCTACATTCTTTTTTCCTTCCCTGAAACTTCTGTTATCTTAAGACTACTTGTTGAGTTGAATTGTGATTTCCTCTCACAAACACATACGCTTATGGATGCTCCAAGTATTATGTCTTCTGATCGAAAATATGTTAATATGATTGTAAAGCCATCAATCATGAAGGAAAAAGAGAAATCTCTGTTGCCTCAAACTTTGAAAAGGAAAAGAAGGAATGTGAGGAAGCCAAGAGCTGTTCCTTCAAATTCTCAGAAGTTATCTGATGTTCTTGAAGTGTTGAAGGAGACACGAAAGGAGATTCAAAAAATAAAGGATTTTGTGCTTAAGACTCATGAGATTCAGAAGGCCCTGGTTCGACATCAGTCAAGAAGGTTTATTGATATTAACTCATATCTTCATGAACCTTATGTCCCTCTGGCTGTTGACAACAATGAGTTCGGGGACGATAAAGAATTCTTCAAAGGTCTTAACGTCTAGTAAATCTTATTATGGGAATTTTATTCTTGTGTTTTTAGAAAGAATAACTAGAGTTTGGAATAGCCATTATTGTGATTACACATATCTATGTCCAACGTTTTCATCTTTATTGTTTTTAGATTTATTTGATTAAATTCTAAAAAGTTGTTTGGAAGATGATTTTTGCAGTATTAATCTTTATGGTTTTTATATATTGCAAATTTGTTATGGGATATGTGTGTTTGCGTCCGTGAACTATGATTATCTCATACATTGTCAAAAGTTAAGTCTTTCGTATGTCGATATGCATGTATTGATAAAAGAATGAATGAACTTTTGACTTTGCAAAAGTTTGAAGCCTATTATGTCATTATGCAAATATTGATGGAAGATAGGATGACCTTTTGTTCACGAGGATTATGTCTATTGTATGTCATTGTGCAAATGGTTATGGAAAATAGAATGAATCCTTGTTTATCCCGCAGTATTGATCTTCCCTGATCCATATGTTATGTACATACTGTGAGGCTCCATAAGTTCTCTTATGTTGAACATTTCCGATTAAATTAATCATGGGTTTTCTTGTGTTTAATTTAATTGAGTATTTTTGGATTCAAATTCATATTCGTATATGATTTGTTATTTCCAAAGAAATCCTTCTTTTCTTGTGAAAGTAAGGTCGCTCTTGTTGTTCTTTAGGGAATGGCATTTTATGGGGGAGAGTTTTTAATTGAACTTGTGCTTAATTGCCAAATCTTTGTGGGGAATGAGGTTGTGGAATATCATAGGGGTTATCTTGTATCTTTATAAACTCCTTGATGAATGCATTTAGCTTAGGCTATATGATGGCATCTAAAAAGTTCATATGTGCTTTCTTTTGGTCATGAAATGTTTCTATGGAAATTTCATTAGGATCCCACTAGTTTCCGTACCTTTGCCAATTTTATTGACAAAAAGGGGGAGAATTAATGTGTAGTTCACACTACAAATACATATGGTTTTCGGATCATTATGTAAGGGGGAGTGGTTCCATGTGAGATGGAGTATTGACTAAGGGGGAGTGATACATATCACCATAGTATTGTTGTCGAAGTTGTGATACAATTGAACTTTGATGTTGTATAATAATACTATGACACTGTATAACACAGATTGAGAATTCTTGTTTTCTCATTGTTATGACTATGGGTTTTCAACAACGGTGATACTAAACTTACAACTTTTGGGATCATTGGTGTACTTGGAAGTAACGAAGATTTCGAGTAACGTTGAAGAACCAAGAAGATCAGGCATGTGGAAGAGAAGCTACAAAAATTTATTTATCTATTTTTGTATTCCATATGTATTGATAGTTTGGAAATAAAATTGACAAAGGGGAGATTGTTAGAGCACTGCTCGGTCGAACTTGCATGCGTTGCTATCTCAAGCATGTTTGTCAATGTTAGTGATCAAAACTATAATTCTTGATTTCTAGTCTACTTATAGCTAAGTCTCGAACTAAGATATAAAGTGTAGTTGAGCTCAAAACTCCATGACGATCATCATTCAAAGACGAAGAACTACTCAAGGAACTAGTGGAACTTCATTGACTAAAAGGTATGTGGAGACTTGAACTTATCTATCACTCAAAAGTTTATCTACTCTATCTCCTATCTTGAGACAAAATTCGTTTTTCCATATAGACTTTGATTATATACATTTGCTATTTCTACCCGAGTTTATCTCGCTTATCTATTTCTCGAAACATGTGTTCGTAAGCTTTCGCTTTGGCCAAGTTCATCTTTAATAGTGACGAAAGTCATATTAAGTTTCAATTACTTGAAAATTGCTTTGACGAAAAATAGTGTGAACAACAACTATATACCGTCCTCTAAGAATGTTTAAATGATTGAAATGAGAGTTTACATTATATAACCATTGTTGGATATAAGCATTGTGTGGTAACTCACACGTGTATAAGTCCTTATTCCTTGAACCAAAGTATGCGTACTTTTCTGCTCAGGAAAAACGGAACTAGAGTCCGCGTACTCATTCCGCGTACCCAGTCCGCGTACTGTCGGAGGTTCTCATCCCGAGAATTTCTGCTGGAGTTTGTGAATTGAAAACAAACTTATTCCGTGTACTTAAGTCCGCGTACCAGTCCGCGATTTAAGTTGGTTATTCTCTAAAAATAATTTTTCGTGAACTTAAACTTATATAAACTAAGGAATGCAAGTTTGCAAACCGTGGCTATAAAGTTCATGAATCAATTCGAGTGAATCAAATAGTTTTTGCTTCGATTGTGTCGTGTATACTTCTATAAGATATAAGCAATTGAACAACTCTCTAACTAGTTCATTTGAGTCATTTGAACTAGTTATGGTAAAGAAGAATATGGTTGATATGAAAGTGCTCATATGGCTAACCATTTGGTTAAGTACTGTTGAACCAACTAGATGTACATGTTTGGGTAAGGTTACACAAACCTAGATAAACGTGCATTTCATTTGTGTGTAACAAGCTAAGTTTCAATATGAAAGATATTAGCTTGAATCTAATCAGGTTTAACAGTGAATATTGAATTCTTTGTTACTAAGCTAACATTGATTGCAAACCCTTATTTTAAAGACTATATAAGGGAGAACTCTAGCAACTTGGAAACCTAATTCCCACACCTCATGTGTGATACTAGTTGTATTAGCTAGAGTCAATTCACCTTTAACCTTAGGTTTCTACCGAGACCCTGTAGGTTAACGACTTGAAGAATTCATTGGGATTGTGAAGCCAAACCGATACTACTTTTCTTGTAGTTGTGTGATCTGATCTTGTTGTTTCTATCGTACTAAGTACAATCGTAAGATTGGCTTGAGATTGATTTCTCCGATAGGCAAGATATAAAAGAAGTTACAAACATCTTCGTCTCATCGTTTGTGATTCCGCAATATCTTCTTTCACTAGTCGATTAAGATTATTGTGAGGTGATTGATAATACTAGGCCGTTCTTCGGGAATATAAGTATGAGTTATCAATTGGTTCCTGTTCGCCTTGATTTATCAAAAGACGGAAAAAAAACTCATAGGTATTTCTGTGCGAGACATATTTATCTATTACCGTAGACTTTTCTGTGTGATACAAATTTGTTTATTAAAGTCTTCGACTTTGGGTCGTAGCAACTCTTAGTTGTGGGTGAGATCAGCTAAGGGAATCAAGTGCGTAGTATCCTATTGGGATCAGAGACGTAAGGAGCACAACTGTACCTTGGATCAGTGTGAGATTGATTGGGGTTCAACTACAGTCCAGACCGAAGTTAGTTTGTAGTAGGCTAATGTATGTAGCGGCTTAATACAGTGTGTTCAATCTGGACTAGGTCCCGGGGTTTTTCTGCATTTGCGGTTTCCTCATTAACAAAACTTCTGGTGTCTGTGTTATTTATTTTACGCATTATATTTGTTTATGTAATTGAAATATCACAGGTTGTGCGTTGAATCAATCAATTGGGAAATCCAACCTTTGGTTGTTGATTGAAATTGATTGATACTTGAACATTGGTCTTTGGTACCGTTCAAGTGATTTCTATTGTATTCAATTAGACTCGCATATTTTTATTTGCTTGAGTAAGTATTAAATCTAGAAAGAAGGATATAACTCTTTGATATAATTTTATTAAGATTGATTCCGACTGTCTGATTGATTCTCTTAAAAAGTATATTGGAGTTAGTCCATACAGATTGCTAAGAGAAATATTGGGTGTGGTTGTTAGACCGCCGCTTTTTTAGTTAGTATAAACATCGAAATGAGATGGTAACTTATTGTGTGTTTCATTTCAGGTTATGAATGCTTTTGAAAATGACTCCCCTGTAATTGTAATTGTGTTTTTTTTTATTGAATTGCTTGTTATTAATCATTTGGCTCTGAATATGTTTGAACTTATTGCTTGTTATTAATCCCAAAGACTGTGCATCATCTGAAAAGGTTAGGTTTCAATACTGAAATCTTCAGTGCTGGTAGTAGAGTGCTTACAACACACAAAACTTCATTAGTTTCAGAGGTTGTTGAAGCATTGTTGTGCTTAATTTATTGGTTGCCAGACTTCTTTTGTGAAGGTAACATTTCTTTTCTTTTGCTTAAAATCAATGCATAGTTTCATTTGTTTTTCTTCTTAGTTCTATTACTTATATATCTTATTTGAATGTTGTTGACTTGTTGTAATGCAAATATGGAAATTGTAGATAGAAAGCAAGAGAGACTTTGTGTTTCTTACTTTCTTTAACATTTTTTTTGTGTTTCTTTCCTGTGTGTGTGAGAGTAAGATACTTAACACTTAAGAGTAATGCTTTTAAAACTGTTTGTGTTTGAATGTGTGTTTGAAGACAATTTGGATGACATGTTTTAGAAATTAAACTTAAATTTCAAGTATGAATATGTTTTACATGGTTTTTAATTTTTTTTTTGCCAGAAATCGAATATTATCTGATATCCAATAGCTTAACCTATTGAAATCGATATCGATATCTTACTTTTGATATCCTATAACATATTATCGGATACAAATTTCTAAATGTCCGACGAATATTCATCCTGTTGACGATCCTAACTGTCAGGCCCATTTTTACCCATTATGTCGTTCATAATCCCAGTGATATAAGGTAGCTAAAAACCGTCGGACACTCTCTCACGATTTTATGTTGGCGATAGTTTAGCATCATCATTTGAAAAGAATATTTATAGACCTACCGAGAGATTTATTCCACAAAACCTATCAACTCTTACGTATTTGGCTGCCCCACCGCCCACAAAGATTGACAAGTGACCCTTTTTCTTTGGTGGCCAGTCCTATAATAACGAGAGAGTAGGTGTATTTTGTGTGCAATAATTCTATATATATCATCACCTAAAACAACACAACACAACCTCCTCACATAGGGTGAGTCTTGCCATCTTGGAGTTAGTAGAGGGTCCGTTTTTGGGCCCACAATTAAAATTATGTAAGAGGGTTGTTTTTGGATTGTTTCAATCTATCGTTGTTAACAATTTTTGTTTTGTGTTACGTTTAGCATTTCTGTTAGAAAAGAGGCCATGACACCGTTGACTTTTAAGGTGTGTAGTTGTGTAGACGTGCTTAGCACTGACCATAAGGCCAAGCACTACGGTGCACGTTTTCCCTTCCCTATCCTCTAAATGTAGGGAAAAATCCAAACAACCAAGTCTTATGGTATCCCATATCCCTACTTAGAAGGGATATCCCTTCCCTACATTTCAAACTGGATCAGTCATATGACTCATATCCAGGTAGTAGGGGAATGGAAATGGTACGAAAACTGAGTTTCCGTGTAAAATTGTGTGTTACAGATACTTAGTTTCCGTTTTTCAATTGAAATGGATACTCAATATCCGTGACATTTTTTACAGGGAAACTAAATATCTGTTTCTGGTTTTCAAAGTTTTACCCTAAAACTTTCTTTTTCCACACTTTTTTTTTACTAAAACTCTTTTTTTACCTATTATATCTATTTTATTTACTCTAAATTATCTTTTTTAACTATACAAATATTCCAACGAAAAAAATTGGGAAAAAAAAGGATACTCACTATCCGTTTGGGACTATTTACACGGAAACTCTGTTTTCTGTAGAATGTAGGGAAGGGATAAAAACACATCATACTGAGGTTGCCTTCTGACCCATATCCCTTCCCCATGTTTAAGTAGGGTATACCCGCAAATACTCGGCCTGCCTGTACCCGCCTGAGCTTATCTGTACCCGAATGAGCCCAAAGCCTGTTGCAGCTCGTCACGGTCAGCCTGGTGTTGTGATTATACAACAAATTAACAATCAAAAGATGAAGTAGTGAAAGAAATGAATAACAAAATATCAAATCAGTGAAGAAATGAGCCAAATCTGGTTCATAAGAACACATCCAACACTAGGTTTTGTTCATCAATCTCAGATGCCGAAAATAAGCCCCCTCTCTTACACATTTAATGACCAATCGCTAAACCTAACTCTGCCCAACGGATGAGAAATACGTGGCACAATCAAGCGGTTAACATTCTCTAATTAACTAACAACAGAAATGAGTAAATACATCCACAGTATTACTAATAGCAGCCCACAAGGATAGCCCTTAGTTGTCACACTGTGACACCTGGCTCGTTAGTTTAAATGTACGGGATCGGGTTTTCCCTAAAATTTAATAGCCTGGCCTGGTACCTGTCCGAACAACCTCACCTGGTATCCGTTTAAAATTTTTAAGGGTTTTTGTTCTAATGTTAGAGCAAATTGTTATGTGTTTTGGTTATATTTTAGATTAAAATTCTTATTTTCATTTCTATTTTATATTTAGAAGATTATTTATATAACACTATCAATCAATCAATAAACTAAACACCCAACCGCATCTCTCACACCACATCGAGAGTTGCGCTTACCTCCCCTCCCATTGGCCGGTGAACAAAAACCTCGCTCCTGATTGGTCGAGATCAAAGTTAGCTCCCTTACATTTCGTGGCCGTCAATTTGTAATTAAATAGATTCGATCGGATACTCCAAATTGAGCGATAACGTCCATCCTCTTTTATATTCGTAGGTAGAAGAAATCCTTGATTCTGATTGGCTGAAATTTGTTGAAAATTCTCACACCACGTTTACATCATAGTTATAAAAAGGTATGAGCTTTGTCTCCATGATGACAAAAGTTATCATACGGATGACGTTTAATACAGAGCCGATCCGAAGGTCTGGATATTATGGATGGGAAAGTCATTGGACGGCTACGAAAGATTTCGGGTGACGATTAATGAATCAATGATACGTAACGAAAACAGTTTTCTTTCTCCATTCTTTTCATGTATGGAGTTGCGAAGAAAGGTTTATTCTTCTCATACACCGCCACCATAATCTATATCTCCGTATACTTTTCCTTCTCGAGCAGCATCAGTGTTTCAGTTCACCTCAGCATCGTCTTTCCATACTTGAGAAACACCTTCATCTTCTTTTTGTTGATCTCAGTGGAAGTCGAGGGATATCCTTAGGTAAAAAAGGAATTCGGAGCTATTTTCACTTTTCTGACCGATCAATAATACAAATTAAAACCTAGGGTTTATTGTGCAATTTAACAATTAAAGGAGTTTAATGGTTGCGTCGAAATACTAATTTATCAATTTTTTATTTGATATCTAGGGTTTTTGTCGAATTATTGAGGTGCTCTATTTTACGTGTTCAATTGATTTTCTTTTGAACCCATAATTGGGGAATACCACCACGAATTGGGGGATACTCAAAAAATAAAATAAAAATATTTTGAAGTTATTTGATAAACCTCTTATCCAGAAAATATTGGTACCGACTATATCACCCTTAGATATCCCCCAAGTGTGTTAGAAGAATAATTGGCAATTCGAATAGAAAAAAGAAAACAGAAACATTTTAGAACTTTGAGAAAGCCAACACTGTTTCAGGATCATTTTCCATACTGACAAACCCAAAAGATTAAGCTCTTCAAAGAAAAGCTTTCGTTGTAAACTGTAATGAAACCAACATAAAGAATTCAAAGCCTGAAATACAAAAATTTATCTCCAATTGCAGGGTTGAAAGCCTGAAATTCAAAGCCTTAATCCATCTATACAAACATTTTCATTACCCCAGTAGAATGGCTACTTAATTGCTCATCCACTTACGGAATGATACTAGTGACCGTCATTAGGCTTAGAAGTTGAAAGTTTCTGTTTGTGGTAGATTCGAAGTAAAATTCGCAAAGGAAAAACAGTTTATGATTTGACCACATCAAATGGAGGGTCCAACAATCACAACAGCAATAACTTAGAATGTCAAGGCAGAGAAAGAAACTTTCACAAAGTTGTTGCAAAACCCAGCCGGTATTGGTGCAAAGAACAGTCAACATTAGTTCACTTCAGTCGGTATTGAATGCAATTTACAACCAATGCCGACTAACACAGTCGGTATTATATTCACCAAACAAATCAATACCGAATGTTACAGTCGGTATTGTCTTCAAACTCACACCAATACCGACTGCTCATCAGTTAACCTAATGTTTGTTTTAAAACCTACAAAGTTCGATCAAAGCACTATGAAAACACTATGAAAATGGATGTGAATCACTCACGTTCCCACAAAATCCATTTGATTGAGTTCTTGATTGTCGAAATTCTCTTCCTCTTCCTAATTTTAACACTATGAGGAGCAGTCGACAATTATGAAGGGAGATACTTTTAAGCTTTAATTTAGTCCCATGAGAGTATCCCCCAATTGTGGATTCTTTCTTTCTTTCTTTTTCATTTAGTTTATTTGTTTCTGCAATTTTATAATGATTTTTTGTAAATTTTTGGGTAATTAAATTAGTTTTTTGTTGATTGGTTAACAACCTGGGGAAAACGTCATATAAATTGAGTTTCTATGTTCTGAATGAATTTCTGCAGGTTCCTTCTCATGAGTTGATGAGCTTTGTTGTTTGTTCTTAGGGTATGGATGTTCTTAGGGTACTACTACAGAAGACTCCCAAATTTTGGGTCTCTTCGCTCTTTCGCCTAATAGTTTCATTGTTATTCTCTTCATCAGTATTTCTAGGCTTTTTCTTTGTTGGAACTGATTGAGCAGTTTTGGTCCGTTAAAATCTGTAGGTGATGCAATCAAGAAAGTGCGAGTTGGGGGTATTCTGGATTTAGCAAACAACAATCCAAAGGTAACTTTGACAGCAACATAAATAGGGCTCTTGATTAGGCTTCAAAGAACCATCATACTTCCGTGTTTAGGTTGTATTGGAATATATATTGTTTCAACCTAATGATAGGATTGTTAATTGTTGTTCGACACTTAGTTCACCGTTCTGGAAACTCTTCATTGGATTAGCAATTATTAGCAATTTCAAAATTAGTGTGTTTTTTTCGCCCAAATCGAGGGTTTCGTACTTTTAGCAAAGATTACAAATTAACAAATCTCCGGATGTTCTTGGGAGAAGCACCGATCAAAGATGTTCTTTTGATTGCATTAATACAATCAGGAGGGTTATTTGTCCCATTAATATGCATCATTTTTCAGGTTTTGTCGATGATCATATCTTTTCCAGCTTCTCTTGACTTCGTCAGAAGCAGTACTATCTGCTCTACCCTTTGAATTACTTGTTGAAGTCCAGGTTCCAAGAGAAAGAACAATGAAACACTATCAGGACCACAGCTTGATAGTGGGAAGTACCCAAGAGAGGAAGCTGGGGAGTACTTGGAAGTAAACTAAAAGTGGGTGCACTTGAGAATATGTATATTCTGTTGAATGTATTAATTATTGTAGTCCCTTAGTGTGTGAAAGAAACATTATCCGACACCATGTTCCTTTTTTTTTTTTAGTCTATGTGATCTAATCGTTTTCTTCTGCATGATACTTTCAGTTACAATATTTAGTGGATAGTCTAAATTCATCAGAAATAATGTTGAGGTTCTCTCAAGATGCCAAGGAAGATGAATCATGTATGTACTTGCTCACTTAACTTTTGCTTGATGCTCATACCCTGAAGGTTATAGGCAAAAAACCATTCCATAAGCATTTACTTCTTATGCAACATCTCCTATATTACTACGGCAGTCAACTGGCAGGTATTATTTTAGTTTTTTTTTTGGATGCGATTGTTATTTTTTTAGGTATACATGGTTCTTAGGTTCCTTCTTAGGTATACAAAATGGTTCTTAGTTTCCTTCATACAGTATACAAAAGGTCCATTTTTAAACATCAGGCCAGTAAAGGAGGAAACTATTTAGTAACAAAGGATGTATGCAATTATATATACAATTACTATTGTCAACAGTTCGTGAAAGGGAACTTTCTAGGGAGAAAAGGAAGATTCGGAAAGAAAAGCTCGATGCTAAGAGGGCATTACAACATCGGTTGCTATTTGATGAAGCGATATCATTGGAATCAAGTCCCGACGACAACTCAGATGAGGATGAGATGCCTCGGTTTACAGACGTGGAGGATGAATATCAATAGGAGGATCGTGAGGAATATCAAACACAGACAGTGAAGGAGACAATGACTTCAAGGATATATGGTTATGCAGTCCTAAGGAAGTGACTGAAGAGAGCACTTAAAATTCAACCACTACCTTGCCAAAGTAAATTAGTCTTATTCCAAACTTCTTCAGTTTACTTGCTAAAACCGTACTGATTTTCAATTATAAGTTGTTGACTCAAATGTGAATTATTGTTTTCTCAACAGGAGTTTAGTGAGGGCAAGCCATGTCCTTGAGTCATTTCACTGCTGAAGGCGATGTCGAGTTCAAGGCTGTGTGTGAGTTAGTCTTTTCATTTTGTTCCTCCAAAAGCTATCCCAGGATCTGTACGCGAGTTAGTAGAATGCTAACAAGTTCAACTTGAAGTTATTTCAGGCATGTTTTCATCTCAGATGAATTTGATTATCCTTTTCACAAGTACCTAGACTTTTTGATGGTAACTAATTTCTTCCTCTATACTATTCATATAGGTTTTCTGATAAAGGAGATTCATAATTGAATTCTAAACTTTGTTATATGCCTAAAGCTGAACATTACTTTTCTTGGTATTTTTTGCAGGGCCTTGAGGGTATGGCTGTGTATGAGCTTCTTAAATTGTTTGTGTGATAAGTGAATGAGTAGTCTAACCTGGGAATTAAGATTCATATATGAACTTAATGCTGTGGTGGTTATAGGTAGTAATTGTTTACAACTTCTTCAGATCGGTAATTTTATTTTGTATATGTTATTAAAATTTATATAGTTCATACTTCCAGTTTGGAGAACAGTACTTGCAGATACCATCCTTTTTTAAGCTCAGTCTACATATACCTAGCCCGTGCTGCTTTTCGGTATTCAGTTGTTTGTTGATCAGGGCTTTTATGTTAAATTTCATTGGTATAATGGTTTCCTCTCCACTGTTTTTATCCCTTCGTTAGTCAGTTATTTGTTTATTTCATTTGAGAGCAGATACAAGGGAAGATTGCGCGTCATGGACGGAAGGAAGCATTACATACGGTGAAACATAACTATCTACGTGGATTTTTTTTAATGCTCTTCTTTCTTCCTATGAAGTTCTGAGTTTAGTATTTTTGTCCTTGGTAGGCATATGCCAACCCTATGATTGAAGTTCTGAGACTGTAAAATTTATGAAGTAAATTCTGAAACAAATAAATATTCTGACAATATTTTTCCCTAAAATTCTTGGAGTTTCATTATACGAACACAATCCGGAAACCTTCTCCACCGTCCCTCTTTTATAGGCTTATACATATTTGAAGAACTCTATGCACAGATGTAGAACCTACTATTTTTTTGAGGTAGGTGGCTCTCTAGGTGGTGCTGGACTGTCGATTTGGTGGGCTACACTCCCCGATGTTTTTGTTGATTCTTTGATTGCATCTGCTTTCTACATTTTTTTAGTGTGATTTTTCGGTTTTGCTTGGCAGGTCCTTATTTCACATTAATTGTTTTTGTGCTCTTACTTTGGTTGGCACGAGTAAAATTTACATCTCCTCTACTATTTCCTTCCATCCGTAGTGAGCTTCGATGTACTTGCATGTCAATTGGTGTTATATCTGAACTTGCAAAATTAAGAGAAAGCAAAAGTAATTTCATGTATTATGTACAGTATCTATAAAATCTTACTACACGGTTTTCTCAGGTATTTTTTTTTCTTATGATTTTTCTAGGTTTATACAGAGCGGTTAATATAATTTCTTGGTTTTGTTTTGCAGGAGCTTTGTTGTATCAGTGTATTAGTCAGTATTATAGTATTATGTTTGGGGTTGCGAATTTTTCTTCCCTATGGGTGGTCACAGGCTGGTTTCGGGTGATGCCAGTTTCACGGTGGATTAATGTAAGCAGGGAAACTCAGTCAAGATCACGCCCTAATCCTAGACTTATACAAATCCATGTCTTCTAGCCCATCGCCAGTGGATTGATAAAGTATGGAATTACAATCTGATCATATGTTATGGGCTTTAGGACATGTGGGTGTGCATAGATCTGCCATTTATTCATGAAATTATTGACATCTAGGCACCACGGATACATTCAGATCTTGCAAATAATTGGAAAAGAGAATGGTTCCTCGGTTTACTCACCCGAGTGAACTGCTTGCCGTGATACTCACCTAAGTATGGTTAGTTTCTAATAAACTTTCATTTATGTGAATTGAGTAGATTGAAACTCGATGGAAGTTTATTAGTTGGTAATAATTGACGAAGGTAATGCTTATTTAGTCCGGGTAATAATGAATGCTACCTTTTGCGGTCAGGAGTTGGTGTAAGTTAACGCCGAAATTGGATCACTGAACGGGAACCAAGAACTTTTGCCGTGGATTATTCGGATCTCTGTATGTTGTGTTCTCATGGCAATGGCTTTTTTGTGTATTGTTTGTTTTGGCATAATTCCAGAGTATATGGATTATTTATGTGATTAGTTCATTTGTCTAGGGTTTTGTTTATTTGTTTGTGTGGCAGAGGAGACAACCTATCTTCCGTATTAATTGGTATTGCGTCTGCATTCGCCAAACTTGAGAAGGGAAGGGCCTGACGGGAAAATCCAGCAAGGGAAGACAGTCACTCACTAAATCCAGTCAAGATCACGAGTGTGTTTCCAAGAGTTGGTGGTGGAACTTGCTATGTACTAATGGTGGTACGAAACAAATATAGCCCAGCTATGCGTGATTGTCTGCATCCAGGTGCATAGTGATGTTAATGGTATTAGCTGAATTTGTTTTGGATGGCCATTCGAATGTAACAAATTTTGCCAAGCTCCGTGTACTGCTCAAAGTCGTTACTGCGGTGAGATTCACTGAATCAACCAAGGAACTATTTATCCTGGAAACTACAGCGTGGTGTGATCGCCAGATGAGACAGGATACTGTTAATATTTCTCTGAACTGAAGGTCTGTTAATCCAGATCAGGCTAGACTTTCACGGAACGGTTGATTTAAATTCACCCGGGTTTAAATCAGACAGTTTCTTAATTTGTTGGTTTTGTCTTGCAACAATGCTGATTTTACGTCGATAGATTTACCCATCTTTTGGTAGGCTAGGAGAAGAAGTTATGTATAAGTTGCTGATCAGTTTTTTGTTCAGAGAGATTTACCCAAATGCCATATATTTGTTATACGTTTCCCAACTATGAGATCAATATCAATTGTGCTTTTTGTTCTACGTTCTACATTTGGAAGAAAACAACTGGACAATCAGAGGAGAGAGGAGTATGGTTCTTTCTTTGCTTGGCTTCTGTGCGATTAACTATGCTATTCCTGTCCTGGCCATCAACGACCAAGGGATGTATTTAATTACAACATTGAATTATTTGATTATCATAACTTTGTTAATATCTACTTCTCTGTGGTGAAATTTTATCCTATTTTCATGTTGATGTCAACTGTACTGATATCTACTGATTTCGGTTTGTTGATATTTGGCTCGTATCTGTGTACCAGAACTAAGGAAAGAATATGCATCATATGATTTACCAAAAAGTGCGTTGCCAAAAGAGTCACAGATTCCAAGAGTCCCCTAAATGAAATGATATATTTCCAGCCCGAGGAATCTTTTTTAGATACTGATAGATCAGATACACAAGAAGGCAGGGAGGATCTATCCACAATATCAAAGGAGAGAATTATTCTAACTGATACAACTGGGAGCGTGGAGAAACTCAATGTACTCTTGACATCATTTTTGCCAAGAGTTCTACATATGCAACTCAAAATGGCTTGAAATATCGAGTATCGGCATGGGCAGAGAAGAACTCGGTAAGGTTATAGGTTTATGAGCAGAGGACAAGAGACCATGGGGATTCAAGCTAAGGTGTTGACAAGCAAAGATGATGGAAAGATGGTCAGCTTGAGGTGGGTAAACAATGTATAAAATAGATGGGGAAATGACTTTTGTTTCTCATAGTTGCAAAACGTAGAACAAAAAGCATGGAACAAACCGATGGCATTCGGGTTTGAGAGATAATTCAGGAACGCACATACATAGGGGAAAAAAGTACAGAGAACCAAGAAAATACTATCCACGTGTGAAAAGACCACAAAACTTTGACCAAATTTAAATTGTGTTTATTTCCTTTTTCCTTTTTTATTCCTTAAAGCATGGTTTATTTTCTTATTTCGGCTCATGCATATGTTATATGTATACTTTTAACTAGATAACATTCAAAGTCTACAATCGCTGATATGACAATTTAATTATGTGAGGGGCGGTTTTTTTCAGCGTTATATTGGGCGGTTTGTCTAGAATCGCTGATATATTAACAAAAAGTCTCCACGAACCACGCCAAAATCAATAAAAAACACCGTCAATGCACAATAAACGTGCCCCCTGCTAAACCCCGAGGGACGAGCCCACTAAGTTTCAAAATTATGTGAGTGGCGGGTTTTTTTTTTTTGGCAGTTTTTGGGGCGCTTCTTCTAGAATTGTTGTACATACTCTATGTTCAACTAACTCTGCAGAGAAACAAATGAAATGATACATATACGATACCTAATCATTTCAATGTCAAGTCCATCGATATAGGGTGAATGGCATATAGGTTCTGAACTTCTGAATTACTTCTCTCTAATAATGAGCTAACTGCCTGTTGTCCGTGGAGGTGAGGACAAACGAATATGGACATGCACGATCTTAGGTACATTCACTGTATCTTCTACTATACAAATTAATAGAGTTAAACACTGCGTGAAGCATTATACCAAAAAAGTATGGCACCTGCAGTTCATCCTTCAATTTCGAGTAATATATGGAAGCTAGCAAGAGGGATTCGTGCAACAGATGAGGCTATGAAAGTTAGATGGTTCAACATGGTATCTAGATGTAGTTACTGCAAAAAGGATATGAGAGCTTAGATCATATACTAAGGAAATTTAGCAGTGGTGTGCAGTTATGGGATTGGCTGGGAGTATATTTCAGTGTTTAGCTCTTACTTTTTTTTTCTTCTTCTGAAGTGCTGAAATTTCGGCATGAGAGCAAGGTTATTAAAAAAGTGTAGTATTTGGCATCTTTTGCTGTTATAAAGGAATTGTGGTTCACTAGAAACCGAGCAATATTTAACGGGGCATATTTCAGGTGGAAGTGATAAGGAACAAAAAACTACATTCAGTTAGAGAATAGGTGAAAGTGCAATGCACGGTAGAATGTAGACTGTGTAGTACTTGGGCATATATTTTTGTTATTGCAGGGGGTTAGAAGTCGCAATAAATTCTGATGCAGAAGTCATGTCAATAATTTGAGCTGGTGACTAATCAGTTCAAGCATGTTAGTATACATTCTGATTCAAAGGAAGAAATTGTTCATTGGTTTGTCATGAATAGATAAAACAGGATCAAGCATAGCATACTAGAGATTGAGTTAGTACATAGCTATAGAGAAACCAATTTATCTGCGGATAAAATTGCAAAAAAGTGTGGAGGGCTAGCGAAGGGTGAGATTGAGTTGTATAGTGTTGGCCCATTTTTTCAGTAGCATTAGAAAGTCCTCATAGCCAATATTTAGATTTATTTTTGTATGCCAAAGGTATAAGGGCTACCTTTTATTTTTGAGCTTCTTTTGAGTTGTAAGAAGCTAAAAAAAAACCCAAATAAAAATGTCAAATACATGATGATTTATTCTATTTCACACGCATATGAAAATTCAACTCATCAGTCCAATATGGGTGAGCACATGGTTGAGTCGGGGCCGTAGGCCCGGGTGATACCTAGTGATAATAACAAAATCCGGATCGTAAAATCGAATCAATAATAGAGGGCCCTGATATTTTTGGGCCGTGAAATATTTAAAATGAAAAAGAAAAAAAATCTCGAAAATCTTAGTAATTAATCTTAACCTAAAAAAATAGCAAAAATAAACGAAAGTATTTAGTCTTATTAGTTTCCATATTTAAGTTTTTAATGTTTTATCGTTTTGATTTTTATTTTAGAGCATCTCCGATAGAGGGTGAAGTCTTTTATTTTTCATGACACATAGGATTTTACACCCCCATTTACCATAAATCCATCTCCAATAGTAGATCTTACAAATTAGGAGGGGTGTGAAAATAAATAAGAAGGTCTTATAGAAAGTCTTATTTAGACCTTTAAAATGACCTCCATGTCATCATTTTAACAATTTTTTTAATTATTATTTTCATATAATTTTTTCTTAACCAATAGGAAAACATAAATCACTTAATAAGACTCTCACCATTGGAGATGGTTCATGAACAAAACATTGTTATTTTTCTCACATATATAAAACCCCATAAATAAGGATCTAAATAAAAACTCCACATAGGATTTTTAGCACCCAATGTTGGAGATGCTCTTATGCTGAGACATGAAGAAAATATAATAGCGTGAATTACTTTTTTAGGGAAGTTATTTGGCCTATTTATAGGTGCCAAGATCTTTTGAGATCTTCTGGAATTATGTTTTTAGGGTGTTGACGGTAAGTCGATACCTTTAATAGGGTGGCAAAATGTGCGTATAGATATATATGTGAAAAGTATTCCTTGAATACCAGAACTTCTTTTCGACTATGATATGGTCCATGAATCATCAGATACATTTCCCATAATCATAGGATATTTCCACACAATCATACGTATATCTTTGTTAGCAACTCTAGAAACTGGCAGATTTTTTTTGTGTTGGTATGTATATTTAGATTACTCCAAATATAGAGGTTGATTTGTTGGCAACTTATGCAAAATTTAGTGAACAATCAGAAAAATTTCCATTATCCTCTTGGTTATTTTTGTTTAGATATTTAAGTGGATGATATTGTTTGTTTTTTCTTTTTTGTCATTGTTTAAGTCGGTATTTAAGTTTTCTGTTTTGATTTTTATAATGAACGATTTACTGTTTTCATTGCAGTCGAGAGAGTAATTTAAAGATTGTATTTTGATTCATATTGCGAATATATTTTTTAATGATCTATGTTTTTCTGATTTTGTAGGTGAGAAGAGAGTAATTAAAAGATTGTGGTTTACTTATCTACCGGCACAGAAGGATCATATCTGGCATTTGCATTAATAATCAACATCTTCTTTAATTTGTAGATTTAACCCCTTTCTCCAAGAATGAGTGTTCTGATATGTTATTGATTTCCTCTCTTCCCCATTTATATTGATGTTGCAGGTGTTAATCTTATCATCCACCTGATGCAAAGTGTCTATGGATTTTTTGATATCAACATAATAACATCTTGGGGAGACTCCTATTGGGATATCATAGATTGTGCAATATTACATATTATCATTGATGTTAATGCATTCAACTCCATTCGGTCGTTAAATTTTTTTACCTACTTTTGGTTTTTTTTTGCATCTCTACGAGTGGTCGTCCTTCTTCTTTTGGATAAGTGAAATTTTTTTCTAAAATAAACGAAGGTTAAGGATTATAAAATAACTTTGGTTGTTTTTAATTATTTAGCGTGTTCTTATGATTGTCTTTAATTATTATATATTATCTAATTAATATGTAATTTCCACATTTCTTGATACCTAGAAAGATGGATAATGCCAGTTTGATATCTAGACAGAAGGATACTACCAGTAAACATGTGAAATTTCATATTTCTTCACATACAGCTGAGTGGGGGAACTTTAATAAGTCGAGATCGCATACACCATTTGAAAATTGTGGCACCCTGGCTGTAGAGTCAATGTGGAAGATATAAGTAGGGGACCTAAAGGCGTTAGTCAATTAATTATGCACAGAAAATGCTTCACTTTGAAAATGTATACTCCATCCGTTATTTTTTAATAGGCCAGTTTCTATAAATAAATATTTCAAAAAAATAGGCCGGTTTCCTAATTGGGGAAGTCAAATATTACTTTAATTTTCTGGGACCACTTTTCTTTTAACTTCTTTTGATGACAGTGTTATGTGGACCATTTCACTTATTTCTTTGGATGACAAGTGTCATGTGGACCATTTCACTTCACTTCTTTTATTAACAAGTGTCTAGAGGACCACTTTCAATAATTAGTTCTCTTAATTTCCTTAATTTTCTCAAAAAAAGAAACTGGCCTATTAAAAAGTAACCGAGGGAGTATATGGTATGTCTATCTAGAAGTCTCAAAACTGATTAAGCTTAAGATGCGTTTTAAACCTATTTGTTCTTCAATCAGCACTCGCTTCTTCTAAAAAGAAATCAATCCGTAGTTCACTGACACATCAAAGCGGACATCGACAATAAACCTTTCTTTTTATTCATTATTTACATAGTTGTAATTCAATATCTTTATAAAGAGAGTTCCAATATTTATGTCGTGGATTGGTTATTTTTTATTTCCGAATTTCAGGCCAGTAGACTTAGGGGGAGTGGTTTTTATGTTGAGACGAAGTATTAACTAAGGGGGAGTGATACACATCACCACAGTATTGTTGTCGAAGTTGTGATATGAGAACTTTAATGATGTGTAATAATACTATGACACTGTATAACAATGATCGAGAGCTTTTGTTTTCTCATTGTTATGGCTATGAAACTTCAACAACTATGATGCTGAACTTACAACCTTTGGAATCATGGGAGTACTTGGAAAAGACGAAGTTTTCGAGTAACATTGAAGCGCCAAGGAGATCAAGCATGTGGACGAGAAGTTACAAAGTTTTATTTATTTTGTAATCCATATGTATCAATAGGTCTGTCACTAAAATTGACAAAGGGGGAGATTGTTGGATCATTGCTCGGTCGAACTCGCATGTGTTGCTATATCAAGAATGTTTGTCAATATTAGTGATCAAAACTATATGTCTTGATTTCTAGTATACTTATGACTAAGTCTCGGTCTAGGATAGTTAGGAATAGTTGAGCTCCAGACTACATGGAGATTATCTTGCAAAGACGAAAAACTACTCAAGGAACCGGTGGAACTTCATCCTACTAAAAGGTATGTGGAGACTTGAACTCATCTTATCACTCAAAAGTCTATCTACTCTATCTCCTACTCTTGAGACAACAGTCGTATAAGTATGATAGTTTTCATACATACACATTTGCTATTTCGATCCGAGTTTACTCGCATATCTTTTTCTCGAAATACATGTTGGTCACCTTTTGCTTTAACCATCTTCATCTTTACCCATGACGAAATTCATGATGACGTTTCAATCTTGAAAATAACTTTGATGATGATAGTCGATTCTTTATGTCTAACGACTGTTATAACATTATAGAAGAATGTTTCAATGATTGAAATGTAGAATTGAGAATATGTAACCACCTATGGATGTAAGCATTTAGTGTGTTCACACATTTGTGTATAAATCCATGTGCAGGAAACCAAGTGCGTGCATATGTGTGCATGCGGTATTGGTTAAGGAGACAGGTTGGGTATGCGTACCCGTACGCATACTGGCGAAAGTTCACGTCCGTGAACTTCTGCTGGGGTTGAAGATTACGAATTGAAAAACCAGCCACCTTAGGTACTTCTACCCGTACGCGTACTGGCGGAAGTTTTTCACGCGAAAAAGTTTGCTGAGTTTGGAAACTAAAATCAACTCAAAATCCGGTATCCTAGGTACGCATACCCGTACGCGTACCCAAGATGGTTATTTCTCAAATCAGTAGTTCATGGACTTAAAACAATAAATTATAAGGAATGCAATCTTTGCAAACCGTGGGTATATTGTTCATGAATTGATTCAAATGAATCAAACCGATTTTGTTTCAATTATATCTATGTATAAAGACCTAAGCGTATAAATGCCTAAGCAATTGAACAACTCTTGAACTAGTTCTTATGAGTCATTTGAACTAGTTATGAGAAAGATGAATACGGTTGATATGAAAGCACTCATATGGCTAACCACTGGTCAACCATTTGTGAACCAACCAATGTAAACATTTAGGTACAGTTACTCCAACCTAAATGAATACATTTCATTTGTGTGTGACAAGCTAAGTTTCGATCTAAATGTTGTAAGATATTAGCTTGGATAAATCAGGTTTTTCATCTAACGGTGAATATTGAATGCTTTGTTACCAAGGTAACTTGGATTGCAAACCCTGATTTGAAAACTATATAAGGAGACGTCTACAACTATGCAAAACTAAATATGCAACAAAACTTCAATGAGTAATAAATCATCTCTTCTGAAGTTAGTGTCTAGGTCCGTCATCTTACTAGAAGTATGAAATTTTTACTAGAAGTATGAAAAAAGAGATAGACTTAGTAAATGTCAGGACTTTGTTGTGATACAAACTCTATTTGTGTTTCTGCTTGCAGAGGTATGCATGAAAAATGCTTTAAATGCGACCAAGGAAGTTCTAGTCCTATGAGATATGTCATTTATCGAGACTTCAATGAAAAATATATAGCTAGAGGTCCATATGACTCTAACAATCACGGTTCTTTGAGAAAGTCGTATTATATTATTTTTGGTCCTATGACTTCTAATTTATCCCATGTTTTTGAGTGCTGCTACGAGGTTTCTGGACATAGATTTTTAAATACGAGGTGTGAGAAAATAGTGATTACTTTCACTGCCATATACAACAAGTAAAGTAGATTCTTAAATAGATTATATGCAATGGGTACGGGAATTAACTTTGACTTTTTATCCAATAAGTTATATGGATCATTTGAGCTAGTTATCAGAAAGATGAATACGGTTGATATGAAAGCACTCATATGGCTAACCACTGGTCAACCATTTGTGAACCAACCAATGTAAACATTTAGGTACGGTTACTCCAACCTAAATGAATACATGTCATTTGTGTGTGACAAGCTAAGTTTCGATCTAAATGTTGTAAGATATTAGCTTGGATAAATCAGGTTTTTCATCTAACGGTGAATATTGAATGCTTTGTTACCAAGGTAAATTGGATTGCAAACCCTGATTTGAAAACTATATAAGGAGACGTCTAGCAACTGTGCAAAACTATTCCCCACACCTCCTGGGTGATACTAGTTGGTTCACTGACACATCAAAGCGGACATCGACAATAAACCTTTCTTTTTATTCATTATTTACATAGTTGTAATTCAATATCTTTATAAAGAGAGTTCCAATATTTATGTCGTGGATTGGTTATTTTTTATTTCCGAATTTCAGGCCAGTAGACTTAGGGGGAGTGGTTTTTATGTTGAGACGAAGTATTAACTAAGGGGGAGTGATACACATCACCACAGTATTGTTGTCGAAGTTGTGATATGAGAACTTTAATGATGTGTAATAATACTATGACACTGTATAACAATGATCGAGAGCTTTTGTTTTCTCATTGTTATGGCTATGAAACTTCAACAACTATGATGCTGAACTTACAACCTTTGGAATCATGGGAGTACTTGGAAAAGACGAAGTTTTCGAGTAACATTGAAGCGCCAAGGAGATCAAGCATGTGGACGAGAAGTTACAAAGTTTTATTTATTTTGTAATCCATATGTATCAATAGGTCTGTCACTAAAATTGACAAAGGGGGAGATTGTTGGATCATTGCTCGGTCGAACTCGCATGTGTTGCTATATCAAGAATGTTTGTCAATATTAGTGATCAAAACTATATGTCTTGATTTCTAGTATACTTATGACTAAGTCTCGGTCTAGGATAGTTAGGAATAGTTGAGCTCCAGACTACATGGAGATTATCTTGCAAAGACGAAAAACTACTCAAGGAACCGGTGGAACTTCATCCTACTAAAAGGTATGTGGAGACTTGAACTCATCTTATCACTCAAAAGTCTATCTACTCTATCTCCTACTCTTGAGACAACAGTCGTATAAGTATGATAGTTTTCATACATACACATTTGCTATTTCGATCCGAGTTTACTCGCATATCTTTTTCTCGAAATACATGTTGGTCACCTTTTGCTTTAACCATCTTCATCTTTACCCATGACGAAATTCATGATGACGTTTCAATCTTGAAAATAACTTTGATGATGATAGTCGATTCTTTATGTCTAACGACTGTTATAACATTATAGAAGAATGTTTCAATGATTGAAATGTAGAATTGAGAATATGTAACCACCTATGGATGTATGCATTTAGTGTGTTCACACATTTGTGTATAAATCCATGTGCAGGAAACCAAGTGCGTGCATATGTGTGCATGCGGTATTGGTTAAGGAGACAGGTTGGGTATGCGTACCCGTACGCATACTGGCGAAAGTTCACGTCCGTGAACTTCTGCTGGGGTTGAAGATTACGAATTGAAAAACCAGCCACCTTAGGTACTTCTACCCGTACGCGTACTGGCGGAAGTTTTTCACGCGAAAAAGTTTGCTGAGTTTGGAAACTAAAATCAACTCAAAATCCGGTATCCTAGGTACGCATACCCGTACGCGTACCCAAGATGGTTATTTCTCAAATCAGTAGTTCATGGACTTAAAACAATAAATTATAAGGAATGCAATCTTTGCAAACCGTGGGTATATTGTTCATGAATTGATTCAAATGAATCAAACCGATTTTGTTTCAATTATATCTATGTATAAAGACCTAAGCGTATAAATGCCTAAGCAATTGAACAACTCTTGAACTAGTTCTTATGAGTCATTTGAACTAGTTATGAGAAAGATGAATACGGTTGATATGAAAGCACTCATATGGCTAACCACTGGTCAACCATTTGTGAACCAACCAATGTAAACATTTAGGTACAGTTACTCCAACCTAAATGAATACATTTCATTTGTGTGTGACAAGCTAAGTTTCGATCTAAATGTTGTAAGATATTAGCTTGGATAAATCAGGTTTTTCATCTAACGGTGAATATTGAATGCTTTGTTACCAAGGTAACTTGGATTGCAAACCCTGATTTGAAAACTATATAAGGAGACGTCTAGCAACTATGCAAAACTAAATATGCAACAAAACTTCAATGAGTAATAAATCATCTCTTCTGAAGTTAGTGTCTAGGTCCGTCATCTTACTAGAAGTATGAAATTTTTACTAGAAGTATGAAAAAAGAGATAGACTTAGTAAATGTCAGGACTTTGTTGTGATACAAACTCTATTTGTGTTTCTGCTTGCAGAGGTATGCATGAAAAATGCTTTAAATGCGACCAAAGGAAGTTCTAGTCCTATGAGATATGTCATTTATCGAGACTTCAATGAAAAATATATATTGCTAGGTGAGGTCCATATGACTCTAACAATCACGGTTCTTTGAGAAAGTCGTATTATATTATTTTTGGTCCTATGACTTCTAATTTATCCCATGTTTTTGAGTGCTGCTACGAGGTTTCTGGACATAGATTTTTAAATACGAGGTGTGAGAAAATAGTGATTACTTTCACTGCCATATACAACAAGTAAAGTAGATTCTTAAATAGATTATATGCAATGGGTACGGGAATTAACTTTGACTTTTTATCCAATAAGTTATATGGATCATTTGAGCTAGTTATCAGAAAGATGAATACGGTTGATATGAAAGCACTCATATGGCTAACCACTGGTCAACCATTTGTGAACCAACCAATGTAAACATTTAGGTACGGTTACTCCAACCTAAATGAATACATGTCATTTGTGTGTGACAAGCTAAGTTTCGATCTAAATGTTGTAAGATATTAGCTTGGATAAATCAGGTTTTTCATCTAACGGTGAATATTGAATGCTTTGTTACCAAGGTAAATTGGATTGCAAACCCTGATTTGAAAACTATATAAGGAGACGTCTAGCAACTGTGCAAAACTATTCCCCACACCTCCTGGGTGATACTAGTTGGTTTGCTAGAGTCGATTCTCCTTTAATCGTAGGTTTCTTCTCGAGACCCTGTCGATTAACGACTGAAAGACTTCATTGGAATTGTGAAGCCAGACGAAACTACTTCTTGTAGTTGAGCGATCTGAGCTTGCCATTTTCTATCGTACGAGTTCAATTGGAAAAATTGGCTTGAGATTATATCTCCGATAGGGAAAGATAAAAGAAATCACAAACATCTTCGTCTCATCGATTGTGATTCCGCAATATCTAGTTTCGCTACCATACGAATTTGATTATTGTGAGGTGATTGATAATACTAGGCTGTTTTTCGGGTATATAAGTTTGGTTTATCAATTGGTTCTTGTTCACCTTGATTTTTATCAAAAGACAGAACAAAACTTTTAGGTTTATCTATGGGAGACAGATTTATCTATCTTTGTAGACTTTTCTGAGTGATACAGATTTGTTTATTAAAGTCTTCGACTTTGGGTCGTATCAACTCTTGGTTGTGGGTGAGATCAGCTAAGGGAATCAAGTGCGTAGTATCCTGATGGGATCAGAGATGTAAGGAGCACAACTGTACCTTTAATCAATGTGAGATTGATTAGCGTTCAATTACAGTCCAGATCGAAGTTAGTTTGTAGTAGGCTAGTGTCTGTAGCGGCTTAATACAGAATGGTGTTCAATCTGGACTAGGTCCCGAGGTTTTTCTGTATTTGCGGTTTCCTCGTTAACAAAACTTATGGCGTCTGTGTTATTTTTATTCCGCATTATATTTTGTTATATAATTAAAATATCACAGGTTGTGCGTTTTATCGATCAATAGTGAAATCCAACCTTTGGTTGTTGATTGGAAATTGATTGATCCTTGGACATTGGTCTTTGGTACCGTCCAAGTTTATCTCTCTTATATTTAATCAATACTCGCAGATTGCTTGAGTAAGATGTAAATCAAGAGATAGAGATATAAGAACTCTTTGATATACTTTTCTATTGATTGAGTCTGATTGTCTAGTTGATTCTCTAGAAAGTATATTGGAGTTAGTACATACAGATTTCTAATCGAAATATTGGGTGAGGTTGTTAGACCCCCGCTTTTTCAATTGGTATCAGAGCAGAAAACACGTTTAAAAGACCTTACAAGTCTGTGTTTTTAGCAATCTGATTCCGTGGACAAAGTCGTATCTCTTATCTACGCATAGTCTATGGCTTCCCATACTTTTGACTATGTCAAGTGTCTTGCTTTTTCCTCAAAGGATAATTCATTAGTTGATTCTTCCGAATCCAGAAAAAGAAATGAGACAATTGACAGGATGTCAGAGGTAGAAAGGAATACCACCAGAACAAAAAAAAAATCCAACTGAGAGAATTGATCTTCACAACCATTCTCAACTCTTGGATGAGTTTGAGAAGTCTCTTAGTCGAGAAAGTGAACTCTATAAGATCATTGAATCCTTCTCAAACAATATCAAAAGACTCACTCAATAAAATATGCTACAACAAGAAAAGATTAGTACTCTTGAGAATATTGTTAAAGAGGGAACAATTAGAGAAAAACGTTTAATTGAGACACAATTCTCTGATTTGAACAACCTTCGTTTTGAAACAGAGAATATCGCTGCATCTCTTTACCTAGCCCAAAAATAGTCTTCCTTCTTGACTAAGGAAAACACTGTAATGAGAAATTCTTTTGCGTCGCGTGCTGAGTCTCAATTACCTGACATGAAGAAAAACTCACCAAAGGAAGTTCCTACAAAATATATTCGGAAAACTTCCAAATGGGACATGGGTTTGAAACAGATGCCTTTCAACAATTCTCTTCCACGAACTTGTTCCTTCTGTGGGAAAAGAAATCATAGTGCTAAACATTGTTTTACACAGAAGAAACAGATCTCCGATCTTCAAAATCTTCTTCGATTTACCGTCAACCATGTTAATCATCTGGTGACATCGACAATGGATTTCACTCCTACAGAAAACCAGAATTCTCATAAAAAGATTTTTAATGACCTCTCATTTCAAAATATTTACAGGAATCGTGTTTTTAGTCATAGTGCAAACTACATTACGAAAACACCGCTTCCCAGTGTCTGTGAGAATAATACTGGTAGACCTAAGTCTATAAGGTGGAGATCATTCCCTGTAAATCCTCTAGAAGCAATATCTAGAGGGCCTAGACTTAGTCATCGAAAAGTTTAATTTAATGGATTATCTCAAAGGGATGTAAAAAACTTCTATGGAGTTGAAAACAGTCAAGGAGAGAAAAGAAATACAAAAATCAGACTGTCAGATGGTATCCCCAAATCATCTCTAAACACTCATGATGAGATCATATCTCATCCTTCTACCTAACTGTAGGTATTCTCATCCTTGTGTCTAACTTGAGAGTTACAAGGATGTATGTTTGTGAGATGCTCAAGTCTTAGTCGATTATCATTCATTATGTTGGCCTGTAGTCTGTTTTGCAGATTGAGTTTTTCCTTTACTCTCTTTATACCTAATGAATCTCGGTTGCTCTAGATTTTCTGTTTTTGAGCCTTGTTTAAGAGAGACATTTTGAGAAACAGTTTGTATTTCCGTTTTGCGTCTTTCCTGTTTCTAATATTTTCTCCAAGTCCACGAACGTCCAAGTCTTCTGTAAGGAAATCTAGGGTTTTCTCCCTTAATTGACAACATATATATTCCTTGTATGTGTTTATCATGTTCCCAGAAAAATATGTCTATGGGAACCTATGTTGAACCTCAAAAAGAAGTAAACATTGAGATGGAAGAAGACTTCAAAGGATGTGATTCAGCTCAAGATCTGATTCTGAAAAAGATGCTTGAAAGAAAAGAGTATAACTCTTGGATAGGAGAATCTGTCAAGGATTTGATCTTCGTTCAGACTGAGGTTAAGAACGAGCTTGCTAACCTTAAATTGCAGATAAACCAACTCATTGATGGACAATCAAAAATCCTTGAAAATCAGAACATCCTGATCAGAAACCAGAAAAAGGTCATCCTTGATTGCGTCAAAGCCAGTCATCTTTCTCGCATCATTGACCGAAAGACTAATGTTCTAACTCATGAACATGGCGTCTCTACGGTCAAGAAGATTAAGGATATCAGTGACTCCTATTTTGATGGACCTTTTCAAAGGTATGAAATAATCAAAGAAAACTGATCTATAATGTCTAGAAAGTCTTCTTATGAGATTTTTCCTCTTTTGTTTAGAAGAATAACTAGAGTTTGGAATAGCCATTATTGTGAGTACACATAGCTATGTCCATTGGTTTTTTCATCTTTATTTTTTAGGTTTATTTTTTTTAAATTCTAAAAATTGGTTTGGAAGATGATTTTTGCAATATTAATCTTTATGGTTTTATATATTGCAATATGTTATAGGATATGTTTTTTTACGTCCATGAACTATTATTGTCCCATATGTTGTCGAAAGTTATCACCTTTATATGTTGATATGCATGTGTTGATAAAAGAAGGAATGAACTTTTGACAAACAAAAGTTAAGCCTATTATGTCAATTATTGATGGAAGATAGGTTAAAATCTTTTGTTCGCAAGGATTATGTCTATTGTATGTCATTGTGCAAATAGTGATGGAAAATAGAATGATTCCTTGTATATGCCGCAGTATTGATCATTCCTTGATACATTTTTTTTATGTGTATACTGCAATGCTCCATAAGTTTTTCTTGTGTTGAGCATAAGACGACTGAGTTAATCATTCTTTTATGGTGAACTTAGTCGTAGCTCCGTAAGTTTTCTTATGTCGAGCATTTCCAACTAGATTAATCATAGATTCGTTTGTGATTATTTTGGTTGTGTATTCCGATTAAATTAATCATGGGTTCTCTTGTGATTAGTTTAATTGAGTTTTTTGGATATAGAAAATCATTTCTTTATGTTTTTTTTTGTGTCCAATAAAATCCTTCTTTTCTTGTAAAAGTAAGGTCGCTCTTGTTGTTCTCTTGGGAATGATATCAAATGGGGGAGAATTCTCTTGAACTTGCGCTTAATTTTCATATCTTTGTGGGGAGTGCGGCTGCGGAATATTTGAGGAGTTATCTTGTATTTTTATAAACTCCGTGATGAATGCATTTAGCTTCGGCTTTATGATTGCATCTAAACAAGTTGATATGTACTTTTCTTTGGTCTTGAAGTGTCTCCATGAAAATTTTCATTAGGATCCCGTTTTTGTACCTTTTCCAATTATATTGACAAAAAGGGGGAGAATTAATATGTAGTTCACACTTCAAATACATATGGTTTTCGGATCATTATGTAAGGAGGAGTGGTTTTTATGTTGAGACGAAGTATTAACTAAGGGGGAGTGATACATATCACCATAGTATTGTTGTCGAAGTTGTGATATGAGAACTTTAATGTTGTGTAATAATACTATGACATTGTATAACAATGATCGAGAGCTTTTGTTTTCTCATTGTTATGGCTACGAAACTTCAACAACTATGATGTTGAACTTACAACCTTTGGAATCATGGGAGTACTTGGAAAAGACGAAGTTTTCGAGTAACGTTGAAGCGCCAAGGAGATCAAGCATGTGGACGAGAAGCTACAAAGTTTTATTTATTTTGTAATCCATATGTATTGATAGTTTTGTCACTAAAATTGACAAAGGGGGAGATTGTTAGAGCATTGATCGGTCTAACTCGCATGCGTTGCTATATCAAGCATGTTTGTCAATATTAGTGATCATAACTATATGTCTTGATTTCTAGTATACTTATGACTAAGTTTCGGTCTAGGATAGTTAGGAATAGTTGAGCTCCAGACTCCATGGAGATTATCTTGCAAAGACGAAGAACTACTCAAGGAACCTGTGGAACTTCATCCGAGTAAAAGGTATGTGGAGACTTGAACTCATTTTATCACTCAAAATTCTATCTACTCTATCTCCTACTCTTGAGACAACAGTCGTATAAGTATGATAGTTTTCATACATACACATTTGCTATTTCGAGCCGAGTTTACTCGCATATCTTTTTCTCGAATTACGTGTTGGTAAGCTTTTGCTTTAACCATCTTCATCTTTACCCGTGACGAAAGTCATGATGACGTTTCAATCTTGAAAATAGCTTTGATGACGATAGTCGATTCTTTATGTCTAACGACTGTTATAACATTATAGAAGAATGTTTCAATGATTGAAATGTAGAGTTGAGAATATGTAACTACCTATGGATGTAAGCATTTAGTGTGTTCATACATTTGTGTATAAATCCATGTGTAGGAAACCAAGTGCGTGCATATGTGTGCATGCGGTATTGGTTAAGGAGACAGGTTGGGTATGCGTACCCCTACGCATACTGGCGGAAGTTCACGTCCGTGAACTTCTGCTGGGTTTGAAGTTTAAGAATTGAAAAACCAGTCACCTTAGGTACTTCTACCCGTACGCGTACTGACGGAAGTTTTTCACCCGAAAAAGTCTGCTGAGTTTGGAAACTAAAACCAACTCAAAATCCGGTAGCCTAGGTACGCATACCTGTACGCGTACCCAAGCTGGTTATTTCTCAAATCAGTAGTTCATGGACTTAAAACAATAAATTATAAGGAATGCAATCTTTGCAAACCGTGGGTAAATTTTTCACGAATTGATTCAAATGAATCAAACCGATTTTGTTTCAATTATGTCTATGTATAAAGACCTAAGCAATTGAACAACTCTTGAACTAGTTCTTATGAGTCATTTGAACTAGGTATGAGAAAGATGAATACGGTTGATATGAAAGCACTCATATGGCTAACCACTGGTCAACCATTTGTGAACCAACCAATGTAAACATTTAGGTACGGTTACTCCAACCTAAATGAATACATTTCATTTGTGTGTGACAAGCTAAGTTTCGATCTAAATGTTGTAAGATATTAGCTTGGATAAATCAGGTTTTTCATCTAACGGTGAATATTGAATGCTTTGTTACCAAGGTAACTTGGATTGCAAACCCTGATTTGAAAACTATATAAGGAGACATCTAGCAACTATGCAAAACTAAATATGCAACAAAACTTCAATGAGTAATAAATCATCTCTTCTGAAGTTAGTGTCTAGGTCCGTCATCTTACTAGAAGTATGAAATTTTTACTAGAAGTATGAAAAAAGAGATAGACTTAGTAAATGTCAGGACTTTGTTGTGATACAAACTCTATTTGTGTTTCTGCTTGCAGAGGTATGCATGAAAAATGCTTTAAATGCGACCAAAGGAAGTTCTAGTCCTATGAGATATGTCATTTATCGAGACTTCAATGAAAAATATATATTGCTAGGTGAGGTCCATATGACTCTAACAATCACGGTTCTTTGAGAAAGTCGTATTATATTATTTTTGGTCCTATGACTTCTAATTTATCCCATGTTTTTGAGTGCTGCTACGAGGTTTCTGGACATAGATTTTTAAATATGAGGTGTGAGAAAATAGTGATTACTTTCACTGCCATATACAACAAGTAAAGTAGATTCTTAAATAGATTATATGCAATGGGTACGGGAATTAACTTTGACTTTTTATCCAATAAGTTATATGGATCATTTGAGCTAGTTATCAGAAAGATGAATACGGTTGATATGAAAGCACTCATATGGCTAACCACTGGTCAACCATTTGTGAACCAACCAATGTAAACATTTAGGTACGGTTACTCCAACCTAAATGAATACATGTCATTTGTGTGTGACAAGCTAAGTTTCGATCTAAATGTTGTAAGATATTAGCTTGGATAAATCAGGTTTTTCATCTAACGGTGAATATTGAATGCTTTGTTACCAAGGTAAATTGGATTGCAAACCCTGATTTGAAAACTATATAAGGAGACGTCTAGCAACTGTGCAAAACTATTCCCCACACCTCCTGGGTGATACTAGTTGGTTTGCTAGAGTCGATTCTCCTTTAATCGTAGGTTTCTTCTCGAGACCCTGTCGATTAACGACTGAAAGACTTCATTGGAATTGTGAAGCCATACGAAACTACTTCTTGTAATTGAGCGATCTGAGCTTGCCATTTTCTATCGTACGAGTTCAATTGGAAAAATTGGTTTGAGATTATATCTCCGATAGGGAAAGATAAAAGAAATCACAAACATCTTCGTCTCATCGATTGTGATTCCGCAATATCTAGTTTCGCTACCATACGAATTTGATTATTGTGAGGTGATTGATAATACTAGGCTGTTTTTCGGGTATATAAGTTTGGTTTATCAATTGGTTCTTGTTCACCTTGATTTTTATCAAAAGACAGAACAAAACTTTTAGGTTTATCTATGGGAGACAGATTTATCTATCTTTGTAGACTTTTCTGAGTGATACAGATTTGTTTATTAAAGTCTTCGACTTTGGGTCGTATCAACTCTTGGTTGTGGGTGAGATCAGCTAAGGGAATCAAGTGCGTAGTATCCTGCTGGGATCCCTTTTCAATTTGAGGTATACTATTGCTTTCGTTATATTGTATTCTGATTTCATGCGTCTAAAATTTGAGGTATTTGATCTTCATGAAGGTTAAAATGCTTGGGTTCCCTTTTCAATCGCCTCCTGATCCAATCATGAATTGATATTCTTTCACCAAAATTACTGTGATTTACATCTTAGTCGTATCAACTTGACAAAGACCGGTTAATTACCGGAATAGAGAATATCATTACTACGTAAGAAAAACTTATGTTGGCAAAAAATTATTTGCATCACCAGTAAAAATTAAACCATAATGTGAGGCCATGTGCTGGTGGACTGATTAGACAAGCATCTAGAATAGGTATTCTATTATGGTTTAAGTATTTGTAAATTTTTTGATAAGTAACTTTAAGCATGTCGTTCTTTCGCGATATCCAAATTTTTTCAAGCTATACATATATAGATGGATCATCAAATTTTCCTCTACACTAAAAGCAATCATACTAATCGAGAACTTTTTGAAAATTTTAGATGTATCCGGGTGACGAGGCGGAGGGAAGTCCTGGCACACCATATGAAAATTTTCTATTGGACCCGGTGCGTATCACGGGTTGCATACTACACTTATGTAATAGTTCCAACACCATCAACAAACACATAATGCAAAACTGGATTCAACATAGTATAATATTATTACATTGATCGACTTCTAAATCTCTCGACATGAATACAACTATTTTTGCATTAACACTGCATGCACACTTCTTACACTTCACATTTCTTTTAATCTTCTTTTGAAAATTGCATTTCACAGGTTTTCATGTGACTTGTATATCTTCCAAAACTTTTACAGATAAAATTGTTGGATAAGATGAATTGTTAATAAGCAGAAGGTTGAACAAAAAAAATGTGGAAATTATGTTCAATTACAAACAATTATTGGTATATAAGATATAATATTTTAAATCAAAAATTTATGGAGCCAACTTCTTTATAATTATTTTAATATCTGCCCATAAAATTCATACATGAATTTAAGTTTATAATACCAAATTTAAATCATCAAATCATTAGATACCTAAAGGGTGTTAGAATTCTCTATTCCTTTAAAAAATCAAACTAATCAAAAATTATTAAAAAAATAATCTAATGTATTTGATCACGGGAGCGGGACGAAGCCCCGCCACACTAAATTAGCTGATCCCACCAGTCCCGGTACGTAGCATGGGTTACACTCCAGTTTTAACTTATAGTTCATTCAAACTCCAAATTTATAAGTTAAATCGGTTATTACAGAGTTTTGAAAATTCAGAAAACCTGAAGCCTGTTTGGCATGATGGACTGCTTATAAAATGGGCTTTCGACAAGTTTTGAGCCTTAAAATAAGCGTTTCTAACCGGCCTGTCGGACCTTTTAGGTAGCTAATTATGAGGCTTGTTTGGCCTGAAATGAGCCGGACTACCCGGCCTGACCCAATTTACACCCTTTCATTTAAGGGATAGGAAAGGGATAAAACCTCCCATGGTGCTTGGCCTGACCACCAAATGAGTAACTACTACCTTGTATTGCCTTAATTCAAAAGGCAAGCCCTAAATCAAAAGTCTTCTTATAGTTCCTTCTACTGCTACATTTCCTAAACCAAAACGGGAGTGAAGAACTGCATCTCAACGGCTCAAGATCCAAAACCATAAGGTACTCAAATTCATTTCATGGTCTAAATCCATTATGTTTGCAAAATTAATATAGTCAAATTTGAAGTTGGATCTGAACTTTTTAGGGATTTCATTTGCCAAAATCTTTTGATTATAAACAGATCCAATCTAATGTTGAGACTTGTTGTTATTGACTTGAGCAGGTTTAAGATCGTAATGATGATGTTGTTAATTAGTGAATTGATTCTGAGTATGAAGAAGAAGAAAAGAGTTTTTGATAATTTGTCGTTTGGTTTGTGCGGCCTCGGAAATTTATCACTAAAGGGTATTCTACATCAAGCTGCCATGGTAGCTCTAAGTTTTGAATTCAGATCTGTTTGTATTGTGGTTTCAGGTAAGTCCAACACTAATCAATTTGATCATCTTACCGTTTACATTTCACATTTTCTTATAATCTTAATTATTTGATTCAGGGAGTGGAGAACATGACATTGCATTTATAATGGAAACAGCTTGATTTTTATTCCCGGATAATGTAAAAGACTTAGGATGGGTGATAGATACCACATGATCAACTCAATTTAAATCACAGATAAACATGAGGACTTGAAAAATGGATGAAAGACACATCATGATGGCAGTAGCTGCCCTTAAAGCATTTGCAGCTGCTATTACGGTACCAGTGGACAATGTTAATGATAAAAATAGGTAATCCAATTCTTTTTCTGAAGAATCTGAACAATGGAATGAAAGACATAGATGTCATGCAAAAGTAGGAAATGAGCACAAGTGTTTAGTGAAACACCCACAGATCATGCTTGATTTTTGAAGTTAGTAGCTTAAATGTAGCTTAAACATTTTCTGTACCAAATCATAGTTGTGTACATTATAAGAAAGAAATCCAGTTCTTGTAATCTCACAGAATTTAATCATGCTGCTTACTGAAGTCATTCATGATTCTGATTGTAAACACTACAAGAACAGATTTGGAATCTACTGAAACACTTCTTAGCTTTGTTAGTTTGCTTTGAATTCACAAGTTCAATGATTCTCGCCGCAAACTTGATTTTTATTGCAGAATTTTAGTGTTGCGTTTAAGTGAAGGAAGTAAAAATGTAAAACTGCAGTATGCTTGTAGAGGTGTTGTAGCGTTACCATCTGCAACTAGGGCTACTTTGGCTTTTGAGTATGGGTTTTCATTGCTCATTATCTTGATTAAACTGCATAAGACCTTCTCCAGGGCAAGGGACCCAAATTATGAATTCTGACTTGAGACGTCCCTGACCTTCTGTACCACCACCAATCTGGCCGGTCACCGGAACGACCATTCGTGGTCTTAGACTTTTGATTAAATTTAACAAAACCAACCCATCTAACTATTATTCCGCGTCTCTCTTCTAATTTTGTCTTGGCTAACACACAAAATCACTGTTTTTTTGTCAGAAATCCTAAATTTTAGATCATCTGTATTGGATTATTTTACTTTTATTGTAGCTTAAACTTGGTCAAATTTTCATAATTTATCCAGCTTATGCAGTTTACAAGATGATTAACATATGAGACGTATTATACCAAGTACGGAAATTTAATTCAGTGACAGTAAGTGGTCAAATTCACTGGCATCTCATATTCTGCAGCTCGGTGCCAAATTCTCTTCTGCAAGTGTTAATATGAATAGCCCCCCACCCAGTCCAACTTAATACAGAAAAAAGAAACTAAGATCTCCAATTATACAAAAATAGCATCTAGTGACACTTCTTTCAGCTCCACTAAATATGTACACCAGTTTATAAGCTTGCATTTTCACTTGCTCAAGGATACAGTATCATGGTCATCAAAAGTGCCATGGAGGATCAGCAACAAATTTTTATTTTACCAAATGACTTTGCACATGAAAAATATCATACTCGCCATCATATCAAAAGAGTGGTACTGGAACATTGATCCCAGTTCCCCAAGATAAAATCCAATAACGCTTTCTTTAGCTTCTTTGAGTTTGTACTCCAGTTAATGTCCAACTACATTGCAAGCACCTAATTAGAGCAGAATTGAGGAACCCAAGTAGCAATGTGCAAGTGCAACTAGGGAAACATCTGGCTTTTGAGAATGGCATATCGTAACATTTGTAAATTTAAAAAAAAAAGCACCTGTCTGTCACTTTTGACGTGTGCACCGTGCATCTTAGCCTTAAGGCCCGTAACCGCAAAATGAGCTGTTACCCCGTGCTTGCCTTAATTCATAAAGCTAACCCTACAACCTAGTTAGTAAGTTCACGAATTTTTCGCGAATCATTCGCGAATTTTTCCGTATCACGAATTTTACCGTTTTATTCGCGTACGTTTGCAACTCCGAACCCAAGTCGCGTACTATGTGGCATTCCCGGATTATTCGCGAATCGTTCACGAATTTTACGTATCCCGAATGATACGTCCGCTTAATTCGCCATAAATTCTTTAGCTTTTACTTTTCAAAGACTCCATTTTTTGGGCTTTACTGCCTCCCGAGCATACACGACCGAATATTAGACGTGTTGTAATTTTTATGAAACAAAAACGACTGAAGAGATTTGAAGGTGAAGGTGAGAGAGATCTCAAACTCACTAACCAAGCATCTAAACCACCATACGACGTCCTCTTGGATAACTAATGTTGTATATATTATTAATATCATCATATTGAGTTTATTTTTTCCTTAAATAACTCACACATATGCATAAAAATTGGTCTATGACCTTATAAATACAAATTATTTGTTATATATAGATACCGAATTTTCAGAGCCGAACTCACATTTATAAATCGAATTATACACATACGTATGTCGTTCCGAATTAATGACGAATCACGTCCCATTGACCGAATTTTAGACCGAATCTGAATTTTACAAAACCGTATAATACTCGTACGTTTTCCGTTCCGTACGTTTGCCGAATCCCGAATTACTAACTAGGCCCTACAATACATCTTTAGTCCTCCTTATAGTCCCTCTTTGCTGCTGAGCAACTACAAGAGCTGAATAACTACATGTCAACGACTCCAGATCCAGAACCACAAGGTATTCAAATTCATTTCATAGTCTAAATTCATCAATCTGAAGTTGGATCTGAATTTTTCAGGGATTTCATTTGCCAAAAACTGTTGATTATAAACAGATCCAAACTTGAGAGCAGATTAAATGGTACAATCTATTGTTATTTATGATCTGAGTAGGTTTAAGATCGTAATGATGTTGTCAATTAGTGGATTCATTCTGAATATGAAGAAGAAGAAGATAGTATTTGATCATTTGTTGTTTGGTTTGTGCGGCCTCGGAAATATATCACTAAAGGGTATTCTACATCGAACTATGATCAGTCCTTCCACGTACTGATTCAAATCTGTATCAAATTTGGTTTAAGGTAACTCTAATACTAATGAATTTGATCATCCGTTAGAATTTATTTTGTTTACTGTTTGCATTTCTTTATTTGTTAGTTCTCTGTATTGTTCATAATTTTCTTGACTATTTCATTCAGGGAGTGGAAAACATCCGGTGATATCCACCAATCTACCTGCTCAATTCCTGCTGATGGAGAACCAAAAGAACTGAAAAGGGAGATCCAATGGTTTCACAATGGATGAAAGATACATCACGGTGGATGAAAGACACATCATGATGCTAGTAGCTGCCCTTACAGCATTTGCAGCTGCTTTTACTGCTGCCATGTTTAGTGAAGACAACAAAAGATAATCAATCTTCTGCTTTTCTGTTTTGAACAGGGAACTGAAAGACATAGATGTCATGCAAAACTAGGAAAGTTAAATGAGCACAAGTGTTGGTGAAACACCCACAGATCATGCTAGAGTTGTGAAGTTAGTAGCTTAAATATTAGAGCATAATATTTGTAACATCACAATATTCATTCGTGGATCTAATTGAAGGATGTAATCCAGTGTTTGTAATATCACAAGTTGTTCATGATTTGGTGGAATGTACTCAACCACTTCGTAGTTTCATTTGTAACAATTTGTCGCTTTGAATAATTTCACTGCATTTGATATGCATAACAAGAATTTGACTGCATTTATAAAAAATGCTCCATACCGTTGGGAAGGTTCATGCCTTTGCCAAATTTGCTATGTCCTCTATTTGGGTTAGATTCTGAACATTTGGATCATCTTTTTATCCGCTCCCCCTTTGCTGGGGCTATCTGGTTTGGTGCAGCTCCTCACGGGTCTTTCAAGACTTCTCTCACAGCAATCGGGGGTTATGGACTGGATCAACAATTAGTTTAGCACATCTATCAATTCTCATTCTGACTTGCACTTATGGCACCTCCCAGGAAATAGGTGTACAGTTCTTTATGATCAAGTGGTGCAAAACAAATTTTTTACGATTGCTCAGCGTAATATAAATCGACTTGTAAGTTCGTTAAATAGGGATTTAGACTCTTTTCCGAGATGAATAAGTTGTATGCAATGTTGAAGTTTGACTTAATAACATATGGGTATAACATGTTCTTTTGTTATGTAGAAATAAAATGCATTTAAAGCAGCTAACCAACTTGGTCACCTAAAAGTCTTACAATATTTGTGTCACAGCAATGTAAAGCTGATTGTGGCTGTAACATCTCAACTTTGGATTTATCAAGTAATAATTGTGTCACAGAAATGTAAAGCTGGTTGTGGTTGTAACATCTCAACTTTGGATTTATCAAGTAATAAAGACCGACGAATACAATAAGGAGCAACAATACTCCAATTAACACCATGTACAAATTTTCTTGCTTCTTTGGCTAGAATAGCTACAACTCTATTAGCCTTTCTTGGGACATACTTAAAACCCAAAAAATTATCACATTGAGTAGCAATTTTCTTCGCTTCATTTAGAATAGATTCACACTGCCATAGAATTTTGTTGCTTGTGCCATTCAAGTACTCTACCACTCTCTTGCAATCTCCTTCAATGCTAAAAGCCGATATCCTTGCTTCTTTTGCCCAACTGGTCCTTCTAGAGTTGCGACTGCTTCTGCCTCTTCTGCATTGGATGTAGTTTTGGGTCCTGCCCTTGCTCCATCCATAGTACCTACATGCAGTGTTTTAAAAAACGTTTTGAAGCGTGTTTTGAAGCGCGCTTCACTACAAAAACGTTCCAATACGTCCGCATTAATACTAGTTATATTTTTTAGAGAAAGAAAAAGAATATTCTGGAGAAAAAACATGGATTTAAATCCCAAAACAAGTCCCAACATTTCCTTCTTAGGTTTTCTAGAGAAAAAACAGGGATTTAAATCCCAAAAACAAGTCCCAACGCTTTCTTTTTAGGTTTTAGTGTAAAAAAACCCTAAAAACTACTCAACTCTCACCAAGCCAACTATTTATAGAGACTCCAAAACTCCAAACGTTTCATCTTCTAAACTAAAGCTTTTTCTTCTTCCATTTCATCTTCTATTCTTCTGATATGCAATGGCTTGCCAGCCTCCAGCTAAGAAATCTGAAAATGCGGGGGGTCTAACAACCACACCCAACAATTCGTTTGGCAATCAGAAAGGACTTACTCCAATACACTTTCTAGAGAATCAACTAGACAGTCAAACTCAATCTAGAATAAATTATATCAAAGAGCTTAATATCTCCAACTCTTAATTCAATCCGCAATTAGCAAATAGAAATCTGCGAGCCCGATTGAATATAAGAGGAGTTACTTGAACGGTACCAAAGACCAATGTTCAAACGTCAATCAATGTAAATCAACAACCAAAGGTTGGATATTCTAATTGATTGATCTTAACGCACAACCTGTGATATTTCAATTATATAACAAAATATAATCCGGAAAAGAAATAACACAGACACCAGAATTTTCTTAACGAGGAAACCGCAAATGCAGAAAAACCCCGGGACCTAGTCCAGATTGAACACCACACTGTATTAAGCCACTACAGACTCTAGCCTACTGCCAATTAACTTCGGACTGGACTGTAGTTGAACCTTAATCAATCTCACACTGATTCAAGGTACAGTTGCGTTCCTTACGTCTCTGATCCCAGCAGGATACTACGCACTTGATTCCCTTATTTGATCTTGAAAAAGCGGGGGTCTAACAACACCATCCAATATTTCGCTTAGCAATCTGTATGGACTAACTCCGAAATACTTTGCTAGAGAATCAACTAGACAGTCAGACTCAATCTAGATAAAAGTATCTCAGGGAGTTAATATCTCTCTCTTGATTTGATTTTTACTCAAGCTAAAAACAATAGCGAGTCTTTATCAAATACAAGGAATACTTGGACAGTACCAAAGACCAATGTCCAAGGATCAATCAATATCAATCAACAACCAAAGGTTGGATTTCCAATTGATGATCATGAACGCACAACCTGTATTATTTCAATTATATAAAATATAATGCGAAAAAGAAATAACACAGACACCAGAAATTTTGTTAACGAGGAAACCGCAAATGCAGAAAACCCCGGGACCTAGTCCAGATTGAATACACACTGTATTAAGCCACTCTAGACACTAGCCTATTGCAAACTAACTTCGGACTGGACTATAGTTGAACCCCAATCAGTCTCCCACCGATCCAAGGTACAGTTGTACTTCCACGCCTCTGATCCCAGCAGGATACTGCGCACTTGATTCCCTTAGCTGATCTCACCCACAACCAAGAGTTACTGCAACCCAAAATCACAGACTTGATAATAAACAGATCTGTCTCACACAGAAAAGTCTATCAAAGGATAAATTTGTCTCTCACAGATAAACCCTAGGTTTTGTTCCGTATTTTGATATAAAATCAAGGTGAACAGGAACCAATTGATAATCCGTTCTTATATTCCCGAAGAACAGCCTAGATTAATCAATCACCTCTCTACAATCCTTCCTGACTACACAAGCGGATTGTCGAGGAATCACAAACGGTGAGACGAAGATGTTTGTGACTTCTTTATCTTGCCTATCATAGAACTCTCACGATCTTAAGCCAATCAAACGATTATACTCGTACGATAGAAGATGCAAGATCAGATCACACAACTACGATAAAGTAGTATCGGTCTGGCTTCACAATCCCAATGAAGTCTTTAAGCCGTTAACCTGATTTTAGAGAAGAAAATCAAAGGTTAATGGAGATCAACTCTAGCGGGCGCACTAGGAGCACACAGACGTGTGGGGATTAGTTTTGCACAATGCTAGATGTCTCCTTTATATAGCCTTCAAATCAGGGTTTTGTCTTAGGTACAAAGCAATCCTTATTCACCGTTAGATCAAAACCTGATTTAGATTCAGGCTAATATTTCTCAACTGTTAGATCGAAAATTTAGCTTGTCACACACACTTGGGTAGATGTTTACTGGGTTCGTGAAAACCATTCCCAAACGTGTACATGTATGTTGGTTCAACATAGTAACCCAAAAAGTTAACCATATGAGGATTTCATATTAACCTTGTTCTTATTCACCATAACTAGTTCAATTGACTCAAATGAACTAGTTAAAGAGTTGTTCAATTTCTATGAGATCTTATGTAACTACACAAGACACAATTGAACAAAGATGATTCAATTCGATTGAATCGGCTCATGAACATTATAACCACGGTTTGCATAAAGCATTCCTTAGTAATTTAATGTTTCATGTTCAGAGCACATCTTTAGATCATAACCTCTTAAGTTCACAAACAAGTTCGCGGACTTAAGTTAATCGGTTGAGTTTTCCAAGCTCAGCAGAAATTCTCGGAAAGAGAGCTTCCGCCAGTTCGAGGACTGGGTTCTCGAACTGAGTTCGCGGACTTAGCACACAAACGAGTTTTGGAAAATCCAGCAGAAATTCTCGGTCGAGAACTTCCGACAGTTCGCGGACTGAGTCTGCGGACTGGTAAGCCAATTCCACAATCCTCCCGATTTCTCTTGATCAACAAAGTTTGAAAACTTCGGTTCAAGGAATACATGGTTATGTAATCTAAACTCTCATTTCAATCATTGAGACATTCTCAGAGGACGCTATGTAGTCGTTATTCACAGACCGATTCACGTCAGAGCAATTCTCAAAGTGATTTAAACTTTTCATGACTTTCATCACTAGGTGAAGATAAACTTGATCAAAGCGAAACGCTTTACCAACGCATGATTTCGAGATAAAAGATAAGCAATGAATGCTCAGCTCGAAACATCAAATGTGTATGATCTAGTCTATATATCATACGACTTTTGTCTCATAAGAAGTAGAAGATAGAAGAGATAGAGTTTTGAGTGATAGATAAGTTCAAGTCTCCACATACCTTTTTGTTGATGAAGTTCCACGGTTCCTTGTATAGATCTTCGTCGTTGTATGATGAATTGCCATGAAGTCCTTGAGCTCAACTTCACTTTTCTATCCTAGTCCGAGACTTAGCTATGTAGGCTAGAAATCAAGACTTATAGTTTTGATCACTAACATTGACAAACATGCTTGAGATAGTAACGCATGCGAGGTTGACCGAGCTATGCTCTAATAATCTCCCCCTTTGTCAATTTTAATGACAAAAATATTAGTACAAATGGAATACAAAAAAGATAAACTTAAGTGGCTCCTATTCCATAGTCTAATCTTCAACGTTCCTTGAAATCTTCGTCCTTCCCAGTACTCCAATGATCCCAAAGGTTGTAAGTTTAGCACCATCGTCGTTGAAGATCCGTAGCTATAACAATGAGAGAAATCAAGATTCTCGATCATTATTATACAGTGTCATAGTATTAGTATATAACATCAAAGTCCAATTGTATCACGACTTTAACAATAATACTACGGTGATATGTATCACTCCCCCTTAGCCAATACTCCATCTCGATCATGGAAACCAGTCCCCCTTACACAATGATCCGAAAACCATATGTATTTGTAGTGTGACCTACAATATTTCTCCCCCTTTTTGTAAATAAAATTGGCAAAGGTACAAGAATGGGATCATAATGAAATTTCCACAAGAGACATTTCATGACCAAAAGAAAAATACATACCAACTTAATTTAGATGCAATCTAATAGCCGAAGCTAATAGCATTCATCAAGGAGTTTTAAGATACAAGATAACCCCTATAAAATTCCACAAGTGCACTCCCCTCAAGATATTACCATTAAGCACAAGTCCAAAAGAACTCTCCCCCATTTGATGTCATTCCCGAGAGAACAACAAGAGCGGCCTTAATTTCGAAAGAAAAGAAGGATTTTTTATTGGACACCAAAAACCATAGGAATGATTTTCTATATCCAAAGCTCAACCAAATTAACCAAAAGTAAACCCATGATTAATTCAATTGGAATGCGCAACTAAATCAAACCACAAAAGTGATCAATTTAATTGAAAGTGCTCGACATAAGTAAACTCACGGAGCTACGACTAAGTCAATCATATGGAGATGACTAACTTAACCGTTCAAATACTCAACATAAGGAAAACCTTACGGAATATATGACTACATTAACCAAAGAACATGATAGTGTAGCCTTTTATATACTCAAAACAAGAACTTGTGGAATATATGAAAACTCAACTAGATTAATTACAAGAGAACCTATAATTAATCTAATTGGAATACAAACAACCAAACTAATCGCTGAAGTAATTAAATTAATTATTTTGGGATCAACATAAGAGAACTTATGGAACCCCGACTAAGTTCATCATAGAATATGACAACCTTAACCGTACATGTACTCAAAATAAGAAAGAAGACTTACGGAGTACTAACTAAATAACCAAACTAGTTGATTAATTTAGTTCCTAATGCTCGACATATAGCATCTTATGGAACAACCAACAAAGCCAAGGTAAATCGACTTAGTTGTAAGGTGCTCAACATAAGACACACAATGGAGCCTTCACGGTAAAACATAATAAAATGGATCAATGAAGATCAATACCGTGGATAACATACAAGGATCTATTCTATTTTCCATCATAACGACATAATAGACTTTATCCTTGTTGAACAAAAGATTTTATCCTATTTTCCATCAAATACATGACTGCATAGGCATAACTTTTGTATATGTCAAAAGTCCATTCGTCCTTTCATCAATACGAATACCGATTCACGAACGACTTTACTTTTGACTGCAATATGGGACCTTCAAGTTCACGGACGTAAACAATACATATCCCATAAAAATATTGCAATATCACCATTAAAATACTGCAATAAACATCATCCTCCAAATATTTTTAGAATTTAATACTAATAAACCTAAAAAATAACATAAGAAGATGAAAACAAAAATAGCTATGTGTAGTCACAATCACTGCTATTCAAAGCACTAGTTATTCTTCCAAATAATCCAAAAAGAAGACATCCTAGGCATATAAACCAAAACAAAGACGATCAAACTAAATCTTGTATGCAACCAGGGATTGAACATGAAAGAGTTCTTCAGTTTCCCTCCTTAGTTCGCCTTTTAGGTAATCAAGGTTTCGTGTTGCGATACCAAGCTGTTTGCGTACGATCTCAAATCCTTCAAGAAGATTTCCTACCCGTTGTGAAGAAATCTGAACTGGCAGTTTGTCTTCGTTTTCATGATCAAGAGCATGAAAGCATGAGATATCAATAGGACATAGATCAACATCATCAACCTTGTTGCTTCCCTCCATTTTGCACCAAAAAGACTTTTAGAAAATATTTTTGCACCTTTGGAACACAATATATATATATATATATATATATATATATATATATATATATATATATAAGGAATTCCATCAAACCCTAGGAATCAAGACGTTCGTGAGGGTTGGTGCGTGTACTAGAGAAACGGGCCTATGATAGACCAGGAAGCCCAAAATAAAAGAAATAGATGTTGAGGAGCAAACAAAATAAAGTAACAAAGAATGCAGTACAATCCTGACAACTTTCTCAAGAAGAAAAATCCTGAGAATCAAGAGTATCCCTTTTTAACATGACAAACATTAAAAAGAGATGCAACATGAACATGTCAGGGTGTAATAAGATGAGCATCTTGCTCATCATTGTTTGCTTCTTCTTTTTCCTTTTCATAGGTATTTAACAAACTACCTGGTGGTTTAGTTGAAGAAGTATTATCAAGAGAAGATTTAGAAGTACATGGGTTAACATCATTCCATGTTTTCTTGATATTCTGTCTTAGTTTGTTTATGTGAATCTTCAGATCAGAGACTCGATTGTTGACATGTAAGAAGTCTGAATTGGAAGTCTTGGATTCACAGTCCTTTTTGAGAGAATTAGAGGAACCCGACCTTTTCTTCCTTCTGTTCTTTTTTCTCTTTTCAGACTGATTTAACAGACCTGTTAGACTTTTGCCATTATTTTTTCTTCCTTTGTAGAATCCTTCGATGGAACATGGGAAGGATCAACTTTATCACACTTCATCCCTTGGTAGCGAAAGTCCTTGATTCTGCCAATCTGTGATACAGGTTTAACAACTTCCTTAGACATCCATGTAAGAATATTACGAAGTTTTTCATTCCTTTTCCGAAGAAGACACCTTTGCTCAGAGTGTCCTTTGTTCCCGCAGAAATAGAAGTGAAAGGATTTATATTCAGTGGTTCTCTTACTAGAAGACTTTGTTGGAGCAGAATCCTTGTTCTTGCAAGCTGATACATGTCTTTCACATGAATAATTATTAACGGCTCTAACAAAGTTGATCTTACCTGTGCTTGGAATGTCTATACCTTTATAGCCCAGACCACGTGTATCACGATGTTCTTTACATGCTCTAAGCATAGATGATAGCTTTGTATAGCTAGTGTTAAATCTCTTCAGATTTTTCTCCAGAGATTTTACTTTCTCAAGCGCAACCACAAGTTCAGTTTTCAAGGATTTTTCTTTGGTAAGAAACTGATGTTCTTTGTCCTTGAACCATTTACGCTAAGATTCATATCTTGCTTCAGTTTCGTCAAGCATTTCTTTTAACACACCGAGGTTACGAAGAAGATTATCGCATTCAGTTTTTTTTAGCAAACCTCTTCTTCATGATCTTTAACGGTAGATTGTAATAGTTTGTATCCACCATCATAACCCTTGAAGAGTTTTCTCAATTTTCTGTTTTCTTGACATAGAGGACCCATGAATTTTCTCTGGTAAGCAGTTGTCTTTGTTTCTTTTAATTCATGATTAAACAACATGATGTATTGAGAAACTTCCTCATCAACGCTTTGTTCTTCTTCTGAATCACTGTCATCTGAAAGATCATCCAACTGTTTATCAAGAGATTTTTTTTCAGTTGAATGCAGATTCGGCAGAAGGAGACAAGAAGGAGTTTTTCTCAAAGGTTTCAGATATCTGAAGCTTATCTGAATAACCCTGAACTGATGTTGCGTTATCAGAGATAATACTCTTGTCCATAGAGTCAGATCGCTACAAACACAGACTGATGAGGTGTTAAACGTGTTTGCCTGCTCTGATACCAATTGAAAAAGCGGGGGTCTAACAACACCACCCAATATTTCGCTTAGCAATCTGTATGGACTAACTCAGAAATACTTTGCTAGAGAATCAACTAGACAGTCAGACTCAATCAAGATAAAAGTATCTCAAGGAGTTAATATCTCTCTCTTGATTTGATTTTTACTCAAGCTAAAAACAATAGCGAGTCTTTATCAAGTACAAGGAATACTTGGACGGTACGAAAGACCAATGTCAGAGGATCAATCAATATCAATCAAAAACCAAAGGTAAGATTTCCAATTGATGATCACGAACGCACAACCTGTATTATTTCAATTACTCAACCCCGGGACCTAGTCCAGATTGAATACAAATTGTATTAAGCCGCTACAGACACTATCCTACTGCAAACTAACTTCGGACTGGACTATAGTTGAACCCCAATCAGTCTCCCACCGATCCAAGGTACAGTTGTACTCCTACGCCTCTGATCCCAGCAGGATACTGCGCACTTGATTCCCTTAGCTGATCTCACCCACAACCAAGAGTTGCTACAACCCAAAATCACAGACTTGATAATAAACAGATCTATCTCACACAGAAAAGTCTATCAAAGGATAAATTTGTCTCTCACAGATAAACCCTAGGTTTTGTTCCGTCTTTTGATATAAAATCAAGGTGAACAGGAACCAATTGATAATTCGGTCTTATATTCCCGAAGAACATCTTAGATTAATCAATCACCTCTCTACAATCCTTCCTGACTACACAAGCGGATTGTCGAGGAATCACAAACAGTGAGACGAAGATGTTTGTGACTTCTTTATCTTGCCTATCGGATAACTCTCACGATCTCAAGCCAATCAATCGATTGTACTCGTACGATAGAAGATGCAAGATCAGATCACACAACTATGTTAAAGTAGTATCGGTCTGGATTCACAATCCCAATGAAGTCTTTAAGTCGTTAACCTGATTTTAGAGAAGAAAATCAAAGGTTAATGTAGATCGACTCTAGCGGGTGCACTAGTAGCACACCGACGTGTGGGGATTAGTTTTGCACAATGCTAGATGTCTCCTTTATATAGCCTTCAAATCAGGGTTTTGCCTTAGGTACAAAGCAATCCTTATTCACTGTTAGATGAAAACCTGATTTAGATTCAAGCTAATATTTCTCAACCGTTAGATCGAAAACTTAGCTTGTCATACACACTTGGGTAGACGTTTACTGGGTTCGTGAAAACCATGCCCGAACGTGTACGTGTATGTTGGTTCAACATAGTAACCCAAAAGGTTAACCATATGAGCATTTCATATTAACCTTGTTCTTTTTCACCATAACTAGTTCAATTGACTCAAATGAACTAGTTAAAGAGTTGTTCAATTTCTATGAGATCTTATGTAACTACACAAGACACAATTGAAACAAAGATGATTCGATTCGATTGAATCGTCTCATGAACATTATAGCCACGGTTTGTATAAATCATTCCTTAGTATTTTAATGTTTCATGTTCAGAGAACATCTTTAGATCATAACCTCTCAAGTTCACAAACAAGTTCGCGGACTTAAGTTAATCGATTGAGTTTTCCAAACTCAGCAAAAATTCTCGGAAAGAGAGCTTCCGCCAGTTCGCGGACTTAGCACACAAATGAGTTTTGGAAAATCCAGCAGAAATTCTAGGTCGAGAACTTCCGACAGTTCGCGGACTTGGAAAGCCAATTCCACAATCCTCCCGATTTCTCTTGATCAACAAAGTTCGAAAACTTCGGTTCAAGGAATCAATGGTTATGTAATCTAAACTCTCATTTCAATCATTGAGACATTCTTAGAGGACGCTATGTATCCGTTATTCACAGACCGATTCATGTCAGAGAAATTCTCAAAGTGATTGAAACTTTTCATGACTTTCGTCACTAGGTGAAGATAAACTTGATCAAAGCGAAACGCTTTACCAACACACGATTTCGAGATAAAAGATAAGCAATGAATGCTCAGCTCGAAACATCAAATGTGTATGATCTAGTCTATATAGCATACGACTTTTGTCTCATAAGAAGTAGGAGATAGAAGAGATAGACTTTTGAGTGATAAATAAGTTCAAGTCTCCACATACCTTTTTTTTGATGAAGTTCCACGGTTCCTTGTATAGATATTCTTCGTTGTATGATGAATATCCATGAAGTCCTTGAGCTCAACTACACTTTTCTATCCTAGTCCGAGACTTAGCTATGTAGGATAGAAATCAATACTTATAGTTTCGATCACTAACATTGACAAACATGCTTGATATAAAAACGCATGCGAGGTTGACCGATCTATGCTCTAACAGATCTCACCCACAACTAAGAGTTGCTACGACCCAAAGTCGAAGACTTGATAAACAAATACGTCTCACACAGAAAAGTCTATAGATTGAATAACTCTGTCTCCCACAGAAATACCCAAGAGTTTTTTTTCCGTCTTTTGATAAATCAAGGTGAACAGGAACCAATTGATAAACCAGACTTATATTCCCGAAGAACAGCCTAGTATTATCAATCACCTCACAATAATCTTAATCGACTAGCGAAACAAGATATTGTGGAATCACAAACGATGAGACGAAGATGTTTGTGATTACTTTTATCTTGCCTATTGGAGAAATTAATCTCGAGTCAATTATTTCAATTGTACTCAATACGACAGAATCGGGCAAGATCAGGACACGCAACTACAAAGAAAATAATTGGGTCTGGCTTCACAATCCCAATGAAGTATTTGAAGTCGTTAACCTACAGGGTCTCGATAGAAACCTAAGGTTAAAGGAGAATCTACTCTAGTTTATGCAACTAGTAACACACATGAGGTGTGGGATTAGTTTATCCAGTTTCTAGAGTTATCCTTTATATATTTTTCAAATCAGGGTTTGCAATCCAAGTTACCTTGGTAACAAAGCATTCAATATTCACCGTTAGATGAAAAAACTGATTCAACCAAGCTAATATCTTTCAACCGTTAGATTGAACTTAGCTTGTTACACACAAATGAAATGTACCCTCATTTAGGTTTATGTAACTGTACCTAAACGTGTACACCATGTCGGTTCACAAATAGTTAACCGAGGTTAACCATATGATTACTCTCATATCAACCTTATTCATCTTAACCATAACTAGTTCAAATGACTCAAATGAAACTATTTAAAGAGTTGTTCAATTGCTATATTCTCATAGAATTATACAAGTACACAATTGAAGCAAAATCGGTTTGATTCACTCGAATCAATCATGAACATTGTAGCCACGGTTTGCAAAGATTGCATTCCTTATTATATAAATGTTTATGTTCATGTTCAAAACCGATTTTAGAACTTTAATCTTCAAGTATGCAAACGGGTACGCATAAATACCCGGACTAAGATTGAGTTACGCCAGTATGCAAACGGGTACACAAACTTCAAATCCCAGCAGAAATTCTCGGACATGAACCTGTATGCCAGTACGCAAACGGGTACGCATACTTAGGTTCCCGGATTTCTGAATCCAACAGGCGGGCAAACGGGTGCGCATACTATGGTTCCCGGACATGGATTACATATGTGCAAGAGCGCACAACATGACATATACAATAATGGTTAAGTGTTCTAAGATCTTATTTCAATCATTGAAACTTTCTTAGAGGATGTTATATAGTTGTTATTCACAAACTATTTTTCATCAAATCGATTTTCAAGTTATTGAAATAATTATTAAGAAACATTCCAAGACAACACTAATGATTGTATCACACAAACCATGTAAGATGTTACTCGAAAATTTTCACATGATATAAGATGAACTTGGTCGAAGCGAAAGCTTTCCAACACATATTTCGAGAAATATGTAAGCGAGTTAAACTCAGCTCGAAATCTCAAATGTGTATATAGAAAACTATATCGTAATACGACTTATGTCTCAAAATAGGAGATAAAGTAGAAATAGACTTTCCAAGTGATAGATGAGTTCAAGTCTCCACATACCTGATGATATTTTTCCTATGATGTTGTAGTAAGATGATTCGTTCACTCAGATTTGTTGAGAATTTGTTTTAAGACTTAATAAAGAAAATAAGGAAAAATATATATACACAATTTGTCACAAGATGAAGAGACGTAAGACGCGGGATTCCACTACTTTTCATATTGTTATGGTTCAGTCATTAACTCTAGACAATATAGATCAAACAAAAGAAGTTGTGACTCTAGTTCTTTGCCAAAAATAGATTTCGTAAAATATTATTTGTAAGTTAAAAGCATGACGCATCTAAAGTATTTAGAACTAAGCATGCGGCATCTAACAAAATAACAAATAATTAATAGAAATCATAAAACAATTAAATCTATGCAAAAAGTCAATTGATGCGTGTCGTAACCACAACAAATTAATCGAGATATTTCCCACTAATTAAATAAATAATATAGAGGTAGTAAGAGATCGTTCCCACAAAGAGCTGTGTAATTGATAGGTTATTTGAAATATCAAGATAAAGTAACACTACAAGAAAATCGGCCATCAGCGACATATACCAACGTCGCCAAAACTAGGTATTTCGTCACTAAAAGTTTTTGGCGGCCAGAATTTGTTGTCGCAAAAATCGTCGGCAATAGTAGGTCGCAGAACGTATACAACGACGTTTGATTCATTTTCGTCGGAAAATATTTTTCAGCGACAAAACCTAATCCCGTGGCTGAAAGGTTCTGTTTCCTCGACATTATACAATTTGGTCGCAGAATTTTTGTTATTAGCGACAACATGCTTCTGTCGCTTAATTATTTGTGACGACAAGTATTTTTTGGTCGGAAAATCTGTTGTTTTAGCGACTAATTCTTGCTGTAGCTAAACCATACATTTAGGCCGCATATTTCTTTGTTGGCGTACAATGTTGAGGCATTTTTGTTGACCGGAAAAATAATAATTTACACAAAGAAGGAAAATAGAAAATGCTGAAGATCGGTTTTTATTAATGACTCACTAATCAATTACATCAAGTTCAGTGTCTCAGAAAAATATTGAGAATAAAAAACACCATAATAAGTCTTTGAAATTACAAACAGATATATATAACCAAGGCATAATCGACTACATCACTATCTTTGAAACTCATAGTCACTAAGTCAACTTAATTATCCTAGCATGATGTAGACAACTGATCGCAGAGGTGCAGGAGATGGAGGGAAAAGTTTTACAGGTCCATTTCAAGCATGTCATAACCCATATTGGCGGTGGCAAGAGGTATACAAAATGGATTAGTTTTCTTATACGATAAAATTATAGCTTCAATCTCAAGTGACAACATTAAATGTACAAGAAGTCACCTTCATGCCACCCATTGCAGAGCCAATGACAACGCCACATTTATCTTGATCTAACTCATTCAGGACATCTTCTTTCATCACAACATCTGCAAAGGATATTTTGCCCACAATAAGAATGTAAAGCGCCAAATGTTGTGCTTAGCCGCATCTGAAACGAATAAAAACAAATTAGTGCAAAAAACATAATGAGGTGATATGTAGGAGATGGAGAAGTTCTAGTCCTACAAATGCATCTTAGAAGACATATCACCTTACGAGTCATAGCCGTCGTTGCCCACGAGCTAGTCATGTAAAAACCTGATGTCACAGCTGTTGCAAGTACTGGAAGTAGCCATGGTACTTGTTCAAATGCAGCAACTTCCAACGGTTTGGTATATAGTAACACCAATATGGCAGTAGAAAATCTTGGTAGTGCTACCTACGCATTCCTCATGAAAGGCATCCCCTTCGTGCACTCCTCGGAGTATCCTCAAGCTTTGACTTATCTGACTTGTCAACCCTAATCCCACGGCCTGACATCCAATAGATTTTAGCACCTTCTCAGCTGAAGGAACAAATGTAAAAGACACATTAAATTAAATAACCAAACAAATATAACTTGAATCAAAACATAAACTGAACAACAAACGCTCGATAAGTTTCACAGCTTCAAAAAAAATCTAGAACCAAGGCCACAGGAATTGAAGGAAAACATAAACATAGAAATAAATTTTACCAATCCAACAAAAACAAAATGGAGCAAAAATGTTGGGTTTATAACATGAGCCGAGCTATCTAGAAATAAACTATCAAACATGACGAGCTTCATACAGTGCAAAGAGAACAAAACTCCATGAGTCGGAAGGAACTAGTTTGACTAAATCCAATAGTTTAAAACGAAAATCAAGTATTCAAAACAACAAACAACACCCATTTATTCTTTAGTCTATTGCGTGATGGCATTGGTCAAATCTGCGTACAAAGAAACATTCCACGACTTGGTATAACTTAAGAATCCAAAAAAAAAGGAGGCAATATGTATATTCAAGGTGGAGCACATATTAAATTCATGTAACAGTTCACAACAAGGTTGAATACAGAACACTAAAACAAGATTAATTAATTTAATTGCCATCCATACTAGCCTACTATGCTTATAGCTAGCTGTTGAAACATGGTATGCATATGTAAGGTAGAAATCAGGTGACTGTATTCATAGAATTTATCACATTAGAATCTTGTCAAAGTGAATCTTTGCATAATGATAAACTAAATTCAATGGTGAAAGTATGGCTCAAATAAATTCATACAAGACGCTGACATGCTTAACAAACATATGAAATTATAATCAGGAGAGCATTTCAACCTTAATCAAGGAATGACAACCAAAAAGGCTACCTGTTTATCTGACTCTTATTATCCGACCACTAGTATATGGAATAAAATAAAGGGGCATTACTTTATCCATTCGTATGATCTGATTATCCATCAACCGAATTGACACTGTAAAGAAATAAAAAACAGTAACTGTTAAAGGCTCCAAACTACGAAATATATGTAACTTAAACAGAATTCAGAAATTGATTTTACCTTGGTAAGATTCTGGCATTACTTAAATCTTCGATTTAGAACAATTGAAAAAACCGCTCATATACGATGTCATTCGCAGCAGATTGAAAAGGCTTCAGAATAACAATCACCCTTTTCAATATTTATATGATTCTTCTTTTTCTTCATCGATCCATCTCATACTCCTATTCTCTAGACTCACAAAAAAAAATCTAATTCACTACTATCCATGAAACTAATTTGAATGAATTAGACATTAAACATAGTATCATGACTGAAAAGAATTAACACCTACTCACTTCATATCATGAATTAGAGTATACACATAAGTTAGGAAGAAATCCCCAATTTTATTCAAAACCCCAATTTAAAATTGCACAATATCCACCTGTTAAACATGAGTCCATGGTGATTGTTTGCTGCATCTTCCTCGATTTCAAGGAACTACATCATCATTTGCAAGCTTATTCAACAAATCAATTCGGTAAAGCAACCTTAATTTCAATTCGAAAATGAAATCAAAGAAAACCCATTACCTCTTTACGCCAAGCATCTAATGATCCATAGCATAATACTCTTCTCAATTCATTGATTTTCTTAAATCTAGAGAAGATGAGTTTCGGTTGAGAGACAGAAGGAGAAACGAAGATAGAAACCCAAACTAAAACTCTGATTTCTATTTTTCTTTTGCGATCGAGAGAATGGAATTCAAACCTTAGCTTTGTAATGATTTGGAATGAATAGAGGGAGGAGAATACGAGATCATGTTTTTTAGCAGTTAAGAGAGAAACTGGAAATATGAAATCAGTTTCACGGGAGGTGAAAGAGGGAATATGAGATCGTGTTTAAGGGAGTTGTGTTCTATTTTGTGTGGGTGTTAAAATTTTATCCGGATTATGGTTTTAAGGGGGTACACAGTTTGAGAGCATCGAGTAGGTAGAGCCATTTTGAAGAAGAAACAACGCATATGAAGGAGGGAAGTTACTACCGGAGACGACTTACATTTTCACTACATGCCTAATTGTATGCCATTTGGGAGAGTGACTCGACATGTAGGATTTGCTCGAAGAAGAAAATCTGACTTCGTCATAGCTATGTGTCTAAATTTCAGTCTAACTTATCGCTAAAAGTAAACCCTTCAGCTACAAAATTGAAATACGTCCCTAAATTTGTCTTTTAGCGACCATTAACATCGTCGCCAAAATTATATTTTGACGATAATATTGATTTAGGTCGATGTTTACAGGATTTAGCTACAATATTAAACTAGGTCGTTGTTTATATGATTTAGCGACCATCTTAGCTACGAATTTTTCAACTTGTCGCTGAAATTATTATTCAGCGACGAGAATTTTAATGGTCGTTGTTTATTATATATAACGACGAAATTCTATGTGTCGCCATGAATTTCATCGCTAATGCCATGTTTTCTTGTAGTGTAAATAGCAAAAGGGGGTTTTGGTTGTAAGATAAATATAAAGAAAATAATAAATAAAAGAGATGATTAAGGAATCCTTCGCCGTTACCAAGCGATTACTGGATTAGAATACTTATCTATCTTCCGTTAGAACCATTCATCACCAAACGTAGAATAGCAGGTACGCTTTGCTATCCCCAAAACTCCTTGTATCACCGATAACAGGTACGCTTAGTCACCAGATTCTATCCAACTGAGCCGCCTTGAGGTACGCTTACAAGGTGTAGCTCAACCGAATGCTTTATGGTTTGTGAATTTAGGTTTGATTCCAGCAGTTAAACTCGGTACGCTTAGTCACCAGATTCTATCCAACTGAGCCGCCTTGAGGTACGCTTACAAGGTGTAGCTCAACCGAATGCTTTATGGTTTGTGAATTTAGGTTTGATTCCAGCAGTTAAACTCGGTACGCTCGATTCACTTACTGGTGTTGTTTCCACACACAATTGCTTTAAAGAATCCCTCTGTAAGGTCTCATGTTTTCCACTTGTGTAGGAGATGCACGACAATTACGGATCGCTCAACTCGCTACTAGCAATAGAATGATTAACAGACTAATCTAGCGTGCACTCCAAACCAATCTAAGAATCAATCATGAACCCTAGATATCATGAAAACAAACGATGATGATTAAAACTTCAAATAGACTTATATAATAATAAAGCTTCACGCTAGAACATTGAATTCATCCTTAACCGATAGAAATTAGTTACACATAGATTTTACTAAAACCCACAAAAATATAAGAAGAAAGAAGAAGAAAATAGCTTGGTTTCACCCTAAAGGGTAAACCCTAAAATATGGATTAAGAACCTCTCTCCTCTCTCTTTATTTTTCCAAAACTAGTCATAAAAACCCAAGGTGACCAAACTGGTGGTACAAAAACCCCACTCAAATGTTGGGATCCATTAAAACTCCATCCTAAACTAAATTGATACAAAAACCCCAAATTTTTAAAAATTGATACAAAAACCCCAAATTTAAATGTTGGTTTCATCAAATTTTATTTTGGTTTCATCATATATTTTATGATGAAACCAAAATAAAATTTGATGAAACCAACATTTAAATTTGGGGTTTTTGTGTTAATTTTGTTTTAATGGGGTTTTTGTGTTACTTTTGTTTTGATGGGTTTTTTGTGGAAGGATGGTGACACCTCTGGGTTTATAACTAGCGGACCGTTATTTTTCTCCCTCTCTAAAGTTGTATGAAACTCTTCTGTGCTTGGCTGCTTTATATAGGCAACGGTTAGGTATGTGCGATCCACAAAATTCGCATTCCATAAACAATGAAAGTCGGTTGTGGAGAGTTTTGAATCTTTGGGAAACAGGTGCTCTAACTTGGCGTAGCAAGGAGCTTCGTAGTAGACTAGACACGGCTTTTGATTGGTTTGAACTTCAGTGGGGACTTGTGTGAGCCAATGTCCTGCTCTAACCTCATCAGTACATGCAGCTTCGATGCTTCTCGTTTCACCAAACTCCAAATTTTCCATTCCGCGTCGAATCTTTCCACTGCTCGGAAATCTTCTCTGTATCTATCCTTGTTAAGGCATACAGTACATGTGTTAAGTAACACACGTTTATCTTGTTAAACAAGTCTTTTGTATTTTAGGAAATTGGTTTATGTTAGGAAAGTGTCTATGTTTAGAGTTTGATCTTAGTTAGGAAAGTGCCTTGAGTGGCAGTCAAGTTTGTGAACAATATAAATAGGCTGTTGAGCCATGAATGTTAATACACCCAATTATTATCAATGTAGTCTTTTATGCTTCCGCGTTTGTGCTCTCCTCTCTCTTGTTCGTTCTTTAACTTGGTATCAGAGCAAGTTTCGATCCTCACCTTCTTTAGCTTTCTCTACTTTTCTTTCATACTCAGAAAACCTAAACTTCTCATTCATCTTCCCTCGTTAAATTAATTGATTGTTTCCAACCTTTCTTCTTTTTCCGATCCCGATACCTTTCTTTATTGTTTTCGCTGTCCGTCAATCCATATTCCTTCACCATCTTTTCCCACGAATTCTTTCATTATTGATTAATTCCTTCCACAACTTTTTATTCCCCACCCGTTCTACACCAATTTTTATTCTCTATCTTCTTTTAATTCTTTCTCAAAAAAAAAAAAAAAAATTCTCCCCGGTGCTTAATAAACATCACATCACCCCTTACCATTTTCTTTGGTCTAACTCTTCTCTTTTCTTTTACTGTTAAACAGTAAACTTTCTCAAAATTTCGCGGATCCCACTCTTCATCTGATGCACATCTTTCACTCTATTTGTCTTATGCTAATCATTCCATCCGACTGCTTCTTTCCCCGAAACCACTGTTCCTCTCTTATTCATCCTTTAATTAATTAATTCCATCACCTACCCTCACTTCATCATCAACAAACCTAACAAATTCTTAGAAATCTCAGTCTATCTTCTTCTCTCAACAAATCACCTCTCTCGGCTTATCCAATCACTCTTGAGTCCTGTCTCTCTAAATTCTTAACTTTTTCTGTCTTATTAAATCTACCAAACCCTTTATTGCCCACGTCTACATACACCACCGAAGATTAATAAAAGAACACTTCTTCTAAACCTCTTCTATTCTTCTCTGTACCTAAACTATATCAAATATTTTCTATACCTAAACTTCTTGATGTCCGTTTTACTCTCTATGGCGTGCTCAGTTTCTCACGTATCTCCAAAGTTATGAACTCGATAGTTTTGTTACCAGCGACAATCCATGTCCATCTCCAACTCTTCCCAACAGTGAAGACCCAAATCCAGCGTACGCTCTTTGGCTGAAACAAGACCGGTTTTCTCTTTTAAGGTTCAAGCTAACGGTTCAAGATCACCCGTTACGCTTGCGGGAGGGTGTTAAGGCATACAGTACGTGTGTTAAGTAACACACGTTTATCTTGTTAAACAAGTCTTTTGTATTTTAGGAAATTGGTTTATGTTAGGAAAGTGTCTATGTTTAGAGTTTGATCTTAGTTAGGAAAGTGCCTTGAGTGGCAGTCAAGTTTGTGAACAATATAAATAGGATGTTGAGCCATGAATGTTAATACACCAAATTATTATCAATGTAGTCTTTTATGATCCCTGCTGCCAATGATGGTGGTGACGGGAACAGATGATGATCATAAAGAATAGACCATAATGCAGAGAAGGGGAAATAGACAGACGTGTATGCTAGGCTTGGACTAATGGCTACAGGAATGACTTACGTTTCGGGAACTGGTGGTCTTGGTTTAATGGATGAGCTTAGAGGATTTGGTGGCTTAGATAGTGAACTAGGGAAGCTCAGGTGGTGGACTGGACGGGCAGTAGGATAGAATTGGAGAGAAGAAAAATAGGGGATGGGAACAATCAACTAATTGATCGACAAGAGAGGAACATTATTAGATTTTAAAAACCGGTATTAGTAGCATAGCAAAAAAGCGTGACTCGTCATTAATATGTTTGCTCGCGGTAATTGTAGCCTCTCGGGAGAATCGATGACTGCATCTTTGATGCACTGCTAGTACTAGTACATCTGAGAATGATTAATTGGCTAGTTGTAAATAGCCCCAGGGCTATGGAACAAAGGATTATCCCGGATCTACACCGAGGTATTGACGGCGATTCTCAAATATCGCATAACAGAATGTGATACGATGGGATAGAATGCAATAGAAAGAAAGACAGGGAACGGGTTACCTACTCCTAACGGTCAACGCGAGACCTTTCATTTCATTCTGAATTCTTTCATTCAGAATGAATAAAATCTCCCCAAGTAGGATTCGAACCTACGACCAATCAGTTAACAGCCGACCGCTCTACCACTGAGCTACTGAGGAACAACGGGAAATTCGATCTCATAGAGTTCAATTCCCATTCTCAACCCATGACCAATATGAGCCCGAAGCTTCCTTCGTAACTCCCGGAACTTCTTCGTAGTGGCTTCGTTCCATGCCTCATTTCATAGGGAACCTCAAAGTGTCTCTATTTCATTATATTCCATCCATATCCCAATTCCATCCATATCTCAATTACATTCATTTAATATCCCTTTGGTTTCATTGACATAAGAGACGTCGTTTCTAGTCTATCTGTTTCTATTTCTATATATGGAAAGTTAAGAAATCATCATTTAATAATCGAGAAATTGCAATAGAAAAGAAAAAAGGGGGGTTTGTGATGATTTTGAAATATTTTCTACTAGGTAATCTATTATCCTTATGCATGAAGATAATAAATTCGGTCGTTGTGGTCGGACTCTATTATGGATTTCTGACCACATTCTCCATAGGGCCCTCTTATCTCTTCCTTCTCCGAGCTCGGGTTATGGAAGAAGGAACCGAGAAGGAGGTATCAGCAACAACGGGTTTTATTACGGGACAGCTCATGATGTTCATATCGATCTATTATGCGCCTCTCCATCTAGCATTGGGTAGACCTCATACAATAACTGTCCTAGTTCTACCATATCTTTTGTTTCATTTCTTCTAGAACAACCACAAAAACGTTTTTGATTATGGATCTACTACCAGAAACTCAATGCGTAATCTCAGCATTCAATGTGTATTCCTGAATAATATCATTTTTCAATTATTCAACCATTTCATTTTACCGAGTTCAACATTATCCAGATTAGTCAACATTTATATGTTTCGATGCAACAACAAGATGTTATTTGTAACAAGTAGTTTTGTTGGTTGGTTAATTGGTCACATTTTATTCATGAAATAGGTTGGATTGGTATTATTCTGGATACGGAAAAATAATTCTATTAGATCGAATAAGTACCTTGTGTCAGAATTGAGAAATTCTATGGCTCGAATCTTTAGTATTCTGTTATTTATCACCGGTGTCTACTATTTAGGCAGAATGCCGTCGCCTATTGTTACTATGAAACTAAAAGAAGAAACTTCCGAAACGGAAGAAAGGGGGGAAAGTGAGGGAGAAACAGATGTAGAAATCGAAAAAATTTCCGAAACGAAGGGGACTAAACAGGAAGAAGGATCCATCGAAGAAGACCCTTCCCCTTCCCTTTGTTCGGAAGAAAATTCGAAGTTAGAAATACTTAAACTTAAAGAAGATAAAGACCTCCTCTGGTTTGAAAAACCTCTTGTTACTCTTCTTTTCGACTATAAACGATGGAATCGTCCAGTGCGATATATAAAATGATCAATTTGAAGATGCTGTCCGAGACGAAATGTCACACTATTTTTTTTTTACATGTGAAAGTGATGGAAAAGAAAGAATCTCTTTTACATATCCACCTAGTTTGTCAATCTTTTTGGAAATGATAAAAGGAAAGATACTTTTGTCCACAACTGAAAAACCCTCTTTTGAAGAATTGTATAATAATTGGGTTTATACCAACAAAAAAAACAAACATAAACAACGCATTTTTCAATAGAATTGATGCTCTATAAAGGGGGTCTCTGAAACTGGATGTACTTGAAAAAAGGATTAGATTATGCAATGATAAGACTGAACAAGACTGCCTGCCTGAAAGGTATGATCCTTTTTTGAACGGAACCCGCCGTGGAAGCGAAAAAAAAAAGTATTTAAACTCAAGTTTGAAAATGAATGAGGCTTTCTCAGAAGAAGGTTGAATTTGGATAAATAAATTTCATAATATACTTCCCACAAACTACCAAGAATTTGAAGAAAAAAAGGAAAAATTTGAGAGAAAATACTTCCTTCCAGAAGAAGGAAAACTTAATTCATAAAATAGAACGAAATATTTATTTGATGCGGTTACACCCGATAGACATCATCAAAGAATTATAAAGGAATCCATTGGAATAAAAGAAATACGTAAAGAAGTTCCTCAATGGTCATACAAATTGATTACCAGTTTGGATCAACAAGATGGAACAATTTTAGAAGAAACGGATGAGGATCATGAAATTAGGTCAAGTAAGGCCAACCATGTAGTCATTTTTACAGATACCGAACGTACAAATAGTACAACGAATACTAATGATGAAGTAGAAGAAGTGTTTGTCCTACGTTATGCGCAAGAATCGGATTTTCGTCGAGATATAATCAAAGGTTCTATGCGCGCTCAAAGACGTAAAACAGGTATTTGGGAACCGTTTCAAACAAATATCCATTCCCCCCTTTTTTTGGACAGAATCTATAAAAAGTTTTTTTTTTTCTGTTGATACCTCCCGAATTTGGAATCTTCTTTTTAAGAATTGGATGATAAAAAGTACGGAATTAAAAAATTCCAGTTTTGAGGAAGAGACAAAAGAAAAGGATAAAAAAAGGAAGAAGAAAGGGGAGGAAAATGACCGGCTAGCAGTAGCGGAAAGCTGGGATACTGTTCTATTTGGTCAATCAATAAGGGGGTGCTTGTTAATAGCCCACTCGATTTTTAGAAAATATATTGGATTGCCTTCATTGATAATAGCTAAAAACGTCAGCCGTATCTTATTATTTCAACCCCGGAATGGAATGAGGATTGGAGAGAGTGGGGTAGAGAAATGCATGTTAAATGCACCTATAATGGTGTTCAATTATCCGAAATGGAATTTCCAAAAAATTGGTTAACAGAGGGTATTCAGATAAAGATCATATATCCTTTCTATCCGAAACCTTGGAACAGTTCTAAGAAACGATCTCATCATAAAAATCCAAGGGGAATAAAGGAAAATTCTTGCTTTTTGACAGTCTGGGGGATGGAAACTGAATTTCCTTTTGGTTCTCCTCGAAGACGACCTTCTTTTTTAAAACCCATTTTTAAAGACCTAGAAAAAACAATAACAAAAAAAAAAACACAAAGTTTTCTAGGTCTAAGAGTTTTAAAAGAAAAAACAAAAGGGTTTCTAAAGGACTCAAAAGAAAAAGAAAGCTGGACTCATAAAAAGGATTTTTTTCAAAAAAAAAGAATAAAAGAGCTTGGCAAAGTAAATCCAATTCTATTAGTTGGATTGAGAAAAGAATATGAATCGAGTGAAAATAAAAAAAATTCTCTCAAAGAAAATCAGATAGTTCATGAATCGTCAAGTCGAATTAGATCAATGTCTTGGACAAATTATACACTAACAGAAAAAAAAAAACAGAAGATCTGGCTGATAGGACAAGTACAATTAAGAATCAAATTGAAAAAATAATAAATGACAAGAAAAAAACGTTTCTAATTCCAGATAGAAATATTAATCCTAATGATACAAGTTGTAACGATAAAAGATTAGAAGCGCCAAAAAGCTTTTTGCAGATATTCCAAAGAAGAAGTGCTAGATTAATACGTAAACGACACTCTTTTTTAAACTTTTTGATTGAAAAGATATATATGGACACCCTTCTATATCTCATTAATATTCCCAGGATCAATGCACAATTTTCCCTAGACTTAAAAAAAGGATAGATTGATAAAAAAAGTTACAATGCTGAAATAAAGAAAGAAGAAGTTGAAGAAAAAAAAAATTCATGTAATTTCGACTAAAAAGAGGGCACTTTCAATTATTAGTAATAAGAATTTACATCATTTTTGTGCCCCAGTTGACTTGTCACAGGCATATGTATTTTACAAATTATCACAAACCCAAGTGATTAACAAATATCACATGAGATCTGTACTTCAATATAATGGAACGTCTTTTTTTCTTAAAGATAGAATAAAGAATTTTTTTGGAACACAAGGAATACTTTATTCTGAATCAAGACATAAAAAACTTAGCAATTTTGAAACGAATGGGTGGAAAAATTGGTTAAACAGTCATTATAACTATCAATATAATTTATCTAAGATTACATCGTCTCAATTAGCTCTACAAAAACAACGAAATGGAGTCAATCAAAGTCATACGATTTCAAACAAGGCATCAAGAAAATTGGATTCATATGAACAAAAAAATGTATTTCATTATAAGAAGCAAAATGCTTATGTAATGGATTCATTATCGAGTAAAACAAATTTTTTTAAAAAACAGTATGGATATGATCTTTTATCACAGAAATATATCAATTATAGAGAAGGGAAGGATTCATATATTTCTCTATCACCATTACAAGTAAAGGGAAGCCGAAAAATTCCCTATAACTACAACACAAATAAACCCCCAATTTTTTATATGCCGGCAGGCATATATATGAGTCATTATCTAGGAGAAGATTGTATTGTTGATACGGATAAAAAAATCAAACCAAGAAGAAAAAGAAGAATCAGACCAAGAAGAAAAAGAAGAATCAGACCAAGAAGATATTGGATCAGATCTATCAAACCAAGAAAAAGAAGTTAACGAGGATGACAGTGACTCATACATGAAAAAGAGTAGAAATCAAAATAAATGGAAGAGTACCACAGAATAGGAACTAGATTTTTTCCTGAAAAGATATTTTCTTTTTCAACTGAGATGGCATAGTTCTTTGGATCAAAGAATAATTAATAGTATCCAGATATATTGTCTCCTGCTTAGACTGAACAATCCAAAGCAAATTGCGATATCCTCTATTCAAAGAGGAGAAATGCGTTTGGATATATTGCTGATTCAAAAAGATCTAAATCTTACAGAATTGATAAACAAAGGAGTATTGATTATTGAACCTGTTCGCCTGTCTATACAAGGATATGGACTTTTTATTATGTATCAAACCATAGTTATTTCACTGGTCCATAATAGTAATCACCAAACTAATAGAAAAAACCAACTAAAAGAAAACGGTTATAATAATTCTTTTGATGAATCCATTAAAAGACATAGACATGAAAGGGTGCTTGAAAAGAGAGATGAAAAAAATTATGCTTTTGTTGTTCCTGAAAATATTTTAGCTCCTAGATGTCGTAGAGAATTGATAATTCAAATTTGTTTAAACTCGGAAAAAAGAAATGTTTTGGATAGAAAGAAAACATTTTACAATAAGAACAACATAAAGAACTGCGGTACTTTTTTGGAGGAGAGCAAGCATCTTGATAAAGATCCAAAGAATTTAGATAGAGATAGAAATAAATTAATGAAATGGAAATTTTTTCTTTGGCCAAATTATCGATTAGAATATTTAGCTTGTATGAATCGCTATTGGTTTGATACCAGTAATGGAAGTCGTTTCAGTATGTCAAGGATATATATGTATCCACGATTTACCATCAATTAATGGTAAATCTCCTTCCTATCTATAACGTGCCAGATATGGCATGATATTTGAAGGCAAACAAATGTACCCGCACATTTATCTTATATTTCTTTATATTCTGGTTTCCCGTATAGGATACTGATTCAATGACCTAAGAATCTTCTTCGGCTCAATTTTTCCCTTTCTTTTTTTGGGGGGGTTGAAGAACTCGACCAGCCTTTTGTATCTATATCCGAATGAAATTGCAAATTGGATTGATTCATTAAATTTGAAAGTAAAAGGTAGTATATGAAAAAATAAATTTTTTGTGTATACCAGAACCAGATTTTAAAAACCGATATTATTTTTACTGATCGATAAACTCCATTTTTTTATAAAATAAAAAAAGGAGAAGCGCTCTTTTTATGATAAAAAAATGCATTCATCTCAGTTATTTCGCAAGAAGAAAAAGAATAAAACAAGGGGTCCGTTTCCTTTGAATTTCAAGTATTAATTTTCACCACTAAAATGCGGAGACTCACTTTCCATTTTGAATTTCACAAAAAGGACTTTTTATCTCAGAGAGGTATAGGGAAAACTCTGGTAAAACGGCAACGGTTGCTGGCTTATTTGTAAAAAAAAATAGAATACGTTATAAAGAATTAATTGGTCGGTTGGATATTCGGGAGCCAAAGACTAGTTAAGTTAATTTGAAGCTTTAGTTTGAATTATTTGATTTATTAGATCTTGAATTTTTATGAACATTGTTTCGTTTTCAGCAATTCAAAAAAGCGTAGAATACGTTATAAAGAATTAATTGGTCGGTTGGATATTCATGGAATAATGAATCGGGGAAAAAATATGACTGTATCAGCTACAAGAAAAGACCTCATAATAGTCAATATGGGTCCTCACCACCCATTGATGCATGGCGTTCTTCGACTCATCATTACTCCAGATGGTGAAGACGTTATTGACTGTGAACCTATATTGGGTTATTTACACAGAGGAATGGAAAAAATAGCGGAAAACCGAACAATTATACAATATCTGCCTTATGTAACGCGTTGGGATTATTTAGCTACTATGTTTACCGAGGAAATAACGGTAAATGGACCAGAACAGTTAGGAAATATTCAAGTTCCTAAAAGAGCCCGTTATATCAGAGTAATTATGTTGGAACTGAGTCGTATAGCCTCTCATTTATTATGGCTTGGCCCTTTTATGGCGGATATAGGTGCGCAGACTCCTTTCTTCTATATTTTCAGAGAGAGAGAATTGATATATGATCTATTTGAAGCTGCCACAGGTATGCGAATGATGCATAATTATTTTGGTATCGGAGGAGTAGCTGCTGATCTACCTCATGGCTGGATAGATAAATGTTTAGATTTCTGCGATTATTTTTTAACCGGGGTTGCTGAATATCAAAAGCTTATTACGCGAAATCTTATTTTTTTAGAACGCGTTGAGGGGGTAGGCGTTGTTGGTGGAGAGGAGGCAATAAATTGGGGTTTATCAGGGCCAATGCTACGAGCTTCCGGAATACAATGGGATCTTCGGAAAGTCGATCATTATGAGTGTTACGACGAGTTTGACTGGGAAGTACAATGGAAAAAAGAAGGGGATTCATTAGCCCGTTACTTAGTCCGAATCGGTGAAATGACAGAATCCATAAAAATAATTCAACAAGCTTTGGAAGGAATTCCGGGAGGGCCCTATGAAAATTTAGAAGCCCGACGCTTTGATAAAGCAGGGGATTCTGACTGGAATGATTTTGACTATAGATTTATTAGTAAAAAAACATCTTCCACTTTTGAATTTTCAAAACAAGAACTTTATGTGAGAGTAGAAGCCCCAAAGGGGGAATTGGGAATTTTTCTGATAGGGGATCATAGTGCTTTTCCTTGGAGATGGAAAATTCGTCCTTCGGGTTTTATCAATTTGCAAATTCTTCCTCAGTTAGTTAAAAGAATGAAATTGGCGGATATTATGACGATACTAGGTAGTATAGATATCATTATGGGAGAAGTTGATCGTTAATATGATAATTGATACGACAGAATTACAGGCTATCAATTCTTTTTTCAGATTGGAATCCTTAAAGGGGGTCTATGGTCTTATATGGTTGCTTGTCCCTATTTTTACTCCTGTATTGGGAATCACGATAGGAATACTAGTTATTGTGTGGTTAGAAAGAAAAATATCTGCGGGGGTACAACAACGTATTGGACCCGAGTACGCGGGTCCTTTGGGAATTCTTCAAGCTCTAGCAGACGGGACAAAATTACTTTTTAAAGAGGATATTCTCCCATCTAGAGGGGATATTCTTTTATTCAGTCTCGGACCCTCTATAGCAGTCATATCCATTTTACTAAGTTATTCAGTAATTCCTTTTGGATATCGTCTTGTTTTAGCTGATCTCAGTATAGGTGTTTTTTTATGGATTTCTATTTCAAGTATTGCTCCTATTGGACTTCTTATGTCAGGATATGGGTCAAATAATAAATATTCTTTTTTGGGTGGTCTACGAGCTGCTGCTCAATCGATTAGTTATGAAATACCATTAACTCCATGTGTGTTATCAATATCTCTACGTGCGACTCGTTGGGGCATGAACTTTTACCTAATTTTTTCTAGGAAAGAATTTGAATGGAGTGAATATAGATCCTCGTATTTTTATTCGTCATTAGGGGTGATGACCTAAACCAGATAGTTATATGAGTGAAACAAAACAGCTTCTAAATTAGCAGTAAAAAGGTTGAGACTCATTCCCTATGTACAAGAGTTAAGCAAAAAAAGAGAAATTACCCCAAGGTTGGTTGATTAGTCATCACGGTTTGAAACGGGTAGAAAAGATCAACTGGCTAGAGTTTTGTTTTAACTATTCTATTATATAGTATGTATTACCATACCGGGGATCGAGCAATAATGAGTGGACGGTTAGGAACACCAAAATACACAAAGGATTAGTAACGGAGATAATGTAAGTTACCAAAAAAGGTATTTCTGCATAAACGGAATCATAATGGGGCTTTAAGTTGATAGAAACGATAAAGTAGTACTTCCCCACGATCCCGATCCCGAGTATGGTCCTATCCACAGGTGAAATAAATAATTATCAGGAACGAAGTAATCCTTTTTTTTGAGCCCACTTTTACTTTTCTTAGAAAGAAGAATAGGAACGAAATAAATAGGTTGAAATACCTACTTAGACAACGAGTATTTTATTCAAGCATTAAGTTATTACTGAATAAAGACAAACTTAAATTATAAAGGATAAGATCAATTCGGAAGCACCCTTTTTTTCTATTATAGCAGACGGAATTGCATTGGTTTAATTTGTGACTCCTCGATACATCTTGATTCTATCTAACACATATCGAGATAATACCGAACCAGTCCTTAGATTTAGTTAAGGCCATTGAGGAGCCGTATGAGGCTGAAGTCTCATGTACGGTTCTGCAATAGCGATGGAAGCAGTGATGTTATCACCTACTATAATTATCTAACAGTTCAAGTACAGTTGATATAGTTGAGGCGCAGTCAAAATATGGTTTTTGGGGTGGAATCTGTGGCGTCAACCTATAGGTTTTGCAGTTTTTGTAATTTCTTCCCTAGCAGAATGTGAGAGGTTGCCCTTTGATTTACCAGAAGCTGAAGAAGAATTAGTAGCAGGTTATCAAACCGAATATTCAGGTATAAAATTTGGTTTATTTTATGTTGCTTCCTATCTAAATCTACTAGTTTCTTCATTATTTGTAACAGTTCTTTATTTAGGGGGTTGGAATCTTTCTCTTCCGTACATATTTCTTCCTCATTTCGAAATTTCTGAAGTGGGTGGAGTTTTTGGAATGACAATTGGTATTTTTATTATATTAGCTAAAGCTTATTTGTTCCTGTTCATTCCTATTACAACAAGATGGACTTTACCTAGGATGAGAATGGATCAACTATTAAATCTTGGGTGGAAGTATTTGTAAAAAAAATAGAATACGTTATAAAGAATTAATTGGTCTGTTGGATATTCATGGAATAATGAATCGGGGAAAAAATATGACTGTATCAGCTACAAGAAAAGACCTCATGATAGTCAATACGGGTCCTCACCACCCATCGATGCATGGCGTTCTTCGACTCATCATTACTCTAGATGGTGAAGACGTTATTGACTGTGAACCTATATTGGGTTATTTACACAGAGGGATGGAAAAAATAGCGGAAAACCGAACAATTATACAATATCTTCCTTATGTAACGCGTTGGGATTATTTAGCTACTATGTTTACCGAGGCAATAACGGTAAATGGACCAGAACAGTTAGGAAATATTCAAGTTCTTAAAAGAGCCCGTTATATCAGAGTAATTACGTTGGAACTGAGTCGTATAGCCTCTCATTTATTATGGCTTGGCCCTTTTATGGCGGATATAGGTGTGCAGACTCGGGATTGAATAGTGGACCAGAATCGGGGAAAACGAGAGATGTACTTGGACAGAAAGGTGAGAAGAAAAGATGATGGTGGGGTAAAATTAATGGGACAGAAGAGGTGATGGAATAAGGCAACAAGATTAGAAGAACAATATAGCACCCGGTGATTTTTTTTTTTTTTTTTTTTTTGGTAATTGGAAAAATAATATGATAGTTGATAATATGGTTTGGTTGGCAAATTAATTAAAGAATATAAAGGAAAGGTGGTGATGTGAAATATTGGACTAGGTGGAGAAGTGGGGTACTGGACGGATTAATGTTCTAAACAGTCAGTTGGGAGAGGAGAGAAGTTACGCATGAAAACTCAACCGAGGAAGGAAAGATGGAAACGAAGAGAGAAAGGAAAGTGGAGGAGGACGAGATGTGTTGGATGCAAACCTAATAAGAAAAACTAATCATATTGCAGCGGAGGAAAGATCCGGCGGACGGTAGCATTGAAGGTTACCGCCGCCGGTTAGAAAAGAAAACGAGGTGAGTAATAGGTCCGGATCGAACCTTCTGATACCAAGACAGAACTACTAAATATTACGATTGTATTATTGAATGAAATGATTTACATTGAGAACCCACAAAGTATATATAGCGACACCATTTGCAAGACTAATACTTGTAAATCAATTCATACTAAATATATCCAATACTAAATATAACTCTAAACACTAAAACTTTCCGTACAATATTTGTATACTCTAACAATCCTCAACTAGTCTTTCACAGCAACCAAAATTCATCACCGCCTCCTGACTTCTCTCAAACTCGGTCCCATATCCAAGTTCTTTCCTTGTCAAACTCGAGTTCCCTCTTTATCTTAACTCCCGTAAATAACTCAGTTGGTTTCTCGGCCAAATCCGCCAAACGAGACGGTCTCTTTTCTTCTCAGCGCTGCACGGACTTTCCTTCTTCACTTCGGTTCTGTGTCCCTGCTATCACTGATGACCACATACTCGAGCTCCATCTTTTATCGCCACTGCCGATCGATGGCAGTAAACTCATTGTCCATGTATCTCGGTCGAGAACATCCAACGTCCACAACATCAAATCCTACAGACTCAAGCCACCCACTCGATCTCGGTACCTCTTCTTCATCACCGAGAATCAATGGCAACAGCAACTAGCTTCATTCTCGCTGTAGACTCCTTAACTTCTTCTCGAGCATCAACTGGAGTTACCAATCACCATCATAACCCCATTATCTCTGATAACAGCTCCCTGAACTTGCTCGAGCCCTTCTTATCTTTACTGCCAACAACTTCATCAATCGAACACAGCAGCATCATCGTTCAAAGGCTAGCACCGAGTTGTTAAACTCCATTTCAAGCACGACCCATCTCTTCTAACACCATTTACAATCTACTGGTCCTTCTAGAGGTCGAAATAATCTTAAATCAAAACATCAATAAACCCATGATCATCAGCATCAAGAACAGGCGCTGTTCATCATCGTCTGAATTAAAGCAGAAGATGATCGGTGCCCCGATCAAAGTATCTGGCGCCTTTATCAGTATTCAAAATGCGGCTACCCCCTAACAGAATGGACACCCCCTTAGTAATACAGTGGGTTCCCTTAGCGATAGTGTCTGCCCCTAGTAGTTCCAGCATCCTCCTTTAGTACTTCCCATTTAACTGTCAGTTTTGGAGAACCGACAACTCGACTTCTCGTTTCACTCATAACTTCTTCATACGAACTCATAATGACTCCGTTCTTTCGTCGTTGTCTTCATCTTCTCGTTGTCTACAAAATGATGACTAGAAATCCTCCATTTGAACAAGTTCCACTGGGTCTTTGGCCCTTCTCCACTTGTAGATAGCTTCTTTAATTTCACTCATAACTTCTTTAATTGGATATGAAATTTTGCTCTTCCTTGTATTGTTGCTTGTAAACCTCAAACGTCTTCAACTTCCCTTGTAGATTTCGATGTCGCTCCCTTGTTGATGATGATGGTGTTTCTATGGACCTGTTGTTGGCGAGAGAGATAGAATGGTGCTAATTGCAAATCAAACTACAAGAAGGTGGTTTTCATCTATAGACGTCACCCTCATGATTGACAAAATTAGCACTCAAGAGATCAAAGAGTAGTGCTTCTATTGGTGGGAGGTTGGATAGCTCACCATTCTACCCGGAATCAACGTACGGTGACACACACTCAAAAGAAAGCTCTTTAGTCAACTACAAAGAAAATTTGGTCTGGTGCCTCAGTTGATTTGAAATAGGTAGTCTCCACTAATGATTGATCAGCAACTCTAATAATGAATTTCTCCCTGCTCCTCATTTGCATCACCGGTATGATTAAATCCATTATTTAACACTCCAATTCGTAAGAAATCCAAACATAGTTCTCTAACACTTCCAAGTTCAGTTATGTCGGTCAGAATTCTCTATGTAAACATACCTAGAAGTATGCTAGTGACTCTAAAATCTCTAAAAGTTGAAGGTTTTTTTATGCAAAATTTTGAAAAATCGACTGAAAAAGGCTAAAAACTCTATATGAAAAATACTCCCCCACACTTAAACTTTACATTGTCCTCAATGTAATTGAATCGTCCTAAGTAAAATCAAGGTGGGAAATCCTAATATGATATGCAAAATAATAAAACTAAAAACAAAAGGATAGAAAATACGAAACCTCTGGGTTGCCTCCCATGCAGCGCTTAGTACTCACAGATTTAACGTGGTTCAACAACATACACAATGTGTGTATTTGTCTGCATCCACCAAACGGCTACGACCTCTTTATTCATTATAGAATCACCACTGAGAATTACACAACTGACTGACTATATCAATCCATCGACTCACCACAACGTGACCGAACACAAGCACCCTGTAACATCCAAAGTAGTGTCTTTACCCATACGAGATAATGTTTACCACATTATCTACCACCACAAGATGATCTTCTCTGCACACCCTGATATAGATTACAGTGGACGCCTTTAGCTCAACACCAATAATCTAATCCTGCACCACCAAGATGATCTTCTCCTCAACAAGATGTTTTACCAACATCTCCATACGAATACTCCGTAACGACATATCTTCCAACATCGATAAGTATCCCATAAGCACCATAATGGTGTACTCCTTCCACCATTAGGTCTCTCACATAACCACCATGATAGGTGGGATGAATCCTTCACATCTCTATGAGATTTACATTAAGGATTCCATGACTAAAACACTTAGCCTAGACCTCCTTATATAAGAGTCACAAACTTGGTTCCCAAGTCTTGGCCTCCTTGGATTAGGAAACCGACTCATACTAGGAAACCATGGTCAATTTAGGTATCCCATTTTAATATGGTAATTAACTCAAACTAAGAATTTAACCTAAACTAGGAAACCACCGTTTCCATACAATTTCCCTGAATTTTTTTATAAAAACTCATTTGTAAACTGGTATGCAAACGGGTATGCATACCTGAAGTGTACCATGAAGGCCAAAACATCCCGAACAACTATTTTCAAATCGGAACATTTAAGAACCTTAAACACAAATCAAGTTAGGTAGACATGAATGATACACAAGGTACATAGATCATCATAAAACTTGCTCAAGTTTAGAGACATACCTTTTTAGAAGAATCCGATCGAATTCTACAAAGTTACCAAACATTCAAAATCATACCCAACATAATATGTGTGCCGCAATTCTTGTGCTTCCCTCACCGTATACATAACAAGGGCATTTCTTGGTGAGGATGCACATTCATCACAATCAAGTTATGTTGAGGTTAACAATGTCTTCGCTCACCATGGCACCAAGAAAGAGTTTCTTTCCAACTACTTTTGCATCCAACAAATTTGAGGAACATCCAGGAATCTGTTTTACAAATTTTGCAAAAGACTTTAGAGAGATACACAAAAATTTGAGTCCCTGATGTCTCATTTTAAAACTTAATAAAAAATAGTGTCTGCAGATAATGTTTAGTACTGCGCAGGGAAACTATTTTAGTGTAAGAAGACATCCTGACATGTTTACAACTGTAAGCAAAACAATTATCACACAGTGTATCAGGAACTGACCAATGAACTGATTCATGCTTTGAGGTGATACCGTGAGATGAGTGAGATTTAAACTCCCCTTGTAATACTTTTAGTTTACTACAACCAAGTGGATGACACAGAGGAGGAGCATTTATCTCACTAATTAGTAAATCAATATCAACCTCGACATGAGTATTATATTCATCATAACTTGATTTAGCTTGTCAAGAGATTCTTGTTCTTTCTGGAGGTACAACTCAACATCGAGAGATAAGCTTTCAAGTTTCTTTTCAAGCCCTGAAAACATTTCAAGGGATTTTAAACCTGGATGAGGTTTAAATAGAATTTCTTCTACATATTTTATTAAATCAGTCATGGAAAAGAATTCTGAAATCCCTGGATCTGGTGGTGCATTTATATAGATAACACTTCTGTTCATATCAGATCACTACAAACACAGACTTATAAGGTCTTTAATGTGTTTGTCTGCTCTAATACCAATTGAAAATGCGGGGGTCTAACAACCACACCCAACAATTCGTTTGGCAATCTGAGAGGACTTACTCCAATATACTTTCTAGAGAATCAACTAGACAGTCAGACTCAATCTAGAGTAAAGAATATCAAAGAGCTTAATATCTCTAACTCTTAATTCAATCCGCAATCAGCAAATAGAAATCTGCGAGACCGATTGAATATAAGAGGAGTTACTTGAACGGTACTAAAGACCAATGTTCAAGCATCAATCAACGTAAATCAACAACCAAGGGTTGGATATTCTAATTGATTGATCTTAACGCACAACCTGTGATATTTCAATTATATAACAAAATATAATGCGGAAAAGAAATAACACAGACGCCAGAATTTTTTTAACGAGGATACCGCAAATGCAGAAAAATCCCGGGACCTAGTCCAGATTGAACACCATACTGTATTAAGCCGCTACAGACTCTAGCCTACTATCAATTAACTTCGGACTGGACTGTAGTTGAACCCTAATCAATTTTACACTGATTCAAGGTATAGTTGGGTTCCTTGCGTCTCTGATCCCAGCAGGATACTATGCACTTGATTCCCTTAGTTGATCTTACCCACAACCAAGAGTTGCTACAACCCAAAGTCGAAGACTTGGTAAACAAATCTGTCTCACACAGAAAAGTCTATAGATTGAATAAATCTGTCTCCCACAGAAATGCCCAAGAGTTTCTATTCCGTCTTTTGATAAATCAAGGTGAACATGAACCAATTGATAAACCGGACTTATATTCCCGAAGAACAGACTAGTATTATCAATTACCTCACAATAATCTTAATCGACTAGCGAAACAAGATATTGTGGAATCACAAACGATGAGACGAAGATGTTTGTGATTACTTTTATCTTGCCTATCGGAGAAATTAATCTCGAGTCAATTATTTCAATTGTACTCAATACGATAGAATCGGGCAAGATCAGAACACGCAACTACAAAAAAATAGTTGGATCTGCCTTCACAATCCCAATGAAATTTTTAAAGTCGTTAACCTATAGAATCTCTGTAACAACACGAATATTTTTCCTTTGGGCCGCGTTGAGCCTGAGTCTAACCCATTTGGGTGGGCAGCGCTAGCATTGTGCAATGGGGTGGGGGTGGGGGTGGGGGTAATATATCCTAGTATCAGATGGTGAGTAGTGCCCTGAAACCAGTACGTGTGTTTTTAAATAAAGAGGTTATCCCTTAGTGGTACTAAGGTGAAAATTTAGTAGATGCTGCTGGATTTGAGCATGCTTGCCACTTGACAAACATGTGCAGCAAAGGGGAGAAACAAAACTCATCTTTCCTCTTGTTGTTTCCGACATTTTCTTTTCAAAAATAGAAATGAAATCACCACTGTTCCTCTCTAACCATCACTAAGTTCTCGTCTTTAACTCTTCTGCACAACCACTAATGGGATTGGATTTCAAGTTAACACTGTCACGCAGGTAGGGGGTTTCTTTCCTTTGATTTACTGTTTTCTTTGTGGTAATCAACTGATTTTGATGGAAGATTTGAATCGTTACTTACGATTTGTGAAATTTGTTAAATGGGTATTTAGATGCTTGTGAATCCTGAAGGTAGCCATCTTCTTTCATGATTTTTCATTCAATTTATGCATGCACTTTGCTGATTTTCTACAATAAGAAGCATTGATTGAAACGCCATGGTTTGCTCTTTGTTAAATCTTTGCAACCTGGATTTGTATAATTTTAATGTTTAGAAACGTTTTATCAAGACTAGGAATGATCTGAGTTATTTAAGTTCTGATTTGTGAAAAGAACCTGAAATTTCTGAAGAAGGAATTTTATGTCCTGTTTGGTATAAACCTTTCGATACAGCTATCAAACTAGTTATTGTTTCTTATCATTTTTATGTTAAAGATGGTTTCCTAAGCTTTCTAAAGAGACTAAATTTGCTGAATTCCACCACATAATGAATTTTCTACGAAGTTTCTATTTGAGACCATTGAAGCTGAAAATTTCTGAACCTGTGTTGCTGTCCAATTTTGTAGAGAGTCTTCGACCCAGCTATAAACCTATATTTTGATTGAACACTATCGAAACGGTAATTTTCCTGAAGACGTTATTCCTATCCTGTTTTGTAGAGACTATTATATGCAGATACGTACCTTATTTCTTCTGCTTATCATTTTTATGTCAAAGAGGAAGTTGTCAGCTTCGAAACGAATCTAAATTTGCCGAATTTCATCGTCCAATGATTTTTGCATGACTTTTTGAGTAAGGACTGTCAAATCTGAAATTTTATGAAAAAGTATTCAAAGTTCTGGTTTTTATGTAAAGTTTTAAATCAGCAACCCATCTTACTATTTTTACTCATAAATTTTATGTGATGAACGGATTCTTTTTGTTTCTTAAGAGTTATAATTTGCTGAATTTCGTCGAAGCTGGTACAAATTTTGGATTAAAGACACCCCCACAGATTACGAAAGGAACTGGAAGTAGAAAGATAGATCGAGCGGCAAGCTTTGGAAGCTTGAAGTTTTAGTATTTTTTTTTTCTATTGTTTATGATATATGTATCACGGGATCTGTCTGGGGTATTTGTATATCGGTACTGACTTACATTTTGCTATCTATATATATATACACACATTACTGGTTGGGTGTGTATGAGATTCGACATGGAACCTAACTGTATAAGCATGTCCTCTTGTATATATTACCCTTTCTAGATTTTTGTCCATGTACATATTTTTTTTTTCTTTTTAATGTTTTGATTGTCAAAAGAGTAGTATACTCATGTTGTTTAAAGTGAAAACTACAGTCACACCCATTTTTCAGATTTTCTCCACTGTGAAATCCACGCCCAGAAATCTGAAAGCGCGCACCCATTTTTTAGGGAAAAATTATTCTCAAACCCATAGTTTATAAAATTCTGTTTCGTTCTTTTCTCTTCTTCATCATCTTCTGTGAGAAGAACACAGACGAGAAAAGATTCAGTCGAGTTGAGATCGATGGGGATTTCGAATATGTTGCAGTCAAGAATAAGATGAAGTGGAATTATAGCTTCTTATGTTCAGAACTTGGAGAAGATTCAGATATGATTATTAGCCGAGATATGATTATTAGCCGAGACAAGACGGGGATGAAGAACAAGAACAGTTTCCCGCAATGGCTGGAATTCGAATTCAAAAAGGAAGTTAAGATGGACACGGGATTAGAACAGTTTCCCGCAATGGCTGGAATTCGAATTCAAAAAGGAAGTTAAGATGGACACGGGATTCTGGTCAGAATTTATCAGAGTTTGATATGGTTTATGGCCAAAAAAGCAGCTGAAGAAATTCAAACTGTTGTCGTAACTTATAACTTATTGCAGTGAACTAACGGAGGAGGCTAAGAAGAGATTCGAGTCCTTCATTGGGTTAGGATGAATGGGTTTTGCTGAATTCGAAATAGAATTCAGTGAAGAATGAATCGAGAGAGGAAGTTGAACGAGTTGGTGCGGGAAACTGTTCTTGTTGCCACTGATATTGATGGTTTTGTTATGAATGTTTTCAAAGTTTGTATGAATGTTTAGTACACTGGGTTTGTATGTAATCCAAATTTGCGGGGAAGGAGATGGAATGGCCTTCCAAATCTACAGCAAGTTGTATATCTGCATTACTAGCAAACTGCATGAGAAGTGTTTGTAAAAATTCCTAAACGACCTCTGCTTCCAGCCTAGTCTGCGGTGACCAAGAATTACGAAGGATAGCAGGAAGCATGAAGAGCTCGAGAAGATCGCTGGTGATGGCAATGAATGTTGTTCATGGTTAATAGTGGGTTCAACGGAGCTGGGCTGTTGTGGTTCACTGATGGCAGAGAGGAATAATGGGAAGATAAGGAAGACTTGGTTCTCGCCGAGAGATGAGTTTGGTGTGGAACAGATATGTAGTGATGCTCGATAATGGAGGAGCAGAGCTTGCTTCTTAGTAAGACAAGGGTAGATGATAAGGTGTTGTGGTTGGATGGAGAGATGATAATGCACCATAATAGGTTTTGGTACAGGGAACAGATGGATAACCTGTTATGCATCTACAAAAATTGCTACATAACTTGTTATGCAGTCCAGAAAATAGTTTCATAACACGTTATGCAACAACCTTTTTGTTGGTATAGAAACCAACAAAGAAAAGGACTGCATAGCTTGTCATGCACCTACAATAATATATGCATAACATGTTATGCAGTCATGAAAATTGATGCATAACCTGTTATGCATACGAAAACATGGCTGCATAATGGATTATGCATCGAGAAAATTGTTGCACAATCCTTTATGCATCGAGAAAATAGATGCATAACCTGATATGCATCCGTAAATATGGATGCATACTGCATTATGCATCAATTTTTTATATGTACGGTTAAAATCAACCAAAATAATGGTTACATAACTTGTTATGCAGTCGAAAAAATGGTTGCATAATTCGTTATGCGTCTGCAGAATGTGTTATGCATTGTTTTTGGTGACTGCATAATGGTTAAGTATCAAGTTTTCAAAAAAATTCCCTATAATGAGGATCATCTCCGATTTTTTCGTTAAAAACAAAAATTTGATATTCTTGTTTGTACTCGTTGCGTAGCTCTTTTAAAAAGATTTCCAACGATATAAAAATTTGTAAAATTCTAAGGCGCGGATTTTTAGAAATGTTATGTCCAAGTTGCGCTGCCAATTATACCCCTGAAAAAGATAGTATGCATAACGAGTTATGCCTGAAAAGATAGTATGCATAACCAGTTATGTATTGATTCATATAATAATTTCGTATAATTATGGGTGTCACGGTAAACAAAGTTAATTATGAGACTGAGAACGAAAATATTTTTTTTTTTTGGTCTCCCCTAATTTCCCCTTGTTTAAACACTCGCTGGTCATTTAAATTTTTGGAACTGAAACTAGTCCAGCTGGGTCTATGGAATGAGTTTATGAAATCAATCATCTTTTTTTTTTTACTTATTTGGTCCCTTGTACACTCATATGATTAAGTTAGTGGTTTCGAAACTTAAAGGTGTTGTTAATTAAATATGATATCAAAATGTTTCGAATTAGCCTTGTCTTTTATCGTACATAATTTTTACTTCAAACATTTATTTCCGAGTGGCGCGATGGATATTTTTCTTGCGGATGGGATGAAATCCAACCCATTAGAAGGAAAATTTTCTGTCCGTTACAGTCTCGATAGAAACCTAAGGTTAAAGGAGAATCGACTCTAGTTTATGCAACTAGTAACACACAGGAGATGTGGGGATTAGTTTTCCCAGTTGCTAGAGTTCTCCTTTATATAGTTTTCAAATCAGGGTTTGCAATCCAAGTTACCTTGGTAACAAAGCATTCAATATTCGCTGTTAGATGAAAAACCTAATTCAACCAAGCTGATACCTTTCAACCGTTAGATCAAACTTACTTTGTTACACACAAATGAAATGTACCCTCATTTAGGTTTATGTAACCGTACCTAAACGTGTACACCATGTTGGTTCACAAATAGTTAACCGAGGTTAGACATATGATTACTCTCATATCAACCTTATTCATCTTAACCATAACTAGTTCAAATGACTCAAATGGAACTAGTTAAAGAGTTGTTCAATTGCTATATTCTCATAGAATTATACAAGAAAACAATTGAAGAAAAATCGGTTTGATTCACTCGAATCAATCATGAACATTATAGCTACGGTTTGCAAAGATTGCATTCCTTATTATATAAATGTTTATGTTCATGTTCAAAACCAATTTAAAAATTTAACCTTCAAGTATGCAAACGGGTACGCATACTTGAAATACCCGGACTAAGATTGAGTTACGCCATTACAAGGTTGCTGGAGATTTGCTAATGCAGAAAAGGAGGAGATTATATTGGACACCATGTGCTGCACATTGCATTGATCTAATTCTTGAGAAGCTATTCGAGTTACCACAGATGAAAAATGCATATTTGAAGGCTAAAAGAGTAGCTAATTATATATATACTCACATGTGAAAAAGCGGGGGTCTAACAACCACGCCCAATATTTCGATTAGCAATCTGTACGGACTAACTCCAATATACTTTCTAGAGAATCAACTAGACAGTCAGACTCAATCTAGAGAAAAGTATACGAGGAGTTAATATCTCTCTCTTGATTTGATTTTTACTCAAGCAAATAGAAATCTGCGAGTCTTTATCAAATACAAGGATAATAAACTTGGATGGCACCAAAGACCAATGTCCAAGGATTAATCAATTTCCAATCAACAACCAAAGGTTGGATTTCACAATTGATCGATACAACGCACAACCTGTGATATTTCAATTATATAACAAAATATAATGCGGAATAGAAATAACACAGACACCAGAAATTTTGTTAACGAGGAAACTTCCAATGCAGAAAAACCCCGGGACCTAGTCCAGATTGAACACCACACGGTATTAAGCCGCTACAGACACTAGCCTACTACAAACTAACTTCGGTCTGGACTGTAGTTGAACCCTAATAAATATCACACTAATTCAAGGTACAGTTGCGCTCCTTACGTCTCTGATCCCAGCAGGATACTACACACTTGATTCCCTTAGCTGATCTCACCCACAACCAAGAGTTGCTACGACCCAAAGTCGAAGACTTTAATAAACAAATCTATATCACACAGAAAAGTCTACGATGATAGATAAATCTGTCTCCCACAGATAAACCTATGAGTTTTGTTCCGTCTTTTGAACAAGAACCAATTGATAACCCGGACTTATATTCCCGAAGAACAGCCTAGGATTATCAATCACCTCACAATAATCTAAATCGTATGGTAACGAAACTAGATATTGCGGAATCACAAACGATGAGACGAAGACATTTGTGATTTCTTTTTATCTTGCCCTATCAGAGATACAATATCAAGCTAATCTTACAATTGAACTCGTACGATAGAAAATGGAAAGATCAGATCGCTCAACTACAAGAGAAGTATTTTCGCCTGGCTTCACAATCCCATTGAAGTCTTTAAGTCGTTAACCGACAGGGTCTCGAGAAGAAACCTACGGTTAAAGGAGAATCGACTCTAACAAACTAACTAGTATCACACAGGAGTTGTGGGGATTAGCTTTTCCAGTTTCTAGACGTCTCCGCCAAATGACAATTACAGAAAAGCACTCCTCAACGACCTCAACAACAAACCTGCTCACCGGTGGAACCAATGAAGAAAATCAACATCGGAAGGGAGACAGAACCAAAAATGCTCAATATTGGAACCTTACTTGAAGAGGAAGAGGAGATGCAACTACAAAGGTTACTAAGAGAATACGCAGACGTCTTCGCATGGTCAATGGAAGATATTCCAGGAATTGACCCGAATTTGGTCTCACACCACCTTCGGCTCAAACCGGAAATGCCACCATTCAAGCAATGCATCCGCAAGGTGGCAGACATCTATCATGAAGCGGTAAAAAATGAGTTGCAAAAGCTACTTGCAGTAGGATTCATACGAGAAGTCAAATATCCTACGTGGATATCTAACATGGTCATCGTACCAAAAAAGAACGGAGGCGTCCGCATTTCCATTGACTTTAGAAATCTCAACAAAGCGTGCCCCAAGGACAGCTGCCCACTTCCAAACATCGACCAACTGGTCAATGCAACTGAAGGCCACCAAAGGCTATCCTTCATGGATGGATACTCAGGCTACAACTAAATAGCCCTTGTAGAAGAAGATCGGGAGCATATTGCGTTCTTTACCCCACGAGGCTTGTATTGCTATACAAGGATGCCTTTTGGACTAAAGAACATGGGGGAAACATACCAGCGATTAGTAGACAAAATATTTAAGCCATGGATAGGAAAGATACTGGAGGTCTACGTGGACAATATGCTCGTCAAGAACAAAGAAGCAAAAAACCACCTGTCAGACCTAAGGGAAATATTTGATGCCATGAGAAATTTCCACATGAAGGTGAACCCGGAGAAATGTGCATTCAGAGTAACCTCAGGAAAATTCTTGGGATACTTGGTAACTAAGCGAGGAATAGAAGTAGACCCCAAAGGGTCAGAGCAATAATGGAGATGTCATCTCCACAAACTTTAAAAGGAGTACAAAAGCTAAATGGAATATTATCTTCCATGGGAAGATTCATAGCAAGGTCGTCGGATAAATGCAAAGCATTTTTCGATTCGCTAAGGAAAGGAAACAGGTTTACATGGACCGCAAAATGTGAACAAGCCTTTCACAAGATCAAAGAGTACTTAGCATCAGTACCCATCCTGCAGAAACTGGAGCCAGGTGAGATACTCACCTTATACTTAGCAGCAACAAGCTACGTTGTGAGCTCATTATTGGTACGAAACCAGGGGAAAGGAGAAAAGCTTGTATACTACATCAGCAAGACACTCAGTTCAGCGGAGCGTAACTATACCAAGGTGGAGCAACTCACATATGCCTTAGTAGCGTCAACACAGAATCTAAGGATATATTTCGATGCACACACCATCCGAGTCTTCACAAAAGCTCATATAAGTCAAATCCTCGACAACACGGAGAAAATTAGAAGGGTGGAGAAATGGAACGCCATGATCAAACAGTTTTACATAATTTTCGAAACAAGGAAAGCTGAGAAATCACAAATCTTGATAGACTTCCTAGCGGACCTACCTCTCAACGACGAAGCAGAGATAGAAGACATCCCAGGAATGGAGGAATATAAGACAGAACCAGAAGATCTCTTGGAACCACAGAATTCACGAAGGTGGGAGATACTCGTAGATGACTCCTCCAACAGAGAAGGCTCAGGCATAAGGATTTTAATAACAACCCCTACCGGAGACCGACTCATCTATGCATTCAGGTTAGAATTCGAACAATACACTAATAACATCACGGAGTATGAGGCGGTCATACATGGCCTACGCTTGGCACAGGAGCTAGGTTTATCAGATGTTCGCTTAACTAGTGACTCACAGTTGGTCATTAGACAAATCGAACTCAAATATCAAACTCTGGATCCAATGCTGTCTTCGTACCTAAGATTAACACATGAGCATGCGTCAAAGATCAACAAAGTCACATTCAGACACGTATGTCGGAAAGACAACGGTCACGCAGATGCCTTAGCATTCATATCATCAATTTTGAGGGACAGAAATACCAACTCCTTGCAAATTGGGAGGATATATGAACCTTCGGTAGAAGGACCAATCTCGGGTGTTGAGGAAACCCTGGCCGTCCAAACTCGAGCCATGAAGGAAGCAGAAAAGGAGAATGAAGACGAAGCGGAAGATGATTGAAGAATCCCAATTCACCAGTACCTTGACAAGGGTACCTTACCAACAGATGTCAAAGAAGCTCGAAAACTTGAGTCAAAGGCAACAATGTACTACCTACGTGATGGAATACTATAGAGAAGGTCATTTCTCGGACCTCTGATGTGGTGCCTCTCACAAACCGAAGGCATAAAAATACTACGTGATATACACAGCGGAGAAGCTGGAAACCATAGCGGAAGAAGGTCATTGGCGATCAAAGCCAAGATGCAAGGATATTATTGGCTAAGCATGGACAAAGACTCAAAGAACGTGGCTAAGCGCTGCGAAAGATACCAACGCTTTGCAAGGAAGATTAAAGCACCAGCAACGGATCTCAACTCAGTTATCAGCCCATGGTCGTTCGTCAAATGGGGGGTTGATATTGTTGAACCTTTGATAGAGGGGACATCGAAAAGAAAATACCTTATTGTGGCTACGGACTACTTCACCAAGTGGGTGGAAGCAAGGGCTTTGGAAAGAATTAGAGACACGAACTTCTTTAAATTTTTGTTTGAGAAAATCATCTGCAGGTTCGGGATACCAGCCGCCATAGTCTCTGAAAATGGCAACCAGTTGAAGGGAAAGAACATAGACATGTTATTCAACACTTTCAACATTCAGAAAAATAAGTCCACTCTGATATACCCTAAGAGCGGTGGAAAAGAGGAGGCAACTAACAAGACGATAAAAATGAACTTAAAAAAGAAGATGGGGCATACAGATAATCACGAAAATGCTACATTTTATACCCACATTAATATTAGCTAGGACTCAATATTTTGACTAATGACACTATTTTAGTGCTTTTGCAGAAAGTACAAGTAAATTCGATCATTCAGCGAATAAACATCAAAATGTGAGACTTAATGGTGAAGCGAATCGATGTCAGCACACTAATGCCACCTAAGATTGGTCAAGAGTGACTTTATTATTGTTAGCATAAGAATGAAAGAATATCACCTCCATGACCACGTGCAAATGAAGAAAAAGGAAAGATTAATATATCTTGTCTTTATATAAGTTCTCTTGCTATATTTATATAAAGAATCTGAAGGAATATTTGAAGCCAACTGACGTCATTTTGCAAATACAGTTAAGGTGGGACCCAGCACATGCAAGAAAATATCGTGCTTTCTAAATGAAATTCATATACTATGGAAAGTGGAGATTCGGTGATACATTACAATGTCTCGTCATATTATGACACGCGGCACAACATCATTGGCTGAAGTTATATTTTCATGACATGTGGAAGACTTCTATTGGGAGGTGATGTGGCGACGAAGAAGAAAAACGTGAATTCATTTGTGAGCTATATTTATGTGTTGTTTGAAAATATACTGGAGGGGCGCCCGGCCGCAAAGATGGAGGAGAAACAGGAGAAGGATTTTGGAGTTTTTCTTCTCCATTTTTGCTTAGCTATTTGATTTTAATCTTTTTATGGTTTTTTGTGAAAGCCATGGCTAGCTAAAGCTATGTTAGGGTCTAGGTAGAACCCAATTTTATTATGAAAACTCTATATTTATATGTTTAATAATGAGTTGATTGATTAGTAGTTTTTCTTCATTTGGCTTGGTATTCTATTGTTGATGTGATTTTCTAGATTATTTATGTTTTTGAATTGATACTGCGTGCTTCGGTTAAATCCCTAGACGTGGTATGCAAGGATAGATAGGTAATGCTTTAGAATCACTACTCGTGAAGCGAAGACAACTATAGCGGAGAAACAGTATTTGAAAAGCATGGAATATACTTTTAAAGATTAGTAGAGTTTGCATAATTAATTGGTGGAAACCGAAAATCCTAATAACCCACACTCGTTTTGTTTATCTTTAAATTATTTATCATTTCATTTTGTTTCGAATTTATAAAAATCCTTAAAACATTATCTTGTTGATTATTTAATTTTTGGTATTAGTTGGTAGAGTATTTCACACTCCCTGTGGGAACGAACCGCATTTGCTATCTATATTACTATTGACCTGTGCGCTTGTAGATATAACTGGGTTTCATTTAATCATTAATTTTGGTTATCTAAAATCTACATCACATACAAGAAAAGATAGTGTGAACAGCTACATAATGTCCTATGGTCCTACCGAACTACAAGAAGAGCGGCTACGAGAGAAACTCCGTTTTTGCTAACCTACGGAGCCGAAGCACTCATCCCAATAGATATAATACTGCCAACAACAAAAACAGAAGCGTGGGAAAAGAACCTGACGACGGACCTGATGCTGGAAAAGCTTGATGATCTCGAAGAAAGACGAGAAGTGGCTTTGCAAAAGATGGTAAACTATCAACGAAGGCTAGCACGTGAATATAACAAAAGGGTTATCCCAAGGAGCTTCGTGGTCGAAGAATACGTGTTACGACAGATACCACCATATCAGAAGAAGAAGAAGGAGTGGGGAAAACTAGCTCCAACATGGGACGGGCCTTACATCATACACGACGGGAAAGGATCATACTACCTAAGGAACCTCAAAGGTAAAGTATTACAACACCCCTGGAACGCAATGTGCCTAAAGAAGTACTACCCGTAAGTGAATGGTTATTACTCAGGAGAAGAAGGGAAGGGGAAACGTCCTACCATGTTCTATCCCTGATCAAAGGTATGATAAACCTTACTAATCAATAAAAGAAACTTTTGCTAAGAAAAAAGTCTATTTTGATTAAATACAAACTGGGTTAGAATAGACATCCTCCGTCAGAATTGACGATGAGACAAGGCAAGGCACAACTGCGCATGTGTCAATACTCGGATCCTCGGAGTGATAGCTACGTTCATGAGGCAATAAGAAAAAGTAAGACATCCTCTATAGAGATACCTTGTCGAAGTAAAGCAGCCTTCGCGCTGAACGTGTAGGGTTACAGGAAAATTATTGCCCATGTAGGAGCCCTCGCCACCACGGTACCTTCTGGCCAAAGGATACTTGGGTAGGATGATGAATGTTCCACCAAAGTTTAAAAATATCTTAGCACCTTGTGATAACTCGAATGTGCAAATAACTAGACACAACACGTCTACATATATTCACGCAATACTAAGGGTACCATAATAATGTTAACAAAATACGACTAACATGTCTTAAAAGTTGCAGATTACAAAGGTTCAAAATATAACGAAGCATTGTTCAAGGAAAGGAGACAACAAAGACCCCTCAACCGTGGGCATAACTGAAAAAGCGGGGGTCTAACAACACCACCCAATAATTCGATTAGTAATTTGTATGGACTAACTCCGAAATACTTTACTAGAGAATCAACTAGACAGTCATACTCAATCTAGATAAAAGTATCTCAAGGAGTTAATATCTCTCTCTTGATTTGATTTTTACTCAAGCTAAAAACAATAGCGAGTCTTTATCAAATACAAGGAATAAGTTGGACGGTACCAAAGACCAATGTCCAAGGATCAATCGATATCAATCAACAACCAAAGGTTGGATTTCCAATTGATGATCACGAACGCACAACCTGTATTATTTCAATTATATAAAATATAATGCGGAAAAGAAATAACATAGACACCAGAAATTTTGTTAACGAGGAAACCACAAATGCAGAAAAACCTTGGGACCTAGTCCAGATTGAATACACATTGTATTAAGCCGCAACAGACACTAGCCTACTGCAAACTAACTTCGGACTGGACTATAGTTGAACCCCAATCAGTATCCCACCGATCCAAGGTACAATTGTACTCCTACGCCTATGATCCCAGCAGGATACTACGCACTTGATTCCCTTAGATGATCTCACCCACAACCAAGAGTTTCCGCAACCCAAAATCACAGACTTGATAATAAACAGATCTGTCTCACACAGAAAAGTCTATCAAAGGATAAATATGTCTCCCACAGATAAACCCTAGGTTTCGTTCCGTCTTAAGATATAAAATCAAGGTGAACATGAACCAATTGATAATCCGGTCTTATATTCCCGAAGAACAGCCTAGATTAATCAATCACCTCTCTACAATCCTTCCTGACTACACGGGCGGTTTTTCGAGGAATCACAAACAGTGAGACGGAGATGTTTGTGACTTCTTTATCTTGCCTATCGAAGAACTCTCACGATCTCAAGCCAATCAATCGATTGTACTCGTACGATAGAAGATGCAAGATCAGATCACACAACTCCGATAAAAGTAGTATCGGTCTGGCTTCACAATCCCAATGAAGTCTTTAAGTCGTAACCTGATTTTAGAGAAGAAAATCAAAGGTTAATGGAGATCAACTCTAGCGGGCGCACTAGTAGCACACAAACGTGTGGGGATTAGTTTTGCACAATGCTAGATGTCTCCTTTATATAGCCTTCAAATCAGGATTTTGTCTTAGGTACAAAGCAATCCTTATTCACGTTAGATGAAAACCTGATTTAGATTCAGGCTAATATTTCTCAACTGTTAGATCGAAAACTTAGCTTGTCACACACACTTGGGTAGATGTTTACTAGGTTTGTGAAAACCATGCCAAACGTGTACGTGTATGTTGGTTCAACATAGTAACCCAAAAAGGTTAACCATATGAGCTTTTCATATTAACCTTGTTCTTCTTCACCATAACTAGTTCAATTGACTCAAATGAACTAGTTAAAGAGTTGTTCAATTGCTATGAGATCTTATGTAACTATACAAGACACAATTGAAACAAAGATAATTCGGTTCGATTGAATCAGCTCTTGAACATTATAGCCACGGTTTACATAAAGCATTCCTTAGTAATTTAATGTTTCATGTTCAGAACAGATCTTTAGATCATAACCTCTTAAGTTCACAAGTTCATGGACTTAAGTTAATCGGTTGAGTTTTCCAAACTCAGCAGAAATTCTCGGAAAGAGAACTTCCGCCAGTTCGCGGACTGGGTTCGCAGACTAAGTTCGCGGACTTAGCACACAAACGAGTTTTGGAAAATCCAGCAGAAATTCTCGGTCGATAACTTCAGACAGTTCGCGGACTGAGTCTGCGGACTGGGTTCGCGGACTGAGTCTGCGGACTGGGTTCGCGGACTTGGCAAGCCAATTCCACAATCCTCCCGATTTCTCTTGATCAACAAAGTTCGAAAACTTCGGTTCAAGGAATACATGGTTATGTAATATAAACTCTCATTTCAATCATTGAGACATTCTCAGAGAACGCTATGTAGCCGTTATTCACAGACCGATTCACGTCAGAGCAATTCTCAAAGTGATTGAAACTTTTCATGACTTTCGTCACTAGGTGAAGATAAACTTGATCAAAGCGAAACGCTTTACCAACACACGGTTTGGAGATAAAAGATAAGCATGAATGCTCAGCTCGAAATGTCAAATGTGTATGATCTAGTCTATATACCATACGACTTTTGTCTCATAAGAAGTAGGAGATATAATAGATAGACTTTTGAGTGATAGATAAGTTCAAGTCTCCACATACCTTTTTGTTGATGAAGTTCCACGGTTCCTTGTATAGATCTTCGTCGTTGTATGATGAATCGCCATGAAGTCCTTGAGCTCAACTACACTTTTCTATCCTAGTCCAAGACTTAGCTATGTAGGTTAGAAATCAAGACTCATATTTTTAATCACTAACATTGACAAACATGCTTGAGATAGCAACGCATGCGAGGTCGACCGAGCTATGCTCTAACAATAACATAACAAAGAGTTCAGTTAAAGAGAAATGGGACACATCAAGGGTAAGGAAGAAGAGGAAAGACAACTCCTTCTGCTTGGAGCTCGGCCTCTGCAAAGGCATTGTTAATGTAATCGATGGTTGAACGCTCGAATTGCACCTTAATCTGAGAAGCCTGAGCTTCTAGATCTGAAGCCGACTTCTGGCGAAGCTCCATCATCTGAGCACAGAGCTGATCGTTAGCTTGCTGAAGCGCCTCAGCCTTAAACTTAGCAGCATCATCAAATTGGCGAGAAATCTCCAACGAGGATATCTGGCCTTCAAGACGGATATTCTTAGCATTTGCACCCAATAGTTGTTCATGGAAACCTGCAGAAACGAAGGATATAAGCAGTAAAGAAACAAAGCAAGTAAAGGTACGAAGGATGCCGCAGAAAAATAAGGGCCCTAAGCTACCTCCTGCATGGATAAGGGATTCTTCTAAACTATGTTGAGCCTCAGCAAGATCCACCTCAGCGGCGTCGGGATCTTCCACAAGCGTATCGCGTTCCGACCGAAGATCATCAACATCAATACGGAGCGAAGTATTCTCAGAGGATAAAAATTGGTAAACATTTTCTAACTCTTCCAACCTTTTTACTAAAGACGCATGAGACATGGAAGAAGACACGGATCCATCATTGGTAAGTTTTTTCTTAAGAGAACATACCCCAGAAGACAGGACGTTTCATTCTGCAGTAACCTTATCTAAGGAAGCGCATGCATCTTCAAAATCTGCATGATACTTCTTGCGGATAGCTTCTTGGACTGAGAGACGTTTCCCGGCTAAGGAAATATCCTCCTTTTGCTTTAAAATGAGACTCTCCTTCCAATTAAGGGCTTCGTCCCACTCCTTACGAAGCAAAGCCATTTGCTTCACTAAGTCCGCATTATGAGCAGACTCAAGAGAAAGTTGGGCCTCATTATGGATGGTTACATTCATCAGCCTATCAAATTTCTTCTGATAATACCATACATCGGAGGTTAACTTGGCTACTTGATCCGAAGGCATCTAAGTTCACTAGAACTACCAGCTGGCAGGCGAAGGATATCTTAGAACTAGGTAGCCAAGCAAGAACGAAGAAAAAGCTAAGGTAAAGAAGAAACGAATCTATGGATTTAGAAGATTCAGCAGCTAAGGCAGAGTTGGCAGCTTTACGCCCGTCTTCAGCAACTTTGGCAGCATTATTGGCCCTCTCAAGAGCCAACAAAAAAGCCTCCAAGGATCTCTGAGTCTTTCTCAGATTGTCCTCCAACGAAGATATCTTAGCGACAGTAGCAGCATTACTTGACGAAGGTTGCTGCGCGACAACAAGGGCATGTTCTTGACGAGCACGTTCCAACAGAGCACTCAAATGAGTACACTTAGCTCTATAAACCTTGAATAAGGTATATCCAACATCGATCTGCTTACAAAGCTGCCAACAAAGAAGTATAAGAGAAGATGAAAGACTAAGGCAAGAAGCAAAATAGTAAGGCAGGAATTACTTACTGAGAATGCTGAAAGACGAGGGAGGAAATCGGCGTAGGTGTCCATAAAAGCCTCCATCTCCTGGATGCTACCCCTGCGGATCTCACCAATGCTCTGACTAGAGCGAAGGCAATCCGGGTCAAAGAACAAATCTTTATCCGCACGATAATGAGAAGATAGTACATCCAGCTGAGAAGCCACCTCAAAAGAACTACCAAGATGATGGTGATCAACCCCAACAGAAAAGGGACCCTTAGAGTCCCGCGGGATGGCTTCGAGGATAGCATCATCAGAACTACCAAGGCTCAAGTTCTCAGGAAGCCTACCCTGTCTAGGCTCAACAACAACTCCCTCAATCGCTTGAGAATGAACAAGGGGCACGACGGCTGATCCCTCACCACGACGAAGAGACGACATGGTGGATGATCTAGGAACTGAAGGAAAGGCCAGAGCACCACCTAGATCCATGTCACCAGCAGAAGGAAGATTACTCAGTCTGGTCCAATCTGGTGACGAAGACGGAGGTCCAACAACTCTACTAACAAGGGCGGTGGACACAGACTGTGCACTCCCTAACGAGGTTGGTGTAGCATTAAAGGAGAAGCTGGGAAGCGAAACAGCAACCTTCATCTTCGGTTGAGAATATGAACTGCTAACCCTGATCGTTGGGGTAACCACCTTAGAAAACGAACCACTTGACTGAAGTGAGGTAGCAGGAGATGAAGGAAGACTCTTGGAAGCCACGACAGCAGCTCCGGCAGCAGCCGATACAGCAGGCAATGCTCCGCCAGGGGCAGAAAACGAAGGCATCTTCAATGACAAAGTAGGAGCTGGAGCTTGAGCACTAACAGGCTCGACCAACGGAGCACCAATACCAGCAAGAAGATTCTCACCCTCGACTGAGACAGCTCTGGCAGGACTGGGGATATCTTTGGAAATATTCTCCTCAATGTCATCCAAATGGGGGCTGAAGCCAGTATCCTCGATATCCTCCATGTCTTCATCATCCGACACCTCTCCAAAAGCCTTGGGATCCTCATCCAAAGCCTCAAGATCAATAACAGCCTTCAGCTTACCCTTTGTCTTGGAAGACTTTAAAAGAACACATGCGTCAGCTAAGGATCATGGGCAAGATATTAAGGAACCTACAAACACAAAGGTATGATAATGATCCTTACCTCCGCAGGTGTTGGTGTAGTTATTTCAACTGAAGCTTTCGTCTTGCTAGTCCTGGTAGCCACGAATTACCAGCAGAGCCCTGAGCAGTCCCAGCAGACGAAGCAAGAGCAGTCTGCAAAAGAAATCCATCAGAATATCAAACAAAGATATTAAAGAAAAGGCATTCGAAGCAAATAACCTTCAAAGAAAAACGAAGGTTACCTCGTGAGAAGCAGCAGAGTTGAAAACCCAAGGCTGATATCCATCGTACTTCTCAGGCAAAGAAAAAGCTGTTCGGGGAATGAGGGGATCAGCGGTAGTAAAACCATAGGCCCAAGGACCTACCACACGAATAGGAGTACGAGCCCAGCGATCATCATGGTCAAGGCGGATGCGATTAGACTTCGGCAAAGGTAGTCTAGCAGAATAAGGAATAACAGTCAAACCAGTCTTATCGATCTCCTCCAACAGACGAAGGCTATTACCCTCCCTGATTTTCTTAGAAGTAACATGGATATGACGAGGGACAACACTCCAAGGAAGAAGATTACTCTTCTGAATAGCATCAGCATACGTAGCATTGAAGTTGGCGGGGGTATAATCCTCTCGCTTAGACCTCCCCTCAGCAAAGGGATCATAAGACGCCAGGGTTGTTTTACCCTTGCTAAGGTAGCAGCTCTCACGAAGGGCATGCCAGAAGTTACCAGTATACTGCATAACTCCTCGGACCTGAATCTTGTTCACCGGGTCGTCCCTCGTTGGACAAAACGTCATAGTAGAAAGGATTTTTTATGCTAAACAAAGGAAGGAGCATACCTGCGCCCAACTGACCAATACTGATCAGGAGGTTATTCTCATCATAGGGAAAATCCAGGATAAGAGACTCGGTGAGAACATCGGGACCATCGATGAAGGAAATCTCGAATTTATGGAGATGAAAAGACTTGGTGATCTCATCAATGGATAAATGAGAGAAGCTATCCTTGTCACGTAATTGAATCCTCTGAAGCTCATAGTGAGGAGGAGGAGGTGAAAGGTCCTCAACAGCAACTTCTTCAACCTCAGGGTCCGCAACATCCTCAGCAACCATAGCCACCTCAGTCCCAGTAGGTATCTCAGAGTCCTCAGGGGGCAGGGATGGCGTAGCATCAGGATGATCCATCCGCGGAGGTGGATCAGTTGACGAAGATATCCTCGGACCCTTGCGCGTAGGCTTCTTCGGGAGTCTCATAATTCCTTGCACCAACAGGAAGAGCATCCCAATCAACAATAGCGGACGAAAATCACAGTCCATTCCAAAAAACAAATGAAGGGCAAAACCATTATACTTTTGGCATGAGTTTTATTAAACCAACCAAAGGAGAGGGTTTAAACTCATCATGGCGCAAAATCAAAGATCATTAATCACATAATCAAAGATGCAAACGAAGAACAATCATAACAGAATCATCATCAAAACGCAAAATGGTATGAAACCAAAGTTCTCAGACAACATGAACAGGTGAAAAAGAACTATAATTCTTACATGCAAGCACCAAAGCAACATCAAGAAATCAAAAGAGAAGATACAGAACCGATCATGAAGAAATATGAAATCAGCAACAAGGGGTAAGACCCACTTACTCGTATAATCAAGCGCTAAACCAGAACTTTGAAGAAACCAAGAGAGTTGGGGCAGTTAGCGGCAGGAGAAAAATCTCTGTGAAAAAATGGAGAGCGACAGTTCGAGGAAGGGGAAAAGGATTTAATGAAAATTCCTTCTCTTTATTCCCTTCTTATAGGCGGATGGAGAATCCAAAAATTTGGATGTCCCGAAATTCAAGGGGAAGTTATTGCATGAAAGGACATGTGGGAACCACCCAATTGGTATGTGAAAAATGGCGGCGTAACGAAATTTTTCTTCCAATCCTACCAAACGGTAGAATATGAAAGAAAAGGGGCAAACTGTGAATACCAATATTCTGCGGAGCACGTGTCGCGATCTTAGTAACCGCATACAAGATTAACTGTGTAGCCCTCGTTATACAGAGAAGCCTGAGTAACAAAGGGTACCTTCGCAGATCTACTTTATCCCGTCCCAAGAAAGGATGCCTCGACGGTTGAGATGAGAAGAGTAAAAGCCTAGTCTACAAGGAGGAAGCTGGCGAAGGGACAAAGGTAGATGAGATATATAATCGGCATTAAATGCACAAATATCTTATCTACACGCATAATCAGATCACGTGGAGAGAGACTATGTGGCAGAAGCCGATTGGCAGAAGCTGGCGGTGAACGAAGGTACAACCGATACTAAGGTTGGGGAGTTCCCGAAGGAACGTGGGTCAGCTGAGATGGCAAGGTTCGACTGGATAAGGCAAGCGGCGGACGAAGGTACCATTTATACGAAAGGTATATCAGCAGACGATGGACCCAAAGGCAGCAAAGATACACCTGGAGCAGAAGGGGCTATAAATACCAAGCCTCACCAACAAACTAAGGGCATTCAATATCTAGGAGAGAATATCTAGTCTTAAGATTATACCAGTTTAATGTTTAGAACTTAAGTATTCTTCAACTTGAGTTCTCTCTATTACTTTCGGAAGCATTTAAGATCTTTGTAACCACCATACTTAATACAAAACAATCACTCATTACCCGGTGGACGTAGACGAAAGTCGAACCACGTAATCTTTTATGTCTCATGATAACTTAGAAGCTCTTACATTATATTTGTTTTATTTGTTATTATTGTGATCTTGAATATCTTTTATTACTTAGCATTATAAGTTCAACAGAGGTATCAATACTACGTAGTATATGATTCTCTGAGCTGTATGCATTACGTAGACTACGGGAAAACGAGTAGTCACACCCATAACACATTGCAATATATAAAATCATAAAGATTAATACTGCAAAAAACATCTTCCAAGCCGAACTTTAGAATTTAGATAAATAAATCTTAAACATGAAGATGAAAACATTGGACATAGCTATGTGTACTCACAATAATGGATATTCCAAACTCTAGTTATTCTTCTACAAACACAAGAATAGAATTTTTATAAGAAGATTTACTAGACATTAAGATCTTTGAAAAATTCCTTGTCGTCCCCGAACTCCTTGTCGTCAATAACCATTGGAACGTATGGTTCATGGAGGAAGGAGTCAATACCAATAAACCTTCTTGGCTGATGATGTCGAACCAGGGCCTTCTGAATTTCCAATGATCTTAAAACACAATCCTTTATTTGCTGAATCTCTTTCCTTGCCAGCTTCAACTCTTCAAGAACATCAGAAAACTTCTGAGAGTTTGAAGGAACATCTCTTGGCTTCCTCACATTCCTTCTTTTTCTTTTTAAAGTTGGAGGCAATTGAAATTTCTCTTTTTACTTAGTGATTGATGGCTTAACAATCATATTGACATCTTTTCCATCAGAAGACATGATGCTTGAAATTTCCATGAAAGTACGGTTTTGTGAGAGGAATTCACAATCAAAACTCAACAAGCAGTCTTAAGATATAAAGAGCGTCAGAGAAGGAAAAAGGAATGTAGGGTTTCGAAACCTTTAAATAGGTTCGTATACGTTCAATTCACAACCCTATAAAGAGTAGAATTGTCGATAATAACCCTCTTCTTTTGACAAACATGTCCTTTCCAATATCAACAGTGATATGAAGGAATTCCAAAAACCAAACAACACAAATCTAGGAAAAATATATATATATTTTAAATCCTGAGGTGTGCAAGATCTTGTCTCTTTTGAACAGGCACATGATACAAGATGCACATTACAACACAATCAAGTTGTGTTGTGGTGAACAACAATTTTTCCACCATGACCCTTTTGGTTGGAATTTATGGAACCCTGCCTTTTCGTATGTTTAGACCATGTTTTATTCTCTAACGGCCTAGTTCTATCCTTGGAAACTAATCTCTTCGAGGAAGATAAGATCTTACATACCTCAGTTGTTTTCTCAACGAGTTTAAGCTTGATGGCTAGACGATCTGCTCTTCGTTGAAGCTTGTTTACATATCTCATCTTGTGTTTGTACTTGAAACACTTCGAAAACTCATATCCCTTGAAAGAAAAATAGGAGCATGTCAACGCAAAAGATGATTCAGGCGCCTTTGAAACGCAAGCTGCTAGGCACAAGGTAGATCCTGAAACATTAAACGAAGGGTTTTCAGCAGAGGGTTCAATTGATTCTTCCATCTTGATTGGGATATCTTCTAAAAGATTATCAAGATTGATGTATGTATTGCTACAATTATCAAAATCAATATTTTCACATAGAAGAGCAACACTTGATTTTTTGTCTTCATAAGAATCATAATTGTCAGACATCTCATCAAGTGTCGCAGCAAAACCTTTGTTCCCAGTGTATTTTCTACGATTTGGGAACTCGTTTGCAAAATGACCAAATCCTTTACACTTAAAGCACTGAGGCATATCCTCGTCATCAGTTTCATATGTGTCCCTGTTTTAGGAGGAATACGATTATGAGGTTTGACTGACGCTTTAGGATTATCTCTGGAGAACTGTTTACTTATCTTCAATAGAAGATCTCTAAACTATCTTGTGATCATTAAGACTGATTTGTCAAGATCTTCATCTGATGAATCCGTCTCAGAGTGATAATCTTCAGAGATATACACATTTTTACTTTTATCATGTAATTTTGTGTCTTTCAGTGCTTTGAACACAACATCCTTTGATTTGAATGAATGTTCGTGATCAAAGATCTTGAGATTCCCAACCAGTGTATTTCTGGAGAGGTTATCAAGGTTATTTCCCTCAACGATGGCATGCTTCTTAGAATCGTATCTAGATGGCAGCGATCTGAGAATTTTCATCACAATGTCCTTTTCAGGAATAGTCTTACCCAATGCAAAAGATGCATTAACAATTTCAGACACTTTGTGATTAAACTCATCAAATGAATCTTCATCTGCCATATGAAGGTTTTCCCAATCGGAATTAAGGTTTTGAAGCCTAACTTCCTTTTTGTTAGAGCACTGCTCGGTTGAACCCACTAGCGTTGGTATGTCAAGTTAGTTGTCAGTTTTAGTTGCCAAAATGCATTCTTGATTTAGCATACTAAAGATAGCTTCGGACTAGATTAGGTCTAAGAAGTTGAATCGAAGCTATCCTTAAAGGATGAAGATTGAAGATTGAAGACTACAAAAAGACATCAACAAGTACTTCATCAACAAATGTATGTGATTGATTTCATTTGGATTCTTTTTCAATTCTACATTTCTAATCTATCAAGATATATGCTCACTCTATGGAACAATTCCGATGACGGTAAATGTACATTTATGTATATATACTTGAGGTTATTTGATTCATGACCTTGGAGACAATAACATTTATTCTTATAAAGAATCTCATGTTATAGTGGATGAGCTTACGAATCCAACGAGCCAAGAATCACTCAATTTCGAGTTATAACGATGAAGTTATGAGTGATTTACTAAAGTTCGTTAGTAGGAAACAATTCATGGGCTGTTTGTAACAGTTCGCGGACTTAGGCCCAATTACGTGACTAAAAGGCATTTTTGGTCAAATTGGTGATGTTTCCTTATCTAGGGAAGATGGCTATTGGTCCAAACATTTTTTATTACCGTACTAAAGTGTTTGTGATTCCTGCCTAAGTTAAAATCTGATTAATTCACATAAATACAACAAAACTAGTCATAAAAACCCAAGGTGACTAAACTTGTGGTACAAAAACCCCACTCAAATGTTGGGATTCATTAAAACTCCATCTTAAACTAAATTATACAAAAACCCCAAAATTTTAAAACATTTGATACAAAAACCCCGTATTTCAAAATTGGTTTCATCATAAAAACTGGTTTCGTCAAATTCTATGAATCAAAATTTTGTTTTTTGGGGTTTTTGTGTTACTTTTGTTTTGGCGGGTTTTTTATGCATGGATAGTGACTCCTTTGGGGTTATAACTCGCGGCAATACAATATTTGCTAATTAGTTATTTATTTAATTATTTTGGCAAAAGTTGTAACTTAGGAAAGACTCCCATTTTTAGGAGAGTCTTGAAAAAGGAAAACAGTCAAAACCATAGCTTTGTTTTCAAGCTACCCTATTCTCTATAAATAGAGGGTTCGTGAGTTTACACAGTTTTCATCCCTTTGGAAAATTGGCGTAAGCTTTGCAGGTTGTTTTCCACGTCTTCCGTTCTTCGTGAACGAGAGTGAGATAAAAGTCTTTGTATTAGGGATCATAAATCCAAGTTGGATTTAATCTTCATGATTGATCATACAACTTGTATTCTAGGTTTTTCACCTCTTGTATATTCTAAGGTTTTCTTTTCTGATATAAAACCATTCAAGAGTTGTTAATCATAAACCCTAGGTTTTGATAGATTTCAGTTTCTGATCGTATACCAACACTTGTTAGTCGAAATCGAAAGCTAGAAAGAAAACTTCGATTAAGGTATCTCGTAAAAATCCTTTTGAAGTTTTAAACAAGATATCTCTAGATTTATTCTAGTTGTTCTTGTGGTAGAGTTATTAGGTTTCTCTTCCTTTTATTGAAGAGTATAATAATCCCTAATCTAAAGGTTTGTTTTGATATTACTTTTACCTAGTAATTGTTTTTATAAAAAACAAACACAAGATTTCCAAAAGCTTGATTTACATCTAAAGGGAAATCAAACCACTGTTTTGTGCAAACAAAATATTGAATCGTATCAATCGTGTTGGTGTATCTTCTAAAGAGAACCTTGGGTTCTGCTAGAAGATTTGCGTGAAGAATTTCTAAAGAGAATCGGTATTCTGCTAGGAGTTCTACAAGTGCTGAAGAAGGTATTACATCTAGTCCGAATAGGTAGTAGGAAATTGGTGTAACAGCTTATAATCAGTGTGTGTTTATTCTGGACTAGGTCCCGGGGTTTTTCTGCATTTACGGTTTCCTCGTTAACAAAATTATGGTGTCTGTGTTATTTCTTTTCCGCATTATATTTTATTTATATAATAGAAATATCACAGGTTGTACGTTAAGATCAATCAGTTCTTGTATCCGGCCTTAGGGTTGTTGAGTGAATTGATTGACACTTGAACATTGCTCTTTGATATCGTTCAAGTTAATCCTCTTATATTCAATCGGGCTCGCAAATCCCTATTTGTTGATTGCGGATTGAATCAAGAGATAGAGATATAAAACTCTTTGATATACTTTTTATAGATTGAGTCTAACTGTCTAGTTGATTCTCTTGAAAGTATATTGGAGTTTGTCTATTCAGATTTCCAAATGAAATACTGGGTGTGGTTGTTAGACCCCCGCTTTTTCAATTGGTATCAGAGCAGGCAAACATGCTAAGACCTCATAAGTCTGTGTTTGTGGCAATCTGATTCTATGGACAGAGGTGCTATCTCTATAAACGTACTGCCAGTCTTCGATGGCATGAACTATTTATGGTGGAAAATTGCTATGAGTTCTTTCATTCAAGCGCGAGATTTTCAATAATGGGTTCGTATTGTTAATGGCTATGATCCTCCATTAGTTACAATAGACGGTGTAATTGTTGAAAAGAATATTGGTGATTATAATGATCTTGAGATTCTTGTTGCAAAGCAAAATTCGGAAGGATTAAATGCGATCATCCATGCCATTACCCCGGATCTTCAGCACCACGTACTACGTGCAATAAGTCTAAGGATGCTTGGGATATCATAGAAACCGTATTTGAAGGGAATGTCGCAGAGAAAGAAGAGAGGCTTCAATACCTAGCATCTGACTGGGAAAACCTTCGCATGTCTGATGATGAAACCTTTGATGAGTTTGACCAAAGATTTTCTCAAATAGTTAACGCCTCATATTCATTAGGAAGAACTATTCCAGAGAAAGAGATTGTGTGCAAAATTCTCAGGTTTCTACTATCAAGATACGGGTCTAAGAAACACGCCATTGAAGAATCAAACGATCTTTCTACACTCTCCAGAAACACTCTTGTTGGAAAGTTAAAGATCTTTCGTAATGAACACGCAAGAAAAGAGATGATTTCTCTTAAAGCTGCTAACAATTCTGAATCCTCTAAGGATAAATATGGTTCACCAGATACTAAGGATGTTACTCCACGACAATTTACAAAATTCTTGAGATACAAAAAAAAAGAGTTTTTCTAAAAGTGTAACATCTCTTAAGGATGATGTACAATGCTATAACTGTCGTGGTTTCGGGCACTTGTCTTCGGTATGTCCTAGCTGGAGCCGTAGACAATCGGCATATGCAGCAGACTTGCCTACTCTTAATGATGGACCTGAATATTATAATCCTCAAGAGCTTTAGGCGAGGTTGCATTAGCTTCTGGAAAAATTCTTTCGGATACTGATTCTGATTCTGACGAAGAAGTGTTCCATGTTGATCCAGTTGCTAATAATCTTCTTAAAGAATGTCATCGGAAACTTTCGGAAGCTGATAGTACCATTTTCAGTGAGAAAGTTAAATATGACATACTTCGTAGTCGGAATAAAGACTTGCAAGACCAACTTGATTCTAGTGATGCAAGAGATTATCTCAACGAAATACAAAAGCTTAAAGAAGAAATTGTCGAAGGTCGAGATCGGGAAATTATTCTTCAAGCAAAGCTAGATAACTTGGAGAACGTGGAGATGAACTTGTTATTGGAATCAGAACGAGAAGATCTCAAAGTTCAATATGAATCATCCAAGAATGATCTATTTATTGCACTTGAGAAGGTTAAAAGTTTGGAAGAAGAAAACTCGAGCTTAAAAGAGAGGTTGTCTAGAAATAGCAACTCACATAAATTAACCTCAATATTGGGAGCATGTAGAATTCATCGTGATACACGAGGATTGGGCTATGATGGAATAGACGCTCTTAGTATTTGTAAAGAGGTAAAATTTGTCAAAGTTAAAGATTCTTCTCAACCAAAACCTTCCACGGTTGACAAAAATAAAGTATCTCTTCAACTGCTGATAACGAAAAGAGGAAATCCTGTCAAGTTCCAAAGAAAGCACATAAACATTCAGGTAACACTAAACATAAGTTTTTCCATTCTACTACACATTGTTTTTATTGTGGAAAACCAGTCACTTGCAAAGGAATTGCAGATTTCTTAAACGAGATAAAACCATATCTTATTTTGTTAAGATGACAAGATATGATGTTCCAAATTGGAGAAAAACTGAGTCTCATAGTGTCATTTTTTTTAGTATTCCCCCCAAGAAGTTCCATAATTATATTGGGGAGAAAAAGAAATACGTTGCTCCAAAAGCTGCTCAGAAATGGGTACCAAAGAAGACCAATAAAGCAACGAGTACTATTAAGAAGGATCTCCCAGACAAGAGTTCGACAAGGGATAACATCTTAAAAAGGTATGGAACAGTTATTGAAAATTTCAAGGAAGTTGTTAAATTCCTAGATTCCATGTTTTTTTTTGTTTCGAATACCTGTCGTGAGCAAGATTTTGCGCACCTCAACACAACATGATTGTGTTGAAAGTGCATCCTCACCAAGAAGCCCTACTAAATGCGGTGAGGATCACAAAATAATTGGGGCGCACATATTATGTTGGGAGATTTCTGAATATGTGGAACAATTTATTGTTTCGAGCTTAAGTTTAGCTCGCTTACATATTCCTCGAAACATGTGTTGGTAAGATTTCGCTTTAACCAAGTTTATCTTTACCTAGTGACGAAAGTCATGAATGTTTCAATCACTTTGAAAATTGCTTTGACGAGAAATAGTGTAACAACTATATAACGTGCTCTAAGAATGTTTCAATGATTGGAATGAAAGTTTAGATTACATAACCAATGGATTCCTTGAACCGAAGTTTTCGAACTTTGTTGATCAAGAGAACTGAAAGTATGGTGTGAGCCAAGTCCGCGAACTAAGTCCGCGAACTAGCAAAGTTCTCAAACCCGAGAATTTCTGCTGGAGTTGGCAAACTATGTGCGTGAGCTAAGTCCGCGAACCCAGTCCGTGAACTGGCGGAAGTTTTCGACCCGAGAATTTCTGCTGTAGTTTGTGAACTCCTTCCAGGAACTTAAGTCCGCGAACCCAGTCCGCGAACTTGAGTAGGTTATATATAAAGATGATGATCGTGAACTTATACTTTAAAAGACTAAGGAATGCAGTTTGCAAACCGTGGCTATAAAAGTTCATGAACCGATTCAAGTGAATCAAATCATCTTTGCTTCAATTGTGTCTTGTGTAGTTACATAAGATTTCCTTGCAATTGAACAACTCTCTAACTAGTTCATTTGAGTCATTTGAACTAGTTATGGTTAAGATGAATATGGTTAGATACCACGTGTATGAGTCTTAATTACCTAACTTTATTTGTGATTAGAATTCTTAAATATAACAGGTTAGAAGCAATTATCAAAGCCATGGATGTCGGTTTTTATTGTCAAAGAATCTTTTTCATACTCTTATGGTAACCATTCTTGGTGTAAATCCTTATGGAAAAGATTATTCTTCCTTCTAAGCATATCAATTCTTGTGCATACAAGTTTGTATCTTAGGAAAGATGATCACAATATTTGATCTTCATGATTACATATTAAGTATTATTACCATGAGATAGTTTTATTGTTCAGCAACTTGATCTCATGAGAGACTTTCAATGATTGGTTCTTAGTTCGTATCTCCTTGTGGGTTTTCTAAAATCCAGTATATAAATCCTTATCTATGGAGTAAGGTCACTCTTGTTGTTCTTTCAGGAATGAAATCTTATGGGGGAGAGTTCTTTTGAACTTGTGCTTAATGGTCATATCTTGAGGGGTGTGCGGCAGTGGAATTTTAGAGGGGTTATCTTGTATCTTTAAACTCCTTGGTGAATGATGTTAGCTTCGGCTATATGATTGCATCTAAAATAAGATGATGTGTGTTTCTTTCTCTCAGTCATGAAATGTCTCTTACGGAAATTTCATTATGATCCCGTTCTTGCACCTTTGCCAATTTTATTGACAAAAAGGGAGAGAATTAATATGTAGTTCACACTACAAATACATATGGTTTTCGGATCATTATGTAAGGGGGAGTGGTTTGCATGTGAGATGGAGTATTGACTAAGGGAGGGTGATACATATCACCATAGTATTATTTTCAAAGATGTGATACAATGAAACTTTGATGCTGTGTAATAATACTATGTTGGATCTTCAACAAGTACAGGATGAACACATGCAGAGTTGAAGAACCAAGGAAATCAAGATAGTCGTTTTTGATTTTAACAAGTACAAGCCATATGTAAAATGGTTTTGTCACTAAAATTGACAAAGGGGGAGATTGTTAGACCACTGCTCGGTTGAACCCACTAACATTGGTATGTCAAGTTAGTTGTCAATTTTAGTTGCCAAAATGCATTCTTGATTTAGCATACTAAAGATAGCTTCGGACTAGATTAGGTCTAAGAAGTTGAATCGAAGTTATCCTTAAAGGATGAAGATTGAAGTTGAAGAATACAAGAAGACATCAACAAGTACTTCATCAACAAATGTATGTAATTGATTTCATTTGGATTCTTGTTCAATTATACCTTTCTAATCTATCAAGATATATGCTCACTCTATGGAACAATTCCGATGACGGTAAATGTACATTTATGTATATATACTTGAGGTTATTTGATTCATGACCTTGGAGACAATAACATTTATTCTTATAAAGAATCTCATGTTATAGTGGATGAGCTTACGAATCCAACGAGCCAAGAATCACTCAATTACGAGTTATAACGATGAAGTTATGAGTGATTTACTAAAGTTCGTTAGTAGGAAACAATTCATTGGCTGTTTATAACAGTTCGCGGACTTGGGACCAATTACGTGACTAAAAGGCATTTTTAGTCAAATTGGTTATGTTTCCTTATTTAGGGAAGATGGCTATTGGTTCAAACATTTTTTATTACCATATTAAAGTGTTTGTGATTCCTGCCTAAGTTAAAATGTGATTAATTCACATAAATACAACTTTTGCTAATTAGTAATTTGTTTAATTATTTTGGCAAGAGTTGTAACTTAGGAAAGACTCCCATTTTTAGGAGAGTCTTGAAAAAGGAAAATAATCAAAACCATAGCTTTGTTTTCAAGCTACCTTATTCTCTATAAATAGAGGGTTCGTGAGTTTACACAGTTTTCATCCCTTTGGAAAATTGGCATAACCTTTGGAGGTTGTTTTCCACGTCTTTCGTTCTTCGTGAACGAGAGTGAGATAAAAGTCTTTGTATTAGGGATCACAAAGCCAAGTTGGATTTAATCTTCATGATTGATCATACAACTTGTAATCTAGGTTTTCACCTCTTGTCTATTCTAAGGTTTTCTCTTTTGATATAAAACCATTCAAGAGTTGTTGATCATAAACCCTAGGTTTTGATAGATTTCATTTTCCGATTGTATACCAACACTTGTTAGTCGAAATCGGAAGCTAGAAAGAAAACTTTGATTAAGGTATCTCGTAAAAATCCTTTTGAAGTTTTAAACAAGATATCTCTAGATTTATTCTACTTGTTCTTGTGGTAGAGTTATTAGGTTTCTCTTCCTTTTATTGAAGAGTATAATAATCCCTAATCTAAAGGTTTGTTTTGATATTACTTTTACCTAGTAATTGTTTTTATAAAAAACAAACACAAGATTTCCAAAAGCTTGATTTACATCTAAAGGGAAATCAAACCACTGTTTTGTGCAAACAAAATATTGAATCGTATCAATCGTGTTGGTGTATCTTCTAAAGAGAACCTTGGGTTCTGCTAGAACATTTGCGTGAAGAATTTCTAAAGAGAATCGGTATTCTGCTAGGAGTTCTACAAGTGCTGAAGAAGGTATTACATCTAGTCCGAATAGGTAGTAGGAAATTGGTGTAACAGCTTATAATCAGTGTGTGTTTATTCTGGACTAGGTCCCGGGGTTTTTCTGCATTTACGGTTTCCTCGTTAACAAAATTATGGTGTCTGTGTTATTTCTTTTCCGCATTATATTTTATTTATATAATAGAAATATCACAGGTTTTACATTAAGATCAATCAGTTCTTGTATCCGGCCTTAGGGTTGTTGAGTTAATTGATTGACACTTGAACATTGTTCTTTGGTATCGTTCAAGTTAATCCTCTTATATTCAATCGGGCTCGCAAATCCCTATTTGTTGATTGCAGATTGAATCAAGAGATAGAGATATAAAACTCTTTGATATACTTTTTATAGATTGAGTCTAACTGTCTAGTTGATTCTCTTGAAAGTATATTGGAGTTTGTCTATTCATATTGCCAAACGAAATATTGGGTGTGGTTGTTAGACCCCCGCTTTTTCACTTTTCACTGGTATTTCCTTCAAATACGATTTCTAAGATATCCCACGCATCTTTAGAGCTAGTGTAATTTGACACATGGTGCTGAAGATTTGGGGTAATGGCATTCAAACCGTCGGAGTTTTTCTTTGCAGCAAGTATCTCAGCAGCATCATATTCGCCAATATTTTTTGGAACATTAACGTTACCTAATGCAACAACGGGAGCATCATAGCAATTAACAACATACACCCATGATTGAAAATAACGTGCTTGAAGAAAATCTCGCATATAAATTTTCCACCATTAGTAATTAGAGCCATCAAAGACTTGTGGTACGTTAATAGAGATAGCACCTCTGTCCATAGAGTCAGATCGCTACAAACACAGACTTGTAAGGTCTTGAGCGTGTTTGCCTGCTCTGATACCAAGTGAAAAAGCGGGGGTCTAACAACCAGACCCAATATTTCGATTAGCAATATGTATGGACTAACTCCAATATACTTTCTAGAGAATCAACTAAACAGTCAGACTCAATCTAGAGAAAAGTATATCGAGGAGTTAATATCTCTCTCTTGATTTTATTTTTACTCAAGCAAATAGAAATCTGTGAGTCTTTATCAAATACAAGGATAATAAACTTGGATGGTACCAAAGACCAATATCCAAGGATCAATCAATTTCCAATCAACAACCAAAGGTTTGATTTCACAATTGATTGATACAACGCACAACCTGTTATATTTCAATTATATAACAAAATATAATGCGGAATAGAAATAACACAGACACCAGAAATTTTGTTAATGAGGAAACCGCAAATGTAGAAAAACCCCGGGACCTAGTCCAAATTGAACACCACACTGTATTAAACCACTACAGACACTAGCCTACTACAAACTAACTTCGGTCTGGACTGCAGTTGAACCCTAATCAATATCACACTGATTCAAGGTACAATTGTACTCCTTACGTCTCTGATCCCAGCAGGATACTACACACTTGATTCCCTTAGCTGACCTCACCCACAACCAAGAGTTTCTACAACCCAAAGTCGAAGACTTTAATAAACAAATCTGTATCACACAGAAAAATCTACGATGATAGATAAATCTGTCTCCCACAGATAAACCTATGAGTTATGTTCCGTCTTTTGATAAAATCAAGGTGAACAGGAACCAATCGACAACCCATACTTATATTCCCAAAGAACAACCTAGAATTATCAATCACCTCACAATAATCTAAATCGTATGGTACCGAAACTAGATATTGCAGAATCACAAACGATGAGACGAAGATGTTTGTGATTTCTTTTTATCTTGCCCTATCGGAGATATAATCTCAAGCCAATCTTACAATTGAAATCGTACGATAGAAAATGGGAAGATCAGATCGCTCAACTACAAGAGAAGTAGTTTCGTTTGGCTTCACAATCCCAATGAAGTCTTTAAGTCGTTAACCGACATGGTCTCGAGAAGAAACCTACAGTTAAAGGAGAATCGACTCTAGCAAACCAACTAGTATCACACAGGAGGTCTGGGGATTAGTTTTTCCAGTTGCTAAACGTCTCCCTTATATTGTTTTTAAATCAGGGTTTGCAATCCAAGTTACCTTGGTAACAAAGCATTCAATATTCACCATTAGATGAAAAACCTGATTTATCCAAGCTAATATCTTTCAACCATTAGATCGAAACTTAGCTTGTTACACACAAATGAAATGTACTCATTTAGGTATGAGTAACCGTACCTAAACGTGTACACTTAGTTGGTTCACAAATAGTTAACCAATGGTTAGCCATATGAGCACTTTCATATTAACTGTATTCATCTTTCTCATAACTAGTTCAAATGACTCATAAGAAATAGTTCAAGAGTTGTTCAATTGCTTAGATATTTATATATATACACAATTAAAACAAAATCGGTTTGATTCACTTGAATCAATTCATGAACAATATAGCCACGGTTTGCAAAGATTGCATTCCTTATTGATTTATTGTTTAATTTCATGAAACTACCGATTTGAGAAATATAACCACCTTAGGTACGCGTACGGGTACGTGTACCATATCAACCCGACTTGAGATTTAAAACTCAGCAGAAATTTTCGGTTTGAAAACTTTCACGGGTATGTGTACGGGTACGCATACGTAGGTGATTGGTTTTTCAGTTTGCAAACTTCACAAACTACAACAGAAATTTTCGGTATGAAAACTTATGCCAGTACGCGTACCTAACCTGTCTCCTTCACCAATACCGCATGCACACATATGCACGCACTTGGTTTTTGGCACATGGATTTATACACTAATGTGCGAACATACTATATATGCTTATACCCATAGTTGGTTACGTAATCTCAACTCTACATTTCAATTATTGAAACATTCTTCTATAATATTATAATAGTCGTTAGACATAAAGAATCGACTATCGTCATCAAGGTTATTTTCAATATTGAAACGTCATCATGACTTTCGTCACGGATAAAGATGAAAATGGTTAAAGCAAAAGCTTACCAACACATATTTCGAGAAAAAGATAGGCGAGTAAACTCGGCTCGAAATAGCAAATGTGTATGTATGAAAATTATCATACTTATACGAATTTTGTCTCAAGAGTAGGAGATAGAGTAGATAGACTTTTGAGTGACAGATGAGTTCAAGTCTCCACATACCTTTTGGTCGGATGAAGTTCTACTGGTTCCTTGAGTATTTCTTCGTCTTTGTAAGATAATCGTCATGGAGTCTGGAGCTCAACTATTCCTAACTATCCTAGACCGAGACTTAGTCATAAGTATACTAGAAATCAAGACATATAATTTTGATCACTAACATTGACAAACATGCTTGAGATAGCAACGCATGCGAGTTCGACCGAGCAATGCTCTAATAACATGGTTATGTACTTGCCATGATGAGGAGTTTTACAAAGCGAGAGTTGATTCATCCCGTTGACACAAAATTTGCTATGGAAAACCTCACTTTGCAAAGCTTGCTAGAAAGTAAATCATCCTTGGAAGAGATTTTCACTTCTAACAAGTGGAGAAGTTGTAGTTGGGCATACAGTTCAGAATGGAAGGCAGTGAAAAAGATTATAATGAGGGATGCCAACTTCTGGCCTGATTTGGTGTATTCACTAAAGGATACAATACCTCTAGTTGGTATCTTAAGGCTTGTAGATTCAGAAGCAACTCCAGCAATGGGATTTATATATGGTGCAATGGATAAGGCCAAAGAAGAGATAACAAGAAACTTCGGCAATGAAGAACCGAAGTATAAGGATATGGTAAATCATCGATGAGAAGTGGGATTTCCAAATGCATAGAGACCTCCATGTTGCAGGCTACTTTCTGAATCCACAATTTTAGTATGAAGAAGATGATTCAAATCATCCTGAAATAAAAAGTGGCCTTTACAACTGTAAGGAAAAACTATTGCCTAGAGAAGATGTAGCTGAAACTCGTATGGATCTTGACAAGTATTTGAATAGGGAGGGACACTTTGGACGTCTTGAGGCAGAGACAACTAGGAAGTTGAAAACCCCTGGTGAGTATTCTAATTATACAGTTATAAATTAAGTTTATTAGCAAGTTTGTGTCTTTTTTATACATTTTCCTTCAATTTTAATAATTTTAAAATTGAATTTTCATAGCGCGTTGGTGGCAATCTTTCGGGATGGGCGTACCCATCTTGCAAAGGTTTTGGAATTAGGATTTTGAGCTTGACTTGCTCTGCATCAGGGTGTGAATGAAATTGGTCAACATTTAATCAAGTTCACATAAAAAGGAGGAATAGGTTGCACATTTCAAAGTTAAATGCTTTAGTGTACGCCATGTACAACAAGAGGTTGAGTCTGAAATGTTTACATAAGAGGGTTATGCTGGGAAAGAAAGATGAGGATATCTTGGTTGTTGATGAAATTCCTAGTAATGACGAGTGGCTTGTTGATGCTCCCCAAGAACTAGAAAATGAACACAATGATGATGACTGGGAAGATAACTTCGATGATGATAATAATGTGATGGCAGAAGTTCAAACTACTTGGCAGAAAGATCTTGAAGAGTTGGACCTTGATTCTCTCCAAAGTGATCCTCCAACTCAAAATGATCAGGCAGGACCTAACAGTCTACCTACACAACAAAGGATGAGACCAAGGGATTCTGTAACCACATATGGATATGCTGGAAGAGGACAAAATAGCAAAAAAGGAACAAAGAATACAAGACAGACTATAGAAAGAGGAAATGAGTGGCTTGACAAAGAAGAAGATTTGTTCATGACCCATAATGAAGATAGCCACTCAGAAGATGACGATATCTTTGATATTGCAAACATTCTTGGATAGTGTCTTAGAATAAGTCAGTACGACATATGCTTAGTTAGCTAGTTTGTTTGTCTGTTATGTTCTCTTTATCATGGTGGATTATTATGTTATTGTATTCTGCATATGCTTAATTATCTAGTTAGTTTATTTATTTCTTATGGATTATTATGTTGGTTTTTGGTTTTTTGTTAGTCAGTTTCACATAGATATCTATAAGTATTTATTTTAACAATTTTGTGAAGCTACGCTTCAACAACGTTTTGAAGCTACGCTTTACTAGGGTAGCATATCGCTTCACTAAAACGTTTTTTGAAACACTTCCTACATGATTACAAACAACAATGGCAACACCTGTATTAGAATTAGTATCCAATTTCCAAGAAGCATCCACATTAACTTTCAACTCATTTAGACTTGGAGCGGTTCATTGAGGTTGACTGTGTAATGTGTTTACCACCCTTGGAAATAAATTTTTTGATTAAGAACTTCAACTCTAGGCGTCGAGAACTGAATGTGCCTCTGTATAATAAGGGATGTCGTAATTGAGGAGTTAGCTTTATCCCTAAACACCCTATTACACCTCTCCTTCCATATAAACCAACATTTTGTTGTTGTAGATTCTACAGAAATGCTATGAGCAGCTCCATTCTTCCAAGAGCAGAAATATTCCTTAAAAGAGGCGCCCGAATGAACTGAAAGAAAAGAAGGAGGCAACATCCAAATAGATTTAGCAAAATGGGATTTAAATAATAGATGTTCCATTGTCTCGTCCTCTATTTCACAGAAAATACATCTTGAAGAGGATTTTCTAGTGCATCTAGACAGAGTATAGTTATCAGGTAAAGCATCATTCAAACATTTCCAAATGAAAATTTTAATCCTTTGCGAAATCTTTAGGTTCCATAGCTTCTTCCAAAAAGTTTTAGAATGCCCATTACTCCGTAAGGATATAGAAGGATCATTAAGTTTAGCATACATGGACTCAACCGTGAAGTTATCATCTCTAGTTAACTTCCATCTAATTCTATCTTTATGTAACAAATTGTCAGCATTGCAGAATAAGTTGATATTCAAAATTTTAGAGATAATGACAGAAGGAAAACAAGACTGAAGAGGAATTAAATTCCGCTTATTGTTGCAACCAATTAAGTCCGCAACAAGTGTTAGATTGGTGTTAATGCGCAAACCCATTTCAGACAGATTTTTATCAAGACAGTGTATCCAGTTATCTAACCATATATTAATGGACTTTCCATCACCTATTTCCCAAATGTGGTTTTGTTTAATGAGGATCAGGCCTTTCCTGATACATTTCCACATCCACGAGCTAGACTTAGACACTTTGGCAACAAGAGCAGAAGAGTTCTTAAAATACTCGGGTTTTAACAGAGATGACATTAAAGAGTTAGGATTTTTTATCAGTCTCCATGCCAATTTAGCTAACATTGCAAGATTAGTTTTATTAGCATCTTCAAATCCCAAACCCCCTTGAGACAGAGGCTTACACATGACAGAATAAGATTTGATACGAATTCCTTTGGCATTAACCTTCTTTCCCCACCAAAAGTCCCTTTAAATTGCATTGATTTTCATAGCGATTTTTTTAGGAATAAGAAAACAATCCATTTGTAAATTAGAAAGCACATATCTATTAAAAACCATTTTACTAGCCTGATTAAAAATTTTACTGCTCTAAGCTTGATTTTAGCTTCCATTTTTTGAACAATTTAGACTTATCTACAAAGAAGTTATACTGGATGAATCGTTCTAGAATCCAGAGAGACCCCCAAAAAGTCTTCTCTCAAAACCGACCCGACGGGTGAGGTAAAGCCCGTCACCAATGGGTGTTTTTTTTTTTTTTTTTTTTTTGCGCTGTCCATTTAGCATTTTTGATATTATATCCCATTTTGTTAGAAAAAACAAAGAAAACCCTAAACCTCAAGTCTTCATAGTTCATACCGCCGCTTTTGCTGCTAAGCACCAACGGCAGTCAAGAACTACACATATCAACGGCTCAAGGTCCAGATGTTCAGTTTCATTTCATGGTCTAAAATCAGTGTTCTTTACAAACCTAAAGTCGTTATATCTGAAGTTTAGTCTTAATTTA